>NC_138823.1:133972581-134572581 GCF_965183815.1 Platalea leucorodia | reverse complement strand
GGTCTGCTTTTTGGAATACAACTGCCTGGACTTTGGAAGAGTGTTGCTTGCTCTACTGTCATCACTGGACACAAGATGCAGTTATAGAATCCATCCTCTGGATGTTTATCCAGTTACACAGATTAGAAGCGACTAATAATTATAAGAAAACTCAAGATTTCATGTCTCTCTTCTCTGGTACAAATGGTGTGGGAACTAGTGAGAATGGAGATTTTGATACCTCATTCAGATAAAAACTGGAAGTAGAAAATTAGGATCAGAGAGTCTGTGAGTAAGTGAGTTGTATCAGCTTATAGTGGGTGAGGAGTTTGCTTCTGAGTTCCTGACATCTCCCAGTCTCAGGTAGAAATGAGTACGTACTTCCAGTACTTCATGGAAAGGATAGCAAACTCAATAGCCCTTAGCATGACAAAGGTGTGAGAAGAACTTCTAAGGAGTAACATACCAGCATAATGAAGATCAACGCAATGTTTTCCATGGGAAAAAGGTGCACTTCAAACAAGACCACACTATATGATGTAACCAAGTGAAGTTAAAGATAAAATAGTTATGTCCCCCTAACATTAGGTCCGACTGAGGTGAAACATATTTGAATTATTGCAATGGTTGCCATGATTGTCACCCTCTAGAAAGCATGGGGGGAGAGCAACTACACTACAGCTCCATTTGGCCATGACTTCAGAAGAAGTGCTGTGGCTTGTGGAGTTATTTATCTGATTATCCTTTAACTGCTGAGGTGACTCAGTTAAGTAATCCACTGGCTCTGTCCTGTTGGCCCTCTCAGTTTAGTCTATCATTGCATTTCCAGCAGTTCCCACACAGCCTGTGCTTGCACATCATCTACAGTGAACCCCTCCCTGATGCAAGGTGCTTCCTGCAGATACTAATGTATAGTGAGGCATCCTGGCACTTACCTCTGAGACTCACTCTCTGCCTTATCATCACCACCAGCACAGCCTAAGGCTTTGTGAAAGAGTTGATGAAATTGCCCTTAGCTACAACCTAGCTGTAACTCACTTAGTAAACTTAGTAAGTGTGTGAGAAACAGGGTGTGTGTTAATCTTACAAGTCTCTTCAGTGGTTCTAGCACTTTTTAGGACTGATAAACACTGCCATTTACCCTGTCAAAACAATTCTTGTGTTTTGAGCTTCGTGAATCTTGTGGCCAGAGTTTCATAGTGTTAATATTCCCTGAAATACAAATGCGAAACTAACAGCTGCTGAGTTAAGATGGGAATGATTTGCTACTGAGACAGAGTAAGGATTATAAGCTGTAGGAGGAAGTGCATTCACTGTTAAACCATGTATTTTGTTTTTGAAGGGTTAAATTTATGAAGGATTTCTGATATGGACCACCAATCTCATCTATGTCCATTCAGTAGATGATGTGCATCAGGATTGTTTGACAAGGAGGACTAAGCAGAAATAATTTTAAAAGAGAATATCCACCAGCTGTGCATACCGTTTGTGGCAGGATGATCCTGAAGACCTGAAGCTAAAACAGCTGCGGTTCTTGTGCTGTAAAAGTGCCCTTGCTGCTGGCTCAGGGACCACCTTCAGTTCACCCTTAAAGCAGCTCTACAGACCATGCTCACCTGCATGAGGGCTTCAAGCCTGCATCCATCCCAGCTACTCCTGAGGTGCCAGTACTGGGGCAAGTACAACTTCAGGCTTCCTCTTGCCTGGAGTCCCTCAAGACTGCAGTCTCTCTTTCTCTCTCTGCACACAGAGCAGAGGCAGCCAGCTCTGTGTCTCTGCCTCAGCGGGAAGCCAGAGCTTTATGGCAAGCCCTGTCTGGTATAAGGGAGATGTAGCTTTCTCCATCCAGGCTCCTTCACATTAAGATTGCCAGGACAGGGCAACCTCCAAGAACTGGCACTGTCTTTACCCCAGTTCTGAGATTCTTTACATTCTACCAGGGCAATGTAAAGAGGCCATAGCTCAAATTTATGAGAAAGCACTTAGTTTTGCATGTGTCCTGAAAGTCTGGTGTTCTCTATGTTCATCTAAAGTTAGCCAAAATACTGAAGCTGGTGATTTTTGCATCCTACCTAACCCATATGAAACACAGATGCCCTTGCAGGCCTTGCCCCTGGAAGGTATATGCTGTAGGAAAGGGATGGAAAGGAGGCAGCCAACAGACCAGATGGAGGCTGAATCAAGGTACCAGGGTGGGCTTACTCCAGGGAAGGGGATTTAGTGCTGCCTGCCAGGACGCTTGTAGCAGGGAACTGATTCCAAAGAAGACTGCCTCTATTCTTCAATAAGACCTACTCAAAGGGGTTTTGAAAATAAATTAGAAACATGATACTGCAGTATGCAGAGCCGGTGTAAACTTTCAGTGTCAGCTGATTTTTTTGAATGCATAGTGAAAGAAAAAAGAAAAAAGGACTTGATAGTTAACATCTACTGAAAAATAAGTCTTTGACAAGTAATTTGAGCCAGCGTAACTTTACTCAGCAGGAAAACAGGAAAAGGCATTATTTGCCAAAACAAATCTTTCAAAATCTGATAATGTTTAGGAAATAAACAGCTCAATCAACAGACCTGAAAAAGTTCAGGCAATTTCCTTTCCTGAGATGATGTTGGGCAATGTTGAGCAGAGCCACACAAGGTGCTGCAGTTGTGAAAAGACATCCCCTAGGACATCCCCATGTTCTGGTCACTCTTAGAGAAGCACGTTTCATGGAGACCATGAATGGGTATGTGCAGTGCACGTCTCCTCCACACACAGTTAGCTGTTTGGCATCTGCATCGTTGAACCAAAGGCTTTGACTTCACCTCTGCATTTTTACATGAGATGAGATATTTATCCTGTTGTGAAGTTCATGCTGTAATCCATTACTTCTAATGAGTTAAGTCAATTGTAAATTATATGATATAAATGATGATTGCAGTTAATTGAAGGCAGTATCCTTTACTACTGTATGAATCAGCAGTGGAGGAGTTGGAAAGGATTCTGGTTCTGATTAAGCTCTGATTTTGGCCAAAGGCTTTCAGTAATTTTTGCTTTTTTTTTTTAATTTGAACTCCAGCCATCACCTGTTAGATAACAGAAGAGACTAAAACCACATTCTAAAACTCTTTAATCAGCGAATAAACTAGCAGAAAGACATGAAGTCCTGAAATCGCTCTCCAATCGGAATATCTGTTACTAGCAAAGCAGAACTATTTGCTCTTGCCTTGGGCTCGGGAGGAAGAGGAAACCTTCTGGTCTTCTCTTTTTCCTGGGCATGGCTGTGATCAAAGAAAGAAGATATTAGTCAGTTTTTCCAAGTCATTCTGAAAGAATAAAGAAGTCTGGTTTTCAAAATATGGCATGAAGTTCTTACCTTATGTATCAACCAGGACAGATCAGAATTTAGGACTGTAAATTTTGAGGAAAGGAAATGGCATGAAGCAGAGCAAAGAGAGCAAGGTAAAGAACCACCGTTCTCTTCTCTGGTGCCATTTAACATTTGGATTTTTTTCACATCCTCATTTTGCCTGAAGTGTTTGTAAAAAGTATTCAAAACACCGGATTTAATAATCTCTATGTTTCTAGATTTTATTGGGTGAATCTTGGCTCTATGGTTATAGGAACTGAAAGGTTACTGGAATTGGAAGTGCAAATTCCCAGTACTCTTTGTCCTGTAAGGGTGAAGGGTTGGATAGCAGAAAACAACCTCTCTGTTATGTTATAGCAAGTGATTCCTAAAACTAAACGTACCTTTTGTGCATAGGAAAACTGAAAGACAGCTTTCATGTTGCATTTCTCTAGATAGAATTATATTTGTCTTAAAAATCCTTATATACAGATCCTGAGGCTTATCAGATGACAAAGAATAATACAATACCTCCGTTACCCTATGCTGCATATGCGAAGGAGAAATTTCAAAGCCAGAATAATATAAAATTATATACTGCAAGCCATTAAACAGGGCCTTTTGGCATGCAATTTCAGATGAACTAATTGCATCCAACAGCCAGAGGGGAAGGAAAATAGATACCAAAGGATTCATGACAATAAAGCAGGATGCAGAGACATTTGTTACTCTACTGGGTCTAGTGAAAGCCTACAGTATATCTCTACATAATTGTTCTCAGGACCTTTTGTTATTTTGTTTTATAAATCCTGGGTGCTGTTCAGACACAGAGGCTTTGAGAGGGGAGTCTGCAAGCAGATAGATAATCACAAGACAAATTCAGCTTTAACTTCACGTATGTTGTGCTCCATGATATTTACGATAGCAGCAATCTGTTTTCATGACAGCATGTTTTTGTAAATCCAAAGAGATAAACTTTCTCAGCTATTTATAAATCAGATGCTTACATTATGATCTCCTGCCAGTAACTCTGGTTGCTGTTGAGCTTTGCTGTGTTCAGTTTAACAAATCTGTTACTGTAGTGCCAAAGGTGAGAAAAATATACTGGCATCCTGTAGAGAAGATGCAATAGCTCTTTGTGGCTGGGACAGTGATGTCCTGCCACTGTTTGGGTAAAGGGAAGTCAAATACCTTAGTGTGAACACAGCTAGGAGCCAACACTTACAGATTCTGTCTCAGATCTGCCACTAACTTGCTGTGTGGTCTTGGAAGTGAGTTTTGCCTTGATAGAATGAAATTAATATTATCTCTCCACTCTTCAAGAGTCTGGTGATCCTCTATTGGATAATATATGTAATTAAGAGAATTGTAATTAGTATTTTTCCAGTTTCCGGAATTTATTTTCGCTATTCATTGTACAATTATTAGAATTATTAACAAGAAGCAAGATGGACTTCATAGCCTCCAGGAAACATACCACAACAAAAGAGAAAAAACAACTTCTTTGCTCTTTAGAGTATCCTTGGTTTTGAAGGAGCTCAGCAATTTGCTGTACACTTCTCAAGGTAGAAAATGCATGCTTAGCAAAAGTGAATAATTTATAATGAATCATTTCTATTTTGGATAACACTTTATTTTAATTCCCACAACTTGCCTGTGTGAGCAGATCACAGATATCCTAATGGGGCTGTTGAGAGCTTTTTGCTGAGCAATTTACATAATTCTTGGGCTGTTTGTCATTTCTGGGCAGTACATTTCAAACCCTTTAAACAGAAACTTCAAGCTCTTTTGACATGTGTTCATAAGAATATAAGACCAACCATATTTGATCAGGCTACAGATCCATTTAGTTCAGTGGTCAGTCTTCCACAGCAGCCAAAAGTGGATAATTAGTAAAACACGTAAGAGGAGAAAGCATATTCACCAGGATCTGCTCACAGCTTCCAACAGTTTGTGGCTCAAGTACCTATCTTTATGGATGACAGCTACTTTAGGAATCATACAAAACATACTTAGCATTTTCATCCAGACCATCCAGGAGTTATCACATATAAAAGTGTATAGTAAAGTATGAGAAAGAGAAAGATATATGTACTGTTAAGCCACAAGTGCGGTGTATAGCCAGAAGTTATTCAGTACAGATTGTTATAATAACCCTTTTCTTTGTTAACTATCTGTAAATCTTAATTCATCCTCCCTGCCCATACACACACACACACACAAACACAAATTCTAACCTTTTGAATCTCTCTCTCCCTCATATTAATAGAAAAAGGTATTGAAGTTTGAGAGCCTAAGAGAAGTACATGTAGAAAAACCCTACAGAAATATATGCTATTGCAGTCACAATGGTAGCCACAACAAAGAAAGAAGTTCTGTATCTTCAATAACATAGGCAGTGAGAGTGCAAACACATGAACTAAATGCCATTCATAAGTCAGTACCTCAGACTACACACTAAGATTGCTTTAAAAGCAGGAATGTCATAGCTGGATCAGTAAATCGACATAGGTAAGAAGGAAGGATATGGCCAATTTTTTAAGTATTCCCATGTTTCAGTAACTTACAACTGGTCTTTGAAACTTGGCAGAGCTGAGTCTGGGGCTGGGGCCTGCCTTTTGCTAGTGCTCAGATTGCCACATGATGCTAGGCTGGGCTGAGTTCTGAGCACGGGAAATCTCCAGTGTCCTTGTGCTATGCTCAAATTGCTCAACGTTCCCTGCACATCCAGTAGTCTTCTCAAAATCTTCCACCAACAACCCACATATATCTTCTCTTCACTTCATATGTAGAGAAAAAAGATCCTTCCTTCCCTCCAAAACACCCTTGCAGCTACTAAAAGACACATTGAACTTCTGCTGTTTGTACTTACCTTTAATCTGCTGCTTCACTTCCAACTTTAACTGTCTGAAAGGAAGGTCTTGCAAACATCTGTACTAACCATAAAACCCATGACTGGTTTCCTGAACTTCATTCACCATCTGTAGCTCAAAAAGAATGGTTGAAATGCAAAAGGAATGATTGTGCCTTCGAAGACCATTTCCTATCACATATCTAAAGGTGAGGAGAAAGACAGAGTGAGGGGTCAAGGATTAAGGTACTGACATTTCTCTCTTTCTGAGTGCCAACCTCATTGATACCCGTATTGATAAAGGTAGAGTAGCTTTAAATGTAACTAGAGGACTGTGTAGGTAAACTCTCTTCCTTAACTCTGATGCATCACAGAGTACATGCTCTATCTTTGGGCATGTGTGGCCCAGCTCTTCACAGACCAGTGCAAAAGCAGGGATGAGGCTTTATTTGATAAAAACTTCGCTAAAATATGAAAGGGAGGGGGTTTGCTAATTAAATTCTACTTGTGTTTGGGTCTCCCTTTACTCATGTGCTGCCCAGGAATGCATACAGAAGCACAGAGAGTTTTCTCTAGTGCTACAGCACTGATGTGATGAAATGCAGGAGGCCTGATGTCCAGTCTTAGTTCTGCCATCGGCCTGACGAGTGTCTCTGAACAAGGCATGTCATATCTCATTGTCTTAGTTTTCCCATTTCTAACATGAGGAGAGTAACATATTGCTTGCAAAGTTCCTTATACACAATCATAAGAGAAGATACTCTAAAGGCCACATACTCATGTTTGGCTTTAATGAACTAAATATTGCAAGAAAGGCTTAAATGATGTGGTTTTAAGCAACAACAGGATTAATTGATGGACTGCTTAAATGCATGACAGAGATGCAAACAAACAAACAAACAAAAAATCTATGCTCAAACAGAAAATTCTGTGCAATTTAAATAATATTTTCTCTAAATTTCAAAGTTTTCTGCCGTTGTTTTCCAATGGCATTGACATAATGAATGTTATCAAAATATTCTGATTGGCACACTTTAATAAATCGTGAACTATGAAGCATGAACCATATTTTGGGGTCAATCCATATATTACTATTTCCAATTATGGGACGAGAGCATGCCAGAAACCAATGGAAAATTCTTGTAATCAGATCCTTCAAAATTGTGTTAGACTTTTTAATGAACAGTTTAATGTGATATGAAATTACCTGAAGTCTGAAAAGTGTTGAAAGGCAAATGGAAAGCATAGGATTACTTTAGTTCAATTAAACACTAATGAAACACTTTGAAGACTTTTCCCCTGTACTGAAATACCATGACTATGAACATGTAATTATAAAATCTTAAACAATGATTCTGAATCATAATACTGATATTTTTATTGAAAATAACATTTGATTGCTCATAAATATTTTGGAAAGTCATAAGCGGTTAGTCGAAATTGACCTACATGCAATATAATTTCTCTACAATTGTCAAACTCATGCTACAAGCCTGTCTTAGACTCCTCCAAAATACTGTAAATGTTCTTCGAACTACAAGTTTTAGCTTTATTCAGAGTGCCCAGGAAACCAGACCTTACTGCTGTGCTAGTGCCTCATGCGGCAGTATGAGATGCCCACCTGAGAGGGACGCATGGCAGAGTCTTTTAGTTACTACTCTCTACTCAGGGAACATACAGTATTTCTCATTACCCAGGAGGTTAGGAGAACTTCTCTGTGAGGATATACACACCTATATGTAACCCTCTCCAGACATAGATAGCTGTTGTATTTCTGAGAGTTCTGAATACTCATACTTCAAATGTATATGCTCGCCTTCCTCTACAAGTCTGATTTGATGATGCCTACAAACCTTGAACTTCATTTAGCCTTCCAGTATGGAGTGGGTAGGCATGTGTGTATATTGTCATAAGACTGTCAAAGATTTAGTTTCATTTGACAAAGTTTTATTTTCCAAAAGAGAAGAGAGTGTATTGCATATCATCAGCCAGTCTGGGTGCTGTCTAAGGAAAAATGAAATACTTCAAAACAGAAACATCAAAAGACTTTGAAACAAAAACAGTTTCTCCTAATCTTGCGTCCAGGGTATGTACTGACTTTGCAGAATCACTACAATTAATTCTAAATGATGTATGAAATGAGTAATCCCTGCCTAGAGACTACAACTAGTGCATGCAATCATTGGCTGGCTGTGAAATGTGCTGTAATATTATGCTTAGACATGTCCAGAAAAAAAACCACCATACCATTCCCAGCATTTCTAGCCATTTTTATTCTCTCTTTTTTCCACTTCTACTACTACTCCACCCCTATGCCTGTCCCTGCACTGCAGGGCTAGTCAATTCTCTGATTTCTCACTTTCTTCAAAATGCAGCCATGATGGTCAGCTACAACTCACAGGTGTTCCCAATGGGCTGGCTGTGCAAAGTGCTGTTGTGAAAATATCGTGAAAATCCAGACAAGAATAGTATTCTCTCATTCAAAGGCCCTAAAACTATTTTAATATAAGTGTCTAGATTGCACTATTTTTTTCTTTGGTCCCTGATTACTTAAGAATTACGTTCCCCGTGCAACACTAAACTAAAGCAATGAGTCTGCAAAGAATTCTGTATGTACTTTACTAACATCACACAAATCAACTCCCGTTAACCTCAGTGGGACTATCACACACATAAGCTTTTTAAGAATTAGGATTTGAAGTGTGTACTTCAAGACAGATGAAGGGACACGGGACCATGTGAATGACTATGTCAAATTATCTTCATATTAAAAATCTTAATAGTTGGCTGACTTAATTGGTATGGAAGGCACAAAATGAATTCTAGGTTACCCATCCACTTTGAGATAAAAGACGGAGCAAGTTTTTCCCACTCAGATCAGAAAATAGATATTACTGTAGGTTTATTCTCTAAACAGAATCAAACATCAGTATTCACTCATTAAAAAACCTTGCATTAACTATCCCGCTCAAAGCCAAGCTGATGTGAAAGTGCTGTGCAGTGAAATATTGAACCTTACTTTCCACATACCAAATTAGCAAAATTTGGACTCATTCACTTTATGGACTTCCTTGGTTTGAAATTGGATTCCAAAGAAAGATTTGCCTAGTTCTTCCAGGGACCCATATACTGTATAATCAGAGAAAGCCTGGAGCAGACCCTGTAAGATGGTCAGCCCTTCTTTAGAATGCTAAATAAGATCAGTCAGACCAGCTTTGATGAGATCTTGTTTGGGCAAAATATGTTTAATAGAAATCAAAATTTTTTTACAAAAATGTTTTGTGTTTGAAGAGAGTCTTTCTCAGAATGCTGGCTGGTTGTCGGCCAGGAGATAGAGAAGCACACACAGCTGCCACACACACACTGTATAGCTCAAGAGCTATGCAGAGTCGCTGTGTGCAGTGTACCCAGAAAAAAAAAGGCTTCCATTTCCTGAATGAGGAGGAGGGAAGCCAAAAAGCCGTGCCTTAAATGAGGTAGAACAGATACCTGAATCTCTGTGCCCCACGTCCTAAGCTGGTGACCTACCCCCTCAGCTACAGCGTAAGCATACACAAGTTTGTTCTTGTAAAAATGTTCAAAAGATCTTTCTGTCTCAGTGGAAAGACAAAACAAAACAATCATGGCAACCTTAATTGTTATAGAAATTAATTGTTCATCCATGCCACCCAAGTGCCTTCCTATACCACCACCAACATTCAGTAATACTCAAGGATTGGTGATACGGTTTGCATTTACATACAGTCATTAGATTTCGAGGTGCTTTGCTGCTAAAGACATAGTTTGTGGAGGGGTGTAGAGGCATGTGCTGATAGACCATATGGTTTTGTACTGGAGGTCAAGATCCCTGAATGGATTCTTAAAATAACAGCTTGACAGTGTAATAACTGTTAACCAACAGTGTGGCAAGGGAGCATGCTTAATGAAAATGTGAATACATCCACAGAGATTTCTCTTTAATTCTGCCTTGAAAATGAATTTTTAAATGAGCTTCCAAGTCATTGATAATGTTCTTAAATTTCACTCCGGTGACTCTTTAGTTCCTAAAAAAATGGCTTCAGTTCTAGGCATGTGGAAAATACTTGGTCTTACTTGATGGTTATAGAAAATATTGGCAATGGTTCTATACATAAAGTAATCCTTAAATGATTCTTGTTAAAAAAAAAAAAAAAGAAAAAAGAAAAAGAATAACAGAAAAAAGCAGAAACCCCACCAAGTGCACAACTAACTGCCAAGCACACTGGCTCCCCAAATAGCGGGACTGCCTGTCACGTCAGCTGTAGTGAGGACCCTGCTTAGAGATGGACAGAACTAGAAATACAAAAGAGCAGTGTGGGTGTTAAGGCACAGCATAGTGAATGATAAATTGTACAGAGTGTAGGAACACAGTCAAGGCACAGCAATGCCATAGTGCAGGCGAGAACTTATTTTGTGGTTACAGAAGGGCACTCCCTTTCTGCAGTGTACAGAAACTATCCCCCAAACTATGCTTCCTCCTGCTCAATGTAAAAAAGCTGAGTGCCTGCAGCAGGACTGCTCTGAGTACAGCATGTGCTGAAGGTAACTAAGAGCCCCATCAGACACACAGAAACACAAGCCAAGAAAAAATAAACAAAATTCAGATTTGCCAAAACCAAATCCACCTTTCCCCTAGCCAACTCATGATCATTGTTTTGCTTCTTTTCATTCACACCTAATGAATCAAACAATTTCCCAGAAGGTGACAGTTAATTAAGAGGTCACAGAGCAAAAGTACCTGTATGGTGAAGGAAGCAGAGATTTTCCAAGGCCATGGACAAGGTGGAAAGTGTGGTTTGTCTGGGATGTGCCTGTGGCATGTGTGCTCCAGCAACACTTTCTGAGATTCAAGGGTGAGGAGCAGGAAGCTGCAGTGCACCAACAAACCATCTACAGGAACATTTTCATCATGCCGAAATCAAGTGATGCACACCTACAAGGTCACACACCTACTGCTCAGGCCGGTAGCAAATTATTTATCTCAGGTCTTCAGGGCAACCACAGAACAAACAGTATGGCCTGCCATGTTACTGGTGGCTTAGGAAGCAGAGTTTCTAAAAAAGACAGGGCAATACCTTAAGTACATCAATGCCAAGAGCAAGGATCAAGTGTGTATTGACATGTCTGGTCATAATTATCCATGCAAGAATAAAGAGGGGTGCCATAGAAGAGTGCATGTTTAGAGTGCCCTATAGTGCAAAAGGAACTGTCAGTATTACATTGAATTATGCATTATACAAAGCAGGCTCCCTAACTGTAAAAACATTGTAGTTTGGTTTTTGATAAAGAAATAAAACCCCTACTACATTTGTGTTCATTTCTGACCAAATAGTGCTTCTGTGACATCTGCAGCAACAGTTTCTTATTGGATCTAGGGCCAGGCTAATGTGATTCCTCTACCAGGGTTCACTGTTTTCCAGTGCTGTAAAGCTACAAGAAACCAGTCAAAGCAGCTTCTGAGTGCAAGTAGGTATACCATGTTTGCATTCAGTTAGGGTGATATTCACACTGCTCAATTTCAGGAACTTGGTTGCTTACTTCGAAGGCCAGTCTTTGGTTTTGGTGAGAAAGAGATGCTCTTACAAAGTCCCAGAGAGATGAATCTAGGTGATCTCAGTCTCTTTCTGGAGGAGCCCCTCTTTCTTCATTGACTACCATGATATTCTCAAGAACTACCAAGCCCTGTAAAGCATAGCTGGGAACCCGCTATGATGCTTGGATTATTTTATTTATTTTTGTATACAAAGCTAAAGAAACTACACTCATTTGGAGAAATCACATTGGAAAAATTGTTTAAGGATTTCAACGCAGAAACATTTTCTTAAAAAAAAAAAAAATTCATCAGCTATCTTTTGCTTTCTGTTCTAAGTCTTGTACCTATTTCTGCTGTTGCTTTTCATTAAATTTCTCTTTACACCCTTGTTCCCTCCTTCTTTGGCAGCCATCCCAGCATAGGGCTGATCCTATGACATGTGTAGAGGTTGCTGTGAGTGTCCATTTGTGCTGGGACTGAAGTCACACAGCACCCCTGAGACAGCCCTGTTTGCGGGACAGCTGCAGTTTCTTATCAGTAAGCACTTGATAAAGTACTCCACTTAAAAAAAGACATGGACAATTGTTTCTCATGTTTCGAGTGGGACTGAAACAGGACAACCTGGCAGAATTCTCCCAGGGGTATCTGTGAGAACTGGGAGATGGCATCTCAGCTTAAGCCATGGAAGGATCTGCTACAGCAGGTCAGAGGTGCTGCATGAGCCCAACTCATGCAGAGATGGCCCATGTCCCCCAGACCAGAATGAAGCTCTCTGGCCACTGGCCTGGCCTTATTTGCTGTTCCTCCTGCTGAAAGGATGATTTTCATCTTTCATTTCAGTGAAGGTTATTTGGTTTAACAGCCTGTGATTCAACTAAATGTCTGCCATGTTTTAATGAGAAATTTTCTAAAAGTTGGTTTAGGACGAGAGCACCCCCTGTGATTTAAAGGTGCCAAATAGTAAGGGATTAATTTAGGCAATGGTTAATTAGCTACAGTCTCATGAAAAAATCTGCGTCTCAATCCACCTTCTTTTGGACCCAGTTTCTCTATGGTAAGGAAAGAAATTCTGTCCTGGAAATAACATTGCTGCCAGGGTGTAAACTTTACCTACCTTAGCCCTGTGCCTTTAGCCTGTGGTATGCAGACAAGCAGTGGTCACAGAGCTACGTCTGAGGAGGTGAAGAGAAGTAACCGTGAAAAGAAAGACTTTTGTCAGTAAGCTAAAACTCTCTATACTGGTATCTGCACCGCTACTGGAATATTGCTAAGTGGAGACATGTATCAGGAAAGGCTGGGAGCCACAGCCCTCTGTCTTTCTACTTTCCTGAGTATTTACCATGTTGAATCCCTGAAATCTAAGTACTATATTTTACAGTTGACATGCAGATAGTGGAAAGAGTTTAAACCAAATGTAAAGGGGCCACTGGATTCCAATAAAAACATACTTCTCTTTTTCAAGAACAGACAAGCAAAGACTTCCCATATCTAGCCTTTCTGACTGGAAACAGGACCCAGCTTTCACATTTTTGTGATCCTATGTCTGGCATGTACTTCCAAAGTCTGTAACATTTTTATCCCTGGGGCTGAAATATATCAGTCCCCGGAGGTGATTCAAAACAGGGCTGTCTTGGTAAGGAACTACAGGTTATTCCAAAATTTGACAAAAAGAGCATCATACTTTAGCCACAATCTTCAAAATAGTAATCAGTTTTACAAAATACAGTTTTCCCTTTTGAAGGCTGAATTGTCTTGGCTGGAGTTATACACTAAACTGAGAGTCTAAGGTGCCTTTCTTGGCTCTGCCATTGGCTCACTCTTCATCTTTTAGCAAGCCATTTAATTTTTCTGTGCTTTTATCTTCTCCATCTGTGAATTCCAAATATTAACTATTTATGGTATTTACTTGGTAAGTCACAAGAAAAATTGGTCTAAAGATCGTGGTCTAAACTTCTTTTTGTCAAAAAAAAAAAAAAAAAGTCCTGGCATTCAAACTAGTCACAATGGAGCTGCAGCAGCAAGGACAGTAGCAGCATCAGATTGGATGACATACTCACACCTCCAAAAATATTTGATGTCAAAGATGAAACTTCTCACAAAAAAAAAAAACATAGCTCCTCTCCTGCTAGTGCCCTGTGAGAAGACCACCTGGATGAGGAAACACAGAGCCCAAGTCCCCGCTTTATTTGATTCAAGCTTCATTGACTGGTATCTCAGACCATTATTACTATGGCATAATTTTCTCCGCAGAAGCTTGCAGAAAAACTTTTATTTCTCTGCAATACAGAATTAAATAAAAAGATTTTCTGCTATTTTATATGCATGCTTTTATCAAATCCTCTGTGGTTTTTTTTAGCTTCAAGCTTGCATAACTCATAACCACAGCTACGGAATGACACGTCCTTTACAAAGAGTTTCTAATGCACCACGTTTTCAGCTAGAGATTATGGAGGGTAAAGAGAAAAGGCAAATATTGTAAAAGAAATCAGGAGTCAAATTCAAAAACATAGAAACCAAGCCATAAACAAAAACAGAGCCAGATACCGCAAAGCCAAAAGGAATCCAAACAACATCCTTCAAAACATTCACATGTTTATGAATTTGAAAGGTGTGAAATAGCTGAAACTGAAATCTGAATAACATTAAACAGAACTAACTCTAAAAGCAACATCTTAATTTACCTTTGAGAAGAAATAGAAATGCTGAAAGATACGATAAGCGGTATTTGTCTTTGTGCAGATGTTAGGAGAGCTGCCTTAGAGTGTGCCGGGTGATGAACGGGCTGTTGCAGTATTGCAAATCCAGCCATCGCCCCGGCTCCTTAGAGCATTGCCCAGTTTAAACTGAAGTGTTTCCACGCTATCAGCCACAACTACGGAGAGTTTATTTTAGCATGGCTATTAAAAGAAGAAAGGTGAATGGTAATTTCTTGGCTCCCCTTTTTACAGACAAAAAGTAGGTCGTTTTATACCACTCAAAGTCTAGCTTGCCCCTTTATAGTCAGTGGAGGATGGTGGTCATCTCATCCAAAAGCCTTTTGAAATTGGTCCCACGACTCATTCAGTAATGAGGTCTGTTTCTCTTCAGTGGCGTTGAGGAGAGCCTGGGCTGGCAAGGCTGAACACCGACGTTGGGCTGCCGCAGACGGGTGAGCTGAGTCCCCCTTGCACAGCCACGTCCCCCCGAGCCGTGCTTCGGGCCTGCTCTGCTCCTGACAGGCGCAGGCAGCTGCCTAGGCTCAGAGAAATGCTGGAGGAAGCAAAAATACCCTGGCTGCCTACTTCGCTTAAGTTGTTGAAAGCCAGGCTGGCTTTTGCTGTCAGGAGAGGTACTGGGAAAGGGGAAACCTGCCCCACCATTAGCAGGCACCCTGTGTCTCCTTTCCTCTGGGGGCAGGGAGGATGGAGCAGACATGCACACACATTCAGTTCTCCTTACCCCACTCTGATCCTTGAGTTTTGTGTTCATTAAATAGGGAAACAAGAGCATTTATATCTTACGCATGGCAGTTGGGCTCGGATAATTGAATTAAAAGAGAATTACATTGCGGTAGGGTTACAGTTATGGATGACCATTATTCATATGCAAATATTCTTTATTTGCATATTATATATGGAGTACACATGGATGTTCTTCCAAGCAAATTGTTTATTTGACAAAGAAAATTGGTTCTAGGTTGATCAAAACTATTCACAAATTTTTACCAAGTCCAGTGAATAGTTTTGGCCAAAAACGGTGGAGGCTTTTTCTTTTTATGTTACAATACTTCAGTTTATTTCAAAACAGAATGTTTTGTTTCAAAACAGTGATTTGAGATCAAAGTTGCCTAAATTGAATACAAAAATACAATAAAAACAAAATGAAAGTAACAGACTCTAAACTAAAGCATTTTTTGGAGACTGATTGGAAAGGTTCATTTGACTTCAGATAAAGTTCTGGGAGGGGGGTTTGGTTTTTCAGATCAAAAAAGAAATAAAACGTCCATTAACTATTCACTCAGCCTTAATCTGGAGTTTTGGTTCAGCTGGTTTTTGACAGAGTAGCCAGCTGCAGAGTTCAAATCCAAACTGGAAATTCTCCATGCTTTGGGGAGTAGGAGGAGAGAAGACAGGAGGAAGGAAGGGGGAGAGAAGGTGCTGGAAAAAAACTAAAAATGACAAAGAGTAAAAGCCAAAAATAACCAGTCTGATTTAAAGGAGAAACATGTCAGCACAGAATTTCCTTAGCAA
Source organism: Platalea leucorodia (assembly GCF_965183815.1). Taxonomy (NCBI): domain Eukaryota; kingdom Metazoa; phylum Chordata; class Aves; order Pelecaniformes; family Threskiornithidae; genus Platalea; species Platalea leucorodia. The sequence continues at coordinate 134,556,645 of NC_138823.1, read as the reverse complement.
TACCTTACATGGATAGTAGAAATCACTGATAAAACTTACATTGTCAAACACAGAATTTCAAACACAAAAGCATCATGCAGTGCCTTGAAAACTGCATAGCAGAGGATGATTTTTAATTAAAGACAAATTAAATTAATTAAGTATAGCTACAGTGTAAGAAAAATATTTTGGAAAAATAATTTTCAAAGAGGTAGAGATAATTATTACAATAGTAAAAAACACTTCCATGTTTTTACCTATTCTAAACTAACATAGAAAAGAAATACAAGTAAGTAATCTTCAGGCTTTTTGAAGGGATTGTTAATTAGCACAATAATAATAATGAATTATTTCCTTTTAAAGCTATTTCTCTGTTCTATCTCTCGTTTTTAGGAACTACTTTTTTTCTGGTTCAGCAGCTGCATTCCCTATCACACTTTGTCACATCATCAGTCATACGGCTACTGAAGTCAACTCCCCCTCAGCAGAAAGGGACACTTGTGAGTTTATATTACTGCCATAAATTTTTTGGCAGTAAATTTCTTAACAAATAATCCCATATTCTCCTGTATACAGTGCACAAACTGGCTAATAAAATGATTTCTACTCGGGGATTTGTGGAATGCCTCCATCTTCCATCAAATGTGTAGACAAAAGTATCTTGTAAAATGTACTGGAAAGTTCATAAGTTTCAGGGTTTTCACACTCCACCTGGTGAGAAAAGCAGATTTAAAAAAAAATAAAATTAAAGTTCTCCAAGTTCACCAGAATCATGAGCCAAGGAAAACCTTAATTAGAGTCAAAGGAGAAAATTGAGCAGTTAAGAGCTGGCCTTTTGGGGCTAGCAGCACTTGAAGAAATCAAATTATGAAATAATAAGTTATTTGTGGTTCTGAGGTTTGCATTGTGAATATGTTAGTCTATGCTTTGTGCCAGCCTCCTGTTCCTGAACTTTTTTTCTGGAGATGCTTGAAATAAAGTATAGTACAAAGCTGTAGAGCTCCTTGCTGGTCTTTCTTGCCTTAATTTGGGGCCACTTCTCATCTGGACTTCAGTCTCTTAATAATCCTTTGGCAGTGCAAACAGACTTTGAGTGTGTATAATGAGCTTTCTAAGTATGAAAATGAGAATCACATCTTGCCCATGTGATAAATATCCCTCCTTTATTTTTTATCACCCTTCATACATAAACTCAGTAGCCTCTTAAGCAAGTGTTGAATTTGGCCCTCAGACTTTCTCACTGTCTTGGAGTCATCTTACCATTTTTTAGGACAGAATGAAGAGAGAGGAAAAATAATTTTCATGACTGCTAAACCTAATTTGTGCATATGCTCCTGTTTCATTCAGTTTTCTCATAAGTACATGCAAAAGCAAACTCTGGATCTTACAGTGAAGAGTCATTTAAATGCTGAAAGAAATGCACTTTATAATCACATAAGCTACTTCATAGTGCATAAAAATCCTAGGTCAGCCAAAGGAGAAGTAACAACAGTACATGGCTTAGGAGGCAGTCTCATCAAATTAGATTAATGAAATTCCTAGATAAATAATGACAGTAATAAAGGATGGAGGGACAAGAAGGATGGGGATTCACCTCATCAAACCTCATATGTCTAAAAGCTGCAAAATCAGATATCTTCAAGCCAGTATGTGAGTCCACTGGAAAAACCTGGTGGTTTTTGCCCACAGATCATTAGCAGTAATGAAGAAGAACTGAGAGCAAGGTGCTGTCAGGAGCAGCAGGGAGCCCTGAAGACAAGAAAAGCTTTGACTTGAGGTAGGGATGAAGAGGAAGCAGCTAATGAGACTTAAAGAGAAAATGGAATTATCCAAAAAGATAAGTTTTAAGTAATGTGGTAGGAATATTTCAGATCTACTGAAAGGGACGTTTATAGCATGTGGGAAATATAGGAGGTTCATACATTTAAAAATGGAGGGGAAAATGCTGCTCTATTTTTCTCACAGTGCTTAAGTGAAATGAGTAGCTGCAGCTTTGACTCAGCAGAGCAGATACCCAACTTCTGGTCAATGAGATTACTGATGATCTGAAATTAAAAATATTCCCAAGTACCTCATAAAACCAGGGCCTTAATAAAAGCAAACATTTCTGCAGAAAGGTAAAAGTTCCTGCAAAGAGCCCAGCAGCATTAAAAATGGAAGGAAAAAACACAGAAGCACCTGCCCTTTGGTGCACTCAAATTTATTGCAGAGGCCAAACAAAGGCCGAGGATTTCATGGTCTCCCTGGGCCAGCTCTTCAGGGCTTCAAATTATGGTGTTATTTTTTTTCTCTATCAGCATCATGAGGACGAAAAATATTATTATGTCATGTAAACCCAGTGTATGTCAGGAGTGACCTACCCCAAATATCAGTAGGCTGAGGAGAAAAGGGAGTTTTATTGTCTCTCCATCAGCAGCTCCAGTGAGCAGTTTGCTGCAGGTCTGAGCTCCAGTGCCTGCCCACGTGTCAGACACTGCGGGCTCGTTGCTGTCCGGTGGTGGCGGGTTACTGAGCATTCCTCGATGCAGCCCTGGAGTTTGTTTTGTTACCTTGGGGAATTCAGCTGTGCCAGTAAATTACAGTTTAAGGATGCCTGCCATTTAATTTAAAAAGAAGTCACTCATGCAATATAAATCTCTTTCTTTCTCCAATGACATATATTTTCTAAACAATTCTTTTTTTCACGCCTGCTCACTAGGGATACAGTATGGCTGTTTGTGAGTTGAGTCCGAATCTCTTTAGCTATTGGAATCTGTGTCTTTACTGTTCGGCTACATTCAAGATCAGTTCACACATATATTATCTGACACACACCATGTTAACAGCACACAGACTATCCACCTACCTGAATACAGAGAGTTTCACCAAGATTTAATTTTTCACATCTCCAGTTGAAGTAGGACCTGAAATAAGTGATGTAATTTTAAAACCCTCTATATTAATAAAGTAGAATTTTTTTCTTTTTCTGATTTTCTTTTTCTTTTTTCTGATGTGAGAACAAATGCTAATATAAATCAAAATAGAGGATCTTTTATCTTTCGTTTTTCTTCAAGATGTGCAGATGTCCAGTGTAACTTGTAAGTGAAATACAGAGGAAGTAAAAATCTACCAAAAGAGTATGAACATCAATAAATATTTGTTACTCAGACTGTGATCTGTGAGGCACTTGTGGTCCAAACTACATCAGACGTTTGTCTGCAAAATGACTGCAAACAAATTAGAACAAAATGAAAACAAAAATTAGGTGCACAAAAGCAAACAAACAAAAAGTGGTGAAAAATAAAGGTAATAAACTAACATTGAAAGGTTTAGCATAATTTATATTTCATTGTAAATAAAAAAACATTCCAGCACAGCATGAGTAAATACAACCGCCACTTTATTGCAGTGGGAAAGGGGAAAGGCTTAGAAAAATAAGAAAAGCGCTGAAACTGAAAAAAAAAAAACATTAGAGCTGCCAATTTCTAGCAAAGTCATATTGCTCCCACCCTGGAAGGTGAAAAGCGGCTATCCTTCAGGCAAGAGACTTCAGTGGGTCAACTCTGAATCCTTCCCTGGGTGCCTCCAAGCTCATGAACTGAAGGCACGATTCTGCTGGGAGCAGCGATCTTGTATCCTCCTTCCCACAAAGCCGGTGCACGGCTCCAGCTGCCCACACTGGTGTTGTCCCGGGGCGAGGCGTGCGGGGTGGCAGTGACCCACTGCGCCCTGCCCGGGGCACGGTGGGGGGCTCCAGCATCGTCCCAGGGCTGCGGGTACACCGAGCCCTGCCACGCAGTCCTCAGGAGTTTTCCTCTGCGTGCCTTCCCCTGCACTCCTCAGATGAACAGCATGTAAGGAAGAGAACTGTTTCTTGCTAATAATAGCTTAAATCGTCCTTGTGGGAGTAGAGCGGCCCCATTAACTCCAGTGTAATGGAATAAGGGAATGCAGGGTCAAGCTCAAAAACAGAAAGACATTTAATATCTTATTTAATTTTTCCTTTTGTGTTGTGCATGCACTCTTTGGACAGTGGAAAATGGACTTTATTTGTGTTTCTAATCCGTTTCTACCCAGTTTCATCCATCTCTCATGAGTGAACCCAGTGGTCGCAAAAGCAGAAATGGAATATTTCAATCCCATGTCAGCAAGTGTAAGTAACTATAATCCATTTATCTGTAAGACTTTCCCTTCAGAATAACCTTGTTCTTCTGTAGTCTGTAATGAATCACAGTCACAAATTTTTTAGTTAATGTAGCTTTTTTTTCTGAGTAAAAAATCCAGGGTTTTATTGTTTTGAATAATTGCAGGTGGTGAGAATGCTGAAAGGTGAGAAAGATTGGGAAATTCTTGTTTTCTGAGAAACACTTCTATAAATGCCTGTCATAGTTTGGAACAGGAAAAGAGTAAGTATAAAGGAGAAGCAAGTAGAGAAAAAGCAGATTCGGTAAGAGTTCTCTCTAAATTTTTACTGTCAACAGCCATATGTTTGGAAAAGCATCTGGATCAGGAAAATTACAAAGTGTGTGTGTGTTGGTGCATGGCATTTTGTTCTGTGAATGAAGGAGAGCATGCGTGTAACAGTTGAAATTTGGGTTAAAAGAACAGAATATCTTTATTTTTTAAGTACTTTCTCCGCTTCCTACACAGACATTTTTGGCAATGCACCTTCTGAAAAACTTGGCACAAAATATTTCAATCCCCTCCCACAATCTTGAGACTAAAAATATTTAAAAGAACTTTCTGGAGCATGAAAATACCCAAAGATCGCTCCTCGAAAGGCACGAAGTTGTACATGTCACTTGGTTCCTGGGGATAGAGATTGCTCCATGCACACAGCTACATTTGATTGCTTTTTTATTGCCTGAAAACTTATTTTAAGCAAATGTCTAGGTGTCTTTAAGGTAGCCACAGTGGAGAATAAAAGAGAATGATGCATAGTAAATGAAAATGGCATATTTAGTGTTAATAAAGAAAGACCTATTTTGCTATTTATCTGTTTCAAGCAGGGTTGTGTTGTACAAATAAACTCAGGAATAAACTAGGGTGACAGAGCTAAATGCTTTAAAAAAAAAAAAAAAAAGCTGATGGCAGGACTTGTCCCAGCATCTCAGCACTTTGAAAACTCATCTTTTGTAATCCATGAGCTCTAACAACAGCTACAGGATTTAGATGCAGGGCATGCAAATACTGACACATGTGCTTAGCCTAAAGCCTTGTAAGCCAGAGGTCTCAAGTGTGCCAGGTTTTACAGCCTCTGCCTCCACTTCATGATGACCAGTTCTGTTCCATCGAATGCTCCAAGTTACCTTTGCTCTAGTTATGAATGAAACTGAGTCCTGCTCTGTGCTCTAGGGCAGAATTCAGGTTATTATTAAATGTCTTCAACTCTCCTGTTTATAAATCTGGGTGCTTCAAAGCCCTCAGTGCACACAGGCTCTTTGCTGAAGCCAGGAGGCACTTTGGCATACCCACATTTTAAAAACATCTTAACGAAGATGTTCTGCAAACCTAGCAATGAAGTTAAGGTTGTTATTAAAACAGAAGAAAGATGCCTTTACTGGGCTGCCTTGCTCCTCAGAATATTTGTGCCAATATTTGGCACAAATCCTATCTTAACTCCAAGGGCTGCTCTAATGCTACTCTACCCTTCTCTCCAGTATACAGAGGGCAAAGGCCTTGCTACCTCCCAGCATTTCCCTGCTGTGAGATGTGTCTAAGACATCAGCGGAAATGCATGTGTCACTTTTCTCCATCTTACAGCTGTGACACTGTAAAACACTACAAGAAGCGTTGAGTTTTCTTTTCACTCAGCGACTGTTATCTGCACTGGGAATCAGCAGAGATCAAGTTCAAATCATGAGAGAAAACAAAACCAGAGCAAAAAGTTAGCATGCTTTACTGAGTGATAACATGTCCTCAAAATATGTTTTGTAATCAAAAAGTCTAAATAATGTGTCCATTATGGCAATAAGTCCCACAAAACACTTTAGTTCAACATTTCCATTATTTGACTCACATTTTGGTGAAAGACAACTTGAATTAGGGTTTACAAAATAACATACACAATAAACACTATCTTGGCCATAAAAACAAAGAAAGAACCAGGGCCACAGTGAAGAGAGGGCAATATTAAAAATATTCTAGGGATGCACTCGAATTAAATTAATTCTTAAGGATTGAGGATGTAAGGCAGAAGACCTGAAGAGAATTGGGGAGATACAAATAGAAATGATCACTTCCAAACAAAGTTAAAATGTAGTGAGCACAAATAAACACTAATATCTTCCTCAGAACAGTGAAAGAACTCATACACAAAACTAAAAATCCTGTGGCAAGGATTTTTAACAATATATGACATTTGACAGTAGCAGTTAGGTGCCTACATTCTCCTCTTTGACCAGGACTGAAGAAAGAGGAAAACCTGGCTAGACCTATCAGCTGGAGCTCAGTAGGAGTGGCAAACTATAGCATAAAGTTTAAAGGACAAAATAATTAAATTCATGGATACATCCAAAAAGTGGTGTAAAATGCAATATGGCTTTAGTTAGGGTCATCATATCAGTCTAATCTGATAACATTATTTGCTAAAATTACCACATTTTGCAGACAAGAAAAATTCAGCCTCAGTCAAATACGTTGTACTATACCACTGAAGTTATTAATCTGGAGAAGGGGGGACTAACACTGAAGAAGTAGGGTATGCATAAAGGACTGGCAGAAAGAGAAATGAGGTCAGATTGCTCTCAAAGAGGAGGTGTTGGGCTGGTGAGAGACTTCTAGTTGAATTCCTCAAGGACTTGCCTCAGCACCAGTCGTCAATATTTCCATCAGCACAGAGGAAGCTCAGAGCATCATAGAGGCAGAACTGAGAGTCGGATCAATAGAAGTGGGATAAATTTCAGCAACATAAATGGAAGCCTATATACGTGGGAATTATTAACAGGCATCTCTGCATAAACTGAAGGATTCCTACAGACAAGGATATGTATTTGGGCTCATTAACTGATCACATCAGGATGATGGCAATTACCAATATGAAAAATGCAGATGTCATGTTAGGATTAATCAAGTGCAGTATTTCCAGAAGCATGCAGTTAGCCAAGGCACTGGTGAGTCCTCATCCAGAATATTGTGGGCAGCTTTGGCTGTGAATGTTCAGAAAAGCTGATGTCAAACTAGGGCAGATGCAAGTAAAAGCTAGAAGGAAGAAATAGGAATTCTATCATGCAAGAAATAGAAATTCTATCATTCTATCATGCAATAGAAATTCTGTCATGCAAGAAGAGTCTGGAAGGACCTGGTTTGGATAACCTAACATAATGATCCTGAGTGTGTTTGTGGTCTATAAATGTATTAGGAAAATAAACATTAATGAAAGAGAAAAGAGGAACAAAAATAAATGTGTATGAAGTCATCATGGGTAAAGGTAGACTGGAAAGGAAACTTCCCGTGATCAAGAGTGTGATATTCTGGTAGGAGCAGTGGGGGCAAAAACACTATCCTAGTTTCAAACAGGACTTGATCAGTTTGTGAGTGAGATTATATGCTAAGGATGCCTGAGATTGAAGAGGACCAAATGTAGTGATCCTTCCATTAGTGTGTTTCTAGCTGCACTGCTCTCTTCCAGCTTTGCACTGGCAAGCTGGGAGGTTAGGAGGTTTGCCTTAATCATAGGAGTAGCTTTACTGAAGGGAGAGAGAGGAAGAAAACTGAACCGTTCTGAACCTTTGCCAAGGCTTCAGAGACATTAAAATAGAAACCCAGGAATTTGTCCAAGGTTTTATGTGACCTAGTTCAGCAGTTATAGTTCCCTCCCCCGGCACACACATCTTAAAAAAGACATAGTAGAACTGAAAAAAAGTAGAGAGGGGAGTGACGGGGCTGATCAAAGGTATGGAACAACTTCCAGGTGAAGAACAATTAACTGCACTAGGACTCTTCAGCCTCTAGAGAGATGCCTGAGGAGAGATACATTACAGAGGTCTACCAAATCATGCACAGGACAGAGTGGTTACACAGGGAACGCGTGGTCTCTGCGAGTGGAACCAGAGGACGTCAAAAGGAACCATCCAGCGGCAGTTTTGAAAAGCACAAGATGGGTGTTGTGGAGCTCCCTGCTGCAGGCTGATGTGGGTATGACAGCAAAAATCCTTTAAATGAGAAGGTATCACATCTCGCTAAGTTGCCGAAGCATGAATTGCTGCAGGATGTGAAAGTATTTCTGGGAAGAAGTATTACACTGTCCACTACCAATTTCTACTTGCCTCTGCCAGAGGCAAGATGCCGGGGTTAGATGGACTTTTGGTCTGGTTTGACACAACTAAACAGTTCTGAACTGTTCAGTACTTAAACAGCACGCCATGGACAGAACAGAGATCACGTTCAGGATCAGCCCTGCATGTTGTGCGGCTGGCAAACACAGTCCTGGCACAATCGCACAGGATGGAGATCTTGGGCCACACCTGTCTGAATACACCCCACACATTATCTCTGGGCCAAGTATACCCAGGCCAGCTGGCTGTGTAGACAGAGGGCAGGCAGGAGTTGTCAAATACGGTGTTTTTTGAGCAATATAGCCACAGCTGCCGAACGCAAGATACATTCAACAGCTCTTGGCAAATTGTGCTGTTGGAGCACAGCTGAGAACATTTGGAGCGCATCTGCAAGAACATTTGCTGAAATCCTTACACCTGGGTCCTACTGTGTTTATAATGGTGACCTCATAAAAAGACTGTGGGCTTTGGCTTCTAGTAGCTAGTCCATATAAGGACAGTTAAGGCTTGTGGGGTATCCATGACTTCTGATTTACTCAATTAACAGGGAGGAGTATGCTAAGATTTACACTACTTTCTTACCATCCTCATTGGTCTCAGTGGGGTTAAACAGAACTGGAGTAAGGTAGCATTAAGCCTGACATTGAGGGTATGCTAATTGGGAGCATTAGTCAATGTAATCTCCTCTCCAAATCTTCCATTCTTGCTTTGCTCCCCCTCACAAGATTTGCTCTGCTACATGATCTTTCAGGGCATTATCCGAGGTTGCGAATAACAGGCAAGAGAAAAATAGGTCTCTCAGCCCATGCTACAGTGCCAGGAGTGCTTCCAAATTCCTAGGTAAGGTACACAAGCTGGCCACAACCCAGTTTCATACGAGAGTGAGACTATGCACATGTCAGGCTTCCCCACGCCTCAGCTTTTGCCAAACACCACTCCAACACGCTCTCCAAACAAAAGCTCTCCCCACCCTGCCTGTGCCCCCCTCCCAGGCAGTACCCAGGGGTGCAGCTGGAGCCAAAACACCAAAGCTTAAGCAACCTGATGCCTGTATGCTTTAAAGATGCTTAACTTTAAACATCCAAATAGCTCAGCTAAAGCTATGACTTATTCACATGTTTAAAGTTAAGCACATGCTTAATTAATTTGCTGGCTAGGGGCCTAAAAGTACAGTAGCTGTTACCTAAATGCATTACCTACTGCTGCTCTGTGAACTCCCTGCTCTTTTTTGTGGTCTGGGTCTTCTCTTCCCCCGTGCACGAAACCAAAACATCCACCCCTGCAGCCAAGGTAACCCAGGCTACCATAACTAGTCTAACAGCTTCCAAGGAGCTGGCTACTGGGAGGGCATTTAACCATGCTTCACCTTCCACTGTCGCTGGACTGGGACATCCAAAGGCTCTCTCTGTTGCTGTAGAAATGATAAATTTCATTGACACATCTCCTGATTCCTACCCTCGACTGGGAGCACTTCTTAATTCATGCTAATGTTTTTGTTTCAAGGATTTTCCCATCTTCTTTTTCTTTTAATGGGCTGCTTTGCTGCAGCAAAAGATTCATTGCCTTGTTAGAGCCACTCTCTCCAACAAGGAAAAAGAGTTCCCTCTAGCCACCAGCTTTTGTAACAGCACCTACGCTGCCTCCACGCAGCACTTTCCTTTAAATGTGGGTTTATGTTTACGTAGCAGTAAAACTGTAACCTGAACATCAGTGACAAGTCTACTGAATAGTTATTAAGCTTCTAAATTATTATATTGGTTTTTCAGTGGGAAGGAAAAACAAATGTATCTGGGGGCAGAGAGAATGCCAACCTGAGATGAAAAATATTGGCCATAATAATAAACTGAAAATGTTTGGAATAATTTAGGAGAAAATGCTCATCCAAAAATATTTTCCAGTTTTTGGGGAAAAGCCAATATAGCCAAATAGGTCTGGGAAAAAATATCCTGAGATTAGAAGAAGAAATAATTAGCTTGTAACAGAATTCAAAGAATCCTCATTTCAGTTCCCCAAATAGACTCAGGAACTGAAAATATTTTTATTTCATTTCTATTTGTTTTACGTGTATCCCAAGGTACTAACTTTTAGTGTTAAATCTTGCTTAAAATCACCCTTCTCGGGCTTATTCCGTGATCAATGCACTCTTTAGTCCACTTTGAGTGTTAGGAACAAACTAGAAAAAGCAGATCAACATTACATGTAAAAATGATGCTGAAATATGTATGGGTTCTGCCAAACCAATATGGCTATAAAAAATCTCTATCAAGTGGTTGAAGCAGACATGGTGTAGACACCTCACAAACAAACCAGTGACCATGTTCAACCACTCAGCTGAAGACTCTATCCATAAACCGCTATCCAAGAATATTGAGGAAATGAGGGTGGAATAAGTGATATCAATATGGGAGTGTGGGAGGTAGAACAGGGGAAAAAAAATCAATTTAATGTAATATTGAAACAATAATACCAAAGTGAAGTGAAAACTAGAATAATATACAAAAGTGAAGCAAGTGATTATGAAAAATATCACTGTGAGAGCCTGAGAAAAGACTAGAGAGAGGAAGAACAAATGATTGCTGTAATAAGGACAGAAAAACACAAGAGAAATCAAATGTGACATTAATTGTAGGATTGCATAGGACTTATTGTAACTATGGAAAGATATACTGTGCTGTGGGTTGCATACTGCTTTCAATATTTGCCTGATGTTTTTGAAAGTTAACTACTGTTTTATTATATCATATGATTAAACCAAAGTGAATGTGAGAAACGAGAATTAACTCTCAGGACAGTGGAAAATGTGCATCAGTATTTGTCATCATATTGGTCTAATATTCATTTTCCATAGGAACCAGATTTTCATTAAAGAATAACAAAAATTCCACATCAGCTTTTAATCTCTGCTAGAAACTCCATGCTGCTCAAAGATTCTTCAAAACTCTCTATCAGTCCTGTTGGGGTCCAATGCTGTTCCCAGGCTCCAGTGCCCAGTCCACGAGGCCCTGGCAACTCTAACAGAGACCATATGGTTGATGGTTTTTTGGTTTTTTTTTTTTTTTTTTTACAAGTTTGGTGTTTATTTAACAGCGATTTTGTTAGTCAAAGTGGGAATTGACACAGAAAGTGTTGACCGGTGGCACACCATTGACACTGGGTGCTCCACTGCCCGGTCCCTCAGGGCAAACGGGGGCGAAATCCCTTCTCCTGCTGGTGAGATGCAGCCAGTTTTGGGGTGGAACACTGCGTGTGTTTAACAGTGCATAGCAGTTCTGCACAGCCACTGTGTTACTGTATCTATCTGCTGGCAAAGAGACCAGCAATGATAAGTGCAGCAAGTATTGCCTGAATTCCCTTTAAAATTATCTTTGTCAGTGCTTGCAAAATCTGTTTCTTTGCTGAAGAAAACCCTAAACTGATAATTGCTGGATGCTAGGATGCTACACCTGCTGCAGGATCATGTTATAGTTTATTTCTTTCAACATATGGGGCTATCTCAGTCTTCAGTCTGGCCTAATAAGGCCGTTTTTATACTCTTAGGCTTTTTGAACATATTTATTCAACTGGCACAAGTATTTTCCACTGAGTATTAAACAACTTGCCTTAAAATGGACTTTTATCTATCCTCAGTCATGTTAATACATGCGTGTCCTTCCGAAACAACCAGAGAACCAATCACCAGTAACTGATTTCACTAGAATACATATTTTGTAGAAATGGCCTATGAGCAGATGATAAATTTTCAGCTATTTATAAAAAACAGATTAAAAAAATCTGATAAATATGTGCATGTTGCAAGGAAGAAAAAATTATCATGAAAATAAACCATTCATTTAATGCAAACTATTTATTCATCATTGATTGTTACCGAAATGTGTATCAGGTCTGGCAGTGGAGTTAATATCACTGCCTTCTCAAAAAAACACTTGGTAGATGTAAGCTAAATCTTCACTAAATCTTGTGGCACAGGCTTGCTACTAAATGAAAGACCAGCTCTACTTCATCCATGGATGTGGGTTTCTTTTTGGAAGACTTTACTTGTTTGAAGCACATAGCAGACCATTCATTTTGTGAGAGTTGGCAAGATTGGGGCAGAAGGCTGAAAGAATGACAGCAAAATTAAATGAGAGAAAAGTAGTTCATGGGAGAAAATACCTGGCTTGCCTATTTGAATCATCAATCAATCTACAAATGCTATTTGATTTGAGCATAGGCATTTTCTGTGACATTTATATTAAATGTTTTCATAAAATGCATTTTAAACAGATTGTATAAGTTGAAAATGAAGTCAGATTAATGTTTCATTACAAGAAATGAAAAACTCAGACAAAATGAAAATGCAGGAAGTTAAATTGTTAAAATTAAAAAAAAAATTTGTCTAAATCTGTTTGACAAACTATTTTCATACCTATTATTCCTATCACAATAATGTCACTCAAGCCTCCTAAATACTGGATAAAGATTCAGTTGACATCTATAACATGAAAATGCAGTTAAAATTAGGCCTTCTTAGATATTAGGTCTTTGATATGCTTATACCCTAGTTTCTGGCCATGACAAAAGCATGTCCTTTGAAGACTACCACAGAGCTGGTCTCACTGCTGGAACACTTAACTTTTATGACCTTTACCACTAAAATTGGACAAGACCGCTGGTCTAGTTCACAAGAGACAGCTCCAGTGTTCATTATTTTATGAAGTGGAATACAAACGATACCTTCAGATGAGCAGCAAAGTTTCAGTCATAGCAGATTCCAATAAATACCTCCCCCTTTCATGTGCAAGGTTCAAAGCTTTGCAAGTCTGGAACGCTCGATAGAGGATGGAGAGCTAGCCAGATTCAATTCATTAGGACACATCTTAACCGGCAGCTTGTAAAATAAACCTTCTCCCCCACCTCTTCCACCTCCTTCAAAAAACATAACGCAACCCCGACAGAAAGCTGATAACTTAACCATGCAAAAGAAAGTCTGAAATCTGCAGACAAGGATTTTACTATGTGCTGAGCCTGGAAAGTGGAAGGAAAATAATGAAGCATTGTCCCCTACACACAGAACTTCAGGGAGAAATCATCCAACAGAGTAGGAAATGTATTCATGACATCCAGATTATCACTAAAGCAGGGGTAGACAGTGGCTTGTCCATCATGTAGTTGTTTGTAAAGAGCTATACTGTATAGAAAGGAAGGATTCCTTATTATACATAGCAGTCTACATCTATCCCTCCCCAAAAACACGTACTCCTGAGATATTATTCTTCTTACGCTTCCGAGTATTTAAAAGCAAAGCCCTAATTTTAACCTAGAGACGTGCATCTGCTAACTGGAATTAGTGGCGCTCTTCCAGAATGAGTGAAGTGACAGTTAAATGATATAAATCATTGTGACTTATAGAAATGTTGTCCTAGGCAAACTCACCCTCTTAACATGCAGCAGGGGAACGCCCAGAAGAGATCTGTGCAGGGGTTTGGTGCTCCTTCAGTCATATTTCTTGATCAAAACAAACCCAAAATAAGGTGTCGGGCTCCGCACCAGCAACGTTATTCTCATTAGCTGTCATGCACACACACGCATGCAGTATTTGTTGTGTGGTATTGATGACTGTGTGTGAATAAATGTGTATTAGAGAGACACAACATATAATTCTCTGTCGGTGAATATCAGGCTGCTAGTTTTAGCACAACATTCACAGTTGCAGATCTGCCGGGTTTTACCATGATTAGAACAGTTTATTCACTGTACAGTTTACTACTAAATATTTCCACTATTGATTAGTTCCCTTTGTCAGAAGTTTCCCCATAGTGAATGCTACGGTCACAGGAATAAATCTTATGATTCTTATCACTGTTATGCTACAGGAATAAAGGAATGAAGACAGAAGTATTTTTAATGTTTCTCTAACTGTACAAATACAGACTGCCAACCTTCTCAAAGACACTTCTGCCTCTGTCCTGCCATTTTGTGATTTTTATGTGAGAATTTGCTTTCATTTTATAACACCTTTCTGTTGTTTTCTTTTTTTCAATGTTCTATTACAATCTGGAAATGGTCTCTCTAGAAGTGATTTACACCTCCAGTAGCTGTATATTTCTTTGGAATAATGACAGTATTTAGAGTCAACTTTTGGATTGGACCGGCCTTGATAAAACCATGTACTGTGAAAGATGAGCACTTTGGTTCTTCATAATATCAAAACCACATTTGCATGCCATTCCCCTAATCCCACAGAACTGGAAATGAGAGAGATTCAGTGGTGGTGAAGCAGAACAGTTCCTACTTCTCCAAGCAAAGTTTATACAAACCTGTCCAGGGCAGGACTGGGGATGTCTGAGGTTCATGAAATGGATGGCAAACTCAACCCAAGGACTGCGACAGGGAGGGAAGAGTGATAAATTCCACCTCCCTGAAACAGACCTTGTACATTTAAACACCAGTATCACCTGAAAAACACGTATAGGGTAGCCTGAGGGGAAGGAGAAGTGAAAGGAGGGAGAATTCAATCCTTTTGTTTTTCCCCAGGTATTCACACTTTGAATCTGAAATAGAACTGCTCCTTGCCCTAAACTACACCATGAGGAAGAGTGGAGAAAAAAGTCCAGAAAATATCAGTTCCCCCTAATGCTATCGATTCCCTGATTCTAAAATTCTTACGCAGGTCAAATCCCTGTTAACAGGATCTGCGCCTGAGTAAGAATGGAGTAACTCAGCTGCTTACAGGAGCTGGTTCACTATGCTAGTATTCCCATTGCACCATTTTCCATGTGTAACAGTTAGTCCTGTATGCCTTTGTCAGAACCTGAAACTAAAGCTGCTAGAAACAAACAGAAAAGGGTGTTTTATTCTACGGAATGCCCCAGAATGACTCTCAAAAGACATGTTTTTTGGCTGTTAGGGTGGCTGCCCATCTGGTTATACTTTTCAAGAAAAATGATGATTGAATATTCCTTCTTATGTGAAACAGAATTGCTAATTCAGAAATATCAAAGTGATCTGGTTTTTGTTCTGTCACAGCCTCGTGTTCAGGTTAGTCTATTAAACTACTTCAGCACTTTATTTCACCTACTCCAACTCTGCTGTTCTTTAGCCAGGCTTTTGATACAGCAGTCCTGACTCACACTCCTCGCAGTTCCCTCAGATGGCTGTAGTGCAACAACCCACTTAGCATCTAAACATTAAACTTTAGGAATAAGCTTTAATGGTCTTGTCCCTCAGAAAGTGCACTTAGTGAATTTGGACACAGTCAGGACCAAAACGGGCCAAAGCCTCTCCTGCCCATGGATGCAGGGATCACTTTTCCTCTGACAGCTCTGTGCTTCTGGAAGATCTTCACTTACAGTTTCATCTTTTCCTCTTCTCATCTCTTGTGCTAGGCAATCGCCTGGAGTGATCCTTTTCCCGTTTAGTCCCACATGTTCACATTCCTCCTATTTTCTGAGAGTTTTACTCCATCTCACTTTCTGCAGTGAACTTTTGGCCTTTGTTATCACATATATATGAGACCTTACATACCATGTACTAAGAGCATAGGGAGGAAATTGCACTACATTTACTAAGTAACATCTTGCTGTGTCAGTGATACTCCTTTAAGTAAGATGCCTGGATAAAAGTGACTGCTAAAAGTGACTGGGGAGCCAGACTTCGCCTGTGCGCTCTGTAATAGTGGCAGCCTCCTGTTTGCCACCCAGACAAAGTCTGGGAAGTTCCTGTTAACTCACCATTTAGGATTATCTATCTGCTTTTGGCTGATCACTGATTTACCCTTGAGTTTTATAAGTAATCTTGCACCAAGTGTTGATTTTGAACAATGTGGTTTGGATTAAAGGTGCCTGTTCATCATCATTACAGCCTGTGAACCACCTACTCTGATAGGAGTGGTTTTGTGTATTCATTAATTCATGCTTGAGAAGCTCTTTGCAAATGTAAAGCAGTACATAAATGCTGATTTATTGTTTTTCTGAGATGTGCTGTTATTGATCATCCTGTTGAGGTTTGTTGCAGAGCTTTCTGGAGACTGTACTGGCTGTACTGTGTTCTTGGCAAGTCTGCGGGCAGGGACTTCATAGCCCAAAGGAAGCAGTAGAGCTGAGTAATGATGGCACAAACCTTTTACCGCTTGGACAGAGATCTCAGCAGTCCCTGGGGCCCTTGTCACTCAGAGGACACACGAAGCAGCATGTTACTGCAGAGGACAGCCTTTCCCTCCTCCCCGCTCTCCTTAGGGAAAGCCCTGGTGCACCTCCAGCCCACCCTCACTGCACTTACAGATCCAGGATCTCAGCAAATGCTTTCCCATCATGTTTCCTCTCCTCCTGAGTGCAACGGCAAAGCAGGTTTGGCATCTCCTCCTTACAAGCCTCACTGCCCTCACACATACATCACACATACACTCAGATCACAACTTAAGTAGGATTTCTTGGCATCACATACTGCATGACTCAGTCTGGGTGGTCAACGTCCGTTTGCATTTTTAAAGGAAAAAAAAAAAGCAGGTATATTTTCAAACACAGAATTGTTCACCAGATAAAGGAAATGTCTCCTTCTTGTATAACATGTAGTTTTATCAGGCCATTAAGCTGAGTTATCCAGCCAAACCCCAAAATATGTCCTGAACAGTGGCATCTCTGAGGAATCTCAGTCTGTGCCTGTGTGTAGCATCTTTCTGCCTATGGGAACAGCTTATCCATAATCCAGCAAAATACCTTAAAACCAGGCTGCTAGAACCAGTATCATTGGTTGTCTCTAATGATACATTACTTTCTCAGCCTAACTGTGGCATATAGAAAAGGGGTTCTGTTGCCATCCAGACTACTTCAAAATATCTAACTCAAAGATTTGTGCAGAAAAGAATGAAGAACTATTCATGAAAAAAATTGTCCTGCCTAACATAACCATGCTGAACTCATTCAAACCTACCCCAGCTATGAATGAGTTCCATTCAGTTTAACATAGGAACGGTTTGCAGGATTCAGATTCCAAGTTTGGCACAATTAATAGTGTTTATAAGTTCAAGAATGTTGCTGTTAGGATGGAGTGTATTTAAGACAAGTGATCATATTTCATAGCACACTTAGAGGGTGAAGAGGCACTTGACATAAGACACTCTCGTTTTCATAATCCAAATCATTTGGTTGTTTAGGAAGATTTACATTTTCTTCAGCCTCTTTCCCTCCCTTCTTCTACCATTTTCATACATAACATAATTTTTATTTTCCTCCTACTTCAGTGCCTTGCCTTTGGGAGGATCTAAACAAACAGAAAAAAACCCCTTTGGCCTGAGTATAAGCAAAACTGAATAGCAGCAAAACTAAAGCATGCTTTTGCATTTAGTGGATCTGCAGTTGCATGAAACAAGACTGTAGCATTGTAATGAAATTAATATAATGAAATGACTAGCAACAATTTTGTTTGTTACAGGCATAAATAGGAAAAGACCAAACTGAGAAAGGTACATTAAACTAGCGTATCTTGAACTAAATAAAAAGAAAATAAAGTGACACTGGAAAATGTATATTTAGGGAACATAGAATTTGGTAACTGCAAATTCTGTGGTTAAAATAAGTGTGGCATTGACTTTTTTTGTGCACTCACAACATATTTTTTCCTGCATGCTATGCAACCATGGTAGGACCACTAGTGAAATATCATACTGATTTTTGTTCTCCTTTGAACTAGGAAACATTAACAAAAAAGCAGGCTCTGCTTCAGGAAAGCACATATATTTAGATGCTCAAATCCCACTGAAATCCACACGCTTTAACTTTAGCTCATATAGATGTTACCTTAAATTGGGGGCAAAAAGAAGAACAAAAAGTACAGTCTGAAGGACATACTTTTCAATAAAGTGTATCTACAAATCAGGGAAATGGACATGTAAATCATGAACTTTTGGTTGAGGTTGTAAAAGAGACAGAAGAGTTGCCTCAATTACAGAGAAGCATATAAATGTGATTGATGAACTGAGACAAAGGCAAGAGAAAAGCAAGATCAATATCAAGACAGATTCAGAGTGTAGGAAACAGTCTGTCCATCCTAGCTCCTCACGCTACATTCACATGCCACCTGGTGCTGCTACAAAACTAGAACAAGAAAATACTTTATAAAAGACCAATTAGTTAGATATTTAAAATATATACCAGAAGGAAAACCTGGCCTTGATCGATTAACCTGGAAGGGATATTCAGCCTTTATGGTATTGTGATTCCTTTACTTCTCAAAGAGGCGTGAGCACTGGCATACCTTCTGCCTGAGGCCCTCAAGGAGCACAAGGCAGTTTGTGGATCTTCTTGGGAAAACAGTCTAGTCCCAAATTAATGTGAATGAAAGATTTGAGCTGCAAACAGCTCCTAGCAGATATAAAAATAACTTTGATGGAGCTGAGGCAGTTGCAGAGCCCTAGACCTGGAGTGGAAACGAAGCAGCCTGTATTGGCCAACAAACACGCACTGCACGCTAGCCTTCTAGGTGGTAGACCTGACTTGTGCTTCTGTTATTTATCAGCATTTAACACTGAAGAACAAAACAACAACAAAAAAACCCCAAACCAACCAACCAACAACAAAAAAAACCCCAAGTCTTCCTTAACAAGGAGTTCCTTTCAGCTGGTTATTAATTAGAGAAGCAAAGGCTGGATCTCCTGGCACGG
The DNA here is from genome assembly GCF_965183815.1 of Platalea leucorodia. Lineage (NCBI taxonomy): Eukaryota > Metazoa > Chordata > Aves > Pelecaniformes > Threskiornithidae > Platalea > Platalea leucorodia. Next base: position 134,537,775 of record NC_138823.1, on the reverse strand, counting down.
CTCACAGTGAAAAGTACAAAGTGAAGTCCTGCTGTGTGGGTAAACTGATGACTCACTTTTAATATCAGGTTGAGCCAGGATCTTGAAGGCTGCCAAGTTAACTCTACAGGGATCCCCACTTCAGCCCACTCACATTTCCTAATAACAGCACTGCATTTCAGCAGGCTGTGCTTAAGCGAGGCACTTTGATTTGTAAACAGAGGCGGTCTAAGAAATAATGTACCAGTGTGGTTAGCCGTATAATGTCATAAGACAACAAGGTATAATGGCAGTGCTGCTATTAAATGGCCAGAGGATATTGCTCAAATTTGAACGTGACAGCAATTAATAAGAGATAATTTTTAATGATATTTTAAAATTCTACCCGTGCCCTCTGTAGTCCCGGGAGAGGTATTACTGCCCCTCTTTGCATCATATAAAGAGGAAAAGACTCCTGGTAAATGTATGCCTACAGAAGCGCTCATTTTAAAGACATTTAATTTATAGTTAGAAGACCAAAAAATACTTTATACAAAATAGACTGCATGTTCCTGTGTTTTGACATTAGAGCTTAAAGCATCATGCTTGCTGGAATACTTTTATGGGTTCTTTAGACATTTATTTGAAGTCCCCTAGTCTCAGCCTGGTGAAATTTAGGATGTGCAGAAACATGCCAGAGCACTGACTCACTCCTGGCAGATTTGCGTTTCATTCTATCCAGGCATAAACTACGACTCGTACACTGTTGCCACACAGATCAAAAGATGCATGTTTATTGTCTTGGCCACATGACTGAAAATATATCGCTGTGTAAGCTCTGCACTAGGCTTCCTGCTTGAGGACAAACCTCTTTCTGTTCAGACATACAAAGGTTTTCTTAAAAGAGACGTCTGTTTGGTTATTAGACTCCACTGCCAAACTGATTGCAAATCCAGTAGTGTATTCTGAAATGTTAAACAACTCTGTGAAAGAGGTTTAACTCCCTACCTACTCCTCCTACCCTCTTCATCCACTTAGGTAAGGCTTCAACTTTCTTTGTGGCAAGCAGCCTTCAACACACCGTGCACTCGGCGCTCTTTCAGGATTATGGTCTGCCCCGTATACACAGGATAATGTGCAGGAGGTATAAGTCCTGTGGTAGGAAATGAGTGCTTTTTCCTTCTCACTAAATCACTTTTGCTTCCACTGGGCAGTCATAGAAAGGGAGGAGAAAAGCCTAGCCAAGGGATATTTTAAAATCTAAAACCAGGCAAATGAAGGGAAAAATACCCAGCTGACTAATGCCATTGCACCCGCCTAATCTACCCCAGCCAAGGTTATGGGGTGGTACACATGCACTGCACTCTCAGTCCACTTTTTCTTAGTCTGTGTGCAGCGGGTTGTCAACCCTTAGCTCCCTGCTGGGGTTGTGCACCAGAATGTCCTGTGCTCCTTAGCCCATAGGCAGGTAACTTCTCTCCATGTTAAGGAGCTGTTAGGTTCTGGATGTGCCTCAGGTAATTATATAAAGCATGATTTTTCTCCTGTTGTCTTTAGTGGTGCAATATTATGTAAGACTTTTTCAAAGTTTATTCATAGTTCAAGCAGAGAACCAATTTTAACACGCTTCCCTGCCCGTGAGCTAGCTCTGAGGCTCAGCCCACCCTGGGAGGATGCTGTGGTGCTCCTGGATGCTCACTTCCTGGCACTCACTCAGATTCTCAATTTTGATGTACAGCCAGTCAAAATGATGTGGTTTCCTGATGACAAGAAATTCGATTTTTGCAATTAAAAAATAATTACATGTAGGAGTAGCTGGCTAAATCTTGTCATTGCTACCAAGTAAAACATTAATTCAGTAATACCTCTTTTTAACACCCCTTGCACACCACATACAAATTTAAAGCAAAAACTATTTTTAACTAACGGTAATTAATCCTTGAGGTTCTCTTTGCCTTCTGGGCACCACTGGTCTCAGCAGGCAGTAACAGACACAAAACACTTAATATACATGATCTACAATCACTGTGGCTTAACATTTCAAAAGTGGCCTTCTATTAATAGGTATCAGTTTATAAATTTATAAAAATAGGAAATCTATTAATAGAACCTTTTTTTACAGTGGTTATAATGTCTTTTTTTCAAACCAGGGCTGTTTTTCTGATTGTTTTTGAATGCTGCCTGGACAGAAAAGATGCATTAAAATGTGAATGCTTGTTCAGCTGCTTTGAGAAGTGTCAGAATAAGTAGTGCATAAAACAGAGCTTTTTGGCTGGTGTAAACTACAGTAATTACCCCGCAGTAAGAGAGACACCAGTGAGGATTTAGTGCTAACTGTATGCAGTCATGGACATGCACACACACACTGTTACACCTTTTACTTGTTGCATAGCAACATTACCCATATGTACTTGAAACACTGTTCATGAGATGTGAGGCTGTCAGGAAAAGCTGATTTTCTTGGGATTACACCAACTATTATTTAATCAGTAGTTATTATAAAGGGGTGTATATGTACAGGAGTGGAGGAGAAGGAGGCAAAAGTAGTAGAAGTATGAAAACGGAAGACGGCAATAGTCAAAGAAAGTAAGGATTCCTAACTGTACTGAGTGTAGAAGCTCTTAGATCGATTGATGACATTATACATCTGTATGTGTGTAAGACAGTTATTTTGGCATATAATCATTAGCTAGCAGCCTGTTTGGAAGGAAGGGAAACAGCCACAAGTTGTTTCAAAGGAAATAATATTAAACAGTGATGTATGCCACTGTGGCATTTGCAGTTCCTCAGTGCCTGGGTGGCTGACGATTCATCTTCATGTTCTATGTTATGTTTCAGAATGGAGGATCTTCTAAATTGCAAATTTTGTGTGAATGATCTCTAAAAATATATCTTTGCTTCAGATATAGCCCAAAACTCCGAGAACTTCAATAGGATTCTGGTTCAGGGAGTGCAGAATTTGTCCCAAAGCTTATCAATGCAGTTACAAAAAATGCCACACGTTGCCCCTCCCCTATATATGTATGTTTGGCATTTTGTCCACCACACTGAAGGCTGTGCAGAAGTAGTAGTTTAATTATAATGGGCCATCACACTTTTTGGCAATACTAACTGTAACTGACCTTTCTGTTCTCAGTGCCTTAAAAACGGGTGCCCTGAAATGTGTTCATTTTTCGTTGCAGGAATATTTTTCCACTGCTACAGAGTCGGAGACACCATGGATACAGCCTGCTCTATTCTGGTTTGATCAGAAAATGCCAAAGCTAAGCTATTCACAGTCTTCATGGCAATTAAACCTGGCACAGGTGCAGTAACATTCTTTTCTTGCTGTTGGAACTAATCCTGATGGTATTGATGTGACTGTTTCTCATTTCAGTATTTTGCACTTGCTAATCTTCTCAGAAGATAGCTTAGGGCATTGATTTTTTTTCAGCAGAGTTTCCTAAACCAGGCACATGTTAAAAAATGTACATGAGCCTTCTACAGATACAGATGGCTCAGGACATTCAGGATTGTAATGAGAGTCAGAGATGGGCGTGAAAGAATCTGTGGATGAGAAGCGAGAATGAGATCATAGAATCATAGAATCATAGAATTGTCAAGGTTGGAAAAGACCCTTAAGATCATCGAGTCCAACCATTAACCTAACACTGCCAAGTCCATCTATACCATGTCCTCGAGCACCACATCTATCCGTTCTTTAAATACCTCCAGGGATGGAGACTCCACCACTTCCCTGGGTAGCGTGTTCCAATGCTTGACCACCCTTTCAGTGAAGGTTTTTCCTAATGTCTAACCTAAACCTCCCCTGGCACAGCTTGAGGCTGTTTCCTCTCGTCCTATCACTTGTTACTAGGGAGAAGAGACCGACCCCCACCTCGCTACAACCTCCTTTCAGGTAGTTGTAGAGAGCAATAAGGTCTCCCCTCAGCCTCCTCCAGATTAAACAACCCCAGTTTCCTCAGACACTCCTCATAAGACTTGTGCTCCAGACCCTTCACCAGCTTTGTTGCCCTTCTTTGGACACGCTCCAGCACCTCGATGTCCTTGTAGTGAGGGGCCCAAAACTGAACACAGTACTCGAGGTGCGGCCTCACCAGTGCCGAGTACAGGGGCACTATCACCTCCCTGGTCCTGCTGGCCACACTATTCTTGATACAGGCCAGGATGCCATTGGCCCTCTTGGCCACCTGGGCACACTGCTGGCTCATGTTCAGGCAGCTGTCAACAAACACCCCCAGGTCCTTTCCAGCCAGGCAGCTCTCCAGCCACTCCTCCCCCAGCCTGTAGCGTTGCATGGGGTTGTTGTGACCCAAGTGCAGGACCTGGCACTGAGCCTTGTTGAACCTCATACAGTTGGCCTCAGCCCAACGATCCAGCCTGTCTAGGTCCCTCTGCAAGGCCTTCCTACCCTCCAGCAGATCGACACTTCTACCCACCTTGGTGTCATCTGCAAACTTACTGAGGGTGCACTCAATCCCCTCATCCAGATCATCAATGAAGATGTTGAACAGGACCGGCCCCAACACTGAGCCCTGGGGAACACCACTTGTGACCAGCCACCAACTGGATTTGACTCCATTCACCACCACTCTCTGGGCTCGGCCATCCAGCCAGTTTTTAACCCAGCGCAGAGTGCACCCATCCAAGCTGTGAGCAGCCAGCTTCTCCAGGAGAATGCTGTGGGAGACTGTGTCAAAGGCCTTACTAAAGTCCAAGTAGACAACATCTACAGCCTTCCCCTCATCCACTAAGTAGGTCACCTTGTCGTAGAAGGAGACCAGGTTAGTGAAGCAGGACCTCCCTTTCATAAACCCATGCTGGCTGGGCCTTATCCCTCGGTTGTCCCACACTTGCTGCATAATGGCACTCAAGATGATCTGCTCCATGACCTTCCCCAGCACCGAGGTCAGGCTGACAGGCCTGTAGTTCCCCGGATCCTCCTTCTGACCCTTCTTGAAAAGGGGCGTCATGTTTGCTAGCTTCCCGTCGTCTGGGACCTCCCCGGTTGACCAGGACTGCTGATAAATGATGGAGAGTGGCTTGGCCAGCTCCTCTGCCAGCTCCCTCAGTATCCTCGGGTGGATCCCATCTGGCCCCATGGACTTGTGCGCATCCAGGTGGAGGAGCAGGTTGGTGACTGCCACCTCGTCAACAACTGAGGCTTCACTCTGCATCCTATCTCCATCTCCCAGCTCAGGGGCCTGAAAAACCCAAGGATGACTAGCTTGACTATTAAAGACAGAGGCAAAGAAGGCATTAAGTACCTCTGCCTTCTCCTCACCCTTTGTGGCAAGGTTACCTTCTGCATCCAACAAAGGAGGGAGATTCTCCCTGGCCCTCCTTTTGTCACTGACATATTTATAAAAACTTTTTTTGTTGTCTTTAACAGCAGTGGCCAGTTTAAGTTCCAGCTGTGCCTTTGCCTTTCTGATCTTCTCCCTGCATATCCTCACAACATCCTTGTAGTCCCCTTGAGTCACCTGCCCCTTCTTCCAAAGGCGGTAGGCTCTCCTTTTTTTCCTGAGATGTCCTGTATAATTTTCATCTGTTTGATGGGAGTCACAGAGATAAAATTATAAACTTTTGTAAAACCCATGTGAACATGGGGGCTCCGTAGTGCATCGTGAGCACATGGGAGCACAAGTATGGGGAACGAAGCTTTCCTGTCCTACTCTATTTGAAGAACAGAAGCTTTTAACAGTTGTGGGTTTTTTTGGTTCCCACCCCCAGTAAAAACCTAAACACCACTTTCCCCTCCAAAATAGCTGTGAGTGTCAGAGTCAAGGAACTCGGCTCGGATGGATAAGTAAGAAATGCAAGTGCCTGAATAGCTTCTTATCAAGGCTCTTCTGCAATAGATAATTCTCTGGAACCAGAATTTCCCTCCAGAAGCTGAGGGAATTTATCATATCATCTTCCTTTCTGCAGAAGTTGGGTGTTTTGACATCAGGGAATTTTCTACCAGATACTTGGCTGGAGTGAAAGGACACTGGTGCACTGACATCAGGGGATTCGCATTGCTTTTGTATGATGTGAATTCCGGACTAGTTGGGAGGTTTCAGTAAGGTCCTCCATAATTTAGAATTCCATTTACTTTTTTCCACAAAAAATAGCAAGTTTGAAGTTCCAGCTGCTGGATTGGTTTAAAGATTCAGCTTCATTTGACAGCCTGCTTTATAATTGCAGTAGCAACATGTAGAAGACCTATTCTGGCCTCTGAAAGATTAAACAAGGACAGGCCTGCCAGACATCTGCAGAAACCCATGTGGCAATAAGAAGAGCAGATTCAGCAGATCGCTTTCTCCTTTCTGTAGCCCTAGTTCAGCAAAATAAGTGTATATATGAGCACTTCAAACAGTAATTTGTGGATACTGAATGACAAAGATTATAGATTTGATTGAAGATTTTAGGAGTATAATTGCTTTGAATTTGAAAAAAAGTATAAACTGGATTACAAGGAGAAAGCCTAATATCTTGCCATTATATTATTAAAACAGTCAGTTGTAGTATTTTCCAAAAGTGCAAGAGAACTGTAGTTCCACAGGATTAAAAAAAAACTTCTTACAGGAATTTTTGTGCTTATTTTCTTGCTTTTCAGCCTAGACTATGGCAGAGCGGCAGGGACTCCTTGAAATCTTCTAAAAACTTCACTAATTGTCCTAATTTATATGGAAGATGCTCAGCTGCTTTGGTAATGAGCAGTAGGTAGGTTAGGAATGTAATAGCAACTACATTTTTCTAATGAATGTTTCTGATTTGACACCACTCCATTAATAAAAAATGATTAGCACCTGATAAGACACCTGATACTGGAATATACCAGTGTCTGTGACATTCATGCCCCAGTTGTTGTGCCTATACTGAACAGTTCATGAATGCTGGTGCCTGTTACCTCTAAAACCAGATAATTCCTTTGCTATTTCATAGCTGTTGTGATAAGGATTCTGGGACTCAATAGGACCTCACCGATTTCTCCAGTGTAGGGCTTAATCTTTCCTGAATTTTCAGGCCAGAAGAATGAGTTTTAAAGAGCACACTCACTTCTCTCTGCAGGTCTCAACATCAAATTGCTAATCTAATTAACATCCGTAACAATTTAAACAATACATTGAATCAACTGTTCTTGAAGCCCCATGGCACCTAGTTAAGTTACTTTCCAACACTGCTGTAAATCAAAAGAGAAAGGCTAAGGTCACTGTGTTTGCTGTACACTTCAGCTTGGGACCCTGATTGCTTTACCAACTGCTCATTGATGTTGTTTTTATAACTTGCTAAGAAATACTTCATTTCTTGGTCCAAGATTTTTATTTGTATCTTCACCTGACATGCAAGGTAGCCTCTAGCTTGAATATAATACGCACAAATTTAGAAACAAAAAACAATTCAGGAAAAGTACTTGCAAAGGACAAAGTGCACAGCAAAGATTTAACATAATCAGCAGAAAAATATGTATTTCTTCAGTGTTTTGCTTTTAAGGTTTCCGTTCCAGCTGGGCACAATTCCCATTCTTACAGGGAGCATTAAGGACGTATTCTTTGAGAGGAAAGTAAAAACTTGGACAAAATTTTCGACAAGAGTTTCTATTGAGGGAGTGGCGCAGCAAAACAAAGCAATGGATAAATAGTGGACCAAAATGTTATTGGCTTGAACTGATAGATGGCAGTGGAAAAGCAGGAGGAGAGACCATAGCCAGGCCCAGGGCAGGATCAATCATCAGGACCAACGTCTGTCTGTGATAGTGTCACTGACCTGGATGGGACCACTCCTGTGCTCGGGGCTGGGGCGCAGCAATTCCCTTGGGGCATAAGAGATGTAGCAATGCACAAATCTCTCACCTAGAGTTCTGGGCAGGTCTAAGTAATGATGCTTACTGTATTTTAAACAATAATTTTTGTTGCACTGAGTAAGTGTTTGGGAAGCATCAGCTCCCAATTTTGTAAATTATGTCACAATGTAATTTCTAAACTAATATAAAAAATGACAGTGAAAAATGGTTATCATCTGCAGTAGATATTACAGATTCCCAAATAGTGGGCCTTTAATATTTTATACCACTACAAGTTCAATTGTTTTTACCTATCTTACTTTTGTTCTCTCTTTCATATAATGCTGTGTAAACCATTCCGTTCAATTTGAAGAAAAACAGTAGCATACTCAGGAGCCAATGCAAGGCAAAAGTGTTGATAACATTTATCCAAGTCTGTTCAGGGAGTGGGTTTTTCCTTAGAAAGTTTTCACTTATTTGTAGACAAGACTGTTATGGTTGACAAAACCTAAGGAGATTATGAAATCAAGGGAGTCTGATGTGGTCCTGTGAATCTGGACACACAGATGAATTTTCTTCCACTAACACAATTCTGCATAAGAAGTAGTAATTCTGGGAATGAAACTGAATGCACTTGGTCATCCCCACCTTTTTTTCCACTTTTTTTTTTTTTTTTGTGAATGTAAAAATCTGTAAAATACAGCCTCTGTATCTGGTACCCTTTATGAAAATGCCTTTTTAAATACCTTTCCAAGACCTTCTTACTCCTGGCAAGTAATTTAAACTTTGGCATTTTTTTGCATGTGTGCTTGTTTTCAACTATAAAATATCTCCATATATTTCTTGGTCCTCTTTTATCCTTCAGTGAGTTTTTACTACCTCTGTTTTTAAGGTATATGTCTGGAAGTAGCCCTTATATTTGGGCTTGCGTGCTTGCTTATACTGTCCCATTGTGCTTATTGAATGTTGTATACAGATATTGCGAGGTGAATACATTGTTTTATTTATTTCTAAACTAATTACTAATCCTTTCTTTCCTAGAATGGATCACATTCTAAAGATATTATTTCTGAACTAAAGGACCTAAATCCAGGCCTCATCGAATATTTTACATGTCCGGGTAGTTCAGACATGGAAGATATTTTATTTTAAAGACTTGCGAAGTATTCTTGAATTTTAACTGAAAGGACAACGTAAGACTCATAAATGATGTGTATCTGGGTTTGAGATGACTCTGCAAAGCTTCTGCAGGCGTGATGTAAGCAGGAATCATGTTATCTTCTGAATTTGAAAAGCATCCAACACTGCGAAAGTGATTCTGATTTGGATATGGGGAAGTACTGTAACACATTTTTCTGTTTTTCCTTAGTATGTAAATGGATTTTCCTAAGTGTAAATCTAGTTCAATATTTTTCAGACAACTTGACTACCTTGAGGGCTTTTGTTATTTAAACTGACATATTTGATAATTCTTGGGCATGTGTTTTCTATTAGCCTAGTTATTCCTTTCTAGTTTTCACGGAGTCTATCAAACTGTAAATAGACATCAGATATTATTTTTCTATTCCCCTATGTCCAAACAAATTATAATTTAATGAATAACGTGCAGGTTTTAATCGGACTGGAGAAGAACCTAGGATCAGATTTTACAGCTGCCGTAAACACGGCCTAGCGCCACCCAGTGGGTTTTGTTAAAAAGATGAAATTTCAGCATATCCCACGTTTCCAAAAATCTCCATAAAACTTTCCATGGCCAGCTGTGACTCCAAGCCCATCACAGATACAGCTGTGGAACGAGTGGGATTTACCGCAGCCTCCTTCTCTTAATCTCCGGAGGATTTCTACTTACTGTCTAAACAGCTCACCATGTTAAATTATAAAGCAACTCTAAGGCTGCTCACGGTACCATGAGATGACAGGATTCCACCGGCTGCTCTTCCAGCAAAGCTAACGGGAGCTGGCGCAGCTGTAGCAGAGCTCTGTCCGAGCGGACAGCAGGCTCGGGGCTCCCGTCATGGTCCCGCTATGTGCCCTCCTCCAAGGGCTCTGATGGAAAACCACAGCTCAGCCTTTCGGAATTATAACTGATTAAAATAACCTGGGAGAGTTAAAGACAGGGCAGAAAAAGTCAGCCAAGCTATCAGGATAAGCACATCAAACCTCTGTCGTGACTGCTGGTTTCGGAATAATACCCCGCTTGAAATACGCACGCCTAAGTTTCTCCTCCGGTTTCTGGAAGTGATGGCTACTTCAGAAGAAATCAATAAATGTCAGTGTGCATAAAATATGGGACAGATCAAATGAAGGTATTTCAGTATTAAAAGCTATTAATTTTGTGCAATATATGTTTGAATTACAATATTATTAAATTCCATTAAGCTAAAATGATATATTTAACTCAGACTTCAGAGTGCTAATTTCATAGTCTCCTCCAAGCTGTTCCTGCAAAGGTGTTAGGGGTAATTAACTGCCATTTTCTCCGTAATTCGGAATCTGCAATTAATCAAAATGCAGGACCTGAGTGATTGTAGAAAACAGTAACACTTAGTTTATTATGTAGCACATTCTCATTCTGGTTGTTTTATGATGGGATCAGCTACACTTTTTCCCCAGAATTTATTATGCTTACCCTTCAGCCAATTAGTTTTTCTCACTTTACTTTAACTTAAAACCTGGTGAGTTTGTTATATATATGCGTAAGGTTGCTTGTCAGTTATATCGGTCGGAGACCTGCAGGACTGCATGTGTTTAAGCAATTAGGAACCCAGTATTGTCCAGAAAAATGGCAACTTTGCTTTCTTAAAGCAATGGTTTTTCTTTAAAAAATGGGAATGGAATAATACGAGCAATGAGAGAACTCCGTTTGCCACAGCTACAAGTGCCTGGCATGGAGGGACATACAGAGCTGCCTGCTGTTACACCACCCAGGGACAAGTTGTGGAGTCCAGGTCTACAGTCGTTTGATTATGGGATGTGGATACAGCCATGCTTCCAGATCACGCATGCAGTACAAAATTAATTGGTACCAAGGCATTGTGATAATGATGAAGCAGAAACATTTGATTTTCATATTCAAAATCAAGCTTAGAGGTAGCATTTTCTCTGAGGTTCTCATGTACTTTTGGAACTAAATCCTGGTGCTTGGGCACATGTTGATTTTACAGCTAGTCTCATGGGAAGGAGATTTTAAAATTACAGCCAGTTAAGTGGATAGTTTGCCGAATGCTACTTGTGTGGATAATAGTAGTAGGCCTCCAAGATGGACTGATGGGATAGTTGTAATTGGCTTCGTCCATTTCTGCTTCCTAGCCATTTAAACCTGCACCTGGAAATCCTTCTCTAATTTCACAGCTGTGGTGCTGAAACACATACTGGGGTGCAGCAGAGTTTAATCAGTATTAAAAAAGATGGGAACTCTGGAGCAAACGGAACTTTGACAAGATAATTACTGATGTAAAGCCATAAAAAGGACAATACTGAAAGACTTCTGCTGTTCCTAAGAGCGTTGGTAGAAGTGAATGTCCCAGTTTGATAGGATTAATGTTGACTGAACAATGTGCAGTATGTTAGACACTTACAGCACTACAACCCCTTTGACCAGGACATTTATTTAACACAATTATAATTTAAAAATCTCTGCTGCTGGAGACTTCTCCCTAACCTCTGTTACTAACCCCATCTCTCTGGGTGCTCACAAAACCAGGCCTTTATAATTAAAAATAGCTCTCAGGTGGAGCCCGTTCTCTTATTCTACCACTGTGGTAAGAGGTGCCTTGTGTGAATGCATTCAGAAGTCTTGCTCTAGACTGGTTTTTTTCATTGTTTTTGATTTCTAAGGGGCTGGTTAACACATTTGGCAAGCCTATAGAATAGTCCTTCACGGTTAGCGTGTATTATACTGGTACTAGCGCTGCCCTCCACTGAGAGCAGAGTTCACTCGCAAGTAAAGGATGGGGTTTGTTGTTTGGCTCCTACAAGCTGTTGCTTTCTCTTATTGATCTACAGTGGACAAAAGACACATTTTGATGGGGTCACAGTCTAGGTCAAGAGTGGCCTAGATCATAGTGGCACGACACAGTGTACTGACAGGTGGGAGACCCAAATATGTCTACAAAGTACAGTTTTTGTACTCCCAACAGCTAACGCCAAAGAACACGGAGGCAGAGGATCTTCAGTTTGTAGATGGCATCACTAAATGTAAGACTATGGGGATACACAACAGAAAGTAAGACGATCAAAACCAAACCCCCAACTTGAAATGTGTGGTTTGAAAGTTATACTATATTCCTTTTTGACTCATGTATCCTATTTGGATCTGGATAATCCTAATGACCTCACAAAGTATCTGAGAGCGCTTGATTTGGCACAAATTTGGCAAGATAAATTGCATACTTATTCCTCAGGGAACCTAAAGGGAGGTGGTATTGAAAAAAGTGACACAAAACTGAGATTTCACAGCGTTTCAGGTAAATGTTAGATACACACGAGAAGCAGCAGTATTACCCTAGTGATGGTTGCAGTGATGTAGTAAAAAAATGACAAGTGGTATTTGTCTATCATCTCGCATGGCACCACACAGTCTTATTACTTTGTTTTCTTGAAAAAACAGTGCCAACATATATTTCTGCTTCTTGGTTCCAAAAATACAAAATTATATAGAAAGAAGGAAAAAAAAGGTCTTGTATTTCTTTTAGGCTAAAAGAGAAATACACAGGAAAGTGAAGTAATAGAGAAATTTAGAGAAAAGGAAAACTCAGGAACAGATGTCACTGTTTATTTTTATTTCTCTCACTGCCTCCCTATGATTATAATAAATTATCTCTTTTTGCAATGATTAGGGAAGAAGGGGATTACAGCAAGGTTGGACAGAAGCGTCAGATAAAACAGAATATAATGCCACTTAAATCCTCTATTCAACGTTACTCCAAGATGTAATTATAGCTACTGTGTGAATCCGGTGCTTTAAATGAGTGAGGCTGTCAGAGTAGTGAGCTGTCTTTAGACACACTTTGGAAAAATATCTGAGATGGTTTTCTATCTGGTCCTTGAATTGCTTTTATATTCTGGTACGGATGAACTAGATCATCTACATATCTGGCTATTTTATGTTGATTAAAACATGAATAATAGTAAAGGCAAGCAAAGATTCAGACATGTCAAAAGCAAAGGTCATGTCAAAAAAACAGGGCCATTCCACATATTTCTGTGCAACTGACAGTAGAAAAGACATTTATATTGTTGAAGAGAAGGCTAGTTTGTCTGAACTGTTCATAACACTTTAAATTACTAATGCTGAAGAAACAATTTAGTCAGCTACATTTGTCAGTGTTCATCCTGTTTGCCTGCTTTTTTCATATCTGAACTTGGAAAATCAAACCAGACATTTTTACAGCAGATTTTTAGCTCTTTGTTCCAAGTGTGTTTGTCACGTTCCAGAGTTTAGAATAAGATCCAAATCCACAGCTCGTTGTAATGTACCCCTAAAGAATTCTAGGCTAAATAAAAGTATTGCTAGTCACCTTCATGTTATTTTCTAATATAAGTATAGAAATCAAGTAGATAGCAAAAAGTAAAAATCCTAGCAACAAACCTCTGTGTTTTCATGAACATGAATAATAGTTTTCAAACTTCAGTAACACTAACTTCTGTGATAAATACATGAGCTTATTAGAAGTTTCCACCTTGGAAACCCTCCTGTGTTGGAACACAAATAAAATGTGTTATGGTTTTGGGGGGATTTTTTTTTCTTTATAGTCAGACAAGTCATGCTATTTATCTATCGCATAGAGGAAAACCATTATGCAGTTTCAGCAAGGTGTAACTGAGGGAGACTCTCAGGTCATGGAAAGCCAACAAGGTCTCAAAAAATTGATATTGATGAACTAAAAACAAAATTATTGGAGCATCTCTACTTAGCCTGAATCACTTAGAAAATCTTAAACAGGACCAAAATTTGTGTGGATTGTCATGAGCCATGCAAATTCATCTTTTAAGAGGAATTGCTAAGTTTCCTTTTAATTTATGAACTATTACTTCTCACAAAAAAACATACAACAAATGGCTTTTTACCTTCTCCTTCCATAAAACTATACGAAGCTTTTTGCCAGGCTCATAAGCATTAGCAAAAATGTTAATGTTAGTTTTGTATTGTAGGAATCTATCTCCTGGGATACAGATACAGTAGCATGATTTAAAGCTTTACCATATTAAGGTTCTTTAAGTTTCTGCACACTCTGCAATTTTAATAGAATGTGTACATTCTTTCTGCACTCAAATGTTTTTTGTATTATACTTTGTTCTATTAAAAAAATGACACATATGAAACTGTACTTAGGATTAAGATATGACTACTTCATTATATAATTCTCATACTTTAAGGAACGATTTCCTTAAAAAACAGTTCAAGCTGAAACTTGGCATACAAAGTTCTAGTTTGGAAAAGGCTGGGATGTGGAATGGTTTTACAAAGTTTCACGTAAATCAGTCTTGTCATTTTTTTATTATTTTTACAGAAGAGCACAACACCCGTTTTAGTACCATTTCTTATTCTCTTAATATTTGCCGAGTCTTAAATAGAAATAAGCTATTTTTCTGAGTTGTTTTCACAGCCTTTTCTTGTCAGTTTAAATGATTGTTTCATCTTAAATAGAAAGTTTACCAAGTCTCAAATCCTACTTAGTACTTGTTTTGCTTCTCTCGAAGCCTGTGTAGTGATGAATGTTTTAAGTTAATTTAGTGCTATGAAAGGTGCCAAACTGTCAGACATGGAAACTAAAATAGTCTATTTGTGCTGAGAATGTTTATTTTATTTTATTGTTAAAATTGCAGTTGGAGGCTTCTCCAGCTTTGTGCAGTCATGAAGACCTGTAACATTGGCAGACACGGGAGGTGGTGAAAGGGATGAGGCTGTAAATGGAAGCGTGCTGGCTGATCTATGCAATGGAAAAGATGACCTGGCACAGAGCACTGTATTTTAAGTACTTCTAGGATACTCATCTCCCCCTCATCAGCCTATCCAGAATTTTTCTGAAGGCAAAGGAAATCACACTGGGATAAAACACTGTTTGATAGAGACTCATTGCCAATACACAGCAAAAAGATCATCAACGCAATTTCCCATGATTAAGCACAGTGTGAGCTACTGTTGAGACCTCTTAGCTAGAAAATGTCCCCAGTCGCTCCTCTGCAAATCTAATTATTCAGCTAATTTCCCATAGTCACAAAGATAAAATAGTACGAAATGCATTTTCTTTGGTTAGGGATAGCAACTTCAGTTCATTTCTTACCAATCCAGCACAAAATACATCATTCCTTCTATCTCCTTATGATTTTTTTTTTTTTTTTTTTTTAGGTTAGGAAGGAATTAACCTATGTCTTCTAAATATGTATGTCCAAAATGACTAGCAACTGACAGATTTGCACAGACACATTTAAGACAAAGGATGGACATATTTCTTGGTGCGGCTGAATTGGGCTTACATTCCCTTTTTAACTGTACCTTGTTGTTGTTTCACATTAAAAACAGTACAGTACAGAAAGAGTGGACTCTCACTCCTGGGGCAAGTACCTACATTCTCAGTAACAAGCACTAGAATTATGTGAGTTAGAGAATATGTCCCAATGTACCTTAAGACCACTGTTTGTTATTTTTCATTAAGTTTATATTCTCTTACCAGAAGCATTTTGTTGGTAACAAATTCATAAAAATAATTCAAGCCCTTTGGGTTGGGGGGCTTTTTTTGCTGATTTTATATCTGCTGCAGTCTGTTCAATGTCACTGTGTTAGTACAGGAATATGGCTATAACATTCTTGCATGTGAAGCTGTACATCAGGCACACTTTAACAGATTTATGTCATCAACCCACACACAGTATTAATCATTCTTCAAGGTCATTTTTAGCTATCAGAGTAAGTGCCTTAGTAAAATTGCCAAGGCAGCTTTCAAGCCAGGCCAGTTGCAAGTTTTCAGGTGCTGGAAAAGAAAAAAAAAAGCAGAAAAAAAAAAAAAAAGCTGAGGAATTCACAAAACAAGCTTCTTGGCAAAGTGACCATAAAGGTCTGTGATGGGAGAGTAACCATTCATCAGCATACATGCAGGCTGTCTCTGTTATGGAAACCAGGGCACATTTAAAGGAAAAATAAACAGATTTATCAGTCTGGTTACAATTTTATGAAGTACTACCTTGAAAGGTTTCCCCTGTCTGTTTCAGACACTGACAAGATAAACTAGACATGGCTAAGGCTGAATGTGTCCCTTCTGTCAGGTGCCATGATAAGTATGAAAAGCCAGGTATGCTTCACACACAGTCTCCAAATAAATCTCAGACAAGGTTTATGTTCCTTCATTTTGTTTTCCATATTTCATCATCACCAAAGCCAAACAATCAATGACATAAGATTTGGGGATGTTTATTACCACACCAAATGGCTGAAGCCTGCAAGTATGGAAAAACACATCAAATTGTTGGTTTTATGAGAGATCATGCTGACATTTAGTAAAAAATATTTCAGTTAGTTACAATCACTTGGGAATTCCTCTGTTTGCTTTACATTTTGGAGAACTCGGTGACGAGAAGATGCTGGTTTTCTGGGTCAAATTCTCTGTGCAGGCACAAGAGGCAGCCTGGAGGAGGACAGTTAAAAATATGCTAGCATTTTACCAGCATATGGGTACCAAATATCTGCTGTGGAGCAAATTCAAGAGCTGATCAAAGCTCACAGTGTTTCTACATTAAGTTTAGGGTTATTTTTCACATAAATAAGGCTTGCAGGTATTGCTATTTACATGTTCTTTAGGAACATGGAATGGAAATATTACAAGT
Source organism: Platalea leucorodia (assembly GCF_965183815.1). Taxonomy (NCBI): domain Eukaryota; kingdom Metazoa; phylum Chordata; class Aves; order Pelecaniformes; family Threskiornithidae; genus Platalea; species Platalea leucorodia. Next base: position 134,521,226 of record NC_138823.1, on the reverse strand, counting down.
GAGGATGTCTGCAATGAAATCCTCTCTCTCCTACTTCCTCTACATTTTGCTCCCAGAAGCCCTTTAGCTTAAAAGAGAAACAAAATGTCACATTAAAAAGAACTTTTGATATTGTAGTGGCCTCCTAAATGACATGTATGGTCAAAGAGAGAGGCTGATATAAGAGAGAGGCCAGTACACCATATGGGGGAATGGAGATACTTTCTACTACTCAGGAGAAAGAAAAGAGCTTATTTTGTTCTTCTACCCAACCAACATCTTCAAATAGAGAACCATAACAGACTGACCCTTTACTGTCTTCATCTGCCCACAATGAGAATTACACTCCCTGTGACAGAGAAGTTGGCTTTCTTGATGCTTTCTAATGAATATCATGGCCGTTTTCCTCTATTTGCTGGATCCTCAGGTACATAAGCTTGTTTTTCACGTCAAAATTTGCTATTTAGATTCTTGTGATCTCAGGCAGCACCATTGTCATTCATGCATGATTAGTTACAAGGATGGGAGAATGTAAAAAACAATTTTCTTATGTAAATACATTTGCTAACTATGAAAAAGAACAGGAAAAGCATGCAGAACAAGAGATTTGTAGATCTATACTGTAAATATAGAAAATTGGAAAGGCTTCTCTTACAAAAAAGTTGGTACTGAGAACTAGAGAAAAAAATTGGAGGATGTAGAAGAGACATTTTCTCAGTTATGCATAAAGATAAAAAAACTCTTCATGCCTAAAAAGAAGAAATTAAAATAAGCTGGCTTCCATGAGCTTTATTTCCACCTCTGGTAACTGACTGAACACCTTAAGCTTATTTTCTAAGATTAAAATTCAGTACTGTTAAGGAGACAGTAATGAAGGAATCAAGGAGAAGAGGTAACCTGATGTTCATAGATAAAAATGAACAATAAAAATGTACCTGCTGGGATTCTGGGGTTGATTTCAGTAGCCCCACTACTCTATGGCAAAAATCCTATTGACTTGATCAAGACTAGACTTTCAACCTTGGCTTTTAAAAGGGAGAAATAATTTTAAAAAAATAACAGACGCATTGTGCCAAGTGCACATTAAATACAGATGGGGATTCCCATTTAACTTCTGCTTCAGCTGCAGAAACCAGGCGTTCGTGATTAGAAAAGTAAAGGAAACCTGTGATTCTTTGAAGACTTCAAGGAATAGGATTAATTTGTTGGGGTCATGTTAAGAAAAATAGAGCGACAGAAAGAGCACCTAGTGAATGGGACCAAGAAAGAGAGTTGGGGATGGTGCTAACTCCTGAAGCACAGATGAACCAGTAAATAGAAAGCTGAGAAACAGTTCTAGAAGAAAGCCATTATACTAATACAATAAATCAATTATAACATACTGTGCTCTAAACAGCAATTTTAAAACTGAATAAGAGGAGAAAAAAGTACAAGTTATCACTGTCATATCCTCCTAAATGTAACACTCACTGACCAAAACCTGCATGAGACTCACAAAGATGGGGCAGGGTCCACGGTGCGGTATGCTTGCACGCAGGATGCTTATGTGTGTGCAACCCTCCGGCTTGCCCTGAAAGCCTGCCCTTGGCCTGGCCTAGGTAAGAACCTTCTTTAAAATTCTCAGAATTCTCAAAAATTCATTTTGCCTCATTCAACTCCTTTCTCAAGAGTAGCTGCTAATGACTGGAACATGATGAAATATCATTTATGTTACTGAGACATACATGTTTAGCGTGATATGAAGAAGGACATCAAAGGGACAGCTCACCTCCCAGTTCATGACAGTTTTAAGTTTTTCTTTCTTTGTGTTTTTTTTTTTTTTTAAATTATTGCAGAATTTTAATTAATTCAGAATATACTCAGTTCTTGGATAGTGTATGTTCCTCCAGCTACAATCATTCCTTGAATTGAGATGGGGCTTACATGTACACTCCTAGCCCAGGGAGAGGAAAGCTGGGGTGCAGGCTGGACGGGGCAGCAGCATACCCTGACAGTCCCCTGGTCCTCCACAGCGGGATCCAGCTGGTGGAACACGTGGCAAAGCCCCTGGCATAGCCATAAATTACCTACAGTGTGTGTGACTATGATTAGCTGTTTGACTTCTCATTAAGCAACACTTACAATATCTGTAGGTACACAGTAAGCAGTTTGGATGTGCTGATTGCACTCTGATTTACGAGGGGTGGTGGCGAGGAATGAAGAGAGACGTGACAGTTCAGAAATGGATAGCAAAACTTAACTCACAGGGAAACTAGATAGGACTTCAGTTGTCACTGCCAAATGGATACATGTGGGGCTTGCATTTTATTTATTTATTTTTAAAGTAAGTAATGCACTATTTCTCTTACTAGTTTCAGCTACAAATGAGAGTATCAATATAGGAGAAAAAAGGCTCTCCAGATAGCATTTATTTACTATCCAGCCTAAGCAAAACCAATACTGATAAGCGTAAGTTCAAAATGCAATTCAGATCCATGAGATTTCCAGACCAAACAAGATTAAACGTGCTTGGAATGCTAGATCTGCATTTTGGACACGTGTCCCTTCATAACTTCCAAACTGTTGGACGCTTGCTCATCATTTCTTTCTCAAATGATGTTTCCAGATCAACAAACTTATCCTTCCCTGGGATCAGTCATTTCCTAAGTCTTGCCTTTCAGAATGCAACCCTTTTTGTGTCTGTTTTATGACAACTAGTAACACTCTGTGCTCCAGCTCTGTATGAATCTTCTGAGAATGTTATTTATTTTACAGTATTGGCACAGCAGGAGACTTTCCTCTGCTTTTGACGAGGGCCCCTGGAGACAGCTGACACACCACTAGCACAGTGCCAAAATAATACTGTAGGACGTTCAGTCTAAATTAGCATAAAATAATAAGATGACACCATTTCTTTTTCTTCCAAACCAGATAAGGTAGATTGATAAGTTATGTTATAAAGAGCAGATTGAGATCAAAGTTTTACTCTCCTGTAACCTCCTAACCATACCCTCCTAACTGTCTTAGCTTCAGGCCTTCAGCAGAAGTTCTGTTATTCCCCATCTTGGCCTTGCTGCATAGTACTATGAATCATGCTACATAAGTTGCACAGACACGCGAAACTAAGAATTTGCTTTATTTGTCACTTAAACAATATTTTAGCCCTGATCTCAAAACAGTCTATTAATTTTATATTGAAATAGTGAGGATACTACTCTCCTTTTAAATTGTGTGCAAAGTTTTTCCAAACACAATATCTGCCAACTCAGACAAAGGGAAAAAGAAGTGGTTTGGATTAAATTTTGTACCTGAAAATAAACACTGCCAATTTGCTAGCACTAAAGACTATTTACAGAAAGACATTTTAAAAAGATTTTTTTTCAAAATATATTGTTGGCGTTTCAAGAATAAGAGCAGATGAAATAGCTCAGTGGTGAAGGGCACTTTTTAGTAAGATCAACAGAATGGACGTCTTTAAGCATGAATGGTATCTGTCAAAGAAAAGCTTCTCTTTTCTATAGCTTTAATAAGAAGAGTTGCATGAACACTGGTCCCACATAGACTTTCTTGATAGGGTCCTACACTAATTTTAATATCCCATTCTACTAGAAAGCAGTGTGAACATCTTCCATAGTTTAGTGCACAGTTCCATTATTTCCTATTAGCTGTCTTTCATAGTGGATTTACTCAATACTGCCTCTAAAGTTATGAATTAGTCTTTTTAAATTTGAGATTTTAGAGAATCTCCTTAATTCCACTCTCTAGTTAACCTTAAAAATCACGCAATTCCCAAGCTAAGTCAATGGATACTTTCCATGACTAAGCCTGAAGCAATCTGAGCCAGATGTAGTGATACACATCCACTCCAGAGCACAGACCTACCACAAGCATAGTTGCATTTTTTGTCCCCAGTATCCAGACACATGGCAGTGTCTGACTGATGGTTTTGTTTTTGAGTCCCCACATGCAGAAAGGACGCAAGCCTGAAATTTCCCCCAAAGACAAATTCCCACAATCGTTCCATAAGCAGTACTCACTTTTCTCTCAAAATGTAATTCATTACTAGAGGTAAAGATTTTGTTACCCACTTTTTCTGCAAGATTCTAATGGTTACATTGCTTATGTGTAAAACACATGGATTTATGTTTGGGTATAGTGGGAACATCACTCAACGCGCTAAACAGGATTGAGACACCTTTTAACCTTCCTAGTGAGGCTCTACAGAGATGCACTTAAGACACCCTTACCCAGAACAAGAAAATGTATAATTGAGCACATTACTGTAGTTCAGTGCAGTCAAGTGGGTCATGGTCTCAACTGCCAGGACAGTTTCGGTATTTTACTTTGTGACTAAATGCGGCTAAATGTGTAATCTCATGTCACCCTTTTTACATTAATATAAATCTGCCTACAGGTGGCGTTGTCACAGCACAGCAGCCTATGCAGGTTGGCAGTACACAGAGAAATTCCCCCACCTCCAATTCACTCTTTAAAATCTTAATTTCAGGTCTTACATCAGCCATTGAGACTTGGCATGATCAATACCGAGCTTTTGCTGATTAACAGTGGCCTTATGTGAAAACCAAAACGCCTTGATGAACTGAGGACTAACAGACTTTTCAGCCTCTTCGTCCTGCATAAGCAAAGGAGAACAGGTAAGTATACAGGAAACACAAAAAAAAAAAGAGAGGTGTGAATAAGCACAAAACAATTACATGTTGTTAAAAAAAACCCTGAGTGCAGTAAAGACAAAACTAAGTTGTTTCCTCAGCACCAGAGCTAAGGATGCCTCCCTTCCCATCCCTTCATGCCTAATCAAGATGCAAAATTCTGCCTGAAGCTTTTCCCACTGCCATGGAGTCCACAGAGGAGTTAGGGCTCACCGCAGCTGAACTCAGGTCACTTTCTTCAAACAGGGGAACTAATACAGTTTGTCACCTCCATTTCCATGAAGCTTACAGGAACTCAGTATTTCAGTTAAGTAGACCGAAGTCTGTAAGCTGGCCAATAACTAAAAAGTTACTAAGGAAGGACAAAGAAATGCACCTACAGATCACTGCATTTGCATGAGCTTGTATTCACAGCATGGTCACGTAAGCCTCTTTTCCTATACAACCAACTTAAGGAAAGAATCTGAAATATGAACAGTGAAAAACAGGATGAATACATGTCTTAACTGCACTTTGAGACATACAAAAACTAGAAAATAAACTAAACTAACATGGTCACAACAACTAGGGTAGATACAAAGGTTCTGATGCTGAAATACAGAACACATACAAATTCTGTTTGTCTCTTCCAGTCTTATTTCAATTAGCTCACTAGCCCTCTCTGTTGTGGCTGTATTATACTTCATCCTGCTAAAATACCATTTAGATAAAAAAATGTAGCTTTACATATTAGTTCATTTTCCACCTGAATAAACAAGTTTTCTTTACAGCCACCTGTAATACAGAAGTACACTGCTAAGTAACAAAGGAGGGAATGCAATAACTCTGCAGGCTCTCACTGACTTTATTAATTTAAAAGAGGCATTATGAATGTATTCCAAGGGTGGAACAGTAGCAATCAGAAAGTACAACAAAATGCAGAAGTGTCCTTTGTCTTTCAGAACCTTTTGTGTTTTTGACAAGGGACTTTGTAATTGCTCCAGTAGCACAGCACTAACAGAAAGTAATGCTCTGAAGCTAAAATGCTCACCAGAAACCTCCTCTCATCAAATACCAGTTCAGAGAAGTTTTGAGTTCTTTAGATAACAGATGTGGGGGAAAAGCCTGACAGAAAAAGCAATACTCCACCATGTGGCATTGCGTGAGAACAGGCAGAACCCTTCTGCAAGCCAGACTTTTCCAAGTCCTACATTGATTTGACATATAAAGTGTAAATTCATAGTGGATCAGAGTAGTTTTCTTGGAATCATATTCTGACACACTTTTTTAAAAAAAAAAAAAAAAGATAAAAAACACCAAATGCAATCAATTTCACCAGAATATGAACTGGGAGGAAAAAAGCCTTTTGGTTCCCTACCTAACAGTGTAATTCAGATACCTAGAATGGAATACTTCTCTATTTGAAATTACTATTTGCACATTTTAAATGTTATGTCACACTTCCAAAAACTAGAAAAGCATTTTGAATGGACTGAAAATGCTTAGTGGAAAGAAGAGAAAAATGCCTTTAAAGAGAAGTCTTCAAGTTTCCTTCTATTCTCAGGAAAGATTTTGAAACTTCAAAAACTTCCTTAAACTGAAATTTTAGCCTTTGTACTTTGGGTTTATGAAGAAATCTCCAGCTTTTTCTCTTTTCTTTTTTTAATTCTTCTCTCCCAGTCAGTTTTCCATAAATTAATTGAATTTTCTTAGACCATTTCTGAAGTGTACTCCAGTAAAGAAACAAAGAAAGTCTAACCACAAAAAATTGCAATAACAATAAAAAAACCCAAATAAAACCTGAAGTATCAGAACTCTCTGTACTAAAGTTTTCCTAACTACTAGAAATATTATTTACAGAATATTTTTGCTCAGAGGCAAGAAAAAACCAACACCACTAAACTAAAAATGCTACAGAAAATGAAAATATATGGTTTTTTCCCTTTGTTACATTTCTCATCATAGAATTAGAAGTGTTCAATAGAAAAATGCTGAAAGAATCCTTCACCAAGTTTTCACATAATCTTTATGATATGAAGAAGCACTCCTTCTATCTACAGTCCCTCATCAGTGATGTTTAAGTGTCTTGCTGCATTGCAACCTGAAAGTGTTGAAGACTGCAACCTACCTCAAGCCCAGCGAGAACTCTCATAGCAAGACATTGCAGAGGTATTCAGTCTATTTTTTTCTGCTTTACATGCACAGCTACTATTTGGCTAAAAAACAGCAATCTTTATTTTTCCTTCATGCAACAGAGCTCTCTCTTATTGCTGTTATTGGTATTTGAATTCAATCCAGTTTGTCAACATCTTTCAACTATCTTTTCTTTCAAGTGTAATTCAAAAATGTGAATGCCTGTCTCACAAACACAGTAATTACTCTTCTATTTCTAAGACTTGTTCATAAAATAAGAAAACAGACTTTGGGGAATTTGTTTTGCCTGAGAAAAGACATTTGCTACACTTAATTAATAGGAAGATACAAAGTTATTTGCAACAGCTTGTCTTCACATTCATCATCATAACATTGCACAACCACAGATTTACAGGATAAATATAAATCAGGAATGAATATGATGATGCTAGGCTCTATTTTAGGATCATTTCTGACAATGTTTTTGCTAACCAGGCATTGAAGTGAGATGGAAATAATCATAATACAAATGACTACAGAACTAATCTGTGAGCATCTGCGTGCTTTGGTAAGTACTTTATAAATACTACCCGGGTAAAAATATGAATTTGCAAATGCACTTAAATCTATAATACATGCACACTTTTTCACTACTTCAGAAACCTTACAACTATCCATAGTTAGTTCAAGGAAACTAAGAGTTCAAGTTTAACTAATGTCTATCCTAAATGAAAAGATGAGTTTTGAAATTATGCATATGAAACAGGAACTATCCTCTCTCTGAGAAAACTAGGAAGACATGGGATTTAGTAATAACAGGCATAAAGTAGGTCACTTATGCTAAATTCAGTCTAGCATCAAGAAAATCATATCAAAACAAGTTATCAGCACATCCCATTCATCATTAGTGCAGACTGTTCCATGTACTTATTTTTAGCCACAATATATGGAATTGCTTTGAAAGGCAGAGGTCAACTGCTTCTCTGTGTAGAATGTAGATACACCAGAGGTGAAGGTGTGCCCCTCTTCACAAAGCCACAAGCCAGCGTTGACAGGGTCCATGAAGAAACTACAAATACCTACCATCTATGCACTTTTTGTTTTGTTGTTGGGTTTTTGGGATTGGGGTATTTTTCAGCAGGGAGACAAATAGCTGTCCTTCTAGGAAAGTGCTTCAAAAAACTGGTCATCTTTGAGTCCACGGAGAGCTGACCAAATCTCTGGAGAAAAAACAAGTCTTCAAGCATGAATGAAATAAACTGGCATTATTCAGAAAGAGGGTCAGATGTCACTAGTTTGTTATCTGAAACAAAAAAGGAGCTGATGCAAAAATTTTGTAGTGCTCCAAGACTACGTCTTATTTTGCCTGATGCTGATATTAATGATTACTGATGCAGCATAAATTTGTCTTTCTTTTTAGTCCAGCTTTTAAATGTTGGTTTGACCGATCCAAACAGAATTTTTATAATTTATCCATACACTAACACTTTTATTATGAGAAAAAAGCACAGACTGTGTCTTTATACACAATAACAAACAAACCTTAACAGTTGACTTCATCAAGGTCAACTGTAGCGCAGTCCAGCTCCAAAAACAAGAAGACTCTGGCTTCAGCCAGCTTCATGAACGAGTGGGAATTATTCCACACTAGTTTTGACAAAATGCTTTCAATGAAATCTGGGATCTTACTTGCACAGTTTGCATTCCACTAACTGCTGCAGTCCCAAGTCTCCAGCAGAAGTTGTGTGTGTGCTGTGCATGTATGTATTGCAATGAGGTCATGCCCACTGATCATGGCTTTGCAGAGAGAACTGCACTATTTCTGAATGCAACCTTAATTGCAACTCAAGTCAAGATATTTGACAAAGATCTGCTTCTTTCAGTGTCCAGACTTCTAGTGGATCAACCATACCTAATGTGAGCTTCTAAGCAACACTGTACCGACAGACTGGCTCTTACCAGAGCTTCTTAAACACATGGTTCTCCTCAATCAATTTGTGCAGCACAATGAAATCCTGCTCTTGAATGGGGCATCATATTTCAGGTGTAGTAAAAATATTCTTAGAGAAGTTCCCATACACCAAAGACACCAGTGAAAGAAATCATGAAGGAAGAAGGAGCACAGGGGATAAGGAGCAAAGAAGCTTTGAAGTGCAATCGTCAGTCATATCTTGGTACCTGCATTCTTAATAAGTATCATATAGCTTCAGAGACCAAAGGTCACAGCTCAACCTTCTAGTCATATGAAATACACTAAAATAATCCATAGAAGAGAAAGGTACTGATAATGAGTCTTGTACCAAAATTCTTTCCTCTATCCATAAGGTTTCTATGCTATGTACCAAGAACTGCTGCAGTACACTCACCTTCTGTACAAAGTTCATTTTAGCTGTTTCTGTAGTTAGATTTCTCAAAGAAGTCTTTGTTGAGTTGAACTGTCCCTGGCCGAAACAGAAATGTTCCAGCAGCAATAATACAGTATAGACATATCAGTCTGGCAAATGGGAGGAGATCATCTATGTATTCAATGTCTTGGAGCAGTGGCCCTTAAAGTGGGAAAATTAAAGCTCATTCCTTCTTACCTATCTTTACTCTTTGCCTGGGATAGTAAGCTACAGGGGAACTTGAAGCCATTGCTAGGCTGCAATTGCTCTTAATTGCTTAACATCAGGTCAATCGAGTGGCTTGTTACAAGACTTACAGCTGAATTTAACACAGCTCTAACTTAGTTCTGTGTAAAGTCATGATAAAGGACACAAAAATCATGATCCGTGTCTGTAAAATCTTATTTACCGACAATGTTGGAGAAGTGCGAAGCTTGATTTTCAGTCTTATTTTTGTTCACATGAATCCAGAAGACAAAGTATCTTCTCCCTATAAAGAGACTAAGTCTACTGGATACTGAAGTTCATCAGGCTTTATTGAAATTACAGAATTTCTGAAAGCTAAATAGCAAAATAGAATCAACATTACGGTAAGAAAAATATATGCCTTATTAAAATGAGACTATTTCAGTCCTTTCATAGCCAACCCTAATAATCCTGAGAGCATCAGATCACCTTCACAGGTATATGGTATATACCTCTTCACAGGTATATGGAAAAAAATACAACAGCCTGGGTATGTAACTACCCCCTTGCTTTTTACAGCAAAGGTCTGTACTGTCTGAGGGCTATCAAAGGCTGGGATGCTTCCAAAGACAAACTGTTTATTCAGAGGCAGATTTGATCAAGGCTCATGTTTTCCAAAAGGCAGCTAGCTTACTTAGGCCCTTTTAAAAATCCTTTCCCTAGAGCTCATCCACTGGGCTGTTTGGGCTGCGTATTTTAAGCAGCAGAAAACTGCCAAGTCAAAAGCAGAGAATTTGTTTCTAAGAGAAGCAAGGAAAAGGCAAAGAGCAAAAGTTAACACTGCAGATTACTGCAAGCTTCAGAGAGTACAAAACAATTGTTTTGGAGAGAGCTAAAAATACTTCCTTCTAAGAGCGCCTGCTCTTCTGCCAAAGCAATGCAATACACTGAGAAAGATCAGAATCAAAATATTTATACTACTATGAAGAAGCAGTCCCTGCTTTAGAAACTTATTATAGCTGGTTAAGTTGGAACTACATTTTTCATAATACAGATAAAAGATTATCAACCACAGACAGAAGCGAGTATTGGCTTTGTTGCCAACTTAATGTTGAAAAAGGAAAAAAACAGCACATTTTCTCTAGATCACCCGATGTAACCACATACCTTGGTGTAACTATCAATATAGTTATAGAACAAAATACAGTTTTACCTTCTAACCTCTTTGCTATGTGACAGAAGTGAGTTGTACTGGAACGCACTCTGAAAAAAAGGAACAGAAGGGACATGCAAACAAATACAAAGTCACCTGGCCTTACTGGAAGCTTTACAAATGTTCGTTCTCGATACTCAAAAATCTCGGCTCAACTCAAAATTCAATACAACTCTTCCTCTGTAGTCCAAGGGAACACAGAAAGCTAAACATTTATAATGATCAAACTTCAGAGAAACTTTTATGGAAAGTGTCAGGTTCAGCTGCTTTCCTTTGTTAATTTCAAGCATCGGAATATCTTAGGTTTTTTTAAGGGGAAAAAAACAAAGAGAAGTGATTTAGTCATGAATAGAGTGACAATTCACTTTTGAAAATCCAAGTTTTCTTGCCATATTTAGCTAATGCCGAAACAGTGTCTACAGCAACATCAAGAGTGCAGCTGAGGCTGCCAATACTGGCTCCAACTGTGAAAAGCACTTTTTTTCTTTTTTCTTTTTTTAAGTCTTTTCTTCACTTTTCCCCTTCCAAAGACACAAAACAGTGGAAAACAGTCAACTGCTTTGTACAATTGTCAGGCAAAGGAATCTACAGTTTTATTTTGTACCACAATTGCTATTTGCATATTAACCTAGCAAGAATTTAATGTAACACATTATAGTATTTGCAACATTGGAGCAACAACTTGTTCATCAATCATGAATTGCAAGCTCCTGCATTTAATTTATTTTTAAATTGTTCTATTCTGTTGTAAGCCAAGAAAGAAAACCAAAAAATAATACAAGATGGTGTCGGCCACACTTGCGTGCCAAAAAAATCCTGCCTTTAAAGAAGGCCCAAAACTGAGACAGATTACGTTAGGCTTTCAGAAAAGTTGCTTAATACCCTCAAAAATCCAGTTTTCATAGTTTGTTAAATTACAGTAGGCAATTCTCTTTCAGTAAGAGAATGGTAAAGCAGCAAAAGTGGAAGAAGCATTCAAAGTGCTGAAAGCATTTATACTATCAATCATCTATGTTACTTGATACACTAGCTGCAACTTCAGTTTCTCCCCCTGAACGTCTCCCTTCTCTCCATGCTGATGAAAAGCTGGAACAGAGCAAGACAAACTCTTGGTGCTACAAGCTGGTTCTATGAACTGGTGGGGCTTGGCTCATGCTGCAGTCACCAACAGCGGGTCTGCTGGAGATGTGTTTCCCTTCCCTAAAAGGGAAAGTGAGCTATAATGATTATTAAGGACTAACAGATGAACTCATATGACAGTCTTTGGTTCATCTGCAATAGCAGTTGCCTCCATCCTTCTCTTCCCATAGGCATGAACAAAAAATATCTGCACTTGCCATCCTCCTCTCTGATATATCCTCCATACCTACCCATCCAACTTCTTCCCTCTACATCAATCCATTAAAAAAAAAGGGGGGGGGGGGAACACCTAACAGATAATTTCTGACTGTAAATTATGTCCCAGCCTTCAGCCTGTCCTGTGTAGTTAAATTTTAAGCACGCTAGGGCAGGACTTTTTTTCTGTTAATCTCTGCAACATTTAACACACCAGAATACTGCCCTCAGGTGACCTTGTAGCATGCTGTAACAAACACATTACAAACATGCTATCTGACCTCTCAGGTTTGTCACAGTACAGGAAGAATGGACAGATGAGACAGCATCCATGAAACTGCATGTTGTTCATGTGTCAGCATTACCACATGTGGAAACACAACAGGGACAATTCGTGTTCATCTCAGGACTGTTGAGAGACTGGTTTCAAGATCAAGTACACTGAAGAGCAAGCAAAAGAGGATATACTGAAGTTTCTGCCGCCCGTAAACAGCTACTTAAGCTCACCTTACAGGTCTTCAAAAACTCTTAACTTGGTTCTTTACGGTGTTGTAATAACTTTAAAATGCCTATGATGTACTACCATGCCATCAAGCCTAGAAGGCAGAAACCTAGATTTGTCTTGGCAAGTTTGGAGCTTTAAAGATACATAAAAGACATTAACATAGCACAAAGTGAGCCCTAAAACAAGTATTGTCACACTTTAAATTCAGAACATGTTGAACGTGAATGGGTATGTTATTAGGCACTGTATACAAATCTAGTAAAGTGAGCTAATAGCATCAGCATAATCACTAGTGCAAAATGTTTTGTCACCTAAGAACAGACACACGAACAGCAAGTTTCCACATACATGCTGTTTACTTACAAGGCTTCCAAAGAGCTGGTTATGTTTTCTTGTAATAGGTAAACCAATACCAAAGCAATCACTGCCTCCTACCTCGGTTAAAGACTCAGCCTAGACCGTGTCATGCTACAGCTCTCCCCAGAACTCCTCACAATAGAAAAGAGCCGCAACTAAAAGTACTGATACTCCAAAAATTATCATACATGTAATACCAGGAAAATTAGTTAATAAAGGCACATTTGTTAATGTTTGACTGTCATTTTCCCATTGTCAGAACTTTCCACTAACATTAATTCCAACAGTTTGGAAAATATTGACAGTAGGTACCTGCTATTCCAGAGAGCAGTGTTTGAAAGTTACACTAGCACAAAAAGTTGGGAGTTGCACTTTAGCTTTTTTTTCTTAAAAGAAAACTGTGACGTCAATGAGGTTGATGCATAAAAATGAACGTTATCAAACCATGTCCCATTATCAACTGCTTGATCAGCCTGTATCTCGGTGGTAGTCTAACCCATAAGTGGTACTTCATTATATTAGATTACATCAATCTTTTCCCGTCTTCCCTGCTTGCTCTGAATCAATTGATCAAACTGTTTTCCCTAGAGTACCACAAAAGGTGTTCTGAAAGATCCAAGACACTCAAGAGTTTGCTTAATCTTTAAGTCAGGCTGCAGAGTTTCATTCACAGGCATTCATGGCCCCTTACTACAATAAAAAAAAAAAAAAAAAAAAATTCTTCTCAGCCCCTGGGAATTCAGGTGCATTTCCCAGAACCCCAAAGGTCAGCCTAATCTAATCGTATAAAATCAAGACACTGAGCAGCAAAGATGGAATTAGAGTAGAAAAGATTGTAACTAGCTACTGGTTAATGCATGGAACCAGGAAGCAGACACAGGGGTGATGTATGTGTTCCTGTAATTACATTCCACTGTTCTTCTGTGCCTTATTTTCCAGTAAATAAAACAGGCAGATATTGCTTCTATCCCGTTTCTTCTATCACTTCTTTAAAAGCTCCTGCCTTTGAAGCTGTTGGTGCACATATACACACAAACATCATCCCACCTAGCAGAGCAGATTGTTTAGTAAAGAAATATACATATACATTTTGAAAACTGGATTTTATTGGAAGTTTATCAAAAACGTCTGAAATCTTATTCAGGAAAGGCACTTCAGACTTTAGTCCCTTTTCTTTTTAGCTTTGGGCTCTTGTGACAGCTGAGATAATTCACTTTCTTCGAATTCATCACAATGCTTTCTTTTCTTTTTCTTTGACTTTTTATGGTCACTTTGGTAACCACTGGAGTCACTGGTAGGCAACACATGTTCCTGTCCTTCTTGCTTATGTTTTTTCTTTTTCTTCTTCTTCTTGTTTTTATCATCACATACTCCATTCACAGCATCTACACTTTGCTCTTCTGCATTTTCCCTCCCAGTGTTATCCGTTTCCCCTAGAGGCTCCTCTGTGACATTATCTCCCCCAGAGTCATTAAAGCCATTCTCCTGGTTGTCAAGCTTTTGAATTTCAACTCCATTTGTACTGTCAGTGACGGTCTCAGATTGTTTGGGCTGCATGCTGTAGAGAAATACACAAAATAAGCTGAAGTAAAGACATCTAAGTGCACCTCACACAGTCAAATGTCAAAATTGGTTAAAACACAGTATTTATACCAAGTGGTGAAAAGATAAGCACCTGCTAAAAACAACAAACGGAGAACATGCGAGTCTAGTTACAGAAAATCATAAGGCCGGTTTATTACTTTCAGGGTAATTTCTATTACCCGACTAGCTTCTTTCTTACCACAGAATCAATATTCTGTTTCAAACCTTAGCCTAAATTTCTTCTCTAAAATGCTGTACAGACTATTTTGATATTTCCTCTTTTCTTGTACTCCTTCATCCTCTATTTCCTAATTACACACTGTGTAGTAAACCTTTTTAAGTTATTCACAAACACACACAACCAACGGCCTGTTCAATCATACATGAGACACACTGCTGGCTTTACCAAGGAACTGCCTTGGGGATGTCTATACGGTTAAAACAAAAGGTGATGCCAGAAGAGTCAAAAAAAGAAGAAGAAAAAAAACCCAAACAAAATCCAAAAACCCAGCAAGTACCTTGCAACTGAGAGCACTGGAGAAAATGTCTAGGAAGACAAATATGGAAAGAATGCAGTTAAAAATCATGGAGGAGGAGATGTCCCCAGAGGCACTGAGGACAAAATCGTTTAAGTTTCATTGTAAGTTCACTGAAACAATCCAGAGCATCCTTCCAGATTAAAAAAAAAAAGTTATGATTTTGTCAGTAGTAGTCATATTGTACATTTAATTAAAAACATAACCACATTGGTAGAAAAAAATTGCTCAGCAAACGACTGTTTAAAAAAAAAAAAAAAAAACAAAAACATCTGAATGGACCCTTTTAAAGATATCACTATTAAGATTTTTAGCAAGCTACTCTAAAAATTTACAGAGGCATAAGCAAAAGGAAGAAAGTGATGCATTTTCTCATGTCATTTTTGAGATCAAGTATATTCTTATGCTTCAGCAAGCATTTAAGTCACCCACGTAACTATTTGTGGTTACATAACACGTGTGTGTGTGTGTGTGTGTGTGTGTGTGTAAATACAAATGTAAACATTGCGTTCAGGTGTTTTCACTTGAAAAGCCTATGCACATTCATTAACACAGCTACTCTAGACATTTGGGGTGTTATTTTGAACATGTACTATTTATGCAATCAACAGTTCACAGGTCAGCACATTCAGATTTCTAAAGCTAAAAAAAAGAAAAATCTATTTTTACTTTTCCAGAGAAAATTTCCATGCAAGTGCTTAACACTAGAAAGTTTAGTTTAAGCTAACATGGCTATATATAGACATGGGTTTATGTATAAGCAAGAAAGCTTAAAGATTAAGATGTTAATTCAAATAATTTAGCTTGGAACAAACTCATTAAATCAGTTAAAAATATTCTCTAGTAGAGCACGATACCTGCTTTTAGTGAGTCCTCCTCGAATGAAGAACACCCCAGCTGCATCAGAATCCAAGTGCAATACTTGAAATTTCAGTTCATCCCCTATTTTAAACCCCAGCTCTTGCCACTGTACAATGGACATTTGTTCAGGTTTAGGGATAGAAGCATTGAAGCATCCATGTATCAGGCAGCCAATATGACTAGGTGCCACTTTATTAATTACCCCCTGAAAAAGAAAAAGAACGTCATAGTAAATATCACCCCTTTAAAGGCACACATGATATGTATTTGATTTCCTATACGGACACTTCTCAACGAGACTTTATACGCACAAATCGCAAAGTCAGTTTACCTAGCGAATAAGCTAACTCTTCTTCACTAAAAATCAAAGCTATTCCTACATACTCTTCATACAATTCCTCTCAAAATAGAAATGAACCTTTATCTGCAAGAGAAAGGAAGTCAGAACATGGGATTTAGCCACAGTGAATACCTGAATACAACAGGTAACTCCTTCCTCACACTACAGCCATCAACTGTGCTTTAAAGCCATTTTAAGTCTGATTTACTTGCCTAAAGCAGCCTTCATGCTGGCACAGCACTACTTAGCAGCTAAAGACACAGATGACACATAAAAAGCTTTTATGTACTCCATTCAGTAGGTCTGACACATTTGCATGTCAAACGTTATTCACCTTTGTTTTCCCCAAGGATGAATGAAAGACACTGAGAGTTTTTTCATTCTCCTCCTAGCCAGAGGACCCATTCATTTCTCAACCACATTTAGAAAGACACAAGCTATACTGCAGAAGGTATGGCACACCAACGAACGTAAGCCAACTCTCAACTTATTTTTTCCAGAAGTACTGACCCAAGGGTGTTAACAAGCTTAAAGCTCTTCTGTGAGCCACACATTTCCTTTTACTGAAAGGCAGGCTTCAACTTGATGTACTGCTTTTGTACTCGAAGGAAATAAACTCATGAGAACACCCTAAACATTCCTGCCACTATTCAAGAAGAACAAGCACACCTGTTTGAGAATTGTCTGTTCTTCGGAAAGAAGCATCGATACAAATGATATACAAAAGTATGACAAAGTATTTAAAAGTATGTAATCCTTATAATAAAATATTTTAATAACATATTAAGTATTATACATAAATTTAACAAATGTAGGGACAGACGGTACTGGTAGATGAAAATAAAAACTACTACTACAACCTGTTAATAAACTACTGTAAACTACTCATACACGAATAAACTATTCATATAAACTAAAATATAACTCCACCTAAGTCCCAGACCTCTGTTGACGATGGAGAGAAGCCAAGCTTTGATTACTTAGTAAAAAAAACGCCTCGTGAGACGTCAACGCGTTTACATACCACCAGTTTTTTCCCTCTCTTGGGGCTGAAGATGACGAAGTCCGCCTCGATGTTCAGGTGGATGAATCCTTGGTCGTCGTAAATGTCCCCGAGCTCACCCACCACTTTGATGTTGTCGTAAGCCACCGGCACACCCTGAAGGCTGGAAGGAGAAGGGGGGGCACCGTTAGCCGTTAGGGCGGAGACAGCCCCACCACCGGGGCCCGGGGCCCTCCCCCCGGCCGCGGCGGGGCCCCCAGGCGGGCTGAGGCCTCCCCCGAGCCGAGCCCCCTCCCCGGCCGCACCTCTCCGAGTAGCGCAGGAGCTCGGCGTCGAGCTGGGCGCGGATGCCGGTGCGCTTGCGGCCCAGGTAGCGCGGCGGCAGCGCGACGTGCCTGCGGTGCGGCGCCACCACCAGGCAGGAGTAGCGGCGCCCCACCAGGCCGCGGGCCACGGCGAAGGAGGGGATCGCGGCGGCGGGCAGCGGCGGCGGCTCCCCCGCCACGGCCATGCTGCGGGCGGGCAGCGGCGGGGCCGCGCGGCCGGCGGCGGCGACTGCACACGCCACGGCGCGCGGCGGTGGCGTCACGCACCATCCGGCGGCGCCCCGGCCGCGGGGAGTGACGCACTTCCGAGTGCCGCCGGCGGGGAGCGAGGCGGGCCGGGGTGCGCGGGTCCCGCAGGGCGGCGCGGACATGGCGGGTCCCTTGGTTGTTTCCGTCTCGGGGTACCGCGGCCTGTGGGTGTCCGGGGTGGCGGCCCCCCAGGTTCCTGCTGACCGGCTGCGCCTCTCTCTCCCGTCCCTGCCACAGCCCTGGGCAAACGGGGTGGTCCGTGGTAGCCCCTAGAAACAGCCGTATATCTCCGTAATCCATACGTCATTTCGTTCCTCTTGAGATCATGCCTCCGCGATTGGCGGCATTTATTTTCTCTTTTCAACTGATTTTGCACGGACTGGCGCCCTTCACGCATCCAATTGCCCCGTGAACCTAAATCAAACACTTGGTGGTTTAGACAAAACACTGTGTTATGATGTCATCGTAAATTTTAAGTTGAACATTTGTTAATTTAGACAAAAGATGCTGTTGTGATGTCAAATTACCTTAAGTGGTATGCTTCATGTATGGCAATGTTAAGAATATAGAATTCATTTTCTGTTGCTAGGGCCTGAGTCTGATTTGTCCATATAATGAGAAATTTTGTAACACTTTATTAACCGCATGCTAAAAGGTGGAAGAAGAAGAAAAATAAAATTATGAAATTCACAAAAAGGGAGGCTGATGGCACTGTACGTTGCAAATGACCTACAAAGTGAGCTGCAGTAATAGCAACAAAAAAGCTCGTTGTCTTCTTGTAACCAATGGAACTTGGTAAAGGCTTTGTCCAGAAAAGTCAGACTTCGTATGAGCACAAAGTTGCACGGTATTGCCTTAAGATTTGATTTTAAACTGATTCAACTGAACTGGTGCACAACATTGGAAAAGGTATTCTTTCTTTGAATTATGTATCATTTATACCAGCTTAACTTGTTTTAGTAAATCATAGACTCATAGAACCATAGAATCATTTAGGTTGGAAAAGACCTTTAAGATCATCGAGTCCAACCATTAACCTAACACTGCCAAGTCCACCACTGAACCATGTCCCTAAGCGCCACATCTACCCATCTTTTAAATACCTCCAGGGATGGGGACTCCACCACTTCCCTGGGCAGCCTCTTCCAATGCTTGACAACCCTTTTGGTGAAGAAATTTTTCCTAATAGCCAATCTAAACTTCCCCTGGCGCAACTCGAGGCCATTTCCTCTTGTCCTATCACTTGTTACTTGGGAGAAGAGACCAGCCCCAACCTCGCTGCAACCTCCTTTCAGGTAGTTGTAGATAGCAATAAGGTCTCCCCTCATCCTCCTCTTCTCCAGGCTAAACAACCCCAGCTCCCTCAGCTGCTCCTCATAAGACTTATGCTCTAGGCCCTTCACCAGCTTTGTTGCCCTCCTCTGGACACGCTCCAGCACCTCAATGTCCTTCTTGTAGTGAGGGGCCCAAAACTGAACACAGTACTCGAGGTGCGGCCTCACCAGTGCTGAGTACAGGGGGACGATCACTTCCCTCGTCCTGCTGGCCACACTATTCTTGATACAAGCCAGGATGCCATTGGACTCCCTTGTCTAAGAAGGAGTTTTACAGAGAACTATTGAGACTTAAGGAGGAATAAGTATTTGGCTCGATAAGGTTGCATTGTTTTTAATTTTTGTATTTCGATAGCATATTGGACTGCAGTTACACTAAAGTGCATCTGACATAAGCAAAAATGACATAGTGTTTTTTCCAATATACTTTTTTGTTGTGGATGGTAAACATCCAAAACTAAAACAAGACAAATGTAATTCTAAAACTTTCCCTAAAACTTGTAGAAGTTCTAAACTGATTTTGCTTAAATAGGATGTTCACCTTTTGCATTTGCATGCAGTATACATTTTCTCATATTGGCCATGTTTTGTTTCTCAGTGTCTTTTTGTAGCAAAGGTCAAACATATTTTAACAGGGAAAAGAAAAAGTCCAAACTTGATGAGTTTACAAATTATTTTGCTAAGGAATTGATGGAATATAAAAAGATGCAAAAAGAGCGTACACTTTCAAATGTACACTTTCAAACTGATTGAATCCACATGGGGATTTATAAAAATAAATTTTTGATATATCGATTTAACTAAAGGTGTTAAAATTCCTTTTACACTGTGGGGGCCTCAGAAACACTGTTGTTCTATAAAAACAAAACTTAAATCAGATATCAGAAATACTTGAACTCCCACTAAAATGTTAAGTGATGCAAAAGCCTTTGAAACTACTCAAATACTACATCACCAGAAGGTTTTCTTTGACTGAACATACTGTGAAGACGGGACATTGTTAGTTTTCACGGGTAAAACAAATGGTATAATTTGCAGTACTTTACTGCAAGTAAAGTTGGATTAGTGTGAAAGAACTGACATAAAAATGGCTTTCAGATGTCAGACAGAACTTGCAAATTTGAAAGAGAAAATGTCTTGAACTACTGTAATCTGTATTCTCTTGTGGCTTTAATCCTCCAAGGTATTTAATGTCTATTGAAATTAATTCTATGTTATACGCTTTTAGCTTTCTGGAAGAAATATCTATATTTTTTATTTCATCAATTTAGGTCATATTTAATCCTTGCAATGTGCTTTCAATCTTGGTTACAGACCTTATACAATAACTGCATCCACTTCTATTCCTAAATGAAATATACATTTTATAACTCTTATTTATGGGTGGATTTAGCCTGCAGTGAGAACATATAATGCACTAAGGACTACACTCAACTTTATCCAGGATAATAAAAACCTAACTCTACTCCTTAAATAAAAACTCAGAATAAGGTAGAAAGGCAGTATGAACAAAAATGTGGACTTTTATCTTTCTTCCTGTAGGCAGGTTGGACAAGATGGTGCTAGAAGGGCTCCCTCCCTCTGCTCCTGTAGCAATCTGGGGTTATCCCCGCAGACTTCTGTCCCCAGAAATCTCCCTACGCACGTGTGCCATGCCCCAGAGCATGCAGCACATTACTTTCTGGCAGCCTACGGAAAGTCTCACTCTGACAGGCTGCAAACATTTTTTTGCTTTATATCAGGCACTCTAAACTGAAAATCTACAGCAAAATAATAATGTCTTTAAGCCTACAGATACTGTATGGGGCCTACAGAGGGCTGGGCTAAACCCTAAACTATGTGGACAAGGCCAGTAGTCCTTAAAAGGAGTTATGTTTTAGCAGCCACACTACTGCTTGGCCTGGAAGCCAAGAATTGCTCCCCAAGGCAGATGGTGCCCTGGCCTTGTGTAGGTATTTTAGTTGAGATCAGGTCTGCGCTTTCTAATTTAATCTCCATTTATCCCTGCTACTGTGTTTTGGTTTTCATTGCACTTCACTCTTGGGACTTCCAGATTTCCTTTCAGGCTAAAGTAATCTGGAGAATGAACTTTAAATCCTAATGGTCATTAAGTCTATAGGGTCAGGCCAGAGCTAATTCAAAATAACCTCCTTTAAACTTTTAGTATAGATACCTGGTCCCAGCACCAGCTGTTTTACTCTGCGAATCCGCACCTGTCAGGTCACATTGCTTGCTGTTGCAACATAGCCTATCTGGACCAAAAGCAGTGTTGCCTTGCAGTCTGCTAGAGACTTCAGACCCATTGTATGACTTGGGCTTTCATTACCTGACTGTAAAAGGTGCCCTGACCAAAGAGAGGAGTCTCAATCCAACTGCCACCTCCTCGCATTCATTTCTTGTCTTCTTTTTCTTCCCTAGTTGTATATCTTCTTTTCACTTCTTGACGTTAGCTTTCGGTTTAAAAACAATCTGTCTTAGCTGACCTTTTAGCAGCACTGCAGCATGCCTGTGTCCAAAAGGCAGCTAAAATCAATGTCTAAAACAGCACAGCATTGGTATGTTTGCCAAGTCTCGCAGTGGCTGATAAAACTCTGCAGAGCCTGTTTTGCTCTAGCAGTCAGGTTGCCAGTAACAATCGGGACCAAAACCAAAAGCTGCATTTTCAATCACTGCTGTTCTTTTCCTTTCTGTTTTATCTGTGTTTGTCTTGTTTTCTCTTTATGGAAAGAAGGCCAGACTCCAGTACAGAGATTCATTAACAGCCACATATCCAGCACCTTCCAGCTGGTCTTTTCTTTTATTCCCATACACTCATTGCCATCTTCAATCCAAGTTTCTGAATTGACATCATATGTTGGGTAGAAGCCTCATCCAACTGCCCATTCATGCTCTTTTGTGGCAGCTGCAGCTCATTCATTCAGAGGGCAGCCTCCATCCAGCATTAAAATCCTGGAAGTCTTAGCTGCAATGAAATATACTGCATCTCGTGCAGAGTGGAAGAGCGCCCATGGCACTGTACTGGAGTAGAAGATACACTCCCTCTTAGGGCTGTGTGCTCAAAGGACTTGGTGTGTTTTGAAATTGAATCCATCCCAGGTTCCTCATCACACAACTCATGCTCTATAAAAAAGAGAAATGAAGAAATGCCTCACAGTTACAAAGAAAGGGTAAATAGAGTAGAAAACACATGCTCATAATTTTTTTTCAAATATTTTAGCTGGCTTAGTTTTGTGGAAGTTTTTTTGAGAGAGCCACTGTTCAATTACATATAAAATCAATCAATGTAAGGGATTAGCTAAAGTTGCAATAGTTACAGTAGTAAAAACTCATTTGACTGGAAATGTGAGAGGAATTAAGTTATTATTCTCAGGCAAAAATCTAATTTGAGCAAATACAGCATGATAAGATGAATACTGTTTTTCCTCTAACAAAGACATTGCCCAAAGATGGTTGATGCTCCTGTCGGTATATTGGGCATCTCTGTATCACTAGGTTTGTACATCAACAAAATGTACCAAATGCTGAAAATCCACCAGGTGGCACACTAAAGCCTTGATACTGAAAAGTGCCATCATCCAAGAGAAGGATAGTAACTGCGTGGTAGGCTGAAAATTTAATCTGTATTACAATATGCAGACTGTGCTTTGTTTTGTCAGCGATTAGTAGGTCAATCTTTAATAGCTAGGAAATGACTTAGAGAAACAATAAGGGAAAGAAATGGGATAAGACAGCAATTATGTTAATTTTTTTCAGATAATAATTTGTCTTGATTTGTAGTGACATTTATTATGTCTGGGATGGACATCTCCTAACAGCTGGGGACTGGCTAGCTTTGCCTTTGGCCCTTGATTCTCCAAGTAGGTTACTGCCTGCCAGGAAATGGCTGATAAGGCCAGCCATCAGTATTGCCTACACTGTGAATCACTCTTCTGGAGATAACAACTCATCTATAAATATATTACTGAAAAAACTGTATCCAAGTAGCTCCCTAGCCTTACATCTGTGGAAATGGGAGAACCTGCCGTAGGACGACTGGTGCTGGCTGTGGTCCCCCTCTCCAGCTTTGCTGGTGTTTGAAGGCATAGTTTCCATTGTAGAGACATCACGACCTGTGGAGATCTGTCTGTTGTTGTGATGCTGAGTATCTCCTCCATGTTTCCAGCCAGTGAGTGAAACGTGTTCAGATCCTGGCTGAAAGTACAGCAAATAGTGTGAGAACGTGACTTTTCCCATGTATACAGGAGGTGACGTTGCCACAGAAACAAGGGAGGGAAGCAGCCGATGCCAACGTGAAGAACAGTAAGGCTTTTCTACAGCATTCTAAATGCTTCTGACAAATTGTGCTAACAAATGAGGTGAGTGCACAGGTTGTACATGGGGTAAATGAGGTGTCTCTTAACAATCTGGCTGTGTTGTTTTGTGGTTTGTACTCTGAGAAACTTCAAGCAACCCTTTACTCCAGCTTTTTTAAAATTGTCAGGAAAGATAGGAATTAAGGATCCACAGGGGATTGCCTCCAGAAAAGCCAGCTGCTATTAATTTTAAGAGTAGAAAATGTCTTTCTGCCATCCTGCTTTATGACTCCTGTACTTCTTCAAGATACTACAAAAGACAAAATAATCTGATTCTACTAGTTCTCTATCTTTTTAATGTTCATATCCTGTTAAATCACGTAAAGAATTAGGAAGACATATTTATAATGAAATAAAGAACATTCAGACATTTAGACCTAAATTCTTGCTCAGACAAAACTCTAGAAATTATATAGGTTTTGGTGAGACACAGGTATTTTTAATTTATAGTGCTGTTCCCATTTTGCATCTATTACCTCTTTCTGTTAATCCTTCTGGCCTGGAGACCAGGTTCCTAATCTGAGGAGTTTGTCATTTAAGAGAGATCCAAAGTAACCACCCATTTAAATGAAATATATTTGATTATATCTGCTAGGCTGCTTTCGAATTAAACTCCCAGTCCTGCAATCTGATTTTTGTAAGTGAGTTTCAGGAGGGTTGGCACTTGAGAAGTATTAAAAAGGAGGATGAGGAATTCAGTTATGTGGATATTTTTTTCTTTTCATCTGCAGACTTTAACAGGTAGATTGAGTATCACCTGTATTTATGGTAACAAATTATTCTGTTTTCCTTTGTCTGTATTTTCTGATGCAGTTAAAGATATATGCTTTTCTATTGAAAGGCTGGAAAAACTGAAGCTTTTACCCCAAATGTAATGGAAATGAGAGCCAATTCATTTTTGAGGTTCAAAAATGTAATTAGTTTTTGTCTTTTGACTATATGGTTTTGTTTTGGATCAAATATGGACTTGTTTTCTCGTATTTCCAATTTACAAGAATGAAAAAAAAAACCTCAAATCTGATGGGAATTCTTTTTTCATATTGTAAACTGAAGAGGCTGAGTAAACATCATAACATTTGACTGCTTGTTCTGAACAAAATCTCCAAAAATACTGGCATTCCTTTTCCAGGAATACCTTTGGTTAACAGAAATATAAGCTTCTAATTATTTTAAATCAGTATGTGATATATAAAGATCTGCCTAAATCATAAAGAAAATCTTCCTCAATCTCTGCTTAAGGTGAGCATAAAAAAAATGTCATCAGTGTAAAATAATTCCAGATTTATTATTTTTCTGCTGCCCTTCTCAAGCAGTGTATACTACTTCAGAAATTCTTTAGTGGCATTGATTTTCTTAGAAGAGCTGAGCCTTTGACTATAAATAGCAGCATGATCTATCTTCAGGCAAGTAAAGGGTAGTAGTCATTATTCTGAGTGGATACTGAAGAGTTCGGTATCACCATTTACATTTGAGTACTGCAGCTTTAGGTACTGAAGCAAATGCACTTGCAGTAGTTTAGGTAATCTCCAAAGTACTGTGCCTATAGTAGCTCTTATCTTGAAAAGTGTTTGAGTGTCACTCACCTCTGAGTGATTCAGTGCTAGGTATCACTTGATGCCTGAATGAGATCTCTGAATGATAGGGCATAAGAACAGACATAGCATAATTTTTAGACAATTGTCAGGTTGTCCTAGTTTAAAGAGAAAATTTTCTGTTCTTGTTTGATTTCCTGCTGAGTTTGTGGTTTAGTTTGGCAGCTCACAGGGTTCTCATTGAACTGGTTCAACTGTTTACCATCACATCCATCCACCCACATGCAAAATCCCAAGACAACAGAAGTCATGGTTGTAGTAAAAAAAAAAAAAAAATAAAACAAAAGCCCCAAAAGACAACCAACCACCCAACAAACAAAGCAAAACAAAAGATGAGAATCAGGGACTCTTATGTGAGAGTCATGACAAAAGTGCAATTTTAATGTTCCCTAGACTGGTGAAAGTAGTAAAAACAATAAATGCAGTGTGGGCAAAATCCTGCTCTTGTTTCAGATTCTCTTTTCACTTACCCAAATCCCTTAGCAGCATGAGAAATTGCTGAAGTGCAGCATTGTCCTTTATGTAAATTTAAATGTGACATTAATCACAAGGTTCTCATTGTTATTTTTACCATCACCATCTTCCTGCCAGCAAATGAGATGCAATCGTCAAATCCTAAGGTATTTGTTAGTCTTCACTCAAGCAAATTTCAGCTGAAGCCAAAGGAATTTGTCTGGATAAAGACCAGCACGGCATGCTTGCCCCATCAGAGAGGTACCTAAGTGTGGCCCTCAACATCACACCCATTCTCCAAGGCAAAGGTGTCTGTTTGATAGAAGTATCACTCTTGGTTGCCATCTGGACAATGCAGTGCTCTGCGTTTCCACTCCGGTCCAACAGATAGTATCCTGCTAGCTCTGCCAGCACTGGCTTGCACGCAGGATCGGCAGTTACTTATGCACTGAGTAGCTGGAGGGTAAGTAAGTCCCTTGTGTGTGATGGAGGGAGGGTGTAATGCCTGCCATGCTGCCATTTGCTCTAGAGGTGGACCCCATGAGTTGACCTATATTAATGCATATAGTCAGCAATTATTGCTGTCATTTTAAAACACACAAAAGACAAGAAATATGAGTGGCATCTTCATGAAACAATGGCAACCAGGAAAATGTGTGAAGTTATTAGCATCACATAGAGTAATAAAATATTATGATGCAGTGGATCTGCTTCTGTTTGGGCCTTAGAAATCTACAGAGGGATCTGAAGACTTAAGAATACATTGTGAAAGTACATCTGTTCTGTATATGGGGAATAATCTACTTTGTCTCTAATTCTCATTTGTGCATAATGCAGTGGAACTCTTCAAGTGTTTGTTGGACCTATTAAAAAATACCAAGTTGACTCTGAGTGGGGAGAATGCCTCTTTTTCTGTTTCACTGTGAAAAGTGATGTAAAGGGTCTGAAAACTGGAGTGTCTTGACTTAAAGCCAAGACTGAGTTTTTACTTTGATTTCAGTACATTCTGGATTGGGCCTTTAGAAATGGTTTCTGCCTCTACTACACAGGATTAACATGGTAGCAATCCTTGAACACTCTGGCTAGTAAAGACACAGACAGTTGAGTCCCACTTAGCCAGGTTTGCATCATCAATAAGTATGATTAATGAAATATTACTAATATCTTCAATGAGTAAAGGACATACACTGCTGTGCCATATTTGACACAGGGAAACAATAGCACAATGACTGTATAATGGAGAGACTGAGAGAGTTGGGCTTGTTTGATCTGGTGAAGAGAAGGCCAACAGGGGAATTGGCTGTCTTCAACAACCTAATGATTAGCTATGAAGAAGATGGACCCATAGTCTTCCTGGCAGTGCACAGTGAAAGAATGAGAGGCAAGAGGTGGAAGTTGCAGCAGGGGAAATTCTTACTGGATACAAGGAAAGGATTCTTTACAGTTAGGGTGATCAAATGCTAGAACGGGTTGCCTAAAAAAAATGCTTTGGACCAGATGGCCTCCAAAGGTCCCATCTGACTTAAATTATTCTATGATTCTAGATTAAATGACAGCCTCATTACAGAAAAATAAATATTTGGCAGTGACACAAACAGGGCCGTGGCAGTCTTTTAAATCAGAGTTCATACTAGTAAAAGCTGAGGAAAGCAGAACAGATATGACTGTGCCATGCAGCAGCCCTCAATCTGTCCTGTGATCTGAGAAACTCTTTATTTATACACCTACAAGGCAGCCATCAGCAGAAGCATTCTAGATGCCTCAGGGAGTGCTTAGAAAGTACTCTCGAGTTGCAATGTGAGAAGAGTATAGGATACACATCACTATACTCCTGCTCCAGGGACAATAGAGGCCATGGCTCCTTTGTGTCAATTTGTCACGGACAAAGACCCCTCCAGAGACCATGGTGGTTGTTAGCTGTATTCCAGGTGTGGCTTCACTAGTGGTGAGTAGAAAGGAAGGATCATCTCCCTCAACCTGCTGGCAATACGTTGTCTAATGTAGCCGAGGATACCATTTGCCTTCTTTGCAGCAAGGGCACATTACTGGTTCATGTTCAACTTGGTGTCCACCAGGACCACCAGGTCAGTTTCTGCCAAGCTGCTTTCCAGCTGGGTGGCACCCAGCATAGGGTTGTTTCTCCACAGATGCAGGACTTTGCATTTCTCCGTGTTGAACTTCATGAAGTTCCTGTCAGCCCATTTCTCCAGACTGTCAAGGTCCCTCTGGATGGCAGCATAACCCTCTGGCACATCAGCCACTCCTCCTCCTCTTGTGTTATCTGCAAACTTGCTGAGGTTACGCTGTGCCCCATCATCCAGATCATCAATGAAGATGTTAAACAGGATGCCACTTTTCAGTTAAACAGATGTTAAACAGTAATGCCACTGTGGTTGTTATCCATAAAAGAGCAACCACCTTTCACCAAATTTATGACACTGTGGTTGCTGAGTTCTGCAGTAATCATCTCAACTTGAATCAGGAAATGAATGTCCTAGATGCCACTATGTGGTTACTGTTGGTTCACTGACATTTAATTAATGACGTTTGTTGTGCTGCTGCTCAGCAGATATTTCAGATTGCGTAGTATATGGTGGATGAGGCAAAGCGTAACTGACAGGTTTACTCAGCACAACAGCAGTGTATTGCATCAGCATACTTTGCAAATTGAAATAGGCTTTTTCAAAGCACTCTGTGCTCCAAAAATAATGTGACTCTCCAATTGCAACTCTCAGCGCTGCTCAGTATTGTGGCATTGCTGATATTTGCTAATGATCAGGTGCTGAAGGAAATTTGGAAACGTCACATTGCCAGACTCCACTTAAATAGCATTTTACATCTCAGCTCTTCAACACTTAGGCACACAGATCGCTTTGTTCTGAAAACGGACTTCAGTGAAACTGCTCACACTAACAGATAAGCACATGTCAAAGGGTTGGCAAGGGCTGGTATTTCCACAGGTAATGTAGCTGCCCAGGCTAGTCTGAGCTTTGACAAAGAGGGCAATCCAGCAAGATTTTGAATTAGGAGTTGAAATTATTCTCTCACCAGCGAACCAGTCTCCTGGGCTCATCCAACAGTCTGCAGTCTCCCCACAGCACAGTTACTGTGGAGCATGTGGGGAGGAGAGGGGGTCTAGGCCAGGACAGCAGGGCACAGAAGACTCATTTTAACTACTTGTGCTTAATGCTGACCTTGCATATAGTCTATATACAGACCCTGTACTTCCCTTATATATTCTTATAAGTCTTGTAAGACATATGAATGAGAACTTTTATTGAAATCATTGTAACCTCCCACAGGGTATTTCTTCATTGCTTGCATTTTTATAAGGATAAGGACTGTGCATATTATATATATGTGAAAGATGAGAGACATGCATGAGAAGCTGAAATGCTAAGTGTATTTATTTATGTAAGTTTATATTTGGAGCTTAATGAGCTAATAGTGAAAGAATTTGAAGAATACGTACATGTTTTAAGGAGGAATTTGAATCTACAGACAGCTTGATTGAATTGTGCAATTAGAATAATTTGCACTTACCAGACAGACATCATCCATGATTTATACTTTGTAAGTATCTATAGTAGCGTGTTTTGCATGGCTTTAAAAATATTTGCTTTTGTTTTCTTTAATTAAATTAATTTCTTGTAAATATCTCCAGCTATTTGTGATACTTGCGAGTGCTCCCATCAATAAAAGACCTCAAATATGCTGAAAGAAAATTATCTGATTTCCTGAAATACATCAGTTAAACATGCAGCTTAGCTGTTTGAGTGTTCTATCTGCAAAATCAACTAAAAAGCATTCCTCTTGGGACTGGCCACTATTATTATAGCATTATTTGAGATTAGTAAGAGGCTCATGGTGTGTGATTTCCTTTTTATTTTTTTGGTCACTACTGGTTAGGTTAATAAGTAGCTAAAGGGTATGATAGCCCTGTTGAACTGGTGAGGCAAAGCACGCTGCAAGTTCTTACTGGTGGTGATAAGGAGCCATATATTACTGCTGTTAAAACACTTCTTTCTGCTAGAAGAGTTTCTCAGACACCTAATGCTGGAAATAGAACAAATTTTTCTTTTAAAATTGTGATCATGTAGTTGGTGGTTTCCTATACCATTTTTGTAAGCCTAACTTTGTGTCTATGTTGACATGTGTGTACACGGGTCTGTAAGGCATGTTGCATAATGGTTGAAATTAGATGTTTGGTTCATCCATATGGTCCTACTAATAACTGCCAGGGGGCAGCAAGGGCACTGTCCCACAGGACCTGAGCTAGAAGAGCAGAGCATGTCCTTGATGGTAACCAGAATCACAGAATCATAGAATGCTTTGGGATAGAAGGACCCTTTAAAGGTAATCTAGTCCATCCCCCTGGCAGTTGGCAGGGACATCTACAACTAGATCAGGTTGCTCAGAGCCCCATCCAGCCTGGCCTTGAATGTTTCCAAGGATGGGGCATCTACCACCTCTCTGCGCAACCTGTTCCTGCGTCTCACCACCCTCACTGTAAAAAATTTCTTCCTTATATTCAGTCTGAATCTACCTTCTTTTAGTTTAAAACCATTACCCCTTGTCTTATCGCTACTGGCCCTGCTAAAAAGTCTGTCCCCATTTTTCTTCTAAGCCCCCTTTAAGTACTGAAAAGCCACAATAAGGTCTCCCCACAGCCTTCTCTTTTCCAGGTTCAGCTGGGGTCCACTGCAAGCCAAACAGGTCTATAGAGAGGAGGCAAGTCTGAGTTCAAGCCTAAAAGCTAAGTTGCCGGGTCAGGGTCAGGTTCAGAATTGGAGAGATTTGAGACCAAGCACATGTGGACCTGCAACAAGGACCAAGGGTGAGCCTCCGCTTAAATGCATCTCCCAAGAAAAGGGCAGAGCTTCTGCTGAGGCTTCTTCCAGCTTTTTCTCAGTGAGCTCTTTCTTCGTAACTGTTTCTAGGCCTGAGAGCTGCTTGTTGAGTTTGGGTCTTAGCCCAAGCAGCCAAACCCCCAGGAGGGAGGGAACGTGCTCAGGGCCCTGACAGTGACTGAGTTTGAGACTTTGGGCCCATCAGCTTGACTGTATTTATCTTGACTTCAGATTACGTATCAGTTTGATACAACAGCATCAACCTCACACAGATGTTGTAAGCCTTAATTCATGCTCATTAAGTACTTTGACATTACTAGATGAAATATGCTTTTTTACTTATTTGGACGTATCATTATTTTTACATGGTGTTATTTCAGCCACTGAGCCAGTAATATGGCACGTATATTTGATCTTTAAGTAGAATTTGAACCCCATCTTTCAGTGTTCCTCATATAAAAGCAATGATTTTGTGTAGCCATGGCTCCTTTTGCAGCATTTGCAGGTGATTACGTATGTACTCGTGGGCAGGAGAGACTGAGCTACAGCTGCATTGTTATTATTAAAGAAAAGTACTTTATCTCACTATGAAAAGACATATGAGTAACCAAAGTAGTCATACTTTGCCATGTCACAGTAGTTGTACTGCTTTTAAGTCTACACAATGAGGTCTTTTCTTTCCAGTAGTCCAAACCATGGGACACAATTACATATAGCTAAGGAGAACCTCAGACTTGAAAAACTGCTGACTAAAGTCATTGTGAGGATTTATTCTGTTGTCAGCATGCAAAGAATCAGTGCTACAGCAACAATAGGACACAAAATCTTGGGGAAAACTAGCTTGTCACTACAACAATGGGGGGAAAAAATCTATCTGTTCCCTTTTCAGTGAGGAAGGATTAAAAAATGGTAATAAATGAAGCCTTTGAACTCTGAGTTGCTTTCTGTGAACAATAGCTTCAGGTTAGTGATGGTGTAACTACCTCACATTTATTTATTGCAATAAATTATCAAAATTCAAAGTCTTCTTTCATGTAAAGTATTTTTTAATTGTATTATTTTTTTTACCACAGGTAGAAGAGGCAGCTATTTGTCATCTTTAAAATAATTCCAATAAAAGATGGTTTGCACAGTAAGAGTCTCTCAGGTGATCTGATCATGGTAGTGGATTATCATCATTCCTTTGGGCAATACTTTAATGAAGAAAGGAATACAGAAATATTGGATACAGTTGTTTTAGGAAAAAGTAGGAAGGGACAGCCTCAAAAACACTGACTTGCACAAGTTATTTATGCTTTCAGTTGCAACTTGTACACCTCACTAGTTAATTTTATGCATGCAATATATGTTTGAATGGTTTTGAGAGTCTTAGTGTTGGCCAGTCAGAACTGATTCTTCTCCCATGTCTGCTTTTAACCTTACTGACTTAAATGGAGGTAATACCAATTTTCAGCCAGGGTAAGAAAGAGGTTATAACAAATCTGAGTGTTTTGGTTTAAATCTTTACCTGTGAGAGTGAAAAAAAAGTTTGCTAATTAAACCTGAAATGGAATTTTCAACTAATGTGGAGGTTTCCAACACCACCCCTTCCCCCCCCCCCCTTTTTTTTTTTTTATTGCATTACTTATGGCAAGGACAAAGGATTAGTGATGTTCTACAGGTTCATGCCTGGATATACCAGTGCAAGAACTGTTGTTAGGCTGCACTGTGTTGATGGAACAAAGGTCTGAACTGTTGTACAAAAAGAATAAGACTCTATGAAAGACTTACTTAAACAGCTAAAACAGGGCTGAGATGGATTTCAGGTGTCAATTCAGAAATTCCATTTTAATCCCGGGACACAACTCAGTATGAGTTGTTCCGTGCTGCCTGAAGCTCAGCGTGATGCACTGGGCTGACCTGCCCCACTTCAAAAGGCTCCTTCTCCAGCTCCATCCTAAACCTTGCCAGGAGCCTGCCTCTAAGCAGAACATGTCCCAAGGGCCCTAATCTGTGACGTGATGAGAATACTTGTAAAATACATGGATAGTATCAGCTGTCTGCTCCACCCCCTACACACGCACACATTTGTAGTCTTTTTTTTTTCAAATGGATGTGGATGACAGGCCCTTTTTTTATGCAGTGGCTAGAAGAGTGAGCTGTGAAGTGGCTTTGATTCCCTTCCCAGCTGGAGGAGATGCAAACCTGCAGTATGAGGGAGTGCTTTAACAACCCAGCTGTATGGCTGAGAGAGGACAGGAAAAAGAAGTAGGGTTAAAACTGAGCTGTCCTGCAGCTGCTGGAGAGAGAGCTAGCATTGGGTAATGCTGATTTTTTTCAGTAGTCTGCTTCTGCTTTCAGATTTGCTTAGGTAGTCAACCACCACCCCCAACACCCAACCCTGAAAGAAATGCTGCAGCAAGCTGACAGTAAAATTCAGGCCTCGTAGCTGACTGTCCTAATCAGTAGTTCCCAGAGCTGTGCTGTTTTGTGTGCTCTTCTGTGCAGTAAATCATGTGTGCTTCATTTCGACAGAAGAGGGCCTCCCAGCTTAACCTTTAGCAAGACATTTGGTGAACACTCCTGAGAAATGGGGATAGGAGCTTGAATGATTCAGTCTGAGCAAAACGGGCTCTTGCTGTCAAGCTGTGATTCCAGAGGTAGAACCATGAAGTCCTCTCGAGGCAGCCTGAGTTTTTAAGTGCCCGGTTCCTTCACAGGTTCCCGATTTAAGGTAAAGATTCAGAGCTCTAGATCCTGAGAGCAGAAAAGGTTTCCTCTGGAGGGGCAAAGCTCACCCCTTTCTCCCTGACTACCCAAATATCTAAAGAAACTTTGGATATTCCACTTTGAGAGCAAGGCACATAAGATATCAGGCTTGCAAGGACTAGTTTGCAGCTACCCAAAGTGTTTATTAGAATCTAATGCCTTTTAACACTGTACTAGACTCTTTGGTGGGATTTAACTTTATGTGGTCTTAAATTATGCTTAGCCTCAGTTTTAGTCCACGTTACACTATTTCCATTGGAGTCTTTCTTAGAAAATCCAGACCTGTTGTCAGACTCGGGTTCACCAGCACAACCAGGCTCAAGCCAAACTCCAGAGAAGAGTGGTGTGAGGACAGTGCGTGCTTCAGTATGCTCCCAACTTCTTCATGGCCAGACGAGTCAGCAGTGGTGTGAGTGTGTGCAGCCCCGTTCACTCACAGGCAGCCAAGGGTCAGTTCTTCCAAAGCAGCTTGGCTGTGGCAGCTGGGCTGACAGCCGGTGGGAGCTACGAACAGTGAAGGCCACAGGGTTCAGCACACTTAAACCCACACTCAAGCCTGCTCCTAATCTCTTGCTGCTGACCTATCCAAAAAGTTAAGTAACCTGGGCTAAAACAGCACTGTGTTCATTCTTGGTGAGTAGTGTCTGCTTCTACAATCACCCCCTGTGCAACCAGTGGGACTGCTTATGTGGCACTGTGTATTGAGGGTGTCAGTTGGAAAAATACAGGGGTTTTTTTCATTCTGTTTTCATTCTGTGTCTCAAAGCAGAAGGCAAGGGGCCTACATTGGTGTTGCGCATCTTTGGACCGTCTCCACAGATGCTTGCTGACAAGAGGAACTGAACAGCTCTCCCTGGCAGCCGCCTCCCTGCCGGGCTGCGTGCATACCAGCAAAGAACACAACTTGGGTTGTCTTTCTCTTCCTCACTTTTTGCTAATTTCCAACTCAGCAGAGAACTGTGGACACTCTTGGGAGGAAAAGGTCGCCTGTCATTTTTTACCACAACTGTGTTCCAATGAACCTATGGGATATTCTAACATCCAATATAATTTTCCTGGCAAATTGCTGGTATTTCATACTTAAAGGGTATTTATTTATTTATCTTTACTGGACATGTATATTTGTAATTATGCCTGGACTGATGCTTTATTTTGGATGAGCTGTCTTGCATAGATTTATAGATTGAGAATAATTGAACTTCTTGGCTGTCACACACTTTTGGTAGGAAATATTACACATGTTTGTATGGAAAAGGATTTAAAGTTCTTATATTTATAAAGTGAGCATGAGCCTGCCAAGTTATGAAACTTTATTTGGAAATAAAGGTTCTACTTAAGTGTTCTTATGACAGTAGTATAAACATTGGAAATGTAAATGCCAAAGATATGAGTGTCGCCAAAGAAGGAGATTTAAATTTAGATTCTTAATTCCAAATAAATATGCTGTTTTGACAGAACCTCTTCTCTTTGCCAGTAAGCTGGTGGGCTTCTGTTATATTTCCATTGCTTGACAGACCCAATGAATATCTTGGAAGTCCCCAGAATGTACGTTTATTTGAAATCAAAAGTAAAGCCTTCCAAACAAATCTTCAGAGTTCAAGCATGAACCTTTTTTGGGGTTAAGAGGAGTGCATTTGAGGGAAACCATTAAAAAGAGTCATCTTAAAGACTTGCAAGTATTGCAGACTATAAATGTAGGTGCTGTGAGGGGTGAAGGACGGTGCAGTCTGCCACAGGGGACTGTGCAGGCAAGGCAGCTATGATTGCATTGACTGATAGAAATGGGCATTTTTCACTATTGGGTGCTAATGGAAAGGTGGGGAGAAAGAAGTAGAAATCCCTTTGTTTGTCCCTTTCCTTTTTTTTCCCTCCAGTATATACGTACTTATAAAATTCATTGATTCCGATTGATCACTTCTGTGGTTTTGATCTGCACGTCCAATTGCTATTTTTGCAG
Source organism: Platalea leucorodia (assembly GCF_965183815.1). Lineage (NCBI taxonomy): Eukaryota > Metazoa > Chordata > Aves > Pelecaniformes > Threskiornithidae > Platalea > Platalea leucorodia. The sequence continues at coordinate 134,486,321 of NC_138823.1, read as the reverse complement.
AGTTTAGGGTGATGCAGATTAAGGGCCTGATCCTCACATTGACACCACTGCAAACCAAGAGCAGCTACTGGTCATTGGACTCATCTCAATGTTAGGCTGTCATTCACAGAAGAATCCTTGTTAGAGAGAGTTGTCCAGGTTTAACTTTAAACATAAGTCTTAGTCCCGTTGCTCTCAGTGAAAGCAGTTCCTTAAGCACATATTTATATATAGTCCTCAAAAGGGACATTAATTTAGGATTTGAGAAGTTGGGCCCCAAGGTACATGTATATACTACCCTTTGTTAATAAAGCATGAATAATTAATTTTAAATATTTTTCATTATTTTATATGTGTGGGATTTTCAAACCAGATATTGAATATAGTACTCTACAGCATAGGGGATACCAAACATATGAAATAAAAGAATAAACTGAACACAAAAAAATTTGTTAAAATGAAAGTGAAGAATTTAAAGACACATTGAACAAACCTACCTTGGTTTTCCCTTTTTTTTTTTTTTTTTTTTACTGCCATTAGATGTATGATGTGCCAATACATCATTAAACCCTTTTTCTCAGAATTAAAGATTTTTTCCAAATTTTCCAGTCTTGCAACACAGATGCAATTGGTTCGTTTGTACCTACACAAGCTCTTCACTGTAGCCATAGAATTACCACAGAGTTAATAATGTTGCAACAGTTAACTTGAATGGCAAATTGCAACAAATTAGTATTTATATATACTCAAAGCTATTTTGTTGGATGCTCATTCTGGCTGCATTACTTGCCAAGAGGCTATTATGACCCAAGTCCACAGCACAGACTCTGAAAAAGCTAACGTATATCATAAGAGGGGCAAAGAAAGGTCATTCCCTCTTGAGCAAGACATTTAACATGAGGCAAACATCTTCCTTTTGACAGATGGAAATGTAATCTCCAAGTAGTCTTTCAGCTTTGTTTGTCAGTTGGCTTTGAAAGCTAGAGAGTAGAGCTCTCTCTGTGCAGAGCTAGGCATGAGTTTGAAGCAGTATAGGTGTGCCTGTGCCACACAGTGCATTACTGTACAAGATCTGTAATGTGCGCAAGCAATATATTCATATGTGTGTGGTTCTGTGTTCAGGTTTGCTAGCCCTACCACTCAGCAGGGCTAATTAGCTTAGGTCAGGAGTGCCTCATTAATACAACTACACCATAACTGGCTCTGCGTCAGAGGATTGTGGGGGTTCTGCAGAATTCCCTATTGCATGGTGTAAAACTTTTAAGATCCCAGGTATATAGGTGTCGGTGCTAAAGTAAACTTACCAGCCTGAAATAAACTCACACAGAAGATCTGTCTGTCCATTGATGGAAATTGGGAAAGGAGATGATAGATTCTAAACCATAAGGAATTCCTTATTTTCCTTATTAGTCCTAGGCATAAAATAGGCCGTTTGTCTGAGAAGAAACAAAAAAAGAAAAGCCAAGAGAGTATGAAATTTTATTCAGTTTTAAAATCCTCATAGTATAAAGATTAGTTCAGAGCAATCAGGGAAAGAGATAAGATGAGAACTCTTAGCTTGCTGGCTATCAGACCAATGTACTTTGGTAAGGCAGGGATGAATGGGGTAAGTAGTTAAAGATACTGTCATAATTCCTATGCACAGGAAAGAAAGAATAAGTTTACATGGAAAAAATGGAAAGGATTTAGGAAAGAACTAAAAAAAAATGTATACATATATATTCAATGTATGGAAATCTGCCCCACAGTAAGGGAATTTAAGAAGCTCACTCAAGAGAAGGTTAAGACATGACTTGATCCCAGTTTCTCCAAGGTTCCTTAATTTAGCAGACAATAGCATAGTGAGATCCCAAGCCTGGGAAATAAAGCCAAAAAATTCTGCATAAAAACAAATAACTTTAAATTGCAAAAGTTTCTGCTGATTGGAATAAGGGAGGTGATAGATTACATCTTTTGAAGTCTTTAAATAAAGATCAGATTTCATTCTAAAAATACATGTTTCTTACCCAGATGTTATGTGATTGATACAGGAATTGTCAGATGAAGTATCATGTCTTGTGCTACACAGAAGGAAAAACTATTTGATCATAAGGTGCTTTGTAGTCTTAAAATCCATTCAGGTATTTCTTCATGTTTGAACGTCTTAATTTACAAACTTAACAGTATTATTCATGGTTTTATACAATATTTTTAGCAATCATAAAATAGAAACAAAACAATCCCTTGCATAAATACTCATACAGAATCCCATGCCTTTTGTGGCTTTTAGATCCAGAACTCGGGGCATTTCAAAATCTCTGCTGCTGCCACCAGTGTAGATATCAATATTAACCTACTGTCCTTTATGTGTAATGGTTACCAAAGGAGCTCTGACACACGTACTTTTCCAGGGTGCTACACAGTTAATAAATAGTCCTCAGAAAAATATTAGCTGTCAGAATTCCTGGACTTTATGCCTGGATTTAGCGGGGAAGACAGCAATGATATCAGTAAGTGTAGCAAACCACAGGAATTTAATACAGTCAGTCTGGGTGTTTGGACTTCATGGTTTAGATTTAGATTTGCCTCGTTTGCAATCTCTATAAAATGAAGGCAATAATCTGTGTTTGCTTTCTCTGGGCAGGGAAGGTAAGAATTTATTCAATACTAAATTCTTTAAAGGATACAGATGCATTTTAACAGAAGAGAAGAGATAAGGGAAGATATAAGACATGACCTCCCAGCTTGAACCGTCATGAAGTGGGAGGGAGAGAAAAAAGGGCTCACCTAATGATGTGGGAGAGGAGCTGCACAAGTTTGTGGTCCCAGTTACATCATTTGATTTGTTTCACACTAGCTACTAGTAATGGGATGTGAGAAAGAGGGCAGGAAATCCTAACAGCTCTTAGCTCCTTTTAAATCTCTGTCTGCTTTCTTAGGGGTACAAAGAGAAGTTGTGTTGACTCACGTACCTGTTTTATATCAGTGGAATTATATACAGCACTATAGTGACACTTTGCAGTTCAAGGCTCTTTCAGTTGTGCTTGTGGTCCCTCTTCCTGCCTGCCTTCCTAGCATGTGAACCATTGCACATTATGCCAGTTCACCAAAACAGCCATTTTCATGGATGCAGTGTTATTTTTAGTTAATGTACATGGTCAACGTGCCATAACTGCATATATTTTTAGAAGGACACATTTTGCAGTTTATGGCAGGATTAAAACTGGGTTTCAGAAAGAAGCTCTGAGGAAAAAAAATGGTCTACTGATTACAAAGCAAAATTACACTGATGTGGAAATCATTAAAGCAACCTGCTGTGACTCAGTGGTTAAAGGACATAAAAGATACCTTAAAGCAAATCAAATGTAATGCTAGGGGAAAAAACCAAACTAATTGCCAATTCTATATATGCTCCGGGCCCATTTGAGGGAACCACAGAGCAAATGTGAGGCTGCTCTGCACAAATTATTGTTAGTTCCCTGGCAGAAGTAGATGTGTCTATCCTGTGTCTTCGATGTTTCTTTGACTACCTTGTAGAGAGATGACAAGAGAGACCTTGCTGCAGCTCTCTGGACTTTTTGCTCCAAATCAAAGTTGCTTCTTTCTGAAGCAGAACAACGCTTCCACAGCCACACAAGTCTCTCTAGGCACACAACTTTCTGCTGAAATTCCAGCTACTGGTTCATCTCACCCAGTTCCCTCTTTTCCTTCAGAACACTGAATCTCATTTTCATAACTTTATAATTAAGGGGAAAAAAGACCTTCCTGAGCAAGCTTTCTAAGTTCACTCAGAGTTCCTCAGGCTGATGATTTTAAACTAGGGTGGGTTTAGTGTCTTCACTCCAATCAAATTATGTTTTACTGAAACATTCTGCTTTTTTCTTTTTTTTTTTTTTAATTTTTTTCCACACCCCCCCCGGAGACTGTGGTTCTGTCTGGCTAGCCCTTGTACAAGTTCTAAAAATATTCTTCAAAATACGTCTCCAGATGCATGTACAACAACGTTGTGGAACTTGTTAGAGGTTTATAGGGGAGCTAAAGATGTCACTTTGATACAGGAAGGGAAAGCTAGCTAGAATCATTTTAGGCAGAAAGATTATGCAGTAATATCTACAATGATACAGTAGTCTAATACCAGTCTGCTTTTAGATGTTTCTAAGCTTTTAATTATAAAAGGCTCCTTTTAACTCCTTAACTTGCCTGGGACTGGGATATGAAAGGATTAAAAATGGCTTAAACCATTATACTCTCTTTTCCCTCTGTCTTCAAAATCACACTCTCAAGAAAAATTTTGGTATAAATATGACTACTTGTGATTATGGCTTACTGCATATAAACTTCCAATTGAATCTGACCTGCCTCCCTGTCCTTCAGACCTCCCCAGACAATCTGAAGGGAAATTCATATGTCCTAATGCAATAAATATATATTGAAGATTGTGCAAGAGAAAGATTTAAAATGTATTATATGCGCTTTTCTGCACAGTTTGCAATAAGAACTGTTGATTGTTGTAAATTCAAAACATGTGTGTGTTTCTCATAGGCTGAGGTTCTATGAAATGCCAAGCATAGCCTAAAATATAGCCTAAAATATTAAAACATACATTAAGGACTTAGCTGGTAAGTCCTATGCACAAGGTTCAATAAGTAACCCCCTTCAGAAAGACTGTTGCTTGACCTAGTAAATAACAGCTGAATATCTCTGAGAGAATCTGAGCCAGCATCTGCTTTTCTAGCAGCATGAATCAGAAATAACTGCATCAAGGACAATACATGCTTCATCTTATTTAGATTAAAAGGGATTTTGGTGCCCAGCCTTCAAGCTATTGGTGTAGATATGTTGGCTGGTCACACGCTGAAAATTGAAAGTTTTGGTTTTCATACAGTTGGTAAGTGGAGTAAGTGTCCTTTCAACTGTACTAGTAATGAAAACATACAGAAAATATTTCCATTACAGTTGGACTCTGTATGCAGTTATGGAACAAAACTTCATTAAATGAAATGAAACATTTCCTAGAATTCCCCTGCCACATCCATATATTATGGTAATTTACTTTGAATTTAAGAATTCTGATCTTCTTCATCTGTCTCTGGTAGGAGCAGTCGTCTTCGTCACATTTTTTCCTAAGTCTTTTGAATTCCAGCTTTGCATTTTCAAGGCTTTTATTAATGCAGGGACCAGCCGTTTTTTCTGCATTCTACAGGCTTGGCAGCAAAAGAAGAAAAAAACTCTCAGACAATTGAATCTTTTGTTCTCTGGGGCCCAGATCTCTCCTCTCTCCTTCCAGCACCCCCTGAAAAGCAGCAGAAGTGGTGTCGTTGTATTTCATAAGTTACAGTAAGGCTTCAGACATTTTGAGCTTGGTGAATGTATCCTCCTTTCATTTCCAAAGCATGAGAAAGCGGCTGTTGCACTGGACTACTATGTTGGATATAGAAGAATCACCTATTCCACTGCACCATCCCATACTCTTACTACCATGCTGGGAAATGAAGTGTTTGTGATAAGTAGATGGGTAGTGTTATGGTGTGTTCTTTCATGTCATTCCTGAGCAGATTCTGAACTGCAATTCCAAACCACTGTCTAGGATCTGAAGCTACAATTCCTATTCCTGAGGTGTAGCAGGATACCTCTGTACAAACCGTGATTTTACACTCGTCCTCCAGAGCTAGTGATGAACCTCAGCCGGGTAGTTCTGAGGTGGATTTTTGAGTCTCTTTTTTTAATTTTACTCTTGCTTTTCTTTGGTAAGGCCCTTTTACACTCTTTGTACTGATGCAATGAGGAAGGAAATCATCTTACAGAACCACCTCCTCTGGTTCTATGTCCAGTGTGGATTTCTTCAGCCTGTATGAAACTCTGCAGCCCATTTAGAATTAGTCCTGCCTTGATAGACCAGAGCTGCAGCAAAAGTGGTCCCAGAAGGGGCACATACTGGGGACAGATACATCCCATGTTTGCTGTTGCTGAGGAAGAGGAGCATCAAGCTGAAGAGGCAATGGCACCTATAAAGAGCCCAAACAAGCTGGAATGTAGTAGGGGAGACAGTCTAAAGGCTGGTAAGGCCTGGGAAGGGGAGCACTTTCCTTGAGCAGAGATGCCTTAACGTCTAATTCTTTCGTTATGACAGTAGCTATATTCTTTATGAACTTGAACAGTCTCATTAGCAATTACTCATGTACGTAATGCATTTTAGTATATCAGGGGCTTAGAGAAGATTCAAAAGCCCTTTGAGACAGTAGATAAGTGAAGAGAAGCCTTATAAGGTCAACCAGGTTTTGACTCACAAGCTTAGCCATCCAACTAATTTTCACAAAGTTTAACTGAGAGCCTTAAATCACAGTGAAGATGTTTCCTATGTTGTAATTAGATGGGAAACTCCCTTACAGATTTAGAAAATCCTAAGATAATTGAAGATTATTTTATAGCATATAGATTCACAAAACAATTTAATATAATTTCTAAAGGTTTTTATGGCATGGCTTGAATAATAATAAGATTCTATTCACACTTGTCTGGGAACATGGGTATAAATCAACAAATGTTGCCAGTCATCAATAATGCTCACATCTCAAACTCATGTTGAACTGCTGGGCTTTACAGCACAGTCACAGACTCACTATGCAACATATGAGTGATTTTATATGAATACTTTATATGAATATTATGCTGTATATGTTCTGTTACAGATTACATCTTCCATTTTTCATGGCTGTATGAGCCAGTAGGTCCTACAATGAAGTTTGGGGTCAGTTAAAGCTGCTACCTTAACATACACACTGCTTTAACAGACCCCAAACTCTATTGTGGGTGTGCAGAATTGCCAGCACGTTCTGACTTTGACCATGCCTCTGTTCAGCCTCCATTTTTCTCCTTTCTGAGCTTGCTTCACCCCTTTAGGAACCTTTCAATGTGTTGTGCAAAACTGCACGTGTGACGGTTCAGCTTTGCAAGATCTTTCTAACAAGAAAAAACCCAAAAAGATCTCTCTAAAATCTCTGGTTTAGATTTAATTTTATTTGTCATCTTTTATGAACAAATTACGAAATATACTTCATTCACAAATTGGAAATATTTACAATTTCTTTACAACAAGGCATTGTTGAGGTTTTGATTTATGGCGTTCTTAGAGCATTCTGTCTTTCAAAACAAAGACATTGGTGGTGTTTTCAGCACACTGTTCATTTACACTCTGAATGTGAAATGGGAGCCTTTTGGAAGAGTAATTTGCGCTTTCGTTTGATACGATCTACTGGGAAAACTGAGGCTGGATGCATTTGCAATGTAGGGAGGGGAACTGTGCAGATGCGTTGCCGGTACCATGCCACGTGGTCTGAAGCCATCATATTACACCAGATGCTGCTAAGTAGGGAGGAGAAAATGATTCCCCTGAACCATCCTTCCTCTTCCCTCTTCTCTTCTCTTTAGGAATCCTGTGACTGGGCTAAATGTGGTCCAGTTTAATTATTTTTTTCTGGGTTTTGAGTCTTCATGAGAAGAAGAGTCTTGAGAAGTCTATTTCAAATGCTATCACAATTCTGAAAAGTCATTCAGACAAAAACCCAAAAGAGAGTAGCCAGGAAGTGAATAAATATTGTATATCCGCAAAATGTTTAGGAGGCAAATTTTGAACATGTTTCTAAAAGGGAAATGCAACTGTGCTGTTCTGCAGTTGTGACATTTGAGCCATAAAAGCTAAGATAGTTCCATTTTCTCAATTTCTTGGAGTCTATTTTTTTCCTGAAGAAAATTCTAAAACCACTTCTTTCCATGGAACTTTTAAAAATCTTTTAATATACACTTCCATTATAAATCAGATGTGGACCACCATTGCTTAGGTTGTCTGTCATTTCCTGCAACAAGAATAGAAAACACTGATTAAAATTGCAATTATTTTATGGTGTTTGAAATTTAGTTAGCTAAGGTTGTCATAAAAATTTAACAAACTCTGAATTTCAAACATTCAGAAAAACTTTGTGTTTTTATTTGGCTTGATAAATCTCACTGTAAAAAAAAAGAAATCACATTTCTTCCTACATAAATTAAGTACATTTGAAAGCTGATAGACTCATTGATACTGATTGAGTTGGACATTACTCTCAGACCACATATACAGCATTGATGGCATCCGTGTAAGTTTTGTGACGTTGTCCTTTGAAAGTGCAGCAACTCAAGCTTGTGTGGTAATCTACAAAGGAACAAGATGGTAATTAAGTCTTCGTTTCCATTCAAACCTTTTTCTGTGCTGACATGCTACAAACAGATGCCATTCGATGCTAGCTGGGATAGACATTTGGGAAGGAGGTCTAGATCCAGACAGGATCTAAGGGTTTTGACTGCTTGCCTTTGGATGGGACTGATTTTGGTTTTCCCTTAATATGCCAGACTACAATTTTTAGCAGTTCAGCAATTGCTACTCAAGTGACAGATGAGTCATCCTGGAGTAAGCTGACCTGATCATGAGTCAGAAGCGTAAAGCACCTAAACCAAGATTTGTTTGGAGTTAGATTTTCTAATTCTCAAACTGCAATCCAAACAATACCTACTTAGCAGCTGTCTAAGCCTGGATATGGCTACATTCATTAAGCACTTCTGTGACCTTCAAGCCTGCAAAACCCTGTGGAGTTTATGCTCAAAACTGCCTTATTCTGAGCAGTCTTGGGCCTATTTCATACCAAATTGAATCAGGATGCAGAAATGAAGTGATCTGCTGCTTATGTCCAATGACAGATCCCAGAGAACATCCAACTATGCCCAGAGATACGGGCACACATGAAAATGCAGTTTGGGCTATTCTTTTTAAAATTCAGGTAGATGAGGTAGAGGTGCCACTGTTGGGTTAGTTCTAAAGTATTTGCATGAGAACCAGAAGCTCTTCTCTGCATGGAAAGATTCAGTTTACCTCTTCTACCTCCTAGGTACAGTTGGAGAAAATGTGGAAGAAAAGGGATTTGTTTTTCCCCCTTCTTGTGGAAGTTTCTATGAAGAAAGTAAAGCAAGATTCATTGGGCTAAACAGAGAGAGAGAGAGACAGACAGACAGACAGAGTGAGCCTGACTTTATAGCATAGTAGCTGAGATTCTCCGTAAAGAGAAGAAAATTCTGGGACCTGCTCTTTATTCCTAGTCTGACTCTTTCTCTCTCTTCTTTTAACCCACAATATTTGATTTATAAATATTTTAGGAGGCAGAGACCAGAACTCAAAGTTTCACATAACGTGGAAGCACTGGTGCCTCCTCTCTCGTGTGTTAGCAGCTACATTTTGAAATAGATTGCAAGACAATTGTTGCCTGCACAGTTTTTGAAAGAAAGGATGTGTTATTCCTCTCTACAAAGGAAACTTGGGGCCACCAAACCAAGCAGATTTGCCAATTAATACTCCCGAATCAAGTGTAAGTCTCAGAGAAAAGAAGCTGTGTAAACTTACTGAATTTTGAGCATTTTCTACCACCCAGCTCTCCATTTGGCAGGTGATGGTGTTGAATGTTTTTGTATGGTGCCTTATTCTCCTCATATTCTGAAGAGAAACATGCATGCCTAACACTGAACTCGGGATCCCGGTCTGGGGGCTGCCTGCTCTGAAACAAGGCACTATGGTTGCCTGTTTGTAGGTGCCTAAACCCTTTGTTGGATCTACTCTGAAGATACTGGTCAGCTGGGAAAGGGACCAAGAATACCAAAGCCATTTAATATTAAGTATCAGACAGCTACCTTCGGCTGGGGCTGCACGGCTAGAAGGCACGTCCCCTGGGTGGTGGATAGGGGATCCCTCTCTGGAGGGTGCACCGGATAAAATTGAAGAAGGTGCCGCGAACTGACGCAGCCTAAGGGAAGGCCACCCTGACAGAAAAACCACTGGCCCTCCAAGTCATGGGGGTTGGGCAGGAGGCCAACTACCTCCTCCCGGGAAAAAAAAAAAAAAAAAGTTGCAGAAACGACAAGCATCAGAAATGATGGAGAAAATCAGTAACGAAGTGAGGAGGAGGAGATGGAGTTGGATTGGTCGTGTCCTGAGGGGGAAACCGACGGAAGACTGCGCTGTGGCCCTTGACTCCAGAGCATGCAGCCACGGACCGATCGAAGTCGAAGAACGATGTTCACGCCTTGTGTGCCTCCTGGCACTGAGAGAATTCAGATTCAAATCAGACAGCTACAGTTTGATAGTAATCTGTCAGAAGACTGCTCATGAGCAAGTGTAAGTTTCCCTTTGTCAGCTTTATTACTTGAATCCTCTGCAGACATCAGCTAGTAGAATATCATAATTTCAGAAAATATTGAAAATCATTTATTTTCCCCAATATTTCTATTTTCAAAAATAAAAGTATTAATAAATTAAAAAACATTGCTGAATTCAAGAAATGAAGGAGCACACAGATTAGAAGCAGAGTGAGTCAATGGTGGCAGCATCCAAATAGGAGCATTTGGATGTCTGTAACTAGGGTGAATATTTTAAATACTCAACTTACTTCCAGATTGCAGCGTTCACCATGTAGAATTATGTCACCACCTGGAAGCACCATTCCCGACTCAGAGTGACATCACAGCATCAGCCAACTTTGATTAGCTGAAACTGTGACTTCCTCTTAGAGGTGGCCCTTCCTGAAGTGACATAACAACATGGTAGCTCCCTAGTGTTCAGCGTACCTTGGAGGTAACTCTGGTGTCGGGGGAATCACCGGGCAGCTGGGCAGGTCGGTTATTTCAATACCCCTCAATCTCTAATATAAATATAACAATTATACAATAAATATAGCACAAACAAATGCACATGCAGTACATGTCTATATTACTGTATATCAGTATAAATATACAAAATAGTCTTATATAAAAAACACTTTAAAGCTATTTTATAAATTAGGGCCTAATTAAATATAAGTTTTTAAGTAGCCTCCATTATTTTTCAGGGGCATGCCTTGAGCTAATGTACTCAAACCTGCCAGCAGCAGGCAGTCCACAGGCTGTAGGTCTGAGAAGTCCCAGATCAGACCAACTATACATGCATACTTGATTCTACAACACACATGCAGGAAGTCCACCATCAGTGGGTTGCATCCCACATTCGCTGAGCATGTGCAATAGGGTTGCTCTGCACATGCATCATGGCCCTTCACGCAAGATAAGTGGGTACCTGACAGTCCTAACTGCTAAGTGTCTAAAAGCTCAGTAGGTCAACAGACTAGGAAAGCAGGCAGTGAACTACTGCTATACGTGGTCTATTTCAGCCCAAATTGATAGGGTTGGTAAGTGTTTTTATTTTGAAAGGTTTTTCTTCCCAGGCCATTTGTTTTTTTTACCTCTCACCTTTTCTCTCAAATGGGCTTCATCTTTGTCCTTGTTGAGGCAAGAGCCTCTTTGAAAGGCAGGATCTAGCCTACCATCTGCAAGACCATGGGCATACTTGCCTACATAGCTCATCAGAATTCTGCTTCATTTTAAAATGAGACGGAGAAATGCCATCTCTTCCCTTGATATTGTCACCCTGTTTTATGTTACTGTTGTCACCTATACCATTTAACTTTTGAAAACATGTTTCAAACATCTTCTAAGGTGAATTCAGTCTATATTTCTACTTGGTGTCTCATCTCAGTTAAGAAACCAAAGAATAGTGACAAGTCGTTTTTCCTTAATGGAAAATTAACTGCTATATCGTGCTTTGTCAGGGAATCTGAAAACATTCTACAGTCTGTATGAATTAATCCTTGCTTTGCTGTTCAGAGGTCTCAGTAGGTATGATATAGACTGTTGAACCTAACTGTAACGCAAACTTGCATGTGGAGGTTTAGATGGGCAGTCCGCTTGACTTTTGTTCCCTTCTCTACTCACTTCTCAAATGAAAGGCATCAGATACAAAGTCCAAACATGAAGCACAGGGTGTCAATGAACGTTTTACTCCTCAAATATTAATCAGATTTGTAAATCCAAGGAACTGATTTCAAGAATTCTATTCAATTAATTCTTTTGGCCCTACGTGCTCAACTTTGGGAGTTTAAGTTTCAGCACCTAAACATAGACCTAGACACCTTGGTAAGCTTCCTTTTAACAGAGAAAGGCAATAAATGCTCAGTGCTGCTGCAAATCTGACTGGTTTCATTTAGGTGTCTAAATATGCCCTTAGGTGTGTAGGTTTAGTCATCTAGGTTTGTGAACTGTGGCTTTTGTGTTTAAATAACCAGCTTTATAAGCTGAGTACTTGGGAGAGGAAGAAATTGATTAAATCCTGGAAGCATGCAATGATGTGGTTACAGAAAGCATTCTGTGCTTTTTCACAGTACAATACATGATAATCCATATTAATAAGGATTCCAATTATTTATGAAGTGCTATATTTAGCAGCTAAACCCTTGAATAGCTATACAATGGAATTATGTTGAAAATGGATGTGCTTCATTGAAATGGATGTACTGCAAATACACAGTACCTAAAAATAGCTCCATATAATGCAACGTAATAAAGCTTACGCAGAATGGCAGCATTTCATTTCCCAGAAGCTCTTTCTCATATAAAACTGAAAACTAAATACATCTCTTGCCAGTTGTAAACGTTAACACATACAGTAGCATTTTAGGAGAAGCAGAACAAATAAGGGAGGACACATAACTCACTTTTTCTGCCATTTCATGGGAGTGATGCAATGAATGTTCTCTTTCTGAGAACATTCGCCTTTGTTCATAGCTGGCTAGCCGACAAGTGAGCCATGAAGAAAGGGTGCAACCACCAATTCCAATGCATGCAAGAGACATGGAGGCAAGGTGCAAAGAATAGAGAGCAGATGACTTCTTTGTCAGAGCACGAAGAAACTGAAAATTTAAGATTCCTCCGATTAGTCCACAGATGCAACAGGCAGAAAAAAGTATCATCTGTCAGGAAAGACAAAAGAGGTTATGTCAAAGTCACATTTTTCAGAGACAGGTTCATTCATATAAAAAATGAGACTAACCATAACTGAATGCTTCAATAGCATCATGGACTGCAAAACACTGCACAGACACTCATTTTTAACTCCCTCAGCTCCCACAGAGCTCCAAGGGGATACAATTCCTTCTGGTGTACAAGGGTTAAGACAGATATTTCATGTAAGACAAAGTTGGGTAGAATGAGTTGCTTGTGTTAAAAGCTAGTCAACGGAAGGACTACTAGAACACAAATCTTCTGATTTCCAGTGTTTCATTCAAAACAGACAGAATGTGTCGTCATTTTTTGTTGTGCAGTTTCTCACCACTCCTCAGGAGTGGGTGCCTCACGTATTTGCAGTGAATCTTTCTTGCTTTGTGTTCCATCTGACTCTGCCTCCTGTTCAATTCTAATTTGTTCAGTCAGACAGCAGTTTGGAGGCTTTCTACAGCTTTTGTGGAGACTTCAAAAGTGTTCAAGGTGAATGTGCTGGACAAAGAAGCAAAAAAAAAACAACAAAGGAATCTGTGATGCAGCTCTACAGAAGGTCAGTGTGGTGACTATGTGTTTGTTTGTTTGTTTGTTTGTTTTTAACTTGGTTAAAATGTTTCTGGGAACTTTAGAAGGATGTGAAACAGGCTGCAATTAATGAGACATGTTTAAAGACCTCCTATCACTTTAATCACAAAGATGCCACCCTGGTTCAGGATGTCCTTGAGCCACAAATGACTCGAGGGCAAAAGGCCTTATTATGGAGACACTGCTAAATTATTGTCTTATTCACTTCCTTTGATACTGCTGACCTGTCAGATGTTGGTCTACATAGGCCTTTGATGTTATTCAATATGGCTTTGTATATGTACTTATCTACCATGGTAGGAACAATTTATGGAGCCTTACAGACCACTTTTGTACACAACTGGGATGAGAATTTTGTCAGGAATGTGGCATTCAGGCTGTATGTTGCAGTCCACTGGGAAGTGATTATTCCATGAGACCACCAGAACAGACAGCTTTTAGAAACTGTTCATGGTCCACATGCTTTAAGAAATAAGACTGTCATTGTAACAGGGTTTAGGATAACTCATTGATATTCAAAAATAATCTGAGCGAGATCTTGATTCCCTTCACACTTATGCTGGTTTTACGTGACTTTCATCTGTATATGGCAGAATAATCAAGCTGACAGAAAATTAAGCAAGACATTATAATGTACAATAGGATCATGTCTTTAACATGAAGTTCTGCTGTGACTTGTGTAGTAATAATACCATTTTGCTGCAGTCAGAAAAATTACTGTACTTCTGATTCTTATAAGTGACTTATGCTGGTTTTACGTGACTTCCATCTGCATATGGCAGAATAATCAAGCTGACAGAAAATTAAGCAAGATATTATCACGTACAATAGGATCATGTCTTTAACATAAAGTTCTGCTGTGACTTGTGTAGTAATAACACCATTTTGCTGCAGTCAGAAAAATTACTGTACTTCTGATTCTTAGAAGTGACAGAAAATATCTGCCATCACTTTAAAACTGGCTTATTCATGATTCTGATTGCAAAAAGAACTTACTAAAACAGTGAACAGGTTTGATATCTAGAATCAAACTTGGTCAGCAGCCTCACTAAGGTGGCAGCCCGGTCGTGCCACACTTCACAGAAATGGGTTTTTGAAGGAGAGAAGTTACAATCCAGTGAAGTTATTGGGGAACTTTTTATTGCCTTGGCATAAATTTGTGTCAACAGGTTTTCCATCCGTATTTATCCAGACAGGGATAAGTAGGGATGCGTGGCTTAAATAGGCATGACCTAAATAGGCCATTTCAGAACTGCCTTGTTTTTCTTGATTAACCCAAAGTTCTGATTGCTTTTTTGGACTGCTGACTCACAATTTTTACCGACTTTTTATCAGAAACACTTGGACACAGAAAGCCCCCAAGTAAGGAGTTCAAGTTAGATAAGTATGCCTTTCAAATACTTATGTGTTACATACGCAGAGGAAAAACTTACAACAAGTCCAGATTTTTTTTTGGCGCACAATATTCCACATATGCCACAAAGCAGAAACTGCAAAAAAAAAAAAAAAAAAAAAAAAAAATTATTTCATCATTTAAGGTCTCAAGTATAAATCCTGCTGTGTTGCTGTAGTGGTGACCACAAAAGTAGGTTAGGCAATGGTTACAGTTGTTGTCAGCATTTTTATCACAAACCTTATGTTTCAGGAAGTTATAACTCAACCATAAACACACTTATCCGAGAAGAAGAAACTGGAATGAGAAGTCAGACTGAGGGTGATTACTCATAAAAAAAGAAAAAAAAATCCTACTTTTAAGCTGCTTGGGTAAACAAAACGTGAAAAAAAAAAAACCAACAAAACAACAATGATGTTGTGAGCAAAAGATGCCTTTTTATTCTTTTTTTTTTTTCTCAGAAAAGTTTAGCAAGGTAGTAGTCAGTGATCCAAATCATCTACCTTGAAGCATAGGGGAGGTAATTAATGCCTTGATCCTTCCATGTGAACGACTGAGGGATCATACATGGATTGTTGTCCTCAAGACAGTAGAACTCTGGGCAAGAATGCAACTCACTCACCTCTGTGGATGTAGGTATAAATACGAGTACATCTTTTGGTATGACTACGCTGAGCATGCAGGAAAATCTGTTTTAGATTCTAGATAGCCCACTTTGCAAGAGATAGCATGAAGATATCTGTACTTTTTTCACATAGTTCCCTTTCACAAACTGATCTGCTAATTGTCACACCAAGCAAAAACTGATTAACAAAACCAGAAACATCCCCTACCAGCTGATATGACTAGGTGTTAATGCTTTTTAGTGACCTACATCAAAGACCCATTAAGTTCTCTGATGTCACTTTTTCCTCCTACAAAAAAGTTCAGCTAGGGAAACAGTGAGCAGTCCCTGAGGGAGCAGTCACGGTAAGAACTGCAGTAGCTGTATGAAAGCAATAAGGCCTTCTCCAGGTGTTTGTAATACTATCAAAAGATTTCTTTGATACCTCATAAACTCTTTTATTAAGAAATCTGTGCTACTTATTTTTGGTAAAGCTAACCCTACACCCTTATTGGGAAGTAATTTTATAGTCTCATACCTGGATTTTTCCACATCCTTTTTGCACTAAGATGGTATGTCTAGGCTCTGCTTGACCTTGATTTAGGACTAAATCACAGAACAGACCTGGCTGTTACATAAGAAGTAAAAAAAAATTAAGCAGTTCCTATACAGCACTCGGGTCCGTGTAATAGATTGCATGTACATCTCATTTACCTTCCAAAATTTTACAGCTTCAATATCTCAGTTGAAGAGGTGCTTTAATGCATAGTTTATCTACCTCCAACTAAAGTAGTTCATGTGTATAGCTAAACGTAAGTCTTGAGATGTATTTTTACTCTGTTAGGCCCATTGAATCAGATTCCCAAAATCAATATGGTTAAGTTTTGTATATTGTTTACCCCTACACTAAGCATGGGATGTGGACTTGATACCAAACTGATTAATAAGAGGGCTGGGTCATGTAGCCCGTGGTGCTGAATGGCTCAGGACATACAAGGACATACAACTGGCAATTGCTACTAAAGTTCACCCATTGGAATAACAATCAAAAAAACAATAGGTAGGGCTCCCTCTGTCTCTTTCCCACAGGCAGAGGAGGTTTCAGCTCAGAACTATCACATCTGCCTTGTAAGTTTTCACTCAGGCTTTCTGTGAAGTTTTGGAGTTTCGCTCCCAATCCTGTCATTGCAGATTGCCTTCAACTGAAGGCATGATTCAGCTTTTCACATGTAGTGTTTTGTATTTCTCAACATTAATACAGAAACCTAAAAAAAAAATTTTTGTTGAAGACATCACCGTAATTAAGTTCTATTCAGTCAGACTTGATAAAGCAGATTAATAATATCATTTCTCTCTGTAGTTATTGAATAGGGTTAAAAGCAAAAATTTGTAGAAAGAAAAATTTATGAGTTCTGGAAAGCTTACAGAAAGGATCTGGAAGATACCGTCACAGAGAGTTTCAACTTGTAACAAATGTATGTTAACTAGGTTAAAAAGCTGGGGTTTGGGTAATTTACCTTCAAAGGTGAAAGAATAGGTCACCCATTTTTTCAAGAACGCTCCAATTTTGCTCCTGTTAGAGTCAATGGATTTTTTACCATTGGTTTCAATCAGAGAAGACTTTCTATTTCCATTGTACAGTCTTTACTAGCCAGAAGGGTATGTAATGAACAAGTTATATTAGTCTTGCATATGACCAAAGGAGTAACAAGCAAACTACAGATTCACTCAGCATTAGAACCCACCAGTTTGGGCAGTTCTGCTATTCTTTACTGTTTTTCAAGGACAGGACACACACCCTTCCAAATCACCTTTATGTAGTGCCATATACGTATATATTACCTAACGTGTTTCCCAGTTGAAATCCAAAGAATAGTGAATGAGCTACTCTGCAAGTCCTAAGATACTGGCTTCTCAAAAACAAGGGGTGACTACCGTATTCCATAGTTGTTAAAGTATCTGAGGGACTACCTGGTTATACATACAAATGGGAGGATGAGAGGCTGGAGAGCAGCCCCATGGAAAGAGATCTGGGGGTCTAGCTTGATGGCAAGTTGAATATGAGTCAACAGTGTGCCCTGGCAGCCAAAAGGACCAACCATGTCCTGGGGTGCAGCAAGCACAGCATAGCTAGTCGGTCAAGGGAGGTGATCGTCCCACTCTACACTGCACTGGTGTGGCCCCACCTTGAGTACCGTGTGCAAGTTTTGGGCACTTCAGTATAAGAAAGACATCAAACTATTAGAGTGTGTCCAGAGGAGGGTGACCAAGATGGTGAAGGGCCTTGAGGGCAAGACTTACAAGGAGCGGCTGAGGTCCCTTGTCTAGTTCAGCTTGGAGAAGAGAAGGCTGAGGAGTGACCTCATCACAGTCTATAACCTCCTCAAGGGGGGCAGCAGAGGGGGAGGTGCTGATCTCCTCTCTCTGGTGACCAG
The DNA here is from genome assembly GCF_965183815.1 of Platalea leucorodia. NCBI lineage: Eukaryota > Metazoa > Chordata > Aves > Pelecaniformes > Threskiornithidae > Platalea > Platalea leucorodia. The sequence goes on along the minus strand of NC_138823.1, from coordinate 134,468,461 downwards.
CGATAGGATACAAGGGGATGGAATGAAGCTGCATCAGGGGAAGTTCAGATTGGACATTAGGTAAAGGTTCTTCACTGAGAGGGTGGTCTGTCACTGGACCAGGTTCCCCAGGGAAGTGGTCATGGCACCAAACCTGTCAGAGTTCAAGGAGCATCTGGACGATGATCTTAGTCATATGGTTTAGTTTTAGGTAGTCCTGCGAGAAGCAGGGAGTTGAACTCAATGATCCTTATGGGTCCCTTCCAACTTGAGATATTCTATGATTCTATGATAATATTTTATTGTGTCAGGGTCTGTATGTATAGTCTGTATGTATTTTCTCTTTCTGTACATCTACAATATTTATATATATACACAAGGAATAAGGTGTCCTGTAGTTAAAGAACTCAACAGAGAACTCAGAGGAGTTCCTGGTTCTTCCACATTCTTCTGTGTGAGCTTGGGAAAGTCATGCCAGAGTTTTATAATCCATATGACTACAAGACAAGCAAGTTGTGAAACTGAATGCACTAGTGTGCCTGAACATGTTAAAGACCTTGAAAGAAAAGCACTTGGGCAGTAGCAAAGGATTAATATTATTTGGTTTTTTTTAGATGACAGTGTGTTACATTCACAGAGAAAAGGCTTGCCCCAAAACCAGTATGGTTATTCATTTATGACAGCAGGTATTTTGCTATTAAAAACAATGATGTTAACTTGAGCCACAGTGCCAGGCAATTAAACCTCATGCAAAGCCTTGAAAATGTTGAGCTCAGTTTACCCCTCTCTTCTGAGGCTGCAGAGTAGCCTGATTCACTTGAAGCAGTAGAAAAATATTAGCGATGCCCGGGACAGAGGAACACTGCTCATGCAGAGTTGCCTTAGCCAGGCTTCTCAATGTAAAGACCTCTAGAAAGGCTAGGAAGTCAGTGGGACATTATGTGATTGACTCTGATCATTGCTGTTTGATAAATCAACTAGAGACTCAGGAATTCTTTTGTTGATGCTATAGTAATTTCCTGTAAAATTTTTCATGTTGCAGTGTTGTGGTCAGCAGTAGTAAAAAGTAGATGGGAGAAACTACACTAGCTCTTTGTACCAGAAAAAGAATGCAAGTACAAATCAGACTCAAAAGGAAATTTCTATGTTTGTTCCTGTTTGTCTTTTAATTTTGAACTCTCCCATTTTATAATACTGCCAGCTGGAATACAGCCACCAGGGGCTCTGCTGTCTTACCACTCTCTGTTCTTGGCTATCCTGGAGGACTTCATGTCAATATGTCACACCATTTAAACTTGACTTGTAGCTGTTGAGCTACTCTGGACTACAGTTTACCTCTGACTAATACTGTCATGGTGAGGACTTGCTCCTTTCTACATGATCATTGGTTATCCTCAGTCAATTTTTACCAATCTCTTGGCCTCTTTAAATGTAGTTACATTTTCTAACCATGTCAAACCTGAAGTAAGTTAAGGCAAGCACACTTATGCTGAAAATAAGTAAATCAGGAGAGGAAAGGAAATATATCACTGAAGATAAGCTCCTTATAAAGAATGATAAATTGTTGAAGTGTTCACAACTCATGCCAAGAATAAGGCTAAAACATTTCATGAAGGATAAGCTAAATTAATAAGAAGCCCTCCAAAATGCCCTGGGAGCCAGAGAGGGACCTTCAGCTGGGAACTGAAGCAGATGTTTCACTGTTGGACTTTCATTTTAATTACTATTCATCAGAAAAATCATAAAAGGCTAAAAAATCCAAAAGCTCACTTAAAAACCTACATAGACCACTATTTGCAACCAGTTCCCATTATTTCTGGGGTTACTTTTCGTTGCAGACTTATTCATGCTTCCTGTGATACACGATATTTCATGTCAAGACTAGCAGAGGAGGCAGGGATTGAATGTATGATACAATAATAGATAGGGGCAGAACCACTCTTGGGTGCTGGGTAAAAAACCCAAAGACAGACCCTACAAAGCACAGAAGGTACTTAGAGACTCAGTGGGCTGTGAGTGCCTCAGTCTCCCTTTCATTGAAGATTTGCCAGGGACCTAGCAGAGTCAGAGTCCCTCTGATAGCACTAGTGTGCAAGGTGATGCATGAGTGTCTCATTGTCTGTGGAGTTTTTGCCATTCATACTGCAGATGTGCCTGCTTATGCTCAACATGCATATTTGAAAATCTCTCTTTTGGTCTGTTGAACTTTGGAATAAAGAACCAAAGACCTCCCAGAAAAGGAGAATGTTTATTTTGAGCCTGCTTTAATTTACTTTATATTAAATATGGGCTTGAAACAAAACCTCAGATCCAAACACGCAGAAATTTCAGTAAGAAGGCTGAAATCTCAATTTAGATTCAAGTTCTGTGGTTTGGATCCATCCCCATTTCATATCTTCTGGAACAAAAGACTTGGCCTCATTCACTTTCTCCTGGAAAAAAGGGGCTTTCTTACTGGTAGTCTGAAAAAAAGATTCACTTTCAGTTATATTTGCAGAGAGCCAAAGATTTGTTGGTTTCCATCATGCAGAAGAAAAGGAACTATTTTTATTTTGTGTATTGAACCTAAGAAACCTTTCTTCTGTTTTGAGGTGGCAAAAGCAATAGTGAGTGTAATTCCCTTGAGAAAATGAAAACTGTCTATCGAAGATCTTTCTGGAGGGAGCCTGAAGAAAATAGTACAGAAAACCTGTTGAATATAAGGACTGCTTGATCCCTTGTTAGTGTTCATGACAAAGAAGCAGCTCAAACTACATGCACTGTGTGGAAAGCCCTCCAGTGTTCTGGGTCATCCATACATATCTGATGAAATAGAGGAAGGGAAATTATTCCAAATTTAAATATAACACAGTGAAAATGTAGTCATATCATACCTATTCAAAGAATCCCTCACTTGGAAGAATCAACCATCAAGACAGAATGAAAAACTTCATTTGTATCTAATCTTGTCAAGTGATAAACCAGAAAATCTGTGTTTTACAGTAAAAGCGTATAAACATGTGACTTTGACAGTGATTCCTTGAGCAGCTTAACCACTTATCTATGACACATGAGAAGACCCAGGAATTTGAAATTAGTAATGTCTAGAAAGGACCATTCTATTTAATAATCTTGTTGCTTCAAGTCTATCCAAATGAGAAAAAAGCTGAAATCCCTAATGGATGAACTGAGCAGAGAAGGTATCTTTAATTGTAACTCTTCTTTGAAGCGATATTTCAGAACAAGGATTAAGTTTTCTTAGTGCAGGCATAAAGGGCACAGAATCTACTCATGAAAACAAAGGCATCAAACTAGAGAAAAATGGCAACAGGAAAAAAAAGCAAGCCTGGGTAGTAGGTTTGTCTGTTACTTCCATAGAAAAACACAGTAATCTTTGCAAAAGGGGGATGGAAACTTCTAGTGATGTTGTTGTCCCATGCAAGGGGTTGTGGGGACAGGAACGTCTAGCTGTCTGCAAGTCATCCAGATCCAGAACCACAAGCAATACCATTGCCACAACCCAACCCTCCGTCCCACCAAATCTGTCATGCTGAGAGGGGGGCTCTATTGAGGTGAGACATGTCAGCTCAGGTGGTGCTACAATTCCCACTGATTTGCCAGATTCAAGCCAGATTCAGGCAGTTTAAATTCTATCCCGGTCCCTGTGTTTAGTGTTCCTTTTCATCTGTTTCTAGGCCTGCAGAAATGCTTTAAAAATGGGAAATATTTTTTAGAAACACTCAAGGAACTTTAGAGGTGGGTCTCTGGACCTGAATGTCTACCTGCCATCAGTGATTCAAAAAACCTCTGGTCATCTGGAAAAACACTCAAATTCTCAGCACAAAATAATAATATTTATTTATGTGTTTAGGGGCTATCAGAATAACAAATAGTAAATAATAAATAAATAAATAAATAAATAGTAAATAATGTTTGTTGTTTGTGGGTTTTTTTAATCAAATATTTAGTTTAGAGTATGACTGCTTTTGTCTCAAAAAGCAATCAATTAAAGATTATTCCCTGCAGGTGAACTAAAGTCTTATCTCAGAAAAACATTTAAGCATATGCTTAAATCAGTCTATATTCAACAGATTTTCTTAAATACAAGCCAGGCACTACAAGTCCTCTTGGACAGACCATCTTCCAGATTGGTTTATGCTTCTGGAGTGTCTGAATGATAAAGAAAACCTACTGAAAGACTTCTCAGCTGGAGTGAATTGTCCTGGTTCCATGCAAGGCAAGAAGCTCCCATGCTTGGTGCATCCTCCCTCATCTATAGGTACAGAACACTCTCCAGCTTCCACTGAGCTCACTGGCAGTGCTGTGATTCATTTCATCAGGAGCAGGAGCCAGCCAGCAATATGGTCAGTTTGAGGAAAATGGAATGCACATGTTAAAATAAAGTAGGCTCACATCTGCATTTTGTCTGCATGCTAAACAATAATGTGAATTTTTTAGTGTTCCTTTGAAAAAAAATAGTTTGACTGTTCTTTCCAAAGGAAACTTGGCAGCAGTAAAAACTAGATGCAAAATTTAATGTTTTAAAATTTTAGGCCACCAACATTGATTTAACAGACTAAAATGATGTTCTTGCTCTGGGAGAGTTCCATACTGACTGAACCTTTTTATTTTCCTTCAAATCCTGGATAAAAAAAAAAAAAGTCCTTGAAATAAAATATTTCAAGTGCCAACTTGGAGCCAATTTCTGTAGCCAAACTATAAATGCAGATTTTTAATGGGCAGGCAGACTTCCACTGTGCTAAAATCACAAATCATGGAAACAATCACTCTGCCCCTACAGACAGACTGACAGACCAACCAACATCCAGAGAATGTGTATCTCTCAAATATCTATCTCTCAAATACCTTTAAATATTTGTCTTTATAAGGGAAGAAACTATTACTCTTGAGGGGCATAGCCATAAGTGAATCATCAGGTAACTCTCTTGCATATGAAAATAGATGGCATATTTGACTAAAGATGGTGTCTTTTGTCTCTCATTCTCTCTCTCTCTTTGTGAAAGAATCTCATTTATAGCAAGAATTTATTCACCACTGCAGAATAAATGAGAATTAGAGCCATATACATATGTGCATGTGTGAATATATAGTCACTAACCATAGTGATGCAACCATTACGTTCTAAATATAGATGGGAAAGTATGTGACCATTTAAAAAATATCTGTGAATACTTTTTGAAATATTATCTTTTTGTTGTTGTTGTTTGTGCAATAGCCTTTGCTATGGATGCTGTCATTCTTGCTATGCTAGTGTTAGAAGTTCAGCGTGCTCATTGGTTGGATCATTTCTATACTACGTCATATAACTGATTTGGAATGCTGGATTTCAGAAATATACCTCAGTTTCTGGAAAAAGGAAATCTGGGAGACACTGAGTACAGCCTGTGGAGTAGATTTTACCAATGCAATCATAACAAAGAGAAAGAAAATCCAGAAATCAACAACAGGTTCACCATGGGTTTTATGGGACTGTTTTGGTTTTGTTTTTTTTTTTTTCAATTTAGCAGCCATGGCCTATTCTTAAAAGAACAGATTGGATATGATATGAAATAAATTGGATACTCATCTCCACATGCTCCAGATAATTTGACAAGTCAATCACACCTTCAGTTGTTTTCTTTTGGCTACTTTTTAAACAACTCTTACTATCTTAATCCAGCTCAACTCCAATGAGGACAACAAATTTAGAAACTGTTTTCCTATTTCTGTGCATTTTTGATGTAGACATTGTCTAGGCTTTCCATTTCTTCACTCTTGTCTACTCCACTTTCCCTGGCTTGCTTATACATAATGCAGGGCTTGCAGTGATCAGAGCACTTCAGCCCATGCTTAACTTCACTTGTATCTCTAATCCTACAGGTGGAATTCACATGCTTAAAGTTAGGTCCGTTAGTAAATTATCTGGCTGAATGGAGACAGTGAACAATAAGAAAAACTCTTTTAAGAAAGCTAATGTGCGCCACATGCAAAGCATCATAGGGAGACAAGTATAGGAGACAGAATGTGCATGATTTTAAGATGCCCAAATTTTAGGAATTCAGGTTAAGGTTTCCATGGTGATGCTGTCTTCATCTACTTCCTTATGAACTTGGGCCTCTGCTGAGTTCCACCCACATAAGTAAAGGACAGAACAGGGTCAGAAGTTTTCAGTATATTTCCAGGTAAATTACAACAGGAAACATGAGACTGTTCAACTTAACTCCAGTGTTTTGCATCCTAACATGTCAAAGTATTAGTTTTTGCTGGAATGTGCCTTTCTTTTCCTTATTGTTAATTTTTCAAAGGAAAACTTTGATTCAAGAGTGTGAATTGGGAAAAAATAACATATTTTATGCAAGACATATTCTGTAATACAGGCAACATGAGCTCAGTGTAAGATCCAGTGAGCAGAAAGGCGGCTTATGCCATTTCTGCAGTGGGATGATTCTGAAGATTGTGCAAACAAACCTTTCTCCAGCTCTTTTAATTTGGACCTAGTTACTCATGGCCCTAAGCATCCCTGGAGAACGGTAGATCTCTGGCCCCTTTCTTGTCCTGTCTCACCTGCTAGTCCTCTAGTCAGAAGAACACAACCTAACAGATAATTTGAACTGCTGGAGTGGTACAAAGAGGGTGCCAAAATGGTGACATTTTAGACCAAAGATTTTTAGTTCAAGACAAGGTAAGTAAGCCCCTATAACCATGTCACCCCACTCTACATACCACTGTGATTTCTCATTTCCTCTGCTACATGAAACATAAGCTGCTTGCTCCCACTTTAGAGTTTCTTTGTGGCCTCTCTCTGCCTACCCAACCTGCAGTTGTTTGCTCAGTTCCTAGCAGTTGATGCCTGCCCCTGTTGGCTCTGGTTGTGGGTATCCTTCACCCACTTGTTACATTTTCAAACAAGTCCCTTTGGGTTCCCTTCCGTGCCTCTGCACTCATGTACGAGGAGAATTTCCTATAAACATCTGCAAAATCACTTCATTGTCCTCTGTGTTATTCCTCTCTAAAACTCTCCCTATGAACAGCTTGAAATCAGCCAGACTGCTGGTGTGTTAATGCAACCACCTGTTATACCAATCAATTTTGGTTTGTTGTTTCTTTATACTCCCTTACATCCTTTTATCCTACATCTGTCTCTTGCTTTGATTAGAAGGTCCTTGGAGCCAACATCTAATGTAATAGGATCTTAATCTATGGCTAGTACAAACTCTGGGGTAACAGAAACCATAAAAATGAACGAGGCAGTTGTGCAGGAAATGTGCATCGTCATGAAATGGTATCAGCTGCGAGAGCATTGTCACAAAATGCGATCACTGCATAAAATACTGATCTCACTGGTCAAAACTCTTTGACTTCAGTGAAACCCAGGGTATTGCCCTCTGTCATTAAGTCTTCAGACAGACACATGTTTTTGAGTAATCTTTCTTCTTCATCAGCAATGATCAGAAACCTCCCTCTCTGAAGGGATTTTGATAATATTCTGATAAATATTTGATAAAATTCTGACCTGTTGGCCACTATCTTATCTTATCTGGTCTTCATTCTCATTTCTCACCTACCTCTTCTGCAGTGCAGAATTATGTGTGTGTTTACATACTGCCAAAAATATTTATGACTGTTGTCAATAATTAATAGTTATTGACAGTGAGAATATTACTTGAAGCACTTTGTCAGAATGAATCTATAAATTACAGGAGGTTATGCTGGTGAATAAGCAAGAGTGTTTTGCATTTATCATCTTATCTCAAGCAAAGCAAACAATCCTTTTAGAAATACTGCTGTACAATCCAAGCTGGCCAAAACCAGCTTTGGAGTTCAAAAATGCCCACTCATGTTTAGGCTGAATATTCAATATTTCCTACTCTGTTTCATAAACATAAATAACCATTTGGAAGAAAATTCTTCCTAGAAACATGCATATCTCAAACTGAAAAATAAGAAACGTTTTTGAGAAGTGAGAAATGCTCTGTGATATGAACATGCTGCTTCTATTAACCCATTATTGGTGTTTGATTTTTTTGTTCATTTTGCAAGAAGCTCAGGGTGCCCAGATCATGAGAACACATCTTTCTTTTTCCTTCCCATTTCCTCTTTTTCTTTTTCCTCCAAAAGCTCAGAACTCAGCTGGCAATATTTTAGAGAACCCTTGACATTATTTTAAAACAGCTTTTGACAGTCTTGTCATAAGGGACAAGGTTGTTCTTTTTTAAAAGCAAAACTCACAGTCATTTTAAAGATTGTAAGCTGTGGCCCGTGTTCCACTCGAGGCATCGGGCTCTCCCAGGTGTGAGAATGGGTTCACAGAAAGTTCAATTGTTCACAGCAAAATCGAAAAATGAAAAGGAGTGAGAAAGAAGAGGTCTCCCCCCCCAACACAGACGTACAGCTCTCCCCCCCGTGCCTCCCCCCTCGCCCCACGAGTATGCAGACTGTACCCCGTGCACATCGGAAATGGACCCGGCGAGGCTCTCGGCGCAGCATGCACACGCGGAAGGGAAGGAAAGGGAAGGGAGGGGGATGCCTTCGCACGGTCTGATCATCACCATAAAGAGTTAAAGAGAGAGTGAAATGGCTAACGTACACACACCCCGCTCCATACCGGAGAAGAGTCTCCCAGCTGAGGTTTATGCTCTGTGAGGACCAGGCTGAAACTGACCGCCCCCACGGCCACGCTGGACACCCCTAACCCTATCTCCAGCACGGAGAGCACCAGGAGGCTCCCGATGATCTGGCTGCTGGTGCACATCCTCCCTCGGTCATCCTTCCTTCCCGATCAGCCGGGGAAACCGCGCATCCTCCTTCTCCACCGGCGCTCCCGCAGCCCTAAGTCGCCCCCAAACTTTTCTTCCTTCGCCGGCAGCCGGGGCGGAGCGGCGCATCCGCGGCCGGCGGGCGCTGCCGAGGGGCGGCGGGGCGGCCCCGGCGCCGCCGGGCCCCGCGCAGCTCCGCGCAGCGCCGCGCCGGCAGCGAGCGCGGCCCCGGCGGCGCGGAGCTCTCCAAGGTGCCGGCCCGGCGGCGGGGACAGGGCGCCGCTGCCGGCCGGCTGGGCAGCGCGGCGGTCGGTATGCAGCACCACGCTCCTCAGGGGCTGCGCCTCCTCCGGAAAAGTCGACCTTGTCTGATCGCCTCCTGCGCTCTCATTGAAATGACCTCACTGGGATTTTTTTTTTTCCCCCCTCTTATTTCTCTCCCCCCTCTCTTCCTGGGTTGGGGGTGGGGGGGAGAGGAGTGTGGCGAGCCCACCCCGGCTACATTTATGTATGAATCTCGACCCAATGCACAGGCGAGGCGCTACGGCAGCCCCGCCCCAGGGCCACAAGGCTCGGCACCTTCCTCCGGTCCTCCCCCCGGCACCCCGGCTCGCACACCTCCTCCGTCCCGCGCCCGATCGGGCTGGCGGCAGGACGCGGGGAGCCGCGGCAATGCCAGCTGCGGGCTGCCGCCGCCCAACGCAACGCCTCCGTCAAAGGCGAGCCCCCTCGATGGGGTGCACGCAGGCTTCCCTCCTCCCAGGTGCTGCTGTCAAAATTCAGGAGGAAGTCCATCTTCCTCTTGTATTCGTATAAAGGCTGGATCCTGTCATGTCTCACCACTGCAAAACTCTCTGATCTCTTCCCAAACACTATTGCCGAAATAGGCAACTGCTGTAGCCATTCTTGTCACTCTGACAACGGCCAGAACTGTGCCAGTCCTAAAGCAAATGAGCCACAAAGCAAAATATAACAAGAGATCCAGAGCTGCTACTCAAGCCATACTGGATTGCTTGGTACCAATCTTTATTCCTGTGGCTCAGATACAGGGAATGCTTTGCCACTCTGCAGTTTTACAGTCCAGGTGTGCTGCACAACATGGTAACACACAAACATTCAATCTAGCACCTTGGGTCTCTTAAATATGGATCACCAACCTACAAACAGTTACCTTAACAACAGGGCAAAAGCGCTCCTTCAACAATTATATCCCCAAAATCTAGGTCATGGTTCAAAAACATCAGTGTCCTGCAGGATTTAGCTAATTTTCTCTATATACATTCTATTTTTTTTATTCTGAACAGAACGTATATGGCATTTTTCCTTGTATGCAAAAATCTAGAGCTCTTAACCTGTATAGAAATCCTACACTCAGGCGTCAGAATCCAGAAGGGCAGTCTAGACTTATCCATTATTTTGATCATACCATTTGGAGGTAAGAGCGTAAGATTAGCAAAGTCCTGACTGAACTTACTTTTGGGGCTCCAAAACCTGTGTCTTGTGTTTTGAGAAGACAGCCATTGAACCATTGCTAAAGTGCAAGAGAACAAGATATTCATAGGTATTATATACACTTGAGAAGATTAGATCCACCATTACAGGCCAGAGTTTAGATCTCATTTGTAGAAATCTTGAATACTTAATTGCTATGAGTGGAGTTAGGCAGGCATCAAAGTCTGTCACCTGAAGCTGTTTAAGTTCTTTAGGTATCCGAGAGTGAGAGGAAAGTGGTCCTAAGATAGGATCTTAATGCTTTCTAGTTTAAAACTTTAGCTGTTTCATATTTTCTCACACTTTTCCCAGTTCACAGAAGCAGAACAGGTAACTACAGCTAAAGGAAAGCTGCATTATAGTTAAAGCTGAATTGTCCCCTTTTCATCTCTTATGTTTTAAATGGTACCTGACATCTCTTATCATTAAAAATCAAGGCACAGCATAAAAGTTCCTAAGCTACTATATTTATGTAGGAGGATGGAGAAAGCACAGATTTTCAAGTACCCACATGGGTGTAGGAAGGTGTTTCTGCAATGACAGTATCCTTATTATGTCAGATTGTTATAAACGTTAAAGTGTGCTAAGGTGCAATGATTTTACTGCTCGGAGTGTATTTTACCAGGACCATAAAAACCAGTGGTGATAAGAGGGGAATTGCATAATGACAGATGTCATTAATATATTTAATACTTGCAGCCAGATAGAGTGCCTGTCATATCAGGATAGAGCTCATGTGACAGAAATAAGATTTCCATAAACAGCTTGTTTTATGTAACATTTCCACTTCAGTCATAATAAGCTGTCAGATAGATGGGGGGGAAAGAGACCTTGTGAAAAGTGTGTCCTAGATGGAGATCGCTTCATGCGACAGTTATTATAACAGGGATATAAAACTGGAGTCCAGTGGCAGGAGAGGAAGTGCTCCGGGTGCTTTCTTTCTAATCTGCAGACTGCAGAGAGGTGAAGAGCTAAGCAAGACCTCAGTCAGAGTTAATAAGACTGCCCAGGAGGAGCTGCGTGAGTTATCTCTGTTTTGCACCCTTTCAAATAGAGACAGGAAGGAAATGTAATATTCTAATCATTATCTTTTTAAAATGAAAAGATACAGTCTTTGTCCATGTAATCACTTTAGTTTATTTGTACTATGGTGCTGCATCATCATTATGTGCTGATCTAGGCAATTAACTTTACACATGGGACTATTCATGCATACATTTCAGCACATGCTTACATCTTTGCAGCATTAAGACACTTTTCCAGAGTTATTTAACTGCTTACTGTCTCAGCTGGCTGGTTTTGAAATGGTTCCTGTATTTCTGATTCCCATAACAAAAAGATTATGATGAAATACTAGGGAAAAAAAATTAAAAATCATTCAATGTGCAGGCAAGTTTTCATTATATCTGCAGAAAGTTAAATACTGATATCCCTTCTCCAAAGTACAATTAACTAGAGTCATGAAGGCTTTGGAATTTTTAATTTAAACTGTTGGATTCATGAACAAAAGTCATCAATCTTATTCTTCTTGACTTCTTTGGTGGAAATTTTTTTTTCTCTTTTTTATCATTGGAGACTTTAAAAATGGTTCATGACAAAAAAATTCTAGTCACACAGTGGGATGAAGGGTAATTGAATGACATAGTACTGGCAATGAAGAAATAGAAATCAGAGTACAAAGATTCGTTTATACTAAGTCCCTTTTATACGGCTCTGATGGCCAAAAGGAGAGACACTAAGAAGGTTATAGCCTCTCCATTGGAAATGGCCAGTTTTATGTAACACCTCTGAGCATGTATTCATAGCTGAATACATCCTGTTAAAGTGGTTGAATTTATTTATTCTCTAATTCCATGTGTCTCTAAACCAATACTGTAAAGAGCTTTATTGTGAATAAGAACTGGGCCTATAGCATTAACTCAGAATTCAGGCCATTGAATCCAATTCAGCCTAGGTAAATTATGAATAAAATTGAAACTCTACAGCGATCCTATGGCTGCTTAGAAGATGAGAAATAAGTTGGTGCAGTTCCAAGAGGGGAGGTACTCACTCCCTAAACATTGGTGTTACTAATATGCAGGTAGCAGTCTTGGGCAAAGAAACAGAAATTTGAGTGATATTGGAAGCTGGATTCCTCTTTTACCCTAGGGATTTATTTTCTAGCCAGTCCCAAGGAATATCAGTTGAGCTATCTTGGAATAAATGACATACACTAAATGACTTCTACCAGGACATTCTTTAGGAAATGTAAAAAATCAGCCTCAAGGGCAACTTGCAAATCCTCTTCTTTTCACAGGCACCTTTTGCTTTCACTTTACTTTGCAGATTCCTTCTCTTTACACTGATTAGTCACCTGGATCCCTTCAAATAAGTCTGACTGAAGCAAAAGCAATGGAGAGCAGCAATCTAACAATGGCTTTTAAGTGTTTGGGGTGATACAGTGCCTTGGGTTCTACAAAGAGATGTCCATTGATTTCATTCTAAAACCAGCTGTATCAATTGCATCCTATCTATAGAAATGTATACAAAACAGCCTTTAGAACATTCCTTTTTTTTTGTACAAAATCAACTCGTAGTACATTTTACTCCTCAGTTTGTTCATACTCTAAATTAGCATGCGCTGATGTTCTAAAAGGGGAAGCAAACCCCATCAGAATCTTGTATGGGAGAAGATAAGGGACTGTGATTGATTTTGTCTGTTTAAAATTCAATACTCAGACAAACTTTCTGCTGAATGGGTAGCTCAGCCCCAGCAAAGCTAGGATCTGTGGCACTTATGTGGCTGTTAAGGTTGTTAGGTCACAATTGCTTTTCTTGGATCAAGTCATTAAGGTATTGGTTTATACCGCAAAAAATCTGATGACATATTCTAAAACTACTTGGCACGTGTTTTCATTCAAGAGAAGCTAGAGGATTTGTGAGAGTCATTGAAGTTGGGTGGAAAATTTCACATGTTTTCAGGTTTCGGTTGAGTAATGAAAATTGGATGGACCCTATATAGCCCAGGTTCAAAGTGGGTATAAATTACTTTTTCTTGGGTTTATTCTGAACTACCTGCTTTGTCTACAACAGTAAGAAAGTCTGTTTCCCTCCAGGCACCTTTTACTAGCTTGATTAGATGGGAGAAAGATTCTCCTTCGGTAGAAGAGATCAGAAATCTGTGCACAAATTCTAAGTCTCCTGCTACTCATCAAAACATTAATTAAGAATTCATGTGAAATTACTTACCCCCATGTTACATACAAGAATATGAGTCACAGGATCTTTAAAGTGACTTGCCTAACATTGTACTTACTTAAAGTCTGTAGCTGAACCGAAAAGGCCTCTTTCATCCAACATCAATGTCCTGTTAAATAAACACTCTTTCTACATTAATATAGTTTCTGTGGAAACTGCAAGAAAGGATGATCATCAGAGAAGTCTAAGTTTTCTCAGGAACTGTGATTCCCTGGCTCTGCAGCAGATAATTCCCTGCCAGTGAAGACCCTTGGACGCATCTGCAGACCCATGTTCACCCAGCAGCTCTGTTCATGAGTATAATATACAGCACTGAAATGCCAATTAAAACAAGTACTCCTTTGTTACTAACATGAATTTAATATTTGTAAAACAGTTTCTGTGCATTTCTTGGTGCAGTAGCACCTGCTAAAGAGGCTATCACAGAGATCTGGGGAATATAAATCAGATGAAATGACATTCAGTAACCCAGAGGATGAGTTTTGTAGACCCATCACCTCTGATTCACTAAAAGGAGATGTCACCCACTGGGGAATCTGGGGCAGAATGGAAAACTGGTTGCTCTAGGAACTGTTTTGAACAGTATGGTCACTGTGTGTCTGGAGTAATTATATATTTATCAGACGATCATTAAAATATTTACCTTCTTTCACAGGATGGACAGGCTCTTTACTAAGGACATAGGAGAGAGTTCAACTGTACAGGCTTTCCAAAGTGGTTTGGGCCAGTGATGGCCTGTCAGCACCATTTCCTTTGAGAAGGAACTCTCCCTGCTTAGTAGGAGGAAGTAATTTAAGCTGTTAAAGGAGGGTTTTCTGGAGATGGTATCTGTCTAGGATTGTACCCTGCTGAGTAAGATCTAGAGGTAAGGAAAAATGATCTTGACTTGGGATTTCCATGGGATTCCTGTGGGATTCAGGATTAAAGAAGAATGAAGAAAAACAACTTCTTGCCATGGAGAAGAAATGCTTGGAGCCATCTGCTTTTGGGGTGCAGAAGCAAGAGGGCTGCGGACTGACAAGACTGGAGGCCAGCAACTTATCATTCTGAGCTGAGCTGTTGTTTTATGCTAAAAGCCAGAGGGGGAGAACATTTTAATGGAACCTGTTGTGTTTGTTTCCATGAGGAAGGAAAGCAAAGCCAATACTAGTCTTCTTAACAATGTAGGCAAGCGTTACATTTTTCTACCCACCTTTGTCCTTATTTTGGGCAGAGCAAATGCAACTTTGTGATGACGACATCATAGCTTGTTGGAGAAGGGTGAGGAGGAGGCCAGAGAGGGATTGCTGGAGACTGACAGGGCTAGGAAGTGTCAGCAGTGCTCATGGGGGTAAAGGAGTTTAGGAGGAATCAGTGGTTATTTTGGTGGGCTGGGGCTGTGAGAGAGAAGATGGAACAGTTCAGGAGGGCATGAAGGGAATGGCAAGTGAGAGAGTGTTTGGAAAGTAATGCAGGGTCTTCTTGTCTCTTGCTTATCCTTGCAAGTATGCATGGACTTGCTACAAACCCAAGCCTCTACATATGAATGTTTTGAATATGTGAGGGGAACAGAAGGGTCACATAATGCCATTCTTTCCACAAGAAGGGAAAAGAAGAAATAGTGTGGGATATAAAATTCAGAAAAACCTTGCTGAGGACTATTTGTTTTGATGCCAAGGGGCTGTGAGTTAAAAAGTGCTGGAGCAAAGACTGCCTTGTGCACTCTAACCTGTGCATGAGCAGGAACAGAGATCCATGCTGATCCATTAAGTCCTTGTTTCATCTGACTTATGTCTGACCAAATAATCTGCTCCTCCCAGCAACCTGATGACTTAAGCTATTATGTGAGTTGTTTATGAGAAATTGAGGCAGGAATGGCATTTTATACCAAAGAAGTGAGTCCTTGTTGAACTCTCCAGCTTTGCTCTGTCTGATGTGTATATTACAATCCACACCTTAGCATCTCTTAAGGTTTCTTAGTAGGAGAGGATGCTCTGAAAACATCAGGACAGGAGAGGAGGATTTTCACACCACCTCTGGATCTAAGTTAGAATGAGATGTTCTATCTAGGACCTTTGCCTAGATGATTGCCAAGAAGATGATCTGCAGTAATACACTAAATAGAGGCACTTCTCTGAATTTCTCACTCGCATTTTGAACCACTAGAGAAGTTATTCCGTAGCTCTATAGTACATCTCATAGCTCCACTCCTGAATCTGTGAAGCTATGGAGAGGTGTTATAAACGTATACAGCATGCTTATAGCAGCGCGACAAATTAAAAAAGCCATTGCTATGGAGTGCTTTCTTATACTCTACTCAGTAATCATTAAATCTAATGAGACAGTGAGCATTTTGTTCAGACCATTTCTGAAACCTGCCTACAGTCTTGAAGCTGTTGCACTTTAAATAATGGGCTACCATACTAGATGTGAGCATGTAAAAGTTACCAGATACAGTTTCTAGCACCAGCTATGCCACACGGACCTCACTGACATCTTCTGAACACACCTCATTTTCATCTTGTCCTCTGCAATAAACTGAGAAGTTTTCAAATGACATTTATCTTGTCTCTGCTTGCAAGAAGTCTCCACCAATTTACTCTGCTGGTTGGGATGAACACTAAGCATACTGATCCAAAATTTAAAAAGGAACACAAATCTTTATTCCAAATAATTCATTCGATGTAATGCCCAGGAAAAATCCTGACTTAGTCACCTTTTTTTTGTTTTAATACATTAACCTTGGATGTTCAAAACAAAGCAAAAGTGAGATAACATCATTACTGTCTTGCTATATAAACAGAATGTATAAACAGCCTCTGCAGGATAGTAAATTAAAGTGCTCTTTGAATTGCATGACTTACATAACCTGTCTGACATTCTGCCATCTTTCAGTCTCCGGCCTTCACTTTGTGGGGTAAGTTTCATGTTCCGCAGAAGTCCATTAAATCGAGATTCAATGAAACTCTTCCAATCTGAATGCAGTCAAAATATTTTCTTACAATACAGGCTGTAATAAAGCATTCTCAAACCTAAAATGCCATGAAATGAGTGTCTAACTAGAACCTCAGTACATTATAGGTCTGCCATCATTTTTTAGAATCCTGCAGCACATTCAAATAATAAAGGTCAGAAGGTGTCTTAGTGATATCAGCCCTCATACAGTACAGTGCTCCAGTGTGTGTTCAAAATTCACCTTATGAATAACGCTCTCCTGAATGAGGATGAACCTAACACATGTACAGCTAAATATGCACTAAAGGGCTTTGCTGAATCAGAGTCATTACAGCCTCCATCATGTAGATTCACAAAGCTCACATTTGCCTAAATGGGAGCATGGCTTGAATGAGGGCTAGAACAAACCTGCACATGTTAAGTGGCCTGACAGACTGTATAACTCATGCATGATAGGGATTTATGCTGCTGCAGTAACTAGGAATAGTGCCAGCCCAGAAAGTAGTACTCGAGAAACTCAGGACCAGCATCTGCTCCCATTTTTGGCATCCAATACACTGTAGAAAAAGGCAGAGTCCAGGCTCCAGCTGTTGCCTGCTCATATTCTTTGGATGAATCATGAAAGAGGTAACAGCTGGGACGAACCCTGTTAAGAGCCCTAACCTGAAGCCTGTTAGGATAGTTTTGCAGATGAAAAAGGAGCATGGCTATTTCCCCTTTGCCAGCTCTTTTAATTAGCTCAGAATCTATCTCCCACTGAGTAATTTTTTCCACTGATGAGATGTATTGTGTCTAGCAAAGTCTTTCAGCATGGGGCATCTGGGCTGTTACTTGAGATTTGGAACTGGGTTTTCTTTTGTTACATTATGCTTTCGCAAAACAGTTGCTAAACTTTTGTGCCCAAGATAGAGTACAGAAAAAATAATAAAAAATTCAAAATAAAAATGAAAGTATTTGGGGACTAAACTTTAATTATTCCCATTTTTTCAATGTTAGGCAAAAATAGGAAATAATGGTTAAAAAAGTTTTTCCTTCAGCCGTACGTGCCTCCATCAACCCCTTTTCTCTGCCAAACTGTAATAATAATTTTTATAAGAAACACACTGCATGGAGAAAGTGAAAAAGGAGTCCAAAATGGTAAGCTCAGAGGGCATAGAGTTTAAAGAGTGATTTGTCAACATGCCTGGAAATCATAGTTTTTCTTGGACTGCACCCAGCAAATTGTTAGTTTCTGTAACACATGATTTTATTAAAGATCTATAGTCTGATCCAATTCCTTGCCTAGCTGGTAGAAATCTTTCTACTGAATGAAATGTAAGTTGAATCGTGTATACCTGTGTAATGGCTATTAGTTGGTCAACATTTACAAATAGTTTTTAGAGCTGAAACAACACAGGGTATATTGCTGGGCTAAAATCCTACCACATCCATCTATAAAACTGAGACCATTTTTGGTCAATAATTTCTGTATATTGATAACGGCTTAGCAGCAGCAGCTAGATCTGCTTTCTGGCTGGGAAAGTTGTCCAGTCACATCACTGTCATGGGATTAGGCAGGTTATGCAAAAATGGCCAGTGTTAACAGCAGGAGGCCAAAGGCACCCTGGCTATTTTTTTCACCTAATAAAATCACATCTGGGCTTTATATGAATATATGCTATAGATGTAATATTATAAATTAGAATTCTGGCCTTACGGCTCTGAAGAGCAAGTGTATCTGAAACAACCAACCTTAGAGACACACCTTGAGTCCTCTGGACTGCTGGTTGCCCTTGGTGCATGTGGTTCCCATGGGTTTCAGTCAGTTCAGTTCACACATATCTGACAAAGAAACGAGGTCCCATCGTCAAAACCTCCCCTCACTTAGGTAATGCCGCACTTCGTGCCAGGAGAGCTCTGCTTACACAGGTAGTTGCCACCTGCATATGGTGGAACAAATAGTGCTCTTAGGTTTGTATCTGAGTCTTAATGATCTGTGCTGTCATACTGTACTGCTAATCAGCTCTCTGACTCTTTCTAATTAAATGTTAAAAATAACAGCGTATCAACAAAACTATATTCCTTAGCTAAATTGTACAGTGATTAATTTGGTAGCATTTTAACCTGGGTGAGCAAGAAAAGAAAGTGTCTAAGCAAAAATCTGCTGAGGAACATCCTAATTGCAATTGTTTCAAGATAAAATATTGAAGGCACAGGAAGGATTACAAATAATGATCTTAAAATTGCATCCATCTGGCAGCAATTACTGTAGTTGAGCAATCCAAAAAAATCCCATACCTTCCCAACTAGCAGAACAGTGAGTACTAGCTAATAGTAAATACTGATTTTGTAATAATTTCTAACAACAGTCATATTGCAATAGTGTTTTCACTTCTGCTTAGTGCTTTCTATCTTGAAAAGGTGATCAGAGAGCTTTGTTTTTGTTTCTGATTCAAAGTTCATTCCCCAACATGTTTCTGATACATTTTTTGTGTGTTATATCTCTGTATGATAATTACATCAAACTACTTTAAAAACTGCTTATTACTGCATAATTATTTTTGACAGTTGTTTTTTTATGTGTGTGGAGAGAGAAAATCAAAGCATCTTAAAATGAAACAATAGTAGTCCAAGAAATGGGTATTTTAAAAGCCTTCACAGACTCTCTCATGCCTTCCTTAAAATGTGTCTGTGAGCACCGCAGCCTCTGATGGAACGGAGCAGGTTACCTTCATGGGACTGACATTGTCTTTCAGAGCTGGGACTGTGCTACTCTGAGAGAGAGCGAGCCTCCATCAGACCTTTGGTAGGGGAGGAAGAGCACTGCCTTAGGCCATCTCAGCCATCTCTAGGAGACTTCATTCCCATTTGCTTTTTACATTTTTTGTTTCACTGGGCCTGAACAGACTGCCTCTCATGAAAGCATGATTTCCCTTACCATTGTTCCAAGCTCTTTCAGTTTAAACCATACCCACAGAAGTCACTGATTATGCTTTGCATCTTTTGACTGCTTTAACACTACCATAAAAAAAAAAAAAATGTGGAAACTATTTTTATGACCTGCCATCCATTTCAGGATGTTTCACTTTTAGCACATTCAATGTGAGCCTTTTTTACCAAGTGTACTAGGAATAATTTTTAATGCAGTTGAGCTGTATATTTTTCTCAAAAATTAACTTTTAATCTAAATTAAATGTCCCCAAAACAGTATGCTGAAAATTAAACGCTAAATGTACACATAATTTTTTAAAAATAAGATATTTTAAAGTTATTATGAAAATGAAATTAAAATATAATGTAAATTGTATCATGCCTGCAAGATGCCTACATGAAAAATGGTGACAGTGCAAAACCAGATGCTTTTATGAAAAAACTATTTTGGAGAAAAAAAGAGAGGTCACTTAAATATAATAAACAGAAAATATATTTTCTTTCTGGCCATAGTACCTCATCTCCCTTCAATAACACTCCGAAAATAACAGCATAGATTTCTGCTTACTCTTCCATGATATTTGGGAATTGGAAGGAAAAGATAAAACATCATTGCAATAAGCATATTTTAATTGGTTCCTAGGTAATGTGGTCAAATGCAACTCAACATAGATCAAACAAATAAATTTCTGTCATTTATAGACTTAAATAGACCTAGAATTAAGCACTGAGTGCGTTAATCTATTTTAAATCTGGTTGAACTGAACCAATGAATTATCACCCAAGAATCTAACCTGTGGGAATGGATATGAATGAAAGCCTCCTGCACCCATATTTAACTACAGAATAATTATGGTTTTTAACTTTGCCTACTCCTACCACATCGCATACACCTTTTTATTTGCCAGCTATTTCTGAGAGCTGTAGTACCACAGGGAAAACCATCACCCCTGGACGATTGTCTTGTCGTTCATAATTCATTTATGGTTCCCCTCACTGTAGATATATATTCCAAGATATGGAATTTGGAGAATATAGAAAAAAAACCATGTTCTTTACAGGAGACTGTCTTTTTATATTACATCTGGTTTAGCATTACTTCAAATTGTTTAATGATGTTCCTCCTTCTGGATACCGATTTAGAAGGAATACTTGCACTTTCAGAGAAGAACACATTTCCCGCAATTAAACATTCAAATAATTTAAATATGTCAAACAAAAGATGTTCTTGCTTGTTTAGGAACTAAACAAAGCCTTTTCTGAAATCTTCCTAGTATGTAAAGACAGGTAAGCTATTTGTATATGGCCCTATCTATATAATATTGATAAAGAAAACAGGGCATTACAACATTAAAAAAACCCCAGCAAACTCACCAGAGTACAATCTGCAAGGCTAGTGAGATACGCCACAAATTTACTAAGCCAAATTCATAGTCACATTTAAAGTTAAATTAAAAAAGCCCCATCCAGATATACTTTGTATTCCTTTATATCACTATAAATCAGGAATATGCGACTGAAATGAGTGTGCCATCAGCAGATGTAAAAATGAGAGGAAACACTTCTGTGACAAGGTAAGTCGTTTCTACACCACGTGCTCATCTATAACCCTGCATTTCCAGAGCAGCATAAAGAGATCTAAGTACATATAAGAATCAGAATATTTGCTTCTCATTAAGTCATTGGGTCTATTAAATAAGAACTTGTTGTTCCCTGAAAATATCATAAAAAAGTGAATAAACTATTCCAGAAATAACTTAAGCTCAGAGGCACAGAGTAAAGGGCTTCCTGCACCATTGGATTGAGGGCGAGCATGGCAGGGTCAGTTTCCAGTTGAAGTTAGAAGGTATTTCTCGAGGCCATCTGGTCTAACCCCCCTGCTCAAGCAGGGCCACCTAGAGCAGGTTGCCCAGGACCATGTCCAAACAACTTTTGAATATCTCCAAGGATGGAGAGTCCACAATCTCCCTGGCCAACCCATGCCAGTGCTCAGTCACTGCAAAAAAGTGTTTCCTGATGTTCAGACAGAGCCTCCTCTGTTTCAGTTTCTGCCCATTGCTTCTTGTCTTGCCACTGGGCACCACTGAGAAGAGCCTGGCTCCATCCTCTTTGCACCCTCCCTTCAGGTATTTATGCACACTGAGACCATGTGAGCCCTCTCACAAGGCTCTTATTTTCATACTGCATTTCCCATTCATGAGATAGAAATAGTCTTTACACTTTCCTTTTTGTCTGATTCAATTTAGAGCATGCCCTTCTCAGAAGCTGGTTCTTATTACATGTCAGCACTGTGCCTACTCCAGTGCCGTTTGTTCACGTAGAAGAAAGCCGTAAGTGGTGTCACTCCAGGTCTGAATCAGTAGCGTTTTGCTGGGATGCCAGCTCAAGGCACCATATTCTGTGGTTTTGGACAGACATGATGATGCTTCAGCCCAGAGCCCATCAGCAAGAGAGTATCCTCATTAAAAGGAAGGTCCCCAACTGTTTAAGGTTTCCTTATGAGATGGTTCATGATAACCACCCCAGCTCTTGAGGACAGGCTATGTCCCTGACTTCTACTCTTGTTGCAAGCAGGATAAAGGCCTCCAATTAACTGAAGAGCCACTAAACCAGCCTTTCCTTTGTTGGAAATAAATGAGTGCTTTTTGGTTTAAATTTTTTTGCTCTCCATTTACAAAAGTATGTGAAGAGAAACATTAATTACAGATTTTTTTTTTTTTAATAATCTTTGCTGCTGGGCAGAGAGAATGCTGTATAATCTTGAGAATTCATAACACGTCCGTAGGCATACAGATTTCTTAATTTAAATAAACAAAACAATTAATAGCTTGACAAAAAGGGCTGAAGTTGTTTCTTGTTATTCAGTTTGCAAAACAACCGACTATTACAGTATGCTTTAACTCCAGCACAACATTTTTCAAATTAAATTAATTCAGAGAGATCACAGCAAAATGCCTCAGCATAATCTCTGACACAGGTTATTTTAATAGATGTCTCTGCTTCAATCCTGTGTGTTGCATATAAGCATAAATCACAATTTAAAGTCATTTGAGCAGTAATGCAAAAAGAAACAAATAAGAATGGTATAAACAATATCTATAAATAGATAGGGTCAAACATTTTAAGAGAGCAGTTCTTTCAAGAAAATATAAAATACATTCACGAATATATAAATTGTGAATGACTTGATTTCAATAACATTTTTAATTAAAAAAATGTGGAAGATTTTCTTTATTTCCTCTTAGTCATTTTGTTTTCCATTTTTTGTGGATTGATGTGAGATTATTCTATATATAATAATAACTATTAACTTGATGTTGACATTCTGTGGCAAAAAGAAACATTTTAACTTGACTTTGTTCCAACAGGACAGAAATCAAGTTAGAACATTTCTCACAGAAAGAAATGTAAGGTTTCTGACACCCTCCACAAGTTACCATACAAGTAATTTTCAACAACTATAGAGATTAAGGTGCGGGCCAACTAGCTTGTCTGCCTTGCATGCAACTTGAAAATAAATGTTTTCCATGTATAAAGAAATTGCCTGACTTAAACTCCTGAGTCAGGTACAAGACATTTCCTGCTCCACTGGTCAATCTGCAAAAGAAAAACAGTCCCTCTTCATACTCCGAACACCCTATGTTGTTCCCTATTCATTCTCTCTCATCTTCCATTTCTCACTCCTCAGTGGGTAAAACAGAAGTCTCTCAACAGATTACTGTAGTATTGTAGAAATCATAGAATAGTTTTGGCTGGAAGGGACCTTAAAGATCACCTGGTTCCAACCCCCCTGCCATGGGCAGGGACATCTTCCACTAGACCAGGTTGCTCAAAGCCCCATCCAGCCTGGCCTTGAACACTTCCAGGGAGGGGGCACCCGCAACCTCTCTGAGCAACCTGTTCCAGTGCCTCACCACCCTCATAGTAAAGAATTTCTTCCTTATATCTAATCTAAATCTACCCTCCCATATCTATGAATATTTCTCTTCTACTTTGGGTTCTTTAAAGCCACGTTTGTTTGAAAAAATATTTTAAACTATCAGCTTCTTCCTGTGTATGCCTGCAAGTACTGGTGTCAAATATTAAGGCTTGGTCCTGCTGTCACTGAAGTCGTTCAAAAAACTGCTGCAGAGATCAGGTACAGTGGAATAGCTGCTGTAGTAAACCCAGCTACAGGATTGTAGAAATTAAATGATAACAACATTGTGGTGCATATTAATTTTCTACTAGGTAGGAGTCCATCCCACTAATTTCATTGGGCTTCTGATCTGGCAGTATGGATGGAGGTACGTATCTGCTTACTATTCCAACGCCACCACAAAAAGCTATTATATGGGCAACATACAGCTAAAACAGTTTTGGAAAAACAATCTGGATTTTCATCTGCCTTGTGTATCAGCAACGAAATTGCCAGCTAAACCCTAATTGTGGATTCTTTATGACAGGTAATAATAGGAGATGCAGAGAAGAGCACAGCTTGTATTTCAGCTCCCATGCTGAGCTGAAGGAGCTAGCAGCTTAAAAAAAAATATGTTTTGATTTGTAAGCAAAGCACATTTTATTTGGGTGTCACCAAGAAAGAATACACAAGGGACTGTACTGTGAATGGAAGCTGACCCTGGGGAAGTCAATAGGAATTTTCCCAATGACTGTAGTGGAACAGGGATTTCATCCAATATCTATTTTCTCAATATCCCGCAGCTTTGCAGGCTTATAAAAAAGAACCCCAAACAATACTCATAAAGAACACAAGAAAGATTTCTCTGCAGAAATATATCTTTGTTTCTTTGTCAAACTCTCTGCCTTGCAATGTAGGCACGCTGCTCCCACTGACTTTGGCAGGAGCAGGGCATACTCATGCAGTGAAGAATTTGGCCCCTGAGCTTGGTGCCCACTCAGTGGTTTGGCACACAACCACCAGACCCTTTGGATGGTGGTCTTGTTCCTTCTGCCTATGCATTGACTGGAATTTAACATTACATCCACAGTTAATCTAGCTCTTGGTAGGTCTCTTGAGCAAGACACAACTTGAGATCATAAATGAAACTAATTCTTTTCAATGCATAAGCCCAGCTAGAAGTTTTGTGACAGCAGATGGTTTCTAAGTTAGCTTTTCTATAAAGTAACATAAGGTATTTTGTTTTCATCAGTAGAACATAACTTTCCCTATAGCTAGTTTTGTGCAGTAACTGGCTCAGTAAATCTCTCATTTAAAAATGTACTGGAGCTGATGACTGAACTTGGAAACACACAGCAGGGTTTTTGAGATGAATCTCAGACACATTTCCTAGAATATGAAGCCTGCTCAGGTTAGCAGTTTTAAATATAGTCTGGTTGGGAATGACTTTTGCCCTCACTTCATTGTAGTTGTCAGTTATTTAGACAGGCATCTGACATTCCCAAGTCTGGTGTCTCTTGTAAAGTCTCATGCCTGGCAGCAGAGAAGAGGTCTTTGAGCTCATTCTTTTCTGCTTTGCACCCACCAAGCTCATGCTCAGAGAAAGTATGAAGTGACTCTAAAATGTCACAAAATTGGAATAAAGTCATCTCACCTCAAGAATATTTGTCATAGACAAAACAAGCTAACAGGCAGGGGAGCTGTGGACCAAATTCTGCTTTCTGATACATACAGTATTGTTATTCTTATTTTCTATTTATTCTTTTCAATGGTAAGGTAAAGGTGTATTCGATCCTCTAAATCTTAAACCATGTTTTCCCTCACTGTAATAAATGATTTAGACCAGTATAGTTAATTTTTAGTCCATGGTCTTCCTGGTTAATCTTTGTCTAAAGGTTTCCATTCTATAGAAAAGTGTTTATTAATAAAAACTTCAGTTAAGTATGTGCAGAATTTGACTCACATGAATTTATCAACATGCCACCTTCTTTTTTAAAATGTTTTATGTTGATTGTGCAAAGTACAAGAGACTTTATTTATTTTGAGAGGGAATTTTTAGATGGAGAATCCCTTGATCTAAAGCTTCACAGAAAGGTAATAAAATTCCTAAACATAGATCCAGTAATAGCTACTTAAAAATATGTATTTTGATGGAATTCAACTTTTCAATCCTTGTTTTTAATAAGCCTTTGGAAGGAAGAATCTTTCACAAAGAAGGTTTCTTTAATTCCACATTCACTTTTTTTTTTTGGTGCCACCACAGGACTACTTGATACCAAGAGACCTCTTGCTGGCTGCAGCTTCCTTTTTATCTCTTAGAATATAAAGCATCTTTTGGAATGTGCAGAGGCCAGTTCTGCTCTCCATCACAGAGATGTAAACATGTCTCTCCAGTCTCCGTCAGCTTGTGGAAGCCTCCGAGTTGAGCGGCACTTTGCTGCTCCATGCACTGGCTGTTAGGGTGAGACCTCATCTCCTCCAATGAACTGAGTGGCTGGGACTCAAGAAAGAAACTGAAGTTATAAAAAAAAAAAAAGGAAAAAAAGCAGCAAGTTGTTTTCTTCTCATCACTTCCACAAAACTAATTTCCCTAAATTTAGCTACTCTGAAGCTAATTTTCCAAGGAGCTTCTTCTTAGTCTTTTCTGTATTAACCTGTGGGACAGAGCGGCAAAGGTGTCTGTCAGTGGCACACACTGCTCTGAACCCATACCAAAAGGCTGCCCACCATTACTCCGCCTGATCCTTTTGAGCCCAGGAGTAAGAGGCGGCTAATCCAACTCCCCATCTGCTGCTCATTACACAGTTTACCTTAGCTGCACTGACTCAGTGGATCCTTGAGGCTTGAGTGACTATTTGATTGTGGTCTAAAAGAGCTAACGCTGCTAATTATTGCAGCTGCTAATTATTCTTGCAGAGACTTGGTCTCTCAGCTTCTTGGAAAAACACATATTGGTCTTGTACTCCTTTTTTGCACTGCAACTCATTTTAGTCAACGGGACGTGCTTTGTGTCTGCAGAGCATTAATGTATATTTGCTCATGAGCTGGTATCAGAGCAGTTTTGATAGCATAACTGTTACGAAAATGCAGTTCATTTGTATAACTATGCATATACTCACCCTAACGAGACTGATTATACCGGTTTCTCCTGTCAGTAACACTCTTCAAGCTCCACCAACAGCTTAGGCATTGAACTTTGCAGCCTTCAGATCAATGGCAGATTTAACATTGCTGTAGATTGTCTTAATACTAGAGGGGAACAAAAGCCATCTACTGCTGGTGCCAGTCAGGCTAACCAGGTCTGTCTGGCAGTCAAGCCAGCTCTTGAGCTCTGCAGAGCACCTTGTGTCTCCACTTTCATTAATACTCAACTCCTCTGCTCACATTCAGACCCTCATGGACTACAGGGCCAATGCTGAAGATTAGTACCTTGCATAAGGCTTTGTTAGATACCAAATCAGCCATGAATCATGTTCTGGCAAGTTGTGCCCTATAGGTTGAATTTTATTAACGAGAAGAACTTCAGTCAGGCAACTACTGCCATGCACTTTTCACAAGCAGGTACATTGGTTTCCAAAAGCATGAGTTCATAGCAACTGAACTCATGTTCTGCAATAATGTTGCTAATATGTGGGTATAAATGGCAAGGCTGGGGGGGCAGACCTAATGACGGACCTCTGTGGGAGGAGGTCAGGGACTGCCCTGTGCCAGACACAGCCAGTTCCAGCCACCTCCACAATGACCCACCTCAGGATACAGCTGAACCCAACAGTGGAGTTGGTGTTGCCTCTGAACCAGTCAGAGGAGTTTGTGGTGACTTGGTGAAAACACATTTCAGAAATTAGAGAAAAGAAACAAGGCTAGAGGAGCAGGAAGTGCTCCGTGCTGGAGCAGAGACCCCCCTAAAGGAGCTGCAGCCCATTGATGAGCCGACACCAGAGCAGATGCACCCACAAAGGGACTACGGCACACAGTATTTAAATGTTTGTCATCTTTGTTTCCCAATACTTGAATCAGTAATTAAATGTTGTAAATTAAGTTAAATTCCTCAAGTCAAGTCTGGTTTGCCCATGACAATAACTGCTGAGTGATTTCCCTGTTTTTATTTCGACCCACGAGTTTTCTCTTGTTCTTCCTATTTTCTCCCCTGTTCCGCTGGAAGGTGGGGAGTGAGTGAGTGGCTGCGTTGGTGCTTGGCTGCTAGTCAGGGCCAACCCACCATGTAATGCTCATTTTTTCCAAGGACTATTTTTATCCTAAATATTTCTTGTGCTTTGTGTATATTTTAACTCCTTTTAAAATACAAGGAAGTAGACTTGACAGCAATTCATGATGGAAACAGGGAGAGGGAAAACAGTTTGTTAGCTCTACATACCACCAGGTGTATGGGTGGACTTAATGACAGGCATTAAGCAAGGTATGAAAACATATTTGGGGTCCTTAAACTCTAAGAGAAAATTTAACCACTTAAAGATGCATCTGTATGGATAAGGCTTACTGACAGAAGCACAAGTATTATTTCCCTAATAGCAATGTTCATATGTTTCTTCATCTGTTTTCATGTATTTAAAGTTTTAAAGGTTACATATCATTTTCATTTCAGTTCAAACTTACCTATTGGGGTTAGTTTCTTCTAAGTGTACAGAAATTAAGTATTTGAAGAAGACTACATTACTAGACATGCAAACATGCAGGAAGACAGCTATCATCAACATCAGGGTCAAATATTCATGTTTCAATCCATGTCAAAATGTGTCCAGCCCTTCCTCTTCTCTATACAAAAATAACAGTTGAATTCCTCCAACCACAAGTTGTGAGATATTGCTCATTTTTTATCTGAACACTGCACATGCCTAGGTATATGCTGTAGGTAGCCTCTTTCTATTTCAGCTCAGACAAAATTCAGTATAGACAAAACTGCTGCAGCTCATCTGTTCAGTCATCCAGAATAAATTTTTATATTTCTATACTGCTTTGTCCCATTTCAAATAGGATTAGAAATGTTTTTTTCTTTTCTCTCTAGTGTGCCCTCTGCCTCTATTTTTCCTCACCTTTTAGTTATTTCAGTCTTTAATTGCACCTTGCTTACTCTGAGGATTCCTTTTTCATGGCATCTTTATTATTTAAGGAGAGGTGCTCTGATGGCAATAATATATGGCAATATTTTTTATTAAATACAACATTTTGCTAAATACAAATGTAATAGTTACTGACATCATTAAAAATAAAGGCTGACCAGAGGAGTGTTGAGCAAAAATAATGGAACTTACTATTAGACTTTGTGAACATCATGTGCTGTACAACTTGTTTGAGAAGACTCACTTCAGTTTTCAATTTTCAGTTTCAACTTTCTTTTTTTTTCAAGAGTGAGCTCTAGAATATGAGCCTTCCATGAGCGATTGTCCAACTGGAGACATTGCTGTGCAGACGCTTTGAAGTACAAAGAAGTATCTTTAAAAATAAAGCCCTACACGTATTTCAGAGAATGCTCCACATCAGCAAGAACCCATACAGATGAGCTGGTGGGTGACAAATCTAAAGGAAGACGGAAGAGGCATCCCACTATAAAAATCTCTCCTGAAACGAGTGGTAAAGTTACAAAGTACGTGACAAAAAGAGGGGTTTAGAGACAGTAAGCACTGACTTTGCCTTACCTTTGTTAAAAAGGGAAGAGTATATGAAAAGTTTAAATTTCTTTGTTTTGTTAGTAACTAATTCTTCCTTTCCATAATTAAATCTGTGTCAATATACATGCACTTCAGGCTCCTTATGATGATGATGATGATGATGAGAAAGTGGTTTGCTATAGGTATAATGAAACATCCTGCACTGGTATTTCACAATGTTATTTTTGGAAAACCTTAAATAAACTCCAAGTAAATTAGAAGCTATATACACTTCATAAGGTTAAAAACAGTTTTAAGCACACCAAGAATGAGTACTCCAGTAATTTTTTTCTCCTCAGTGTCTTAGGGCAGGGTGGTTCAGCTCAAAGCATCCAAAGTGTACACAGGAAGAGAAGCTGGGTTGTTTGCTGCTGATTCAGATAGGGTGCAACATGCTCAGTCTTGATCTGGTCAAATAATAAAGTGATTGCTTGGTGCTGTGCTGAGGTACGAGCACTTTCATGCTCTCCTCTTCAGTAAAGCTCATCCTCTGTGCTTCTCTGGATATTTGCTTAGCCTTGCAAATTATCTTGACTATCTTCTCACTGTTTATTTTGGTGAAATTACTAAACACTGACCTCCCATTATGTGCTTACTTTTTCTAGATTAGTGAACCATATCAATAGTGCAACTTGTTTTTCTACCAGGTGACAGAACAAGAAGGAAACTGTATTTTCTCATGGTCAATTTTTAATTTAAATACAAGCCCTCTTAACTAATCACATTTATTAGCATCCTTCTCGTACAATAGATTTCTAGTTTGGAATTGTTCAGGGAATATTTTCTACAAAATGCACAGTAAAAATAAATTAAATCAGCATGAACAAACACAGTAAATAACTTCTTTGTTTGTCTGGCCACATAATTTTGTAGACCTTTCTTCTGTTTACTTTAATGCAAGAAGAAAAACATTCACAGTGTTAGTCCTACGTAGTTGTGGGTGTAGATGGTTTCTCTACATCCTAATGATGATGGAGGTTTATTGCCAGACTTTCTGTTCTTCATTGATTACAATTCACAAACAATAGAGCTTTAACAATGTTGTCAGAGTATAAAATAATTATTACCAAAAAAATCAGACAAGTGAAATTCACAATGCAAAATGTCAACCCAAGATAGGCTATTTATGCATACTGAGCACAGGCAAATCTACTATTGTAGCATAAGTAAATGCTCTGAGTCAAGGACTCAGCGTGAAATTCTGATGGTACTAAGACAATACCAAAATGGGAAGTAAGTCCTTCAACCATGACTTTATGGGGGTGTGGACACAGCAGGACATGTTTTGGATGCTATCAGAACACAAATAATAAACATTGATAGCAGTCTACAGTACCTGCTGTTATAGCCCAGAGCACTCAGATGGCTAACAGGATATGTGATTTTTCAGGAGCTCTTCTTTCAGAGGCTCACGGTGATCTCCTTGGCCTTGGTGAGAGGACTGTTTGATCAATGCTGACTGTTTTGGCATCCCCAGCTGAGGAAGCCATAAAAAGTTTTAGACAGAGTCTAATAGTACTCCTACAAAAGTTCCCTCTGCAAAAAAGAGGTTATGTTGAATAAAGGAGACAGGGTTTTTTTTTTTCTGTATTACTCAGGAGACTGAATATCTGTCTAGATAGCCAGATTGGGCTGTAAATCACATTGGGAAGTCTTCTTGCCTGAGGAAGAAATCTTTCTAGATAGTACTGGAGACAAGCCAGAGGGATTGGTTATTGTAGGCTGTCCTGAGAAACAATCAGTTCTCTGTGATGGTTCACAGCAAGCTAACAAAATGTATTCTGTAAGCCTTTGCTTATTCTTAAACAGATAGCTCTCTTGAATGCTGGAGAAATAAAGCTATTTCATTAGAACCTCCCCACTAGCTCCTTCTCTCTCTATGGGTCATCAGGGTATTTATTGTTATCCTGAGAGTGACTATGTAGAGCAGAGGTGTGGCTTAAGCAAAACACAATGAGAATCTCCTGTGAGGTCTGCCACAAATCCTCAGTGAGGTCATAATAAATTGGAGGCCAAAATAATGGTCAACTATTATAAGCCCAAGTAGCATGGCAAATTAATCACTGTCTATACAGAAAGAATAACTCTAATAGTCACATCAGCTCCCAAAAATTAATATTAAATTCCTCCTAAAATCCAGTCCTTAAGAAAATATTTGAACTTGCTTTGCTAGTATCCTGCCACATCAATCCAGACAAGCAATTCCACCCACCACAATAGACTTGCAAAAGGATGGATTTTGAATGATCTTTTAAAGTCAGCACATTTTGTTGCTGATGAAGAGAGAATAAAATGCTGACTGGTGGGACTTCCCTCAACTCCTCTCTCTCAAACACATCCTGGCTAGGAAGATTCTATATATCATGTGGACAAGGCCATACTGACCATGCTGTGCAACACACCAGCCTCAGTTTTTAAAGTCCTTGTCTTGAGAAGTCCTAATCATGTTTAAAAAGTAGGAAGAAAATATTTGTTAGTAGCATAATCTCCCAAAGAGAAGGGGGAATATATCTAAGAAGAAAAAACCTCAAGAAATTTCTCCATTTCAAGATGAATAAGGGAAAATAAATGTTCAGCCTAGAGAAATCAACATCATCTTCATTTTTATTTTGTTTGGTACCACAAAATAATCAATAGATAACCTGAGTGAGGGATACTGGGTGTATAGTATGAGCTTTGCTATGCTTTCCAAAACTACAAAATAATTGTTAAAGTGAAAAACTTGCAGCATTACTTTGATCACCAAAGACATCCTCCAGCTCAGTAAATCTGTCAACAAAGCTACAAAACACAGGATTTTACACTTTGGGGAAGAAAAATAAAACAATGGAAGGCTCTTAATTTTAAGAGAGTGGGAGAAAAGAAGGAGGTTGCAGTTTCTGGCAGGAGAATTCCTGGTAGCAAATTTACTGATGAATGCAAAAGCCTGAACAGGAGAACAAGTCTCCCAATAGAATACTACCTAATAACATAATATTTAAATGCATCAATCCTGAACTACAGTACAGTGCACTTCAGAAAGCATTGCTGGTATCATCTCTCCAAAGGTCACAACCCAAAGTCATCACATATATTTTTGTGCAGTCTTGTATACGTAGTAGCTTCATCTGAGACAAGGCTGAACTCCAGATGGAGTTTTATAATATAGCTTGACTCTGGAGAGGTGTTCCTCCTATCTATGTGCACATACATATATTTGTGCACAGTAAGCCTTTTATATGTAACACACATAAAAATATTGACAAGGAATTATATCTAACATAGTAAAATGAAATGATGGAAAAACATGCATCAAATTTACAGTTAATATAACTCCATTATTGTCTATGAAATCATATGACTTTGTGATATTTATCTCAATTCAGTTACAGCAGAGAGTAATATAACACAATGTCTAATTCACTGAGAGCTGAAGAACTAAATATGCAGATATGTTAAACCTGTATGTATCTAATTGAAACAGACTAATAGAGAAAGAGAGGAAGATGCAACCAATATCCTATTAATGTCTATAGCTAACAATGGAATGCTAAATATTTTGAACTCATGCTTCACCTGGCACAAGTATCAATTTACACCAAATAAGGACCTGCATTTTTATTTATCACTGATCCCCATCAACATTTCAACAGATTTATTTTTAATTTAAGTGTATAAGGTTGATTCTGCTCCAGTCTTTATTAAGGCATGTTACAGAACTGAAGTAAAATCTACATCTTTGAGTAGATATGACTGGATTTGTGGAAGAAGGAAGAGCAATGGATGTCTCTTACCTCGACTTTGGCAAGGCTTTTGACACTGTCTCTCAATATGAGAGTATTGTCTCTTGGATACAATATTCTTCTATCCAAGTTGGGACACTTCAGTATAGATGAGTGAAAACTAAATGGGTGAAAAACTGATTGAACAGCTGGGCTTGAAGAGCAGCAGTTAATGAGCCATACACTACCTGGAGGCTGGTAACAAGTGGAGTATTGCAGCCATCTGTACTGGGACTAGTCCTGTTTAACATCCTTATTAGTGACCTGAAAAAGGTTGTTGCTCATCAAGTTTGCAGATGGACCAAGTTGGGGGGTGCAGTTGACATGCTGGAGGGCAGAACTGCCATTCAGAGAGACCTAGACGGGCTGGAGGAACGGGCCAACATGAATATAATGAAATTCAATAAAGACAAATGCCAAAGTCCTGCACTGGGTTGAATTAAGCCCTTGCACCGATCATGGGTGGGGACTGCCAGGCTGCAGAGCAGCTCTGGGGATATCGGTAGACAATGAACATGAGCCAAGATGTTCCCTTGGCAGCAAAGAAGGTCAGCAGCGTCCCGGGCTGTATTAACAAGAGCAGAGTCAGTGGATGGAGGGAAGTGATTTTTCTCCTTTACTTGGCACTCCTTAGACCACATCTAGATATTGCATCCAGTGTTGCGATCCTCACTACAAGAAAGATGTTGATAAATTGGAGTGAGCTCAGTAGAGGGCCAAGATGCTTGCAGGCTGCAGCATTTGCCCTGTGAGGAGATGCTGACAGAACTGGCCTTGTACAATTTGGAGAAGAGGTGGCACCAGGGGGTCTGGAAGCAGTGTGATGGGGCCTAAGGGGAAGTTATTGAGAAGACAGAGTTGGGCTGTTCACAGTTGTGTGTACAGTTGTGTGTAGTGGGAGGCTGAGAGGCAATGGGCATAAGATGAGAGACTTCAGAGAGCTATTCAGACTGGATATAACACACACGGATAATGACTGATCATAAAGATTGGTCATGAAAAGAGTTGAGCAATGGAACAGAGTGCCTAGAGAGATTGTGCTGTCTATAGCCCTAGAAGTTTTCAATACCAGGCTGGACAAAGCCCTGGAACAACATGATCTGATCTCTGAGCTGGCCCAGCTCTGAGCAGGAAGTTGGGCAAGAGACCTCCTGAAATCTCTTCCCACTTGTTTTGTTCTATGATTCTAGGACAGTGTTCACTATGTATTCATGAGAATATGAGTAACCAAATATTTCTCATTCCAGATTCTTGCTTATCAACACAAAGGTCCCTGGTCTGTCCTGATGTGTCTTTTCCTAACGAAAGTTCTGCCATGCAGGAAGCAAACCTTAGTAATAAAACTGACAAACTCAGGCATACTACATGACTTCCTCAAATTGCATTAGAAATGATTCACTTAGTATTTTAAGCAGACCCGAGGCAGTATTTTATATAATTATACAAATATTCACCATGGATTAGTTGAATCTGAGATGATTCAGCACATAGATCACATGGTATGATTCTGCCCCATTACTGGATCAGTAATTAGATCAGATATTAATCTTAGTCAGGCACGAATATTTACAGTTATGAAGTATAAACTTACCTTTTTAATTTTTTTTTTATTTTGCAATTCTCTCTTAGAAGTCACTGTGCTGGTAAATGTTCCCAAAACTAGATTCATTTACTAGAACATTTGCAAAAAAGCGACACAAATGTAAACACTGTAGTTGGAAGGTTTCTTAAAGTCCCACAGAATATTCACATTTAAGAGGCCCAGTTTTTTGATTTCAGAAGTTTTAGCTGTTGTTCAGTGACTGCTAAGTTGTACACATGGCAGGAGAGTCAAAGCTCATTGCTCTTCTAGCTCAGCAAGTCATGGTACAGTCAAGGAGGGAACTATGCCTTATTACCACCTTTATATATACATATATCTCTCACCAGAAGAAAAATAAACACAAAACTCATGATAAATGGCTTAGTCTTTTAATTATGTTAACTGTTAAAGAAATCTCTGGGTAAGATTAAATTAAAATAAATTATGTAGAAAACCCTTATCAGTATTGGCTATTCTTTTCAGGTTTCTTATGTATCTTTTCTTTCCATTCTAATCATCCCAATCATTTTAAGCTCTCAAGGGTATATGATTACATAATTTTCCTATAATAATTTCCTCTTAAGGTTATTGAATATCTAGAAATGGTTACCATGGGGAAATAAAAGTATTACTAATTTCAAAGTAGTATAATTCAAGTACAACTTGAAAATACGAAGGGCTACTGCAAAGAATTTCATATGGAGGAGAGTAATCCATTGTGTAACTTTAAGGCTGCAGTTGTAAAAGATTCACATACCATTTATAAAGCTTCAGTTAGCCTAAGCTACCAATGTCAAAGTCACTCTTTCCTAAATGCAGTGCACAGCTGTGTAAGTTCCAGGGTTTGGAGGTTTTCCTCTTGCCAGTAACCTGTTTGCCATTACACTCAAGCCACAGAAGACAATCTGAAAAGACAGAAAACATGAAAACAGATGTTCCAACTATAAAATAAAAAAGGAGGGGTGAAGGGGAGAGAAAGAGAGAGTTAAAATATGGCAAAAGTGGTATAATGAGTTTACTAAGTATATAATAAGATAGGAAAGGATCAGAGGAACAAGTTGGTCAGGGACAGGTCAGCATGGTTACTGCCAGAGTCCTCATCTGCTAATTCTACAGCTTCATTAACACTTGACCCAGATGCCAGTTCCTCAGCAGATTTTTATACTGTGGTGGGACTATTTAGAAGCTGATTACTGTCCACAAATTAAGAGCAATAGAGTTTCTCATTTTTAAAAGTAATGAAATGAGGGCAAAACATTTGACTGCAAAATCAGATCAGAGTGAGGAAATCCAACCCACTGACATTGCAGCAATTCAGTATAAAAGTCAGACATTAAAGACACAAAAGATAAAGGGCTTAAAGAAGTTAATGATCACTGAAAGTGAACTGTATATATGCTATATTGCATGCAGTTTAGTTTGCCGCTTAAAGCTGGCCTGAACATAACATAGAGCAGCCTTAGGGCTGCTCTAATTTAGAATGATTTCTTAATACCCTAACATAGTGTATTAGATCTCCCTTCTACTTCCCGTCTTTATCAGGTATAAATATAGTTTAGTCAGTTGTACCCAGCCAAAGGAAAGAAAGCAAACAACTTTTCTGGGTTAATCTTCAATCAACAGGGCCAGCCCAAATTGGCTGTTTTGTTGGAAAGTGGTCAGATAATCTGGCCCAAGGGACAGAAAAACACCAATTCAAAATATCTGAAGTACAAATGTGGCCTGAATATAGCCCGGGAAGTTTGCTTTGTTTTTCCAAAGCACGACCTGAGCTGAACAATCTAGTCAGTATTTGGAAAAACAAATAAATAAAAGTCATAAAGTTGTTGGTTCCAGTTAAATTCCCTTTTCCTGCTAGATTGGTATAGAAAGATTTTACATCTACTGTGTGTAGGCAGCTGCCAGTTTAGTCAGCATTTGGGAATCCCCAGATGGCATAAGAAAGGACAAAGCTTTTGCACAACATACTGCAATAGTTCTGGGCAGAAGAACATTCCTAGGAGAGCTAGAACAACACTTCAATTTACTTGAGGGCTTGTACATCACAGTGCTAAAATCACTGAAAACATTCAGCCAGCTGAGCTGCTGACAATCAAAGCTGTGTAGCTCCATTGTTCAACCCACAGCATGGCCCAGGAAGTGATAATTGAATCAATATGACAAGCAGTTCAAAAGAGCCTGATCATTTTGGCTTCTTCTCAGGAAAGCAGGGAATCATTTTAAGACAAAAGTTGAGTCCTACTTTCTTGTCTACTCCTAAAGCAGAATGAAAACACAGTTCCCAGCCTTTACTAGGGAAAGTCAGAAGTAAAATCCTGCAAAAACCAAGAACAATTGCAGTCATGATGTCTTGATTTTTGGACAAAAATCTTAAAAACAACTGCACTGAATTGCCAGTAAATGTGTGTTTCCTATGCACAGTAAATATAAAATATTATTAAATTAACATTTGCTGTACTCTGTCATCAGAAGTTACATTTGACAATCCCTCTTCATGGGGAAAAATAGCTATAGAGAGGAGTATTTATGGATAACCAGACCTTTAGGTAGAATAATTCGTTATATTTCTTCTTAAATATCTTAAATGTCACTACATCTTTTAGACCTGCAGTAGAATCAGGCATGTGGATTACAGTAATCTGGTTCCCTTACTCCAGACTCCTCATTGTCTAACTGCAGTATCCTCTCATTAATTATTTTGGACTTATGGGAAACTTTCATTTTCAGACTACCATTGGAAATATTTGATTCGTCAGTGCTTTGCACCATTAAAGGAAAGTAGTCTTCAGCTTTGGCTAGATTTCATTCTTTCTTACACCAAAAAAGTATCCTTGAAATAAATGCAACTTTCCTATAATGATGTAAACAAGTATCTTATCCAGCTTCTGATTTGTGGAAGGTTTCTGGAAGATTACTGAGCTTAAATTGTAGTCTACAGCTAATATCCTCTTGCTATTGTGCTTTTGGTCTGGCTAGCATTGTAGTTAGACAATTGCTAAAAAATTCTGTTGTTTGGTATACAATGCCATGTAGACGTGCCCATTTTTCTTCTGTTCCTCTACTACCTTCATCCTGAGATATCTTACTGCCTCTACTTATTTAACACCAAAGTTTACAGTTTCTTTAAATGCTTTTAGTTGAGACTAGCAGAATTTTGGAGGCAGCCAGCTTGCTGTCTGCAGCCAACAGATATGGGCCTCTAGAGAAGGACCTTCTGCTAAGCAAGGATTTGTGAGTAATCCAGGCCTTCAGCATGGCACAAAAAGAGCAATTTTATATTGTTAGTTTCTTCACAAATGTACACATTGGGGTGGTAAATAATTGCATACTTGGCTCTCCTATCTAGGATGCTGTTAGTCTTTCTGTTCAATGAGGAGCACATTTTTCTTCCGTTACTCTGTGTAAACATTTACATTAATGGTTCACTAATGAACTCCAGTGGAATTTGGTTCTCTATATACATAAAAGGGTGGAAAACAAAAACTTTATATCAACACCTCTGTTATTGCCCCGAAAACCTTTTGCTTCATGCACCTAGGACAATATGAATTATGCTGGATGGGGTTTAATATTAGTCTGATGTTGTGATTGAAATACTACTAGTTACTGAGACATATGGCTAGGATTTCAGAGAACTGGCAAAAGAACTAGCTTTCAAGGAGTTCTATCAACCATTTCGTAAAAATTATATGAAAGCAGAAGTTGAAAAACAAAAGAAATATAAAATATAAAAATGACATAATGCATCAAAAGTTAATCTGCAGTTCCACCAGAATCCCTGTTAGCCATTCAGAAGAAACACTTCTGAAGCAGCACAAGCTGGTATCTGACATTGAAAATTTTGAAAGTCCTTTTCCATTTTGTGTTTCATTTTTCTCATAAACGCTTGATTCAACCAAGTTGAGGGGACTTTGAGAGCTTGTGAAACAATTTGCAAATTTAAGTCTGGAAAAAGAGTCATGTGAGAAGCATGTGATGAAAAAGAATTTATTTCAAGAGAAAGGCACAGAAAAGGTAAATATGTATCACTGTGCTGAGTGATGGAGAGGATATGAAAGAAGAAAAGGAGAGAAGACAACAGAAGATATTCTAAATTTTACACAAGCTGTTTGTGGCATGATATTTAGGGACCAACACGGAACTAAATTTTGACCTGCTAAATGTGTGCTGTGCAATTCAAATTTTCCCTCTATTTTCATCTAAAATGGCTTATGCGATAATTGATTTTGGCCAAGAGAGTTTATTTAAATACTAAATTATATAAGGTAGAAAGTTAGCTATCTTTGTATTTAGGACTTCTACATTAATTTCCATGGTAGTAGGGCAGCTAACAATACACCTACAAGCTAGCATTTTAATGTGGTGATTTTGTGCTTAATTCCTTTGGATTGCCTTTGTAAATTTTGCGTTACCATTTCCAATTAAGCAAATGACAGCATTTTCCAATTAAGTTCAGTGAAAGCTGTGAAAAAAAGGTTGGTTACTTTGGTTTTACATTTCCACAGATGCAAGCAAATATTCACCCAATGCAGAACTCAAAGAATAAACTCTTTAAAACAAACTGACACATTGCAGAGCAAGCTTCAAAATGACACAGCCTTTTAAGCAATGAAGATTCAGGAAGACTGAAAGAATATTTGCCTAAAAGCTTGAGTGAGAGACATTTCTCCATTGTGAGAACTATCGTTGAGATGTGTTTGACATTTCATCACAATGAGCTCAGCATAACTATAAGCATTTGCAAACTGGTTACAGCTCTGACTGGAATACTATCACTGTGAATTATTCCATCTACAATGCCATGATCCAGAAAAAAGAAAAAAATTGGAGACAAGCATGAGACATGCAATTCCAATGAAGTCTGAATACCTGTGGTTTTGGGTTTGTATCAGTTTTACTAGTTGCACTTGTGAAGCCAGGATTCAAATTTAAGTGTATTTTTGCCTCACAGCCTTCATGAGTGGTTTGACTTATTTCTAAAAAAAAAATAGGAGCTTCATGATTTCTTCGATTTGCCAGTTGTATCAGAAAAGTGACAAAAGTCTGTAAAGCTGGGGAAAAAAAAGAAGCAAATATAAAAAGCATCTGTTGAAATCTAAAATCAAGCTACATATCTTGGGCACTTGAACTTTACTACAGAAGATAGAAAAATTAAGTCAGTGCAACAGACATATTTTGAATGTATACTTGCTTTGAGCTTAGCAAGAAATTTCACACAAAGAGAGAAAATGATTAATGATGAATACATAATGAAAAGCTCTTTCCACATGTCAGAACAAAATTTCCTAGAAATTTTGGCTAGCATTCTGTAAGGGCAATAGCAGAGGTTACTCCTCCATGTAATTCTTGAAGCCCATGGATCTGCCTCAGAAGAAGAGGGAAATATAAATAAATTGGCTGAAAGCAGGTGATACAGCTTTCTGAGAGCAACTGGAGCTCGGTTCTGCTCCAAGAAATGTATGCACTTACGGCAAAATGCCCCAGAAAAATTCACTCATTTATGCCAAAACATGAGAAAACTTCACGGTCAATCACTTTGAACCTGTGTGATGATCTGCATGTCACAGCTTTGGGTACGCTTTTCCACTCTCTTCTGTAAACTCTATTTCAAATTTTAAACTTGCAAGATGATGGTAGTGTTCCAGTTCCTGTGCATGCAACTTACAAAATAAGACAACCCGTCACGGATCATGATTTCTACACAGGATAAGGTCAGAAATAAAAGATTAGAGAGCAGGTGAGTTAGGACCAATAGGCCTACAGAATCTCACAGGTTACTTACTTTCTCTGGATCTGAGTTCAAAGTCAGCCTTTCAAAGGATGTCTTTCATTTCTGTAAGCACAAAATTCACTTGCTTTTTAGAAGAGAGAGTCATCAAGTTACTATGCGCATACGTTCTCTTTATGACCATTTGAAGAGATATCAATTGAGTATTTTTTCTGGTCTTGTTAATACCTACTTGTCTGTTGTTTTGCTCTCTTTTATATGCAGTCATGAATAGATGAATTAGAGAAGAGCACACAGTTAGTAGTGCTATGAAACATTGTCATTTTCTTCCTAATCCTCATTTAATACATGAGCTAACAGTAGAAGAAAAATGAAAACTAAAGGATATGCTTATTAAGAGAAATATGGCAAGCAAGAAGTTTTGCAGTTTACTGATTGGTAGAATTAAGCACAGCTGGTTTTAGGAGGTTCGGTTTACTTATCCAGTTTTTTGTATCGGTGTTGTCTTGAACTTGTCTTTCATTTTCTATTTGCATAGTGGGTGACTGCAGTGCCTATGTCATGGTTCCATGTAATTTAGGGCAATTCAAAAACCACAGTGACTTATTCTTTCAGGGTTTATTTTGTCAGGTCTGTGATGATGTTTTCTCTTCCGGCTAGCATGCTCTCCCTAAATAGTTCAAAGTATTACCTCAGAGTTGGCCGCTCTATAGATTTTGGAAGTCTTGAAGCACGCAAAAAATCATCACATTCTTGTATTTTCACAACATTGCAGCTTTTCTAAGCAGAGATGATGGTGTGATGTATAAAGATTGGAAGCCAGACATTTGGTGCTAGCTTCAGTGTTCCTGAAACTATTTTTGTACCCCTGGCCAAATGAGTGTTGATACATTCTGTATACGTTACCCACCCATGCTTATGTGCTGTATGGAGTTGTTGAGAAGACGGTCGTGTTAGCTACTATCCACAAAGAGAGAATACCTGCTTCAGCTTCATTTTGAACTATGTTGTTCCTAGCTTTCATCTTACTGACATCAGATGTGGTAGGTATCTGGGGCAGTGACCCAGGACCAAACCAAGATGTTTTATGTTGTTGCCACACTTTATTTCATTTTATCTGCTGGTAATCTGTGTTTTGAGCAGAACTGGCCCTTCCATAACCAGTACTTCAAATCGAAGCATGTTGATGCTTTGTATTAGTATTAGGGAAGTCTTTTACAGCAATGAGGACATTAATTTCTAGTTTGTACAAAAGTTCATCTAAGTAGTCTAACTATTCAGGTGGAACGACTGAGCCATGAAAGCATGTCTCAATGTTGACTGCATGTTTAAATGTAGAGCTGTGTGCTTAAAACTCCAGCTGTGACATTGATAGCAATGTCATAGCACAGGAATATCTTCCACCCAAACAAAGCTCAGGGAAGGGTATGTTGTTTTACCTTGACAAATGATGAGCCAAAGATACACCTATAATGCTTTCATGATTGCAGTCCTGTCAACATGAGGGCAAGCTAATTTTACACTACTTCTACCAAGCTTGAAATCATGCAACAGGCTCTTCATTAGCAAGTATTAATATTTTCAGGAACAACACTGTCCTCTCGCTACCTGATTATGTCTTATTGTATCTATGATGATGTTATTCTTTCTTTAACAGTTTGCAAACTTCCTTTTCTGAAGGCATAATTTAAAGGATTAGTTGAATTTAAAGATAAAATAAAAGCTTTTAGAACCGGAACTCCTCCTGCGTATTTCAGTGATACAGTGAGGTTATCTGTAAATGCTACCTTTTGTTTTGTTTCTGTGCTGAAAGGTTCATAATTACAAGGTTGGCAATTTTGCAGATTTTATGGAGCATTCACTACCATTCAAAAAGTGAGTTCAGAGCTGCAATCTTATGAACACAATTGCTGAAAAATTTTGTAAGATTCAATGTGAGATTATAACATAGCCCAGCTATCTATCTGTTCCTGAGAAATTAGAAAACCTATCCAGAAGCATTCATTCTTTACAAGTAATAATGTTAAATGTCAAGTTTGAGTCATTAATGTACTAATAACTCATTGTGTAGATTCTGCTGCAAAATCATTCTTAGGTTATTATGATTTTTGTCTTACGTGGAGGTATGAAACCAATCATATATCTATTGTATTAATGACTTAACAGAAAGCGTGATTTGACTGGAATAATAAGACAAGGTAGATGCCATTAAAATTCCTCATCTTTGTTTATCAAGTAGCCTAAGTGGGGTGAGGAAGGAAGAAAAGAGGGAGGCTTAGTAATAAAGCACTGAATGCTGAAATGAAAAAGAATAAAGCATTAATAATATTTTTGATCCTTGTGGTTGCTATCCACCAGTTTCTCAGTTTCACTGTCATTAGGAATGAATGTCATTGAAACATTGTAGAATGAGTCTAATTCTAAATTCTTCCAGCTGAGATCCTGTGCTATATGCATATATAATATCCGTAAGTTTTTTTTTTTGCATAGCCCTGGAGGTTAATCCAGTAGAACTTTATCTGCAGCCTTAAAATAAGCATATATAATTAAATACATATGAAAAACAGATCCTGTGAGTAAGAATCCCTACCAAGTTTTACTATGAAAACCAATTATACTTTATACTGTTCATGGCTTAGCCTCCTGGACTGCAAGAATTATCCAGCTGCCAGATAACTTTTGATAGAAATATTCATGCTAGGATATATGTTTTGCAAAAGATGCTAATGTCAGAGACAGGCTACCCATGCATTTATTTAAGAAGTTTATGAAATACAGGCAAGCCACAGTGTAGGTCTACCAGGGTAATCTGAAAAGACAATACTTTAAATTTATTAATATAAGGAGTCATTATTTCATGCACAGCTGATCACATTATCAGCCTCCTTTTACCATACTGTGATGGGTTGGCCCCAGCCATGAGCCAAGCACCTGCTCACTCTCTCCTCCAGCAAGACAGGGGAGAGAATAGGAAAACCAAAAGCAAGAAATCTTGTAGGTTAAGGTAAAGAATGTTCAATAGGTGAAGAAAAGTGGGGGAAAAAAAAAAAAGAGGTCTGCAAAAGTAATCACTTACCACCTTCCACAGTCAGACTGATGCCCAGCCATGAATGATGGCCATGTTGGAAGGCAACTGCCTCCTTTCTTCCTCTGCCTCAGTTTTATTGCTGTTCATGGTGCTATATGGTATAGATTAACCCTTTGGCCAATTTTGGTAAGCTGTCCTGGCTATGTCCCCTCTCAGCTTCCTGCCCACCCCCAGCCTACTTGCTTGGGGTGAGGGAGGGAAGGAGTGTAGAGTGGTAAAAAGAGACAGCCTTCATGCTGTGCAAGCACTGTT
Source organism: Platalea leucorodia (assembly GCF_965183815.1). NCBI lineage: Eukaryota > Metazoa > Chordata > Aves > Pelecaniformes > Threskiornithidae > Platalea > Platalea leucorodia. The sequence goes on along the minus strand of NC_138823.1, from coordinate 134,425,200 downwards.
CAACAGTAGCCAATATTGCTGTGTTATCAACACCACTTTAGCCACAAATCCAAAACACAGCACCATGTGGGCTGCTAGGAAGAAAATTTATGCCAACTTGGCCAGTAAACATACAGGTTACAAAGAATCACAATCAGAGAGAAATTAGTATTGCTTTGGAAAAAGCCTTCTTTATTTACTGGTTTGATAATTGTGTTCTATATAGAGAACCATAGCATGGTTTAAGCTATTATCTTTTAGGTCTGTTTTTGAGGATGATCTGTTTTAAGCATGGAGGGAAGAGTTCTCAAAGGGACTCCCTGTTCATACAAATGGACCTATTTTCTAGCACAGGCTTATTATTATCTCCCCTGCTATGCAAATTTACTAGTAGAAACAAAGATATCAGTCTGACATCTTTGTCCACTTTGACCACTGGCCAAGGCAGTGTACCTCAAGCCTTGGATGCAGTCAAGGGGCACATAGCTCTGGAGCCCTCACTGTCTGACTGGGACTGCTGCTTCTCCTCTCTGCTTAATGGGGAACACGATTACTTCAGATCTGAAAGGGTACTTGTGCAAATAGTCACAAGTACCTTTTCCAGGGACCAGAGGAATATCTTGATCATGAAGTCTGTGAAAAGCATTTGTATAGGACTGGAAACAGAATAAGGGTTTAATATAGAGCATTTATTTTTGGGTTCTGAACCTAACATTTTTAGAGAAGAAAGATTCCTGGCTGCAGTCTACAGTGGAAAGTAGGGTTGGAAATATTGTTACAGTTAGGAGTTTGCACAGAGAGGGCCTCATGATCCATGCTTAATAGTGATTTGGGAAAAGTTAGCTGACCTAAATTTATGACAGGATTAGAAGGAACATGCTGAGTTTTGGTCAGTGCTCTGCAGTTAAGTATAGGATTGGGGCTGGGGTTAATATGAAGGTTAGGGTTTGAGTTTCAAAACAGGCTTGTGAACTAGAGTAAATAAAGGAGCCAACTTTAAGCAGGTTTACCAGTCTAGAGTCAGAGTTAATTCCTTAGAGAACTAGGAGAAAATGCTGAGTTTTAGCCAGCAAAGCCATATTCTTTAAGGTGCAAACCAGGGCTAGGTGGGTGCTTGGAAATAAAGGGAGTTAGGAGTTGTGGGCAATACTGAGATCAGAAGGGCTGTGGTAACCTGACTTCGTGTCTGGTTCCACTGGGGCTTAAACAAACATTGAACTTCGGTCTCTAACAGACTGGTGCCTTAGAGTTTCAGCTTATTTTAAGTTCAGGGTATATAAACTCAGCAAATTCTGGCCAACCTGCTGTTACAGGCTCTCTGATTAGGACCTTGGAAATATGTTACATTTTCTACTGTAGAAGTCTGCTGTTTTAGACTGCAGAGCTTCATATACTCTCAAGATCCTATATGAACAATCTATAACCCTAAAGAGGCAAACCTGGAGATTAGAATTAAACTTTGGAAGTCAATGGAGGGCTCACCTAAAGGCTCAATAGTTTATTTTTAAGAGTGGTCCTGTAAGGAGCTAAGAGAGCCGACAGTAGCAAGAGTCTATTGCTGGGATTAATTCTTAGTATAAATAGGTTTTTCAACATATTTTTAGCCTTGGCTCTGTTAGGGTCTATAAAAACATAGTGAATCTTTACCTCTTGCAGCCCAATGTTAAGTAAGTCAATTATTAGGATCAGGGTTTGAAATAAGTTCATATATACAGAGAAAGCTGAACAGTAGTCAGCCTGTGATTTGAAAAATATTGCTAACTTAGTTCTACTGTTGTTTGCATTAAGTGCCTGATGAACACATTGAGTTTTATCTTAACATCAAGCATAGGTTATATGTTTAGAAAGCACAAGGAAAAAAGTTCTGGTGATCAACTAAAGCAGCAGCTCAATTTTGAACTAGAGGAACAAACTGAGATTAAATTATTTGCTGCATGGCTGTACCCCATCCCTAGCCATACCCAAATCAAATCCTAAACCTAAAGGAACCAAGGGGTCTTTTGCTCCTGAGAATTATAATCACTTCTGAGACTATTCACTATGGATTAAATCTCAGATTAATCACTTATTAACCGGATCTCTATTGACTAAAAAAAGGAGGTTAGGCACCTTGCTCACAAGCAGTCACATATACTTAAATGCCTAAATTCAGGCACTTTAATCTCAAACCGAGTCCAACCCCAAATAATTGATATGGACTATCTGCTTACTCTCTCAAACGCAGTGGTTCCCAAATGACAGCAGGTAACAAACCTGACGTTTTCTTCTATCTGATCCTAACTCATGCCCAGGACTGAAAGGTAGCTCAAAAAAATCAACAAAATCTCTTAGGTCCAAATAATACTGCCCTAAATTTAGCCCAGCCATGTTTTCTAACCACAATATTAAAATAAACCCTGCTGTCTTGGCATTCTTTATCCCAAACTCCAGATTTAACTCAGGTGCAATATAATGGAAGTGATGGAAAGTCTCTTAGCATATTACTTCCTTTCATGTACAATCCCTAAAGGCTATGTTAGTGAACATTCCTAAATCCAGAACTGACTACAGCTCAGAACTTTCTACATTTCAGAATCCTAACCAAATTCTAACCCATACAATCACAAAACCATTAGAAACCTAATCCTGTATACACATTGGAATCCAGGCAAAATAGCCTGGAAATATCCAGAATTTATGATGTTCCTCTAGGTCCTAAAGGAACCAGCCATAAGCCTGGGTCAATTAATGTGTCTAAGTCCCACAATAACAGGAGCTGCTCAGACTTTCCATTTCCAGAATAATGCACACAAATGTAAAGAGCTAGGATTCTGTATTGAGCTTCCTGCAGCGGCAATCACTTGTCCTAGTATAAATTCATGGCTAAAGTCAGCGTTAGGACTCAGAAATGCAGGAAGGCATAACTGTAATCAGTGCTAGCTTTAGCTAAGTTAACTGATCTTTCAATTGGCCCTGTCAGACTGATTGCTTTAGAATGTTGGGGAACATACCATATTGTGGTCTCTGGTAGTGCACTTTTCTCATGCAAAGACAAGGCTTTATGTTCAAGAATAGGCTATATTTTTGGAAATACACGTGGCCAGAGAGTGTCACTACTTTCCAAGCCTTTCCAAACAAAGCAATAATTGCAGCTCAGCACCTCCTTGATTTTTTTCACCTTTATTTTAACCTTAACTGGAAATAATTAATGCTAGAGCACAAGATTGCTACACACATCATTAACTTCCAAAGCAGTATCCTGGAATATTGTATCCTAATCTAGGATTATAATGATAGTATTGGACTTAATTCTAGAGAAATAAATCAAGTCCATCAAGTTTTAGGTCCTTTAAGACAAGTTAGCAAACCTAACTACGCTACACTTCAGCCCTCCCTCTATTTCCAAACATTACTGTATCCCTAACCGAGAGCTCTTGCCCTTGCCCAAACAAATGGTATCATGTTTCCCTTTCCCCTTGCAGAACCAGCTGTAATATTAGGGCAGCAAACTTACGGAAACCCAGCAGTAACTGCAGTTCATCTTTTCTGGCATTCCAAGGCAAACCCTAATTCTAGACCTAACCCTAATCCTAAATATTTATGTTGTTTGTTCCCTACCACAAAACTCAAGAACAGAGAAGAGGCTTGCTTTTAACAAGTGATTCCTTCAAACTGAATACTAAGTATACTCTGCTAGCTCCTAGCAGTACCTGTCCAGACCCTTCAGATAACCCCGCTGCCAGCTGAGAGCAGCTCATAGAATCATAGAATACCAGGTTGGAAGGGACCTCAAGGATCATCTGGTCCAACCTTTCTAGCACAATCTAGACAAGATGGCCCAGCACCATGTCCAGCTGAGTCTTAAACGTGTTCAGCATAGCAGAGTCAACCACTTCCCTGGGGAGATTATTCCAATGATTGACTGTTCTCATTGTGAAAAATTTACCTCTTGTGTCCAGTCGGAATCTCCCTGGGAGTAACTTGTACCCATTACCCCTTGTCCTCACCATGTGACTCCTTGTAAAAAGGGAGTCTCCATCTTCTTTGTAGCTCCCCTTTAAGTACTGGTACATGGTGATGAGATCACCTCTAAGCCTCCTTTTCTCAAGGCTGAACAAACCCAGCTCTCTCAGCCTATCCTCATACGGCAGGCTTCCCAGACCCTTGATCATCTTGGTGGCCCTTCTCTGGACCCCCTCCAGCCTGTCCACATCTTTTTGTATAGCGGGGACCAGAACTGTACACAGTATTCTAGGTGTGGCCTGACAAGCTCTGAGTAGAGAGGGGTAATGACTTCTTTATCTCTGCTGGTGATGCCCTTTTTGATGCAACCCAGCATCCTATTGGCCTTCTTGGCTGCAGCAGCACACTGTTCACTCATGTTGAGCTTCCTGTCCACCAGGATCCCCAGGTCCCTTTCCACGGAGCTGCTCTCTAGCCAGGGGGATCCCAGTCTGAGCTGCACTCCTGGATTATGTTTTCCCAGGTGCAAGACCTTACACTTGTCTTTGTTGAACTTCATAAGTTTCTGGTCAGCCCACTCTTCCAGCCTATCCAGATCTTCCTGTAGAGTGACTCTCCCTTCCAGAGTGTCTACTTCCCCACTTAATTTGGTGTCATCTGCAAACTTCATCAGGCTACACTTGATCCCGTTATCCAGATCGCTTATGAAGATATTGAATAGCATTGCGCCCAATATCGATCCCTGGGGGACCCCACTTGTGACGGGTTGCCAGTTTGAAAAAGAGCCATTTACCACCACCCTTTGGGTGCGGCCCATCAGCCAATTCCTCATCCACTGCATAGACCACTTGTCCAGGCCATAGTGCATCAATTTCTCCAGGAGGAGGCCATGGGGAACTGTATCGAAGGCCTTGGAGAAGTCCAAGTAGACAACATCGACCTCTGGCCCCATGTCAACCGAGCAGATCACTTTATCATAGAAGGCCACCAGATTTGTCAGGCACGATCTGCCTTTTGTGAAGCCATGTTGGCTTTTCCCAGTCACGTGCTTCATTTGACTTGTGATGGCCCCCAGGAGGATCTGTTCCATGACTTTCCTGGGGACTGAAGTAAGGCCAATGGGCCTATAATTACCTGGATCCTCCCTTGAGCCCTTCTTGTAGATAGGGGTAACATTTGCCTTCCTCCAGTTCTCTGGGACATCCCCCGATTTTCACGACTTCTCGAAGATTATAGAGAGTGGCCCGGCAATGACATCAGCCAGCTCTCTCAACAGCCTTGGGTGGATGGTGTCAGGGCCCATCGATTTGTAGGGGCCAAGCTCCTGTAATAATTCATATACCAACTCCTTCATCACTGATGGTGGGTCTATGTTTGGATCCTCCTGGATTTTTGTTCCCAATGCCTGGTTTCCAACAGTGTTGGTAAAGACAGAGGTGAAGAAGGTGTTGAGAACCTCTGCCTTTTTAGCATTGTTGGTGACTGATTCACCTCTACTGTTTAACAGCGGGCCTATGTTTTCCTTCTGTTTCTGCTTGCAACTTACATACCGGAAGAACCCTTTCTTGTTATTTTTGACATCTCTGGCCAGTTCCTATTCAAGTTGAGCTTTTGCCTTTCTAACTGCATCTCTTCACACTCTGGCAATGCCCTTGTAGTTCTCAGTGGACAATCTTCCACTTCTCCATCTCTGGTACGCATCTCTTTTGGTTTTAAGCAGACCCAGGAGCTCGTGGTTGAGCCAAGGGGGCCTCTTGCTCTGCTTACTTCCTTTTCTTTTATAGGGGATAAACTGGTTTTGTGTTTCCAAGAGAGCATTCTTGAAGAACTTCCAGCACTCACTGGCTCCTTTATCCTCCATGGAAGCTTCCCACGGAATCCCTCCCAACTGAGCTCTGAGCGAGCTGAAGTTTGCTCTTCTAAGATCTAGAACCCTTGTCTTGGTGCTAACTTTCAGCATGCTCAGCCGAATCCCAAACTCCACAATATTGTGATCACTGCAGCCAAGGTTGTTACTGACTGAGATATTACAAAACAGGTTTTCTTGGTTTGTGAATAGCAGGTCCAGCAGTGCCTCCTTCCTGGTTGGCACATCTGACATTTGTAAGAGGAAACAGTCCTCTACGCATTCCAGGAACTTAATGGATGACATGTGGGCTGCTGTATTGTTCTTCCAGCAAATGGCTGGATAGTTGAAGTCACCCATGAGAACCAGGTTCTGTTGACCAGAAGCTTGCCTTAGTGTCCCAAATATTGCTTCATCAGCTTTATTGTTGTGGCTTTTGGGGTTGGTAGCAGATGCCCACTGTAAGGTCCTGCTTGGAAATTTTAACCCAGAGGCATTCAATAGAGCACTCACAATCACCGTAGTTGACTTTGATACATTTGAGGTTTTCCTTAATATAGAGTGCGACTCCGCCACCTCTTTTTCCCTGCCATGTACTAGCTGTCATGTACTAGCACATACCTCTTCTATCAAGAAAAGGTTTAAAGATATAAACTGGCTACATGTATCCCAGGAGCTCCCCCTTGTATTCTGCTTGTCCTTTCTCTGTCTTCCTTAGTCATCCTGTCTGCGTGTGAAGAATACCTTAGAGTACCTCCCTTAACTGCCACGGCTTCATTAGCAAGGTAACAGTTTTCAAAAGAATATAAGGTAGCTGTAAAAAGAAGAGGAATAAGTTACAAATAAAACAAATAAGCACTGGATTCAAGTGCAGCAAGGAAGATTTAGGTTAGACACTAAGAAAACTTTTCCATGGTTTGCATAGCTAATTACCAAAACAGATTCTTGAGATGATGCTGTTGTCTCTTTTTTACTGAGGGAGGGAGGGAAAAAGGGGCAAGAGTCTATGTGGGAAAACAACAGACACCGCCTCACTCATGAAGAGGAGGTCTCATAGTGCCTTTTAACTTTGTTTTCTGTGATTTGTATCTAAATGGCAGAGTCAGGTAATACAAGAGTGAACTACTATAGCTAAACATACTGTCTTCTCCACGAGACTGAGAAGCAGACCATCTCTGGAATCCTGCAGTGAACAGTTCTGTGTCCCAGACAAGATCTGTGTCTGAATGATCCAGCCGGTTTCTTTTTAAGTACCAAGCACAAAACTGTTCTGATATTTCTTCACTGCATCTTGATTTTGAGTCTATGCTTTGCATTAATTAGATAGCAGTCAGATTCAAACTCTGAAATGCTTTAAAGGGACAAAATTTGTACCTTCACTAGCATAACAACTCTGATGCACTACTGTTCTTAAGGATATTCACATCTATTTGTTCACATTCTTTAACTGAAAAATGTGTGCTTCAATTAAAATACAAATATCTATATTACTCAGTTGTCACACTAAAATAGACACTTTGGTCAGAGTATCCTCCAGAAGACTTTACAGCGCCCAGTCAAGCCCTTTAACTTACCCTTAAGCAAGTCTGTTTTGTCAAACCAAGCATCTGACCAGGAGATGAACCTACACCAGTGAAATACAGAAAAAGAAAACATGACAGAAGAGAGTAACACAAAAGAAAGAGGTACAGAACACATAGTTTAACTGAAAGTTTAAAAGGTATTTTAGGAGCTGAAGGAGAAAAAAAATAAATCTCTAGATGATTATAGAAGCCATAAGAAATTATATGCTTTAGCACTTAACATTGTAACTATTACATAATGCACTATCTAATTGCAGAATTCCTTGCAATTAATAAAAGTTATTTCTTTCTTGTAGACTTTACCCTGGCGTAACATATGTAGGAAAGAACAGTTAGCAGGAATAATTTCCTAAATGGTCTGATTAATATAAAGTAAGGCTGTTTTTTTGTTTCAGTGGTCAAATTCTGCTTGTAAGAACCATTTTGCCTATTAGCCTGGGATATGTTTTTCTCCCTTCTGAAATGAATAGGGGTTCTTGGTTGTTGTTTGTTTTTTCCTGTGGATCCTCATCTAGCACTAGAAGAGACGTCAATCATTGTCCATTATCCTTTCTGAACATCTCTTATAAGTGTCACAGCCACCCTACTCTGCTCTCCAGGAATGCAGTGGGTACTTTTCTTATACTGCTAAAACCACAGCTTAGTGAAGGAGACACTGGAATGAGTCAAATTTTAATGGTTACATTTGCAAGAGGTTAAGAGCAGCAGGTCACAGCAAGACATCCCCTCCCTCTCCATCCCCAAGGGAGATGCAGAGCTCAAGCTCTGCCCAGCTTTACCCCATCCCATGGGGTGATGACGGCCATGAGAGTGTTTATTTGTTCTAATCTGCCCCAAAGCCATGAGCAGCATGAGGGGAGCCATGAACAGCAACAAGGGCTTAGCTCAGGCTTGGACCTTACAGCACGCTGATGTGGGCACCCACTACCAGGGAGGCAGAAATGTTGCATGCAGGATGTAATGTAGTTATGGGTCAAGGTGAAGATAGTTATGGAAAAATGGACACAGCATACAGCAGCCACTTGCAAGGAAAACATGACTTGTCTACCTCAAAAGCCTTGAGGGTTTCACATCACAGACAAGACCCTACCAAGGACCCATAGCCTTTGCGCTCTGTGCCTTTAGGGTAGGTTTTTTCATGTCTGTGGAAGCTTGCACTAGGTCGAGCTTTACTGAATTGAGTAAAAAAGCAAAAACCCCAAAACCAGAAATGCCAACAAGTGGTAATGAAAATTTAACTTTCTGGAGGAAATGAAAAAATTATTTGACTATGGCACTGTTTATCCCTTGAAACTAATCAGGACTTAGGAGAAACGTAACTGATAAAATGGAAGGAATAAAAAAAATTCCATGGTCCAGTGAGCTTTATATGTATGTATGTGTATAGAATCACAGAATCATAGAATCATTAAGGTTGGGAAAGACCCTTAAGGTCATCGAGTCCAACCGTTAACCTAGCACTGCCAAGTCCACCACTAAACCATGTCCTCGAGCACCACGTCTACGCTTCTTTTAAATACCTCCAGGGATGGAGACTCAACCACTTCCCTGGGCAGACTGTTCCAATGCCTGGTGAAGAAGTTTTTTCTAATATCAAAAAAAAAAAAAAAAAAAAAAGAGTATATAATGTATATACAGTGCATATACAGTTCATTAAATTGGTGCCTAAAAAAAAAGCTTTATACCATTACCAAAGTGTTATCTCATCCTTGATGAAAAGTACAGTGGCACAACATTATAACAAATTCTCTGTCCTCCAGAGGCCCGTAACACCCATGACACCTGTATAAATCTAGCTCTTTAAGACCCTTTCTTAAATTCAGAGTATTCTGTGATTCCCTTGTACGACGTTTCACTGTTGGGTGCTACAAAAGGATCTCTGAAGTCTTGTATGTCCTCACTTGGTGAAAATTCAGACATATGCTGAGTTTCAATGGTGTTTCAGCTTCTCATAATTTTTCAGTTTTAAAATTATCCTTTGCAATGGCATTTGTAATTTTCCTCTGAAACCAACAGCTTGGAGGAATAATAAGAACAGTTCAGTATCTCAGTTCTCAAATGGCACTTCACACTTTACAGGAAGGTCTGTTTAGTGCTCTAGAAATATGAGCAAGTATGTCCTGTTTCATTTAAACAGTCTCTGCTCATGTCCTTTAACAGGCAAACTGTTTGCCTTTTAGAGAAAACATTTGGTTAGATGCAACCACAAAAAGTGTTTCTTTGATCACTGTAAATAGCTGACTTTTGTTTATACAATGTTTCCCGCAGCAGAAATACTGTGATTAAAAGCTTTAGCACAGCTAGTAAGATGCTTTAGTGCAGCACATTCTTTGGGAATCTTTCTGTCTGAGCTTTCTCTAATATTCCTGGAAGATGAAAACCAAAAACTGAACTGCAATCACCATTATGAGGACTCCAGGTCTGTGTATGCATCTCAAGCCAGCTCCTGCTGCAAAGCATTGCGGGCAGGACATAACTACAGATGAGATTTTGGCTGGAGGCACTTATGCTTCTTCCAGTAGCAAGAAATTGGTTGCCTGGTGGAGCACATTCTTCATATGTTCAGGGTCAAACTGAGTGCTAAGCTGTGGTCAGGAAGGAGTTTTTGCCTGGTCAGATGGACAGAGAATTTTTGGGGGAGGCTGGTGGGGGAGGAAAAGCTGCCTTTCTGTTCTCTCCTTTGCTCTGCTCTGCTTGTGGTACATCACAATTTTTGAGACCTCATTTTCAAAAATGAGAATTTTTCTGTCTGTTCCAAGAAAAGAAATATAAGTGCCCCCATAAGGTATGTATATATGTCCAAAGAGTGTGAATAACATGCTAAGCAAGGTATGTGCATTTGCCTGCTTTCTTTACCCTCAGGAAAACAAAACACGTTTGAGCAGGTTGTCAAAGCAGAATACATGTAGGAAATACGGGAAAGTATTGCCAAAAATACTGTTGATATTTTATTCAGTTTGCTTTGCTTACACCTGCAAACCATACAGTTTTCTTAACACTTGGTTGCGTGCTTACTCACAAATGTTAATGTGAGCAAATATTCACGAATAAATCTGAATTCATAGCAGACTTCACAAAATACAGTTAAAGAACTCCACGTTCCCAAAATATTCTTAGAAGTTTCAGATTTATGGAGCCTCAGTTATCCCAGCAGGAAACAGAAACAATAAGAAGATAGCATACACTATTAAACACATGGTGCCAATAGTGGACGCTCATGAATAACATATAGTAAGTGTGCGATTGCAGACAAATTTTTATCTTCTGGTAATGCCCACCGTATGCTATGCAAGCACATACAGCATGCTCCCCTCCTGAGCAGCTCACTACCTAACAAGCACATTTCAACAGAGTGTTCAGAAAAAATGAACATATATTGCAACACATTCACTGATGGTTTGTGAACTAAAAATGGCTACACTTGTCCTCTATGCTATTTTCAGTAAAACATTCGCTATATTCTTCTTGTAAGGTTGCAGACCTCAGCTGTCTTCTGCCAATGCAAAGGAAATGTAGAACATGCAAATAAAAATGTCATTTGCAAGGTACACCTTGGATTAGATCTTGTATATTACTTAACAGTCTTTATTGAGGGAATGGCAGCTTTTTTACTGTATTCACAACAGTACCTTGCAGCAAATGCTCAGCTTCTCCTAATCACTTTTCTCTACAACATTTCCCGGTTTCAGCAGGAGCATAATTAAGCAGGATTACTAAACAGCTGAAAATAAGATATCCCTTGCTAGGCATTTATCTGGAGACATTCATTATGAATAAACACATTTGCACTTCATTTTAAAGGATGTTCTTTTAAGAAAGATGCATATATATTGCTGTTATGTTGCAGCATGAATACTCATGTTCTCTAGTTATTCAGATTGTTTTGGATGTATTATTTCCAATTTAGCAAACATTCTGTTGTAAGAGGATGAGGTTTGGAAAAGAGCTGTCTAAAAATAGAACTGCTGATCCCACAATGGTCGTTACTTTACCCTCAGGCTTTATGCCTAACTGAACAGAAGTGCTTGCTGAGGTGCCGATGCAATAACCTCTTTGAATGTACTCTGCTATTTCGGGCTTATCACTTCAGCATCTATATAGACTCCAGCTTTGAAATCTGCATTTCCTGAACCGCACATATTACAGCAAAAAGCTATGTTCTGTGCAAATCTTATGGTTAAATAATTTCAAGATATAAAGAAGACTAAACATGCAAACTAAATATATGCAGGATCACATCTACAATAGACAAAATGCTTATGATGGAGCTGTTTGTAACAGAAGGGACCTTATCTCATTCTAAACTATTCTCTTTGGTTTCCTGTGAGTGATTGATTTCTTCTCTGGATTTTTCAAAATATATTCAATGCTACATTCTGGTACTTTCCACAGACTATATTTAAAACACCATAATCATAAATCATATGCTACTTGATACCCGCAGGCACAATCAGATATAATTCAATTGGTTAGCCTTGCTAAATGCTGCAAGGGTCCCAACCACCCAGCTGAGGTGAGGTTTTACCATCTGCTTCAAAAGAGTAGCAGCAGACAAAACCTAACGTAGTTGACATGCAAGTCTCTCAAGGAGAAAAGAAGCCTTGGGCTGCTACATGTCAAAACCACTTACTTCTCAACCTACCCAAGTGCCGAGTCAGCTGTGTAGTTTGAAGATAAATGACCCACTGAGCCTAAATACAACTGCTTTGGCAATTTGCAATGCCTGAAAGGAGAGTATTTTGATCTATCATGTTGCTTCCTTTATCAAACCCATAACACCATCTGAAGTATAATAGCGTTGTTTCCAAATTAACAGCGCATAAACCTATGAGCAAAACAGAATAGCTGCAAAGCGCCAGTAGTCTCTTAACTGCACTTCATTTTCTAGCAAATATATAGCTGAGCAGATGCAGGGGTGGCCTTGTGAGAGAGTCAAAATGGCTGCTGTGCTCCCTTGTAACATTCCTGGAAAATGCTATGCAAATACTAAACATCGTTTTTTAAAATTTCTTTTCTTTTTCCTCTCCTCACTGAGCACAGACTTTCAATACAGAGTGGTTAGCAAGGTAATGCTTGGGATGCTTTCACCAACAGCCTCCAAACAGAAGTTAACACAGACACGGGATCTTTACGGAAATCCTGTGTTATCATCATCTCTACTTGTTTCTTCTTGAAAGAAAGATATTGTCTATCAAAAATAACATAACAGGTCTCATTTCAACCCAGGAGCACTTTCCTCAGATGGATCCATGTATTTTGCAGCCAGTTCAAGGAGAATATGAAAATCAGTATCAGTAATCCCTTTAAAAAACAGAGCAAAAATATTCTGCACAATGCAAGGAGAGGACAGGAAAAAAAGGGGATAAATGAGAAAGTGTTCAGATGCTGATCCGTGAGGCCTAAGGCTCATTCTGCTTTGATATGGCTTCCACAGGTTCTACAGATATGTTGGGATGCAATCTGACTGGCATCTAGTGTTTCAGGCATCCCATGAACCAGCCCTGCAAATATCAGCAGAAAAATCCCTTGACTAGTCCACATGACAGAAATTTTCCAGAAAGAGATCCTGCATGGCTAGTTTTAGATCTTTGCATCAGTATGGACAGAACTACTACAAGGTCCTCCAGGGGCATCTGGTCTTGCCGCTGCCAGGAAGGCAGCCAGGCATTTGTTTCAGGAGTGTACCTCTGATGAACCCCATTTGTATCTATCAGTTAGGTGCACTGCTTATTTCATACATAAGGACACCCTACTGACCCAGTCAGACATTCTGAATTTCAACTTCCCTCATATTAAAATCTCCTTTTGAAGTGTGATAAAGAGATACAGACATGGCATGCTTCACAAGAATGTAATTGAAATGATCTATAGCAAGAAAACTTTAAAGTAATTTTTCCCATGATCTCATAAATTCATGTAATTTTTTGTCAGTTACTAGCAGGGAATTTTTTAAACAGGTGTACATATATTATTTCCAACAGTAGAAGTTGTATAGAGGTGCCAGATTTCCACCACAGCTCTACGTTCACTTCATTATGAAGAAAAACATATTCATTATCTTAAACTTTACATACATGGTCTCAGCCCCAAAATGACTTTTTCAATGAAAATTATTTCAATGGATATCTGCCCATTCAAGCAAAACAAAACAAAAAAATCTTCCATATGCAGGCTTTTCTTCGTACTTCTAAAGCACCTTGAACCCAACAATCTTGGCAAACTTTTGCAAATACTGGTCAAGTTTTGCGATGGATCTATAAGACTTCATTAAGGCTAACACAGCCACTGCTGGTAAGAGACTGCTGATGTTCAGATGTGGCTGGTCCTTCAACAGTAATTTTCCCCTCAAATGTCAACTATGTGCTCCCTATATATGCTAGTGGAGTCACGATTACTTTACTCTCACAGCCAAGGAGGGAGATGAAAATGTGAATTTGAAATAGTTATTTGCATTAAGGGATGGAAGCCTGAACCGTGCAAAATTATTAAATTAAAATTCTGAACTCCGTCTGTCTTGATCCAAGTTGAAGATTCATTCATAAGCACAATTCATAAATAATTTAATCAGAAGGATTATTGTTTATTCTATTCCTTCAGTTATCCCTAGCTGTATGCAGTGTAAGAGCGCTGTTTCCTAGTGAGTCTCAAGACAGAATGGTATTTGCAGAGATGATGTGACATTTCTGCTACAAATTTTATGATTTAAAGAGGCTTGGATCCATCAGGCTTACATTTTGCATAGCTATTATACCCACTGTATTGTTATCTGGTAAACATAAGCAATTCAAATCCAACATAAAAATCTTCTAATTCCTTAAAACCGTTCCCTGTGCTTAGAGACTGATTTGGTGTATGACAGGATGGATCCCTAAAATACAGCTGAAGTCACCTAAACCAGTGCTATATAAAGTTCGCTTTTAAATTAAATCAGGATTTCCTGATATATAAGGAAAAAAAGTACAATTGTGGTGTCTCTGCGTCTTTGTGTCTGAACCTCAGACAGTAATCATAGGAAATATGTCACCTGTTCTGAGGTTTCTTTCTATGTGAGCTCTCCTATTTTCTTTCTAGTCATTTTTCCCTCACCTTTGTGAAAATATGTGGTTTGCTGCATTTTCAGTACTTCTGGCTTGCTTGCACTTCCCATCTACCTAAGAAATTTGGTCACTTATAAGCAATAAAAAACCCCTTTGTGCTCCAGGGTAAGGTTAGCTGGTTAAGAAACAGCTCAGAAGAACAAGGATTCTGGACTGAGGGAATTTTCTTATTCTTGATGACAAAGTAATCAACCTGAAGTTCATTTTCTGCATCAAGATTCCATGACACCATCTATACTTGTTCTCTCTGTCACTTTCTTTGAATAAACATTTACTTAGCTCAGATTTCTGAAGTATTTCTTCACTCTGATCATAAGCGTAAAAAAGGTCTCATTCACTAATTTAGTAACAGCCCTTGTCTGTAAATTCAATATGATACACTTTCTATTGGATATCAAATACAAAGAATTCAGTGTTCACCTTAAATATCTGCATCAGACCATATCTTTTTCTCCCACAAGGAACATAAGACAGTTGCAAATTTTACTGCACAGACAAACAAAAGACTTCAATCAAGATAGTTTAATGCTAATGCAGAAATCTGGTATCTTCAAAAAAATAATGTTTACCTAAATTATATTTTTTAATGCTCCTTTTATTAAATACAAAGAATACAGAAATTGGTTACCTGTGTTTTAAAACTATTTATTTGCAATGTTAATCTATGGAGACCAAAGTTTGTTTGAAGTTTGTTAAACAGGATATACACTCACCGGAATTATAGGTTTCCTATACAAAAGGCTATGCACTAAGGTTTGGATCCCCACCTGGAAAGTTAGAAGGTAGCAGCTCCAAAGCAATAAATAAAACCCAAGTTTAAGTTAACAAGGATGGTCATTAACACAGTCTGTTTACTGTCTGAACAGGAGATGGCTCCAGCTAGCCATACCCAAGGGACACCAGCATTTCTTAAGTGCAGTGGTACATTATCGTTAAGTTACAAATTATAAGAAATCTTGCAGAGAAGATGTGAATGTAATGCAATCTGAAGGAAAACATGAATATACAAAGAAAAGTTTGTCTCCAGATCCGAATCACTTTAACTGTGAGCAGTATCCAGAAGTCAGGAAGTTAAAAGAGGTAGTGATCCTCTATAACTTATCTGTTTCTAAATTTGGTAACTGTGTTAATATTGGGATTACAGAAAATAAATATTTGGTTTACATTAGACAGTTGTCTGCTTTTGAAAGTGAGTGCTGGGAACTACCAAATTAAATGGCATTCCATCCATACCAGGGTGATGATCTCAAAACCTGGAGTATTGTGAATCTTACATTGGACTAGCACTTTCTAGTACTCCAGAATATTAAAAAAACTTGTTTGCTTTTTTGGAAAGCAACACATTTTAAGCACAGTTATATCTAGTCTGTCTTAACAGACCTAGCAAATTAATGGATGAAGCTCTTATCTCTGCTGCAACAGATTTCAAAGTTCCATAGCAGAAGAAATGTTTAAATCAAGGACTTCCCTCTTTACAAACAAAAAGCTTATTTTTGGAGGGGAATTTTAGTGGGTATCTACTTTGGGGGGACAAGCCATATGCCTAGAATCATTACAAGAAACGTTTACATTGACACTTGCTTCTGTATGAGTAAAAATCTAACAGCAAATTTTAGCCACATGAACAAAATAATAGAAAGCAGAGTACTCTGCACCTCTTTGTTTTCAGTAACAGAGAACAATCGGTACTTGTTAGTTCCAGGAAAAAAAAAGAAGAGGGGAAAAAAAAGGATTTTCTCAATAAAAATC
Source organism: Platalea leucorodia (assembly GCF_965183815.1). Taxonomy (NCBI): domain Eukaryota; kingdom Metazoa; phylum Chordata; class Aves; order Pelecaniformes; family Threskiornithidae; genus Platalea; species Platalea leucorodia. The sequence goes on along the minus strand of NC_138823.1, from coordinate 134,409,004 downwards.
AGAACAATGGAGGAAAATTGTTTCAGGACATTTGGATATCCACATACATGATGTCAGCATTATTCCAGAGCTCCTTAGATCTTATCCAAACCTAGAAAAACCAAAATCCTTTCAAAATGTCTTGGGAAATAAGGGTCCAGGCAGATGCTCACAGAGAAAGCAGCCTTGTTCCAACTGCAGATGCTAATCTTATTAGAAACTTGAGTTCCCAATTGCTAGCAGATACCACTGTCCACCTGGAAGTGCATGTAGAGCAAAGCTGGAACACATAGGCTGGAACCCCTCACTTCCCTTTCACTCGTATTTTTGTATTTTTGTAATTTTGTATTTTTTTTTATTGGGTTTTGTATTGGTTGTCCAAATTGCAGAAGTCTAAAGGTAAAAGATAATAACACATGAATTCAATACAGATCGAATTATTTTCTAAACCATTCATTTTGTAAAGATGCATTGGTTAACATCTTTGTGGGTTTTTTCTGTACATAATAAATATATTATTCTTTCTACTCTCCTATTTTCATGTGGTTTACCTTCTATTTTACCTGGGCCTCTTAAAAAAAGCAATGCAGTCATCTTCAGACTTTCTCAAGGTACAGATCTAGAGGGACAGGGTGGCAAAGGACATTATAGCTCTTGCAGTTACCAGTGCAACATGCATGTCCCAGGTTAAGTCTGACTCCAGTCTTGCAGTTGTGTTAAGCCACATGTGCACAGTGCCTGGACTCCACCTGGTTCTGTGAATAACATCTTCAAAACCCTGCTGGATTATTGCTCAGCAGCCTAGACAACCGTATGCTTCAGTTCTTTTATTAGAGTAAGAATTACCCACGGACATAGATCCCTCATTCTTGACAGACATCTTAAAGCCTGGGTAAAGGAAATATTTTTCTGCTGTTATGTTTTGCAGATTTCAATCAAACAGGTATCCTCCGAGCTTCCCAGGAGAGTTGAACCCCACATTAAAAAAAAACAAACAAAACAAAACCAAGGTACCACGCATTTCTATCCTCCCATGCAGGAGCATAGCGTTTTGAGGTATTGGTATCAAGGTATTGGTAATGCACATACATTTCTCTTCCCCTTTGAAGAGGTTTGAACTTACATTTCCCTGGGTAATGCTCTAACTACCCAGCTATATCTCACTGTAGAGTATGTTGCCTGACTCCTTCCTGTTAAAACTCATCCCCTCAGACTAATTAAATATGCATTTGGTCAGGAAGAAGCATGACGTTGCTGCCTTATAACTAGCATATTCACCTGGGAATCAACTTTAAGTAATGAAATGTTTTACATCAGGCATTGACTTTAGGAGTGGATGAAATGAAAGTCTCCCCTGAAGTCCAAGTAAGTGTCCTAACTACTAAGATACCAAGTCTCCAATGAGCTTCAGTCTTCACAAATAGAACATCTTCAGCAGGAGAAGCCATGATGGTCTTTACACCTCCAGGCAAGCTTGTTAATGAATTTATCAGAACCAAAAGATATGTGGGCTCAATTTACCTGAATACTGGATAACTTCTACCATCCCACATGGTGGGATGTTTTGTGGAAAAAAAAGGCACCCTTATGTGCTCTACACCTGCCTGTGACTGCCAGCAGTGGATGGACTCCATGGAGACAGGAGGTATGCTGAAAATACACATTCTCCTTGGGATTTCTCACTGTGAGCTATCAAAAATCGGCAGCCACTTTGATGAATTTTAGGAGTTTAGATCAGATATACCTATGTACACCAGTATACGGAGCCTATGTATCTAACTGAGGGCTTTGGATCTCGTGAGGCCAAAATCCTTTTGTGGATGTGGCTCTACAGAGGTGGCTACTATTGTGGCAGAGGAAGGAGCTCTATTCTTTAATGCCCCAGACTATCACCTTAACAACCAGGAAAAGCACAGCCCAGCTCTCCTAATGAGCCCATCCTTTGTACTGCGTTTATAGCACCTGGTTTTATAGCACATAGCACAATGAGACAAGGGGAGGATAAACAAAAGAAGATTCATTTTCTGACTTGCAACCAGCCTTTTGAGTATGGAATGGAGTGGGATGGATTTGGAAATGGGCTGTAGTGATTAAGCTGTGGAATCAGCAATTTGTTTATCTCCCACAAAGCCCATGATAAAACATTCATTGAGTTAATGCAAATATTTCAGCCCTAAGTAAGATGCAATAATACTCTACAGTCTTTTTAAATATGAAAAAAAAAAAATCATCTCTTTGTGCTGAAAAGGCAAAATACTTAATACCACCTTCAAGAAAAAAGTCTTCCCTACTCCTAACAAATGGTAGTTAATTTAGAAAATAACTCCAGCTGTGCTGTCTCTGCTCCCCAGTCAGCTGACATCCCTTTTTGGCATGTTATCTTGTGCCTGTAAAGATACTTGACAACACTGTTTTTTCCCCCATTCCATTTATTTGAGCTTTAGATTCAAAATGCAAATATATGGGAAACAGCATATATATTGTTTGCAATAAGCAGCAAGAGACATGCACTCTTTTAAGTTTTGAACAAGACGTGAAGGTTAGTCAGTCTAAGGTTAGACAAGAAGCTGAGTTCAGAGTTCAGCTCTCACATGATTTCTGTTTCATTTACAGGCTCAACTGTAAATAATTTGAAGTATAGAACACTGGCACTGCATCATATTTCACTACATGGAACATAAAGAATAATCATCACTTGAATGAGAGGTCAGAGTAGCCAAGATGCAAGTGAAGAATAGTTGGAAAAAGGTTAGTTCAGGCCAAAGAGCTGCTACAGCAGCTAGCACATAGCATATGAGTCAACCACTGACACAGAGAGAAAATCTGAAGATAAGCAGTGGCCTCGTGTAAGAACAGGGAAAGAAAATGAGTTCTAAACAGGCCACTGGGAAACTCTGGAAGTACTCTGCCAACAGAGAATGATTCTGTAGCACCTTGGCAAGGACCCTACCAAATGACTTCTTCAGTGAGGCACAGTGGATGAACTTTTTAATAGTTCTATGCAAAAATGAAAGAACAACCTTAAAAAAAGGGGGGGGGAGGGGGAAATAGCTATAAAAATATGTATTCTTCCCAAGTATACTGTAAAGAACTTGGTGTCTATGGGAGCAGGAAGTTATTCAAACATCCTAAGTTATCCATTTATGAAGATCCTTCACTATAACCACTTTTACCTGCTTTAGATCAACATTGCTAAAATTTGTATTTGCAGAGTGCCTATGGCAACAAACTAGAAATCTACAATCTAAAAGTCTATGTTAAAACCTATGGAAGATGGCCAGAGAACTACATTTTCCCTGGAAATCTTCAAAAGTGGATTCCCAGAATAAAATCAGGAAATTTGATTCCTCTTTCAAGGTACTGAACACAGGTACTCCTAGACATCATGAATAATTTTACCAGGAAGAAAATGTTTTACAGTAGACTGACCACTTCTCAGTTGTGTGTGTATGCATGCAAACACATATATGCAATTCCCAAGTATTTTCCTTCTCAGACCAAGCTAGCAAATTCAGAACAATAGTGTTCATTAACTCATTTTTTTGTAATTTTTAGTTAATTAGTATAAATGAAGCAAAGAACATCTTCATATGGGCAAAGCATTTAACAGGGAATAAATGAATAAAATGCTTGAATTACTGCATGTTTTCATCCTGTAGCAAGATCATTTTATAAATCAAATTCTATGAACTGTTTCTATAAAGTTCTATAGTCGTCTAGACTGGAGTCAAATTCCTGAACTTAGAGGATTTCTGATCCAGGCTTAGGTCTAAGATATGCAGCAGAAACTTGTCTAGAGTATGTAAATACTAAAACAAGAAAAAATATTCACAAACTGATGTGGAGAATACACAGGACTGTACCTGTATAATTTCTATTCTAGGGATCAAACAAATGCTCCCATGCACATCAACTGAAAAAATAAGTCTTTTAAACAGAAGATACCTGCAAGCAACCTGAAAATTTGTATTTGACTATTTTTTCTTTTATTCCTGTTGGAAAAGAAATGAAGGATAGAAAAAAGAGCAGGATAGCTGGCATTGATCAAACCAAGAGATGCAGATACTCAATATACCCATAAAACTGTGCCCAGGAACTGGTCAATCAGGAAGAAAAAAACATAGATTTGCTCTTTATTTGGATTCTTGCCTAGGAATTCTCCATAAATGTAATGGCAAAAGGATAATTTTTTTACTCACATTTTAAAAAGGCAGAATTTTGTATACCTATAAATGTAGCATTTAGACATACTATAGAAAAGATAATAGTTTATGTTCTTTCTCCTTTGGGGAACTGGGAGGAGGAAAATGCTTTAGCAAAGAAATTGCATGAAAAATGAGTCCAAATGAAAGGTTGAAGAAGCTATCACAGAAAGCTATCAAAGAAAAAGATGAGTTGCAACAAATTCATGTGTCTATTCTACATGACACACCAAAAACTGAAGCAGAGATGTAAAAATGGCATTATTTTAAGACAATCTCAAGATTTTTTGAAAGATATTTAATATTTATGACTTCAGTTTTCTTTATTTAAAAATAAATCCTTTGAGGAGCACTCAGGTCACGTTTTTAAGCATCTTGTTGATTCACCATGGAATAGTAAATGTAATTTAGAAAAAAAGAAAGTTAAAAGTCCCAAGGTGATCTTCTAACTTCTAAGGTCAACTTTAAAAAAAAAAAAAAAAAAGAAGTTACATTCACAGTATCTGTGACAATTGGCAACATCCCAACTTTCTTCCCCTCCTACAACAAAAAACAAGTGACAACTTGAATGCAGAAGACATTATACTTAAAAGCCATAGACTCTCCTTGTACTTCATCCTAGGGTTTTAGTGGAAACCTCTGTGGTCCCATCTCACTTGCTTCCCTCCTCCCAGTCAAAGAGAACATGATAGATTTACTCATAGGAACTGTTTTCCAAATGCTGTGAATTGGCCAGGGATGAAGCCTACTCTAGAGGAGTACTCCTCCAGCACTGTGAAACCCCTTGCTTAAAAAAATACATTGCTACTCATGACTCCCACACAATTTTCCTTTTCCTCATATGTGAAGCTTAAATGCGGCAACTTTTTTCTCCACCTAACCGAGCTGGCATCAAAGCAACTATTCCCCCAACATTTGCATATTACATACCTAATGCTCTCATGTCAAAATGAGAATACAATTTGAGAGGAAAATTGCTGGAACTTGCAGGCCTGACTCTAATTGTGCTGGTCTTATGGAAACAATGTCCCACAAACACATCGTCCCTGTGCAGTACACTCATGCTGAGCATTTCAGGCCTGCTTTCCGTGAGCCAAACTGTTGATCTCACTTGTGAAACATGCACAGGACAATTTCATATTGTGTCCACAGCCCTGCTTACAAATGTCCTCCCTGCAATGCAGGCTGCTTTTGCATAGTGCTTAGTTCAGCTTATTAAAAAGCCTTCCAGTCCATCCAATGGCCAGGACCTGAAGGACACAAGATGCACTGGACTTCTATACTGCTTTGGGGGTAAACATTCTTCTTATTCTGGATAGGAAAGAAAGAGAGGAGAAGACAAAAAGCCAAATCCACATACTGAGCATTTATTTAAAACATCCAGGGTGCTTGAAATGGGAATGACTGATTTTTAAACTTGGGAGATAAAGACAATATTTGAATACATTGCTATCGTAACAGATAAAGAACAATATTTGGAACAGAATTTATTTTATTTTTATTCTTATTCTTCAAGGCAGTTTTGGTTTCCTGCATTCGTTTATTAAAAAAGAAAAGCCAAAGCTGGAGCACCAGTGCCCAAAATCCTGAGCAGCCAACAGCCTCTTCTGTATTCACTCCCAGTACAGAAAAAGCAGGGATTTTTCCATTTTGCACATGATTCACAGTTTGCTGCAGTGATGCCACCAAGCCAGCAGCGTGTATACCTCAATACAAATTAGCAAGGGCTATTATTCTGCCATTTGTCATAAAAGCTCTCTCTGGGAACACAGAGCACATATTTCATTTCACCACATCAGAAGCAGGCTTGACAGCAAGGCCAAACTTAGTGCACCTCCTGCAGTTAGCAACAAAAAACTTGTAAATAGTTTCTCAGATAACATTGACATTTCATGAGGGCACAGAATTTTGCTAATGTGCCATCCCATTGAGGGACTTTTGCCTGACAAACAAGAAACAGAAATCCTTGCCCAAATACCACCACCACCACCAATTCCTATTGACATCAGTAAGCGTCCTGAGACCTTCAGCATTCACAGATTAGCTGAAAATACATCATTAGTCACAGTAGACCATATTGTTGCTGACTGTTAGCCATTGATTTTCTATTTAGCTTTAATGGCAAATTTAGCACTTGCCAAAGCTGCCAAATTAACAGCATTGACTAGAAAACTGAAGTCACTTCAGGAGTGAAAAAAAAATTAAGCACAGTCCAAATTTTTCCTCATTGTCAATATTTGTTCCTTGGAGCAAGTCTGAAGAAAAAGGATCTTCTATATTGCTACTCATTTCACTTTGGTCTCTATAGAGACAGCCCAGAAAAGTGCTAATTTATGGCAGGATTTCAAAACCCTGACAAGATTCCTCAGTCATACTCTTACTTCATTTCCCTGATAAAATTCCATTAGCTGGCTATTAGTCTCCAAGAAGAATTCACATCTTATTAAAAGGACTTCTCTACTCCATATCTACCTGATGCTATTCCTTCTGGCCAAATTACTAGACTATGGAAGGGTACAGTATATAGCTTACTATAAAGCTTCTGTATTTGTGGGTGAGACTGTGTTTGTGGCTTTATGTAATCACCAACCACAAAGGCAGCTCAATCCCTTAGAGAAAGGACACATTTCATATTTTAAACAACCTAATCTTTACACTTTTTGAAGTCCCACTTTCAAATTGCAGACTAAGAGACGGGATTAGTGGCAGGAATTGTACTGGTAAGAACATTGGTAATTTTTCCTAGAAAGTTAGTTAATACAATCATGGTCAACCTTTGCTTTGAATAAAAGTAAAATCCAGAAGTTAATGTCTCCTCTCCTCTTGTATACAAAGGTTATAATCATGGCATAAAAATAAATTAAAAAAAAAATTAATAAAACCTACAATAAGGAAGATATCAAAGAGCTGGAATAAATAGATGAGAGAAGACCCAAAGACCCTGTTTTCTCTTACTAGGAATAAGTAGCCTATGAAATCTTGCATTTTCACTTGTAAGGGTTGGAGGAGGGCATTTAGCAAAGGGAAAAATACATAATAAAGTCACAGTCTGGCATTATTAGCAAACCAAAAAATGCCATCATACTAATGAGTGCCTGGAAGATGCAAGGAATGTAAAATCTAGCATTGACTACTGAAAGTAACCCTGCCAGCAAAAGATAATATTTTTCTTAATGAATATTTTATTCAAAAGACTCTCACCTCCCAAATTCCTGCAGCTGAAAATCTAAACAACTAAGGATGAAGTCAAAATGTAAAAGAACAACAACAAAAAAACCCCAATCCCTCCCAAATCTTGAATAAATGAAATGAGAACTTTTCAGAAATCATTAGCCTCTGTTGAATTCAGTAGAGGCTAACTGAATGCAAGTACTATCAAAATGTAGCAAAGAATTTCAAATTTCTTTTTTAAATGACACAGAAAGCTGGCAGGACCTCAGTCACTCCAGTTTTCAGCCGCAAAGTACAACCCAGATGCTCTGGAGCATATTAAGGAATATGGGTTGCTACTAACTACTTTTCAGTATGCTCTTGATTTTTTCCTTCCCCCTCACCCCCTTATTGACTTCCTTTTGGCTGCAATTTTTAATCCTTGTTTGTAGTATTTATTAGAAGGTTTTAGAAAATGTTTTACAGAGTGGGTCAGTTAGGGCTTGTGGGCTATTTTCTATAGGCCACTGAAGACTAAATGTTCATTTTGTGGGTTCCTGTGTTTGCAAGAACAGGAGTCTGCACTCAGTAACACAAGTGGTCCCATCAAGTCTTACAGGCAAACATATCAGGAGGAAAAAAATCTCCATCATTGACTTGCTAGGAGTCATACGTTAAATAAAAGCACTGAGACAGCATCAAACAGATTTGCCAAGTACCTTGTCTCTGACTGACTGCCATATATCATGCTTTCCTTCACCGTTGTTGCTTCTTCCCACTCTTGACTCAATACCTACTTTTCTTACAGCCTGTATGTGACACAAAAATCCCTCTTCCCACTCACAAAATTTTCTTATCCTTAAATTTGCTACTTTTACTTAAATTCTGTTACCAGCGATCTCAGATGATTTGGGGTTTGCTTTATTCTAATCTGTGAAATGCTAGTGTTTCAAGGATCTAAACCCTATAAAACAGGGTTTAAATTCAATTAAATGTGGGTAAAAAATCCCTGGAGTAGAGAAAACGGAAGCCTGATGTTCCAGAGTGTTTCTGCTACACTGATGACAAACCCACTAACTCTGCTGGAGTCATACTATTACACATGAGAGGACATTAAGATGATTTTTTTTACATCCTATGGATATTACAACCATTTTTACAGGTCTTTTTCATACAAATCACATTCTTGAAGACAGCAGAGTTATTCCCATGAGTACAAGACTGACTATGTATAAGAAATAATAAAGGGAGCCAAATAATTGAAATAAATAAAATGCTGATGATAATTGACATTAATATATTGTGCTAGAGCATGACTATTTAAAATCAACAGAGCTACAATCTGAGTACAGTCTTAAAGGACAAGTAAAGAACCATAGGCATTAAAATGTTCTATTCACTGCTGCACAGTTTTCTGAAAATCACACAACACAAAGTTTCCATATATCTTTTGTTCTCTGCTCTCCTTTATATTCAAAGGAAAATGGTCTCTTAGAGCTAATTGACTCTATATTTTTCCATACTACTGTATTCTAGTGGATACAGAAGCAGATCTGCTGGAAAGTACGAGAGGCACATTAGATGATTTACTGGAAGATACTGTGCTGTATAAAACATTTTCAATCTAGCATGACTAATCACTTGACAGTGTTTCTGTTCAGGAAGAAGATCTGAATCTCTTTGTACCTTCACTCTGCCAGACTCCATGTAGCCATAAAGAGTTTGCAAACAGGGTAACTTATTAACTCACAACCCTGAGACGACCAGCGTGGAGGGCAATTGTTTGGTAACAATCAAGGGATCTATCTGTTCAAGCGTATCTTTTGGCAATGTTAGGATAGACGAGGCAAGAATATAGAAGAAAGGAGGATTAACCAATCTTCACATACTAAGAAAAAGCAAGGAAGTGACGCCAGAGCTCTCAAAACCCCCAAGTCTTACTCATTTTCTTTTAACCCACCTTCACAGCTACTGTTTCAGACTGTGCTATCCCACCACAGCAAGTGTTTCTCTGTCAGCCTGCAAGTTTGACAAGAAAGCAGAGTGTCCCGATGCACCTTGTTTTCCGAAGCACTACAAAATGTCGCTGGATGAGTACAGTGGTTTTTTGTTGATGGTGGTGTTTTAAAAAAGCTGCATTCTCTTTTTGAAATGAATTATTAATGCAAACAGGGTAATTTATGAAGTACTGCCAGTTAAAGCCTAACTACATCAGGTTTTATGTATGAGTTTCCATCATGCTGAACTAAGAGTTTAATAATACAGCTGTCAGAGCAGCTAAAGTTAGCAGAGCTTTAAAAGCTGTCTCTCAACAAAATGGTGTCCTAAATCTTATGAAGGATAGAGTAAAGGATGAAAAACAAATTCCAGGGAAACTAATCCATAGATCTTTGGCCCCAGCTATTTACCACATTTTCCTCTAAATTGCTTCTAATAAATAAAATGGATGCATGAATGATGGGAAAAAGAAGTTCTGTGGCTGCTACTCAGTTCTGAGAGAAACATTTCCAATTCGAATCAAGGATTGGCTTATGATTCAAAGCCCCTTAACTGGGATGGTGTAGAGCTATAGTTCCCTTGAAGAATTTTTTTTCCCCTTCTCCTCTACTTATTTGGAAAAGTTTCCACTTTGAGGGAGAAATTATGACCTCTGCCTGGCACAGGTTTAATTTTACTCATAAAAGGATTGTAAATGATGTAGCATAAATATTACTGCTTCACTAAATAACCATGATCACACAAATTCATCAAGAGACATAGTGAGAGCAATTATATAAAAAATTAAACAGAGAGAGCAAACAAATTGAGTAGGAAAAATGTTTTCCTTAACTAAGGAGGATTAGCCAAAATTTTTCAGCTGCTTTTAAAAACAAAACAGGTTCCACATTTTGCCAGAATATATTCTATAGGCAGAATAAGAAGCTATAACTTAGTTTCAGGTCAGCTTGATTTCAATAAAAACATTAACCTGGTTTTGCTTTCTACTCTGGTGTGTCCAGTGGAGCTGACATACGGACAACTCTTGCTATACTGAGGTCTGCAAGGAAGCACAACGATTTCTGGTCTGACTCAGCTCTGCTGTGAATCGAGAAAGTGTTATGATTGCTGCTGCTTTTATGTAGGCTGTGTACGCATAGAGTTTGGCATCTGTAGCGTAATGACTAAAATGTAATGTTCACTGAGGGCTACGCCACAGTCCATCCTACTTGTCCAGAAGAAGAGTAAGATTCACTCTTGCTATTTGAACGCTGCTAGAGCTACTTAGAAGCTACATCCTCCCAGGTGGATTAGAGTGAAGGCAAATACATGAAGTCCTGAAACAAAATTTCTGTACAGCTTTGTGTGGTATCATCTTGGCTGGGACATGTGGCATCCACATGGAGTTCACATAGAGTATACAGTCACAGATTGAGTCTTCTCCCTTCCGCTGCAGCACATGTCCTGACATACTTGAGTTCAATTACCTTGTTCATCATTCAGTACAGTTTCGGTGCCTAGAACTAACTAACTAATAAAACAAACAAATAAATAAATAAAATCTGTCCTATCTGAATTTATATTCTGCTCACAGAATTATCCCTTTTGATGATAGCTAGATGTGCAGATCAGGTTAGTATGGCATTTAGTTTTGTACAAGATTCAGGCAGACAGGCTTTCTCAATTGATTAATTATCTTAATAACTGTTAATTCCTTCCTCTCTAAATTGTTTTTTGCAGCTGTAGTGTTTCTTATAAACAGCTTTATTGCATGAGTAAATTTTTTGTTTTGGTTTGTTTTGTTTTTTCCTAAAATCATATTATTTTGATAAGAAGAAAAACATGAGACAAAATAATGTTCTCACTGTGGCAAATTCTTGATGTTCAGTTTTCGCAGGCTAAGTCTTCCCATTAAGTTGTTGAAGTCACTACAGCACACTTACTTTTTAAAAGACATTTCTTAAAAAGGTGGAGTCTAGCAGGATTTTACCTGCTTTTTACTTTTCCTCAATCCAGACGTTACTATTCACATCAAAAGTTATACTGGAATATATAGGACTCTCATAATTTATTTATTCTTTTCTCTCTGCTATTTTTTTTCCTATCCACTACCTTCTTCATTTACATTTTCTAAGTTTTGATATAGATTGATTATTCTTTTGGGAGCAGAGAGCAATACTGCTCCAAAGCACTTCCTCTGAGTCAGTCTGTGGAGGAGAAATTCCATCTCTCTCCATGCACTGTAAGTAAATTGTATGCTAAGGAGGTCAGTCTTTTTAAATATTATCATGTCTTTTTTATTTTACGCATCTTCATCTTTCCAATCTCAATAAGAAAACTATTATGATTCAGACTAGAAAAGAGAAATAACAAACAAACAAAAGTGCAGGATTACCTCTGCTTTCCAAATCATTAGATATTTTAAATTAAGATTATGTCATTATAATCTCTCACATAATATTTAGTTTTCCTTCACCAGTTGCCACTGTGAGGTAAATTTAATAGAGTCCATTTCTGGAGAGAATTTGAGCAAGATGATTTTAGGTCCCTAGTTCTGCAGAAACTCTTGCCATCCACATTTACAGCTCACTAAATCAGCAATTAATCTTCCAGCCAAAGTTCTAAATCAATCCTGATCCTTAAATCACTCTTGATTCTTGAATGATCGTTTGGCAGCAGTGATACTGAAATCACTGATCCTTCAAGCATCTTTGTCCCCCATACAGTCTACCAAAACTGCAGCCCCCAACTCAGTCACAGCCCTCAAAATCCCTGTCTACAGTGTCCCATAACCTCTCACCCACCAGCAGCCCTTCTCCTTCGTCCCCACATCCTCTTCTTCCCACCCACTACCTGAAAGCTGCTTTTTGAGGTCCTTCAGCATCGTCTCCTAAAGCAGCAGAACATCTCAGACCAAAGGCAGCACACAAGCCATGGGAAGGCAAAGAAGAGGAGGCTTTACTGCTCAGGGAAGACAGAAAAGAGAGTGAATCCAATTCCAGCTGCTGAAGGATGTCTCACTAAACAGCACGTATTAGGAGACCCAGACAGCTCTTTGCCAGGACGTAAGCCAATGGGGTAGGGACAGATCAGAAGAACTCTCCCTTAGACAGAAACTTCTCATATTGGGGGATCCTACTCTGGCAAAAATTCCACCTCTGAGGCTAGAACTGAGGAGTTGATAACCCAAATGTCTGTATAGCACCGAGAGTCTTTGGGGAGAAGACAAGCATGCTACAAAAAAAAAACAGTAACAAATACTCATGGTAGCTACAGGTGAAGTTCATTTGGTGTAGGCCAAAGCCCTGGGAGAGAAAGGCTTTGGCTTTACACCTGCACATGAAAATAAAAAGGCTTTGTAAAACCCCGAGTGGAGTGTCTGCCTCTGGGCCAGCAGAACAATAAGAGATGGAGAGTGAAAGAGCAACTTCTGAAGGGCTGCTAGTCTTTACTTGCGTCTACTTGCTAGTCTCTACTTCCTTCCTTCCAGGAGCAAGAAAGTGAACAGATCCTTGACCCCACTTTTTCCACAGCTATGTGGTTATTTTACACCCAGAGCTGAGTGGAAGAGAAGGATCATGCTGTGGCTCTGGTTCTTGGTCAGCAATACCATGTGCTGCTCTAGAGCTGAGTCGTACGTGCCCAAGTCATTACACTGGGCCTAAAAAAGTACTGAATTAGAAAAATAAAGCACTTCCCTGAATAAGACCTCCCAAGATGAGCATGTCAAGGCTACACTGGAGCCTGCCACAGTGGTAACCCTCAGTTCCAATATTTTATTTTGTTAGCATTTTTCCAATTATGCTTCTCACTATTTGTTTCACAACCATTTTTTATCCCTGCTTCCTTCATCTATGTGTGCTATCCATCCATCAGTGTTTTATTTTATCATAATTACTCAGTTTCTGCTTTTCTGATATTTGGCCTGAGATAGGTATTTCATTTTCTCTTCACACATCTTAATTTCCTTCCTCTCTAAATCTCTAAATTGCTATGTAGAAAATACATTACATCAAACACATGCTGCTATAGAAGCTGAGATAAATGATTTGGCACCTGGTAGACACTGAGTTGCCAAGTTAGCACTCCAGATATCTGCAGTCTCATTGTGGAAATGCTAGTAACATTCATCCTTTGCTCACATACACTATAGAGTTATAGGAAATAAACAGAAGTCATACTGAATAGAGAGTCTTACAATTTAGGAAGATGAGATGAGAAAGGAAAATTCAATGATAAATTTCTGGAATGGTTTTGTGAGACCTTTGAACCTTCTGAATTATTTCCTTCAGTGCTAGTGTCCTTAATTAAATCCTCACCAGCTCTGCACTGACTCCAGGGTAAAATTACCATCCTTGATCTTTGCATTGGAATTTCTAAGCTCTCCCCTCCACCAATTTCAATTTTCTTTTTCAACTGGCTCTTCTGTATTTCCTGCTTGTAACATGCCATTTCTTCTGTCTGTCCCATCTCTGTGTCCTCTTCCTCTTAGAGATACTGTTATCAGTGGTACCTCTGTGTATTAGTCCTAAAGACAGGTAGTAAAAATAATGACTTTAATAATACTTTTCCTTGATCCATTTTTCTGGGATGGTCATAGGCGCTGTACAAAGGATTAGATGGAAAATGTATAGAATATAGTAAAAATATATTAACCTCTACTTGACATCTCTTTCTGCCTCAATGGATTTATGCTTGATGTTTTGTGTTACCTTTTCACATTAAAGTATGCTTTTCTTTGTACTTGTTCTTCATAAAGAGTCTAACAAAGATATTTTAGCCATTTAAACCGCATTGTGTTTGGCAACTTCCACACATTTTTTGGGGATATATTTACTGAAACTGGTCCATCTGTGGTTGAAACTACATATCAAATTCCTTACCTGAGATAAGTGAATATAGCATCTGTAACACAATTGACTAAAACTTTTAAACTTTTTTTTAGTTCTCCCTAAGGCTTGTCTCATTTCACTCAGAAATTACTGTTTCAGAAATAACTTGCAGCAACAACACTCAAAAGTCTGGGATTATTTTATTTCTGAAGTTATTGCTATTTATCGCTAAATAGCAGCAGCATTTTATCATTTGCTTTTCCACCAAAATTACGTAATTGGGATGATTGCGACAGAAATAGGAATGAGGATACAATAAAGAAATATGTAGAAATCATAGGGATAGAGGTGGCAGAAATATAATTGTCAGTCTTGCAAGAACTAGTTGTTTTTGCATTCATATTGTCTTGGGTGGGACATGAAATTTGTATTTTACATTTGCTGTTTTTCCTAAGCAACACTTTGAAACCTTGACGTCATTTGTCTTGATTGCTTGAATGAATGATGGCATTCATAATTCCTTTGGGCTTTCCCTGGGCTGTTTTCTGTATGCATTTGCTTTGGTTTTGTTTGTTTAATTCTTGCTGTTCTCATTTTATCTTTCATTAGTTCAGTGTTCCTCTTTCCAGTCCAAGTTGCACAATGCCTTTTGAGGTAGCAAAGAAATAAGTCAGGAGGGAATAATTCCATTCGTCAGGAAATGCTGAAATTCTGATTTTTTTTCCATTATGAAATGGAATTTAAATGATCTATAAAACACCCATTCAAAAATTTCATTAAAAACATTTGGGGGAATCATATTGCTTTGTTACAATAAAGTCTAAACATTTTACGATTAAAACATTTTAAAAACATGGTCTGTATTAACACAGAAGTTATTTTAAAAGTGAGTTTTGAAATAAATGAATCAAAACTTCCACAAATGTCAAAATGGGACAATTCTCTACATGAAAAAAAATGTGCCAAATTGCCCAGTATTTCCCAATGTATTATTTTCCTTTTCTTATAATTTGGTCAAGATTCGGTACTCTCCACCTCAGGGTAACCTTCAGGCAATACAGAGCAGCCATTTCAAAAAAGAAACAGTACAACTTCCTTCTCATACAGAAACTTTTCTCCTTTCCCTCTGCTCCTCCCTTACCAACTGGGAGGACATTGAACATCTTTGTTCTGCTTCCCTAATGTCTTCTGAACAGCACCAAATAACACTGCTCTCTTCTCTCTTCACAAGTTTCCGGCAGCCCCTCTAATGGTAACTCCTGTTCATGTCCAACATCAACCTACAAAGGTCTGACTCTTCAGAGCTCAGTCAACTTCACTGTTGACTTTCTTGCCCACCTTTGAATTGTCTGTTATGTCTTCTTCACAGCCAAAATGCACAACTGCCCCCATCTGGAAGGGCTACCGGCCATGCTTTACGCTCCCCTCCTTCTGGCATGTTGCTTCCCTGGCTCCAGCTGATCTTTTTCTGTCTTCTCTCTCCACAATTTTCATTTGTCCTCCTTCTGTCAGGGCCTCAACATGTCCAAAGGTCTTTGACACATTTTATTCTCCCCCTACACCCATTTCTGTGAATACAAATTCAATTGCTATCCTGATACTGATGCACCCTACATGGAATCCTTCTATCCAAATAAAAATGTCAATCTTTTCTGGTTTGTCTCCCAATTTCTGTCAGTTCAACACTTACAAAAGAGATGTCTTGCATTTTCTTTTCCAAGTTTTCTCTGCTACTTTGCTTTTTGCTAAGCACTACCCTGTTTGCTATACCAGTTTATAATTAGATATTGACTTTGATTCACTATGCATGTGAAGCTGTACAGAAGTTTATAACTAAGTATTCCTGAAACCTTTCAACTAAGATTAGAAAGGACACATCTACCGAGACACAAACATTCATACAGTAATTCATCGTCTTGCATTTTGATTTCTGCAACATCCTGAAATTGGGACTGAACTAGAAAGCTTGAGAAGAATTGGACAGGAATAAGCAGGTAGCAATGGGACTGGAACAAAGGACCCAAGGGGAGAGGACAGGTAAAGGTATAATTTATCAATGCTCAGGGAAAGAAGCAAATAATTTGTACCTGCTAGAGTGCATACTCTCTGGAGTTTGATATGGAACCCATGATTCCTAATTTTCACTATTTTGTCTGCCATTAAACACCAATTTGGTCTTTTGGTGTTAAACTACTGTTGTTACCAATTACTTTAATTTCTCAAGTGGCAGAAATTTACATGAATCTAAAGACTGTTACTCTGTTGATGAAATATGTGACATTCAGAGTAACCATAAGATGATGCTTTTATTTTTACAGTCTGCCTAGGAATCACCAGGAGTAAGTTTGTCTACAGAGAAATTTTAAGCTAGGAGGCATATATCTCTTCAGGGAAATGAGTAAAGTAGAAAAGCAGATGAGTGGTTAACTTTGTGAAGGCAGAGGAAAAACCAGGTGAAAGCACACTTATCTTAACCGTTTAACCCCTCTCCAGCCACACCTGAATCCACTTGTACAAAGACTTTGCAAAAGCACCCTTCAAGGAAAACAAATTAAAGAAAAACCCATATCATGTTCATTTCATTCAGTGTACGTGAAATATCTGCTCTGGGGTTGAAATGGGGTTTTATAGTTAAGGTGACTGTCACATATCATATTCCTACTTCATTTCTTGCAGATGCTGTGAATGATCTCTATACTGTACCAATTAGAAATGAAAAAAATGCACTTACTCTAAAGTTCCTCTGTCTGGAGTCTGAATTGCAGAAGTGCTTAGCCTGCATGACTTCCCACTCATGCCAACGGAAGCTGTGCTTCATTTTTAAAAAATATGGATACTGCCTCCTTCTTTAAAGATTTGAGCTAATTATGTTTCAAGTTGAGCATCCAAGTCAATTTTAATCTCTGTAGTTTAGCTGTCTTCCATCTACATGTAGAACAGCAACAGCATGTTGGCATCTCAGAAGGATCTTGAAAAGATTCATTCACTAATACATACCTGATGGTGCCTGAAGTGAGTGAGTGAGGCCCAGCTGAGAGCTTGCGAGTGAGATCCAGTCCTATCTACTATTGACATACTGACTTCAACTAAGCCGAGGGTCTTCAGAGCAGTCTCTGATCCCCACAGCTCCCAAGGCCTGAACACCGTGATCCTTAAATGATGTTTGCCAAGGACAAATGCAATCAGTTAATAATTATGTCTTCAAAATACAATTTGAAAATCAAGTAAGCTCTAGAAATTATGGGGTGAACATAAAAATATTAAATAACTGGTCATTAAATGAGCATTACCAATTTTGTGCACAGGAGGAGGCAGATGTTCTGTGGAAAAAACAGCATGTGAACATCTCATAATGTATATGCGAAAGGAAATTAATTATGGGTGATGAGGCATCCTTAATTATGACACTTAACTGACAAGTGTTTGACCCTGTAGTTATAGTAGTGTTATTCTAATGTGGGTGTGTGGGTGTGTGTGTAATTGAACTAATGGATATTCTGCACATACTTTTTCACGCAGTTGATTTCTGGCTGGTTCTTCTCAGCTGTTCTCACCAGTCCCCAGTACCCGATAATACCTTTTGCTGCAGTCATGCTGATTGCTTAGCCTAGTTCTTAGTGAATAAAACCTGTAATATAATCAGTGCAGAGGAAGTACAGCACATTGCAAGCAGTCAGCACAGTCAGCTCAGATCACTTCTTGTGCATTAGAAATAAAAACTAAGCTCAAAAGCTGTGTTGCAATTCAGAATCTGTGAAGCATGATGCACCTTTCCCAGTGCTTTCTGGTGACATGTTTTGGTAATAAGCCCATGGTCTGTAATCTGACTGAATGCACAGACTTGTTCCTATCTCTTTTCTGTTGGCATATTTTCCCATTAATGTGTCCATTTACAGCTCCCTTTAATGGCTGCAGAAGAAAACAGAACAGAAAAGAGAAAAATCAATGTGTAATTTAAATAAAAGTTGAACAGAGTACATGTAGCAATGCAAAGTGTAAATAGTCAGGATAAACTCTGAAAGTAAACCCTGTTTGTAGACTAGGATTAATGATCTTGTATCCTAACTAGGAGACAAATCCTCAGTTGGCTTATTTGGTGAAATCACGTTACTGAATATTACTGGAACTGTACTCACCAGCACTGTGACTTTGGCCCAGAGAGTAAGTATCCTGGAGTACTGAAGGAGCACGGCAAGAAAATGGTTGATCTTGTCATCTTTTCATTTCCACTTTCTTTTGATTTGAAGTGCCTATGCTAAAGTTTTATTTTACAAATTTTTATAACCAGATCGATATAAAACGCTAAGGAAACACACATCTTCCTTTGGCCACTTTAAACGTAGTACGCCAGTGCCATTGTAAGTAAACATGGGGAAAGGAACCCCCACATTTTTTTCCTGTTGATCTCTGAAAGCTTTCCCCTCCTGCTCTCTTTTGATGCAAATCACTTAAAACAAAGCCCACAGTCTGCCTTTTTCCAGCAAGGGAGAATTTATAGGATACATTACTGTAGCACTCCCTCTCCCGCTAACTGCCACCCAACACCAGGCAAATTCTGTGTTGCAAGAAGCTCTGAATCCAGGGTAAACACTGTGTTGCAGGACACGCTCCCTACTTAGCACATGAACTATTTCTCATACTTTCCCAACATTTCTGTTCTAAAGGAGTGCCTGCAACTACAGTTTCCATTTTTTATTATGCAAAATTGCTTCCAAAATACACCACCATGGATGGTTAAACAAAAAGAAAGAAGAATCAGAGAGTGGATAGGCAAGTGACATAAGGTTGAAGGCATAATGTGCCATTTACATCTGGCAAAGGTCAAACAAGGAAAGTTATCTTTAGTTTTAAGACTGCAAATTTCAGAAAAATTTAGGTGATGATCTGCTCAAGATCCACTGAAATATATGGCCCCAAGAGGTACACTGTGACAGTGATCACACTGAAAAGTGAGGTTTGAAGTAAAATGGTCCACAGTCAGTTTTGAAGAAAAATACTCAGTATAGCAATACAGCAATAAAATCACTGCTGTGACAAATGTCAATGAATCTTATGTATCTCTTATTTCATAAGACATACACCTATCTTTCAGATGTACTGTGACCGTGGTAGTTTAATTCTCTTAACTTTAGCAGATGGAACACAATGGTTTGGAAGAAGAAGCACTGGATTAATGTTTTAGGATATATTACTCATTTACATATTTGTTACCTTTTATGTCTCTTGATTCATAGATTTTTAAACCTAGGAGGCACTATTGTGATCATCTAGATGGACTTCTTGCAGAATATGGACTATAAAAACAGTAATTCATGTCTCAAATCAATAAATTCTATCATCTGAGCTACAAGACATCTTTCAGAGCAAGTATCTTGCCATATTCTTTCTTCTTCTCACCTTTACCTGCTCCCTTTGCTTCCCTTTCTTGTTCCTCTGAAAAAATGTCTATTTTCATCCTACAGCCCCTAGCAACGCTTTTTCTTAAATCACACAAAAAACCCAAATGCAGCTTATTAAATACTGCATGTAACACTCATAGATACCTTCATTTTTTGAGCACCTGCTCTTTACCAATTCTGACCACTTACTCATACGACAGTGATAATCTTGCTCCTGCGTTATACATAAAGACATACAATTTGTCATATCTACAGAAACAAAGCAGGCAGGAAGGCAAGTGTAGAGCTATCGTGACCTGGCTTGAACAGTTCTTCTGTGTGCTCTTGTTACTGCCACAGCCATAGAAATCTTGCCAAAGGAGGAGACCCTGGGGAAATAATGTTACAGATGTCTTTATTCACCTTTCTGACTGGGACGGATGAATAATCTTCATTTTTGTGTGCAGACATGCAGGGGTATGACCAGGGAGGCAGGAAATGTGGCTGAGAGACCAGAACTTGATTAGAATCAGAAAATGGATCTACCCCCACCTTTCCTTGTGTATGAGCACCTTCTAAGGTGCCAGCAGCACCCAGCGTCTAAGGAGAGGTTTCATTGGGACATAGAAATAATGATCTAGAAACACATTTATCTTTAAATACAGAAAAGCCAGATCTGCTGGGAAGGAGAGAATAAACCAAACGGTTAGAAAACAAACCTGCCCACAGTGTTCTTGGTGGGAAGTGGAGGAGACCCTTCAATTCAATGTTTTAATGCAACAATTTCCCATAGCCTTCCTCCAACCCATCTGGTCTCCTCTGCATCTTGAGGGATGTCTCCTTCCTTTCTTCCCTCCCAAGGCCTAGCTGTGGGCTGTCCAGCACACAAGTCCCATCACTCCACTCTGCAACTGCCACAGCTGAATCTCAATCTGCCCCAAGTCCCTGAAGAGTCAGTGCCCCAGCTTCAGCCTCTGGATTTGCTCTGGGAAGGGTCCAGATCTCCCCTTCCTTCCAAAATATTCCACTGAACCCAAGGGCCAGGAGTTGAGACCGCCACAGAATTTTATCAAAATGTGCAAGATATGCTTCTACAATAAGCACTGAAAAACAAACGAAAGACTCTGGAGGGAGCGCAGCATCAGCCCTGTGATCCCTAAAGAAAACTGTATAGAAAGCTACTGTCCCTCCCTTGAAGTCTCCTTGTCCCCTTATCCTTGGTGCAACAGGCCCAACAGACAATACCTCAGACTACTGAACCAAATATACTGTAATATAAGCTAGTACTCCATCAGAATTGCTGTATTTACTTCATGCACTATATATGTGCATATATATTTATATAAATAGTACATATATGTGTACCATACTTGCTGTATGCACTACACTTTAATTTACTATATGGAATTAATATTTAATGAAATATGTTGTTTCAACCTATGTCCAAACCATTCCGGTCTTTCCCTTTTACATGTCAGATGGTGTTTATAAAGCCCTAATGAATGCTCTGTGAAGAATGCAACAAGAATTACAGCTGCTTTCAAATATCACTGCCCTCAAGAAAGTGTATTGAGTTGCACCTTTTCTCTGACTGTTGGAGCACTGCAGTGTTGCAAAGAGGAAAATGCTAAATTTATCAATGAAAGTCAGATGTTATAGCAGAAGAAGAAATTATGATGTGCATAATTAATAAAAAGGTACCTCTCGCACTTTTGTCTCAAGATATTACACAGAGGAAGACTTTATGATCGAACCATGCGTAACATCCACAGATGGCACAAGCAGTGCATATGAAAAATGCTGATACTGAATTTACTAAAAGCTGGGCATACTGAAATGAATAATTTGAGTGATTCAAGAAACTTCAGTAAATGATTTCTACCTTTTCTTCATAAGCAACGTTTTATAATTTTTTTTTAACATTTTATTTTACTACTTTGTGCTTACTGAGAATTTTCATTAGAGGATCTCAAAGCTCTGAGATCTGAACATGCCTAATTAAGGAAAATTATACTGATCTTTGATAAACTATAACTGAGACAGAGTTAATGGCCAAATCGGTGAAAAAGCAGGAAGTCAAACCCACTGGGCATCTGTGCTGGGCTGAGTGGCTGTTAGAATTAGATAACCACCTCCCTGTAATTATTTTAAGGGGCTTGCTGCATTAAAGACTTTCCTCTTCTCAGTTATCCCTCTCTAAAGAGCTTTCTAAAACATGGTCCAAGTCAGCTTAGGTAAAGGATGTTGTTTTTAGAAGGAGAAAACTCAGGGAACTCATATTTAGGTATTATTTCAGCCACCTTTAGAAGTACTATTATACCACCCAAAATAGAATTCCAAAATCAGGAACTAGTGCAGTGGTCATTGAAGCCAGTGGAGACGCATTTAATAAGTGCCGGATCTGGCCTCTATAGAATCAAGTGCAACTTGCTACATTACAGGTATACTGCCTTGTGAGTTACCAGTTTATTTCAAATGTGTAACCAGAAGTTTTATTAAGCTTAGTCCTCATCTATTATTAGCTTCATCTTGCTTATAACATTGGATTTTAATGGCAAGATTCTCAGGTTAAAGACTTTAAACTTAGTCCATCCTCTTTTCACCTAATTTGCTCCTTAAAATAGTAAGGTAATAGAGAAAATCAGGGATAAGCTGCTGAAGAATGCTGTGTATATAAAAAAAAATGATGTCTGCACAAAAATGAAATTTCTGTGTATTAATGAAACTGTGCAGCACCGTGCAGCACATCTACAGTGCTGCATTTTATGGATATATTTAAAAGCAAAATGAAAGAAAGAAAATTGTCTTTCTGCAACCAAAAGAGAAATGCAATTTACTGTTTACACAGTATAAGACAGTTAATGATTCCAGAAACTTAATGCTTCTGCTAAACCCGGTACGCCATTATGGTACATCCAGAATTCCCTGACTTCTGTATTTTTTCAGCATCAAAAACTGCAGGCTTTTTAAACAGGGTCGGGGATTTAGAAGCTTATTGGCTTGGAGATCTTAATAAGCCTCCAAACCTGTATGGGTGTGTTAACCCATGATGCAGGGCCTATATGAAGTGTGCAGGATCAGATGCTGTTAACCACTGCTTCCACTGGTGGGGCAGAAGCTTAAATTTATGAGCATTTTCAGAGCAGAATGTATATACTCCTTTGGTATAACCAGGATATTATATTGTTTATACCTTGTACAAGGGCACAAGCTTATATTTTACCTATATTGCATTCATCTGGGGGAGTGGGGAGTTGGAATTTGAAAGTTTTTCACCCAGGGTATTTCTTCTGTGTAACTCTGTGAGACTGGTACCTGCCTTGTTTCCACTCTACTCTGCCTTTACAAGCAAAGACAGCCACTGCTTCCTCCATTGCTGTACCTGCCAGGGAGGTGGTAGGAGAAGTATGGTAGTTCTGCATGCAAAGTTGCAACCTCTGGCAAAGTTGTAAGATTAGAACATGAATGCTGGTTTTATGGACCTGATCCTGAATATGAAAACAAAAGCCTAGATTTTGGCATCTAGATTATTAATAACTTTGTTCTAAGTTTCAGATTCCCTGTGCAGTGTGGCAGGCAGCATGGTAGTCTGAGAAATCATATTGACATCACACAACTGAGAAAAACACAATGCCTAATAAAAATCTGAAATGTCACACCTTTCCAGATCTAAAAGTTGAAGCCAAATTCAGGTTGACAGCTCCAAGCACTGAGAACCAACACCCTATGCAGGCAAACACTTAAAGTTGTCTTAGGCAATTATCAAACAAGGTGAACTCAAATTAAAACAACAACAAAAAACAGCCAGTGAAAGTGGTTCTCTTGCCATTACCCTCCACACAGGGCTTAGAAAACTCATCCAGGCAATGGGATCCTGCAGTCCAGCTCTCACCTTCTTCTGAGGAAATGCAAACACAGACCTTAAGCACCACCAGGCCCCTCAAGGTGCCCAGCTTCTTTCCCCAATTTGTGGACCCAGTGGGTCAGAAAAGGGTACACTGTTCCCTGGTCATGCAGTGAATGCAGAACTGCAAGCTCATGGACATTCCTCAGGGCAATCAGAGCTGCCTATTCAGTTTAGAAACCTCCACGGTTATGAGGATTTGAGGAGCATGGTTTGGCATTTTGGATTTAGGACTGGAATCTGTCGAGGTCTGAGGGGCTAAAGTGCTTTGGGGTGTTTGGTGAAGCAGTCCCAGTTCAGCAGTCCCAAAGTAAGGCACTCCCTGATCCATGAAACAAATTCAAGACATTTCAGTGGTAACTTCATTGTCTTTACACCAAATATAAAGTCTTTGATCTTTCCTCAGCTCTCCTCTACTTTGAACCATTGTTCATAGACATTTTGTTCAACTACCCCTTCAGTAGTCACTTGTTATATATTTATTAAATTTCTTTAAATAGGATGAACAGTAACATTAAATAGGTACTTGGAGTTTCCTGTGTGCTATAGAACCACAACCTTATTCGATTCCCCTCTCGCCTTGATTTAGAGTCTTTCACGTGTATTCATGTGATTACATGTGTATCCTATATCAAATTTAATAAGAGAACTATCTAGTTTGGAAATGACGCTATTGACAACCCTGGAGTTCATTATCACCTTTTTAGATTTCTGAACTGTCCCCTGAAGCCTGCTATTTCTCAAGAGACTGAAATACTAACATTGCTTCTAATCAAGCAATACTACTTCATTAATCCACAGAATTATAACTGGTTTTACTAAGACAGGTTCTTTGCAGAGTAGTAATATTCAGACTCCACAGTTTAAATCCCTAGCTTACTAACTGTTAGACAAAAAAATTCTAAATGTGTTTCTATGGAGACGTAGTAGGAAGAAGACACAATTTATAATCCTGGTAAATGCAGACCTTTAGTTTTCAGGTCTACATAAAAATGCCAGTTTGGATAAGATCTTTCATTATTAAATGTTACTTTATTATTATCTGACACCCAGTTTTTCATATACAAAGGAATTTTATGTTTGAAAAATTGTAGATAACAAGAAGATGACCCAACCAAAGAGATGTTAGGGTATGTTTTTCAAAGAAGTCAGGGACTTAGAGAGAAGTGTAGAAAGTGTCTAGGCTGCTTTGACTCTGGCAGAATAAAAAGCATTGCAGTTTAAATTACATCATTCTGTTTTATTGACTCTTCGGCTATGCTGAATACCAATAATTCTTTTTCATTAACTTTTCCCCTTAAGTCACCCTGAACTTATATTTCCTTTTTTTTTTTTTGTAGAGAGCTCTACAAATCCCTCCTATAAAAAAAGAGATCTGTCAGTAGCATGGTCTCTACCCAGCGCAGTGGTGCAAAGAGAATCTGGGCTATAAGCATGTGCACCACCAACGATGTAAGTGTTTATACTCCAGACCTATTTGTTTCAGAATCTTCCATCAAGCTACATCCATTCTTTAGTGTCTATTTGAGGGGAGAAAATACAGAGAGAGAGAGAAAAAAAAAAAATCCCTAAACAAAAAAATAACCTAAGGACCTTTCTCCTTTCATTTGGTCCATTTACAACCCTTTCAATTTCCTTTATCTCTTGAGCTGATCCATTCAATCAATCTTATTTGGGACAGAGCTCAACAGGTCCATGTGAGGTTTGTTTCAGTGCTACTTGAAGAGCTAACTACACCCTTGGATTGATTAAGCAAATGCTATACAAAGTATATATTTACCAGTCTACCTGTACCCACATGTGGAATGTTTTACTGGCGAGTAGGCTATAACATATTTTTTTTTTGTTTGTGGTATATCGCTGCTATAGATGTGAGATTCATAGCTCAATGTCCCTGGCATGGTGCAAAAGGGGAACTGGCACTGCAGGGCTCGCTGACTGCATGTCCCAGTGTCTGACTCTCAGCCCTCAGCAATCTCCAGCTCTGCTCTGAGTCAAACCATTAGATGTCGCATAAATGTTGTGCTCTGTTTTGCATCATCAGTGAAAAGTATTCCTCTTTCTTTGTATTGGGCTAGTATGTATTTGTTTCACTTTTGCATTCAAAACTTGTTTAGTTCTTGCTTTATTGTTTGAGGTAAGTAAAACAATCTTTTTTTTTTTTAAAAAATAATTGTATCTCACAAGCGGCATAGAAGGGGAAAACATTTCCACAAGAGTCATTTTTTTTGTTATAGAAATTAGGATTCTGTCAAATGTATACCGTTACTTATAGTACTGTCTTTGCATCTACAATCATGAAATACATTAGATAAAGAAAAGCACATAATGAAATTAATAAACCAATTCAAAGAGTATGTTTAGTACATGAACCTGCATGTCTACAAAAAAGATTCGCATTTCAACACTAAAGAAAATTCTTTTATTAAACAGTTGTATTTTGCCTTTATAACTTCCTGAAGGATATTTGAGTTCCAAGTTCTCAAATTCCTAGAAGCCATCATCATTCCTGCAATATGTATATCTTCCAATGAGGCTGTGTTGTATATATGCTACTACTGCGTAAGCCTCACAGACCTCTTCTGTCCATACTGGAACTCAGCAATTATGCTCTTTTAGGGAAGGGATTTAAACTGTGTCCTTTGGGTCAAACCAAACACTGAGAGGTTTTGCACAGTTAACTTCCATAGACTGATGGCTGCCTTCTCAGTGGTGCTGACGTGTCCACAGCTGCCACATGCAGAAAGAAATGCTTTGCACTAATTTTAAATCTTGCGGCGTGTAGGTGTACCTGCTTGCACCCCTGAGCTGTGCCCAAGCAGCTGGCTGGAGGCTGGCCATGTGGCTCAGCATGCTGCCACAGGGCAGGGGTGCCGGGGAATTACAACCCACGGGATTACATCAGCTGTGTCGCTGCTGCAGACCGCAAAATGAACTCTATAGACTATCAAGCTACAGTTCTCTTTTTGTTTCCTTTTATGCTCCTAAAATGACTTTCAGATGTGTTGGCAATCACAGCTCTTGCTGAAGGCAGATGGGATTGCAAGTTCTCAGCTCAAAGCTGATTAAAGATCAGCTTTGTGTAAAATGTAAATATTTCCTAACATAGCTTTCAGCCCATTTTGAAGCAAAAACAAATGTAAGTGCTGACTAAAAGCTTCAGTTCGATATTTAGAAGAGAACAATTCCTATACTTTGATTAGTATTTTTTGGTTTACCATCTATTATTTTAACTATGTCTATTTGATAATCTGTATGACATAATCAACACAAGTGTAGACTTAGTTACGTGGATGTTAGGTCAGGTGGCGTTCTTTTGCCACATTAGCAAGAGCTCCAAAGTGGCTGTCCTTTGGTTGAGAACTGTAGTCAGCCTGATGAAGCGGCACTTCTGCTAATGCGCTCTCAGTAGCTTTTCTATGAAGCTATGCAGGACTAGAACTGCTCTCTCCTCCCAAAGGAAACAAGCTGCCCAGCATCTATCTGTGTGGCTGAAACTAGTCAATGGGTCTCCCCTTGCCCACAGGTGAGGTAGGATGGTAGGATGGTAATCCAGCAGATTGTTGCTAGATGGGGAAGTTTTTCTCCCCACAGTTATTTAGCCATAGCAAAGGATGGTTGGGTCCCTCCTTGGCTGCTCTGACTACAGCTCTGAATAATGCTTTCCCAGGAAACCTCTCTTGTTCCAGGTATGCTAATACAACTTGGTTTTAGGCATGTGTGTTTAGAAACTGGGGTGGGTATGGTGTCTTTCTTTTTGAATATCTAATTTGCTGGACTTCTAAATTCCACTTGGCAAAGCAGTTTAACCTTGACTAGTCTCATTAGTAGTTACTAATGAGAATAAGTGACTTTGATATGCCATTTCTAGTAGTGAGGTGAGTTCTGCTCTTCTATATTTTAACATATCCCTAGAATTTCTAGAACCTAGATTTTAGTATCTAAAGAACTGGGCATTTAAATACAGCATTTATTATCAAATACACTTTTTATTTACATGAAGTAGACCACACATATGATAAGCTTTCCTGAAATATATGCTTGGAGGTTCGACCCTACCTTCATTTAATTAATATCTGTTACCTATTAGAAATATCTCTCCCTCAGTCTTTTGTACTTTCAAAGTTAAAGCAGATGACTCCTTATCACTTATTTCTTATGTCTCTCTGTACACTAAGAATTATTTTCAGGACAAAATGTTTCTCTGGACAGCATGTAATAAAAGGAAAACAATAAAATGAGACTTCATAAACTTTCAGAAAGCACATAATTTAATTTAATTTGAACTAATTATCCCTAGAAATCAATTGTACTAGTTTTATGGCATTATCCGTGGCTTTTGCTGTGACTGAACATGTGGCTGTCATATAAATTGTCTCTCTCTGAATCTAAAAGAATGTTAAACTGTTCTGCAAAGGAGCTAGATAAAGTTAGGGAGAGGACATATTTTAATGTCTCAAACAAGTATTTTGGGTGATTTAGAACTCCTTCAGTAAAACACCAAGAAGGGGGCGGGGGGGAGGGGAGGGAGGGAAGTCTTAGACATCATATTAAAAGAAAAGAAACCTTCAAAGGTAATGTTTTATAAGGAAGACAGGTTCAAAGACAAGATTGGGAGGTCTTGAATTTACTTCTTGCTCTAAATGTGGCTGTTAGTGTAATCTTAGGTAGTTTAATTGTTCAGCTTCTGCTTACATTAGAGTGACTGTGCTGGTTCATCTAGCCAGTACGAGAATCTTAAAATAGGCCAAAATATAATTAACTCTCTCTTTTAGGCTACTTTATCTATTGGACACCATGAGAAGGGACCTACTATAAATGAAAACCAGGTCTCTCTGCTGCTATTTTCTCATTTCTAGATGAAATAGGATGGGAAAGGAGTAGAGATGAGGGTTTGGAAAATTACTTGGATCATGTCAGAGTAAAACTTAGTTTGATTTTCACAGTGGAATCTTCAGAATATTACAGGTGCTACGTTTCTAGTTTCTTCATTCAATACCGGGTTTATTTTTTGGTGTTGGTTTTTTTTTTTGCGGGGGTGGGGGAAGTTGTAGGGTTTTTTTAGTCAAAGATAATTATTCCTTAGCATTTCTGAGATCGCTTTTGGAAAAATAAATTTGTTGCTGGTGGGAAAATGAAAAAGTGGGCAGCAGCAATGTTTAGCATTCACTTTATTTCTTTCCAGTTCAGTAGTATACTTAAAATGTCTTTTTTGTTGTTGTTTGTTTGTTTGTTTTTTTGTGTTTGGTTTTGTGATTTTTTTGTCCTGGACCAGAAAACTCCACTGTTTTCTAGTGCTGTTCTCTATCATTCGGGTGATAGAAATTCCTGCCTGTTTTAGATGGCTACAATTTTCTTTCCTATTACTAAAATTCTCAGTTGCCTCAAACTTGATAATCAATGCTCTGTACGTAAATGCACAGGAGATTCAAGAGAATACAAGAAACCAGTTCTTGCTTTTCTTTGCATCCCTTGTTCCAAACCCAGGAATATCTAACTTTTGGGGAAGCTGAGGTGCAATCCATTGATAAGGAAAAACCATATTGAAAGGAGTAGATGGAAGAGAAACAGGTCACAGACAGCTTTGGCCATGGTCTTGCCTGCTTGGATATTAAAAGTAGTATTGTAGTGAATATTAAAAGTGTTATGGGCTTATATTTTCTTAATATGAGTTATTTAAAAATAATACAACTTTAAATAAAAGTGTTACTTTTTTATTATAACCTTAATGCCCACCTTCATTCTGGCTTTTATTGTAACTTTGAAGGAACACAATGCCAACAACATTCTTCAGTTAGTAGTAACTGATTCCCTGGTGAGAAAATTCTTGGTGTTTAAAGTATCTGCCAAACATCTTCACCCCACACTGTATATTGCTTATATACTATTATTGCGTGTGTGCATGTGTGTAGGCATCTGTCTCCCTATCCAGACACAGATTATAGCATATACCTTGGCATTTAAAATTTTATCAACCCACATGTTTCACATGAAATCCAAGAATAATGTTACATGCCTCAGAAAACTTCATAGAGGACGGATTTGACCTAAGACTGTTGCGACTTCTTTAGCATACCTAACAATTGACTTACACTACCTAATTTTTTCTGAGGTATTAATATTATATTTGATCTATTCCACACCATACTCATTCCTTTGACATCAGTAGAAATTATATCTGCAAATTCAGTGAGAGCAAATTTAAGTCTATAGTACTTACAGTTAAAGGTATAGCGTGGCAACAGAATTTCCAACATGAAAACCAAGAAGTAGCTTGTATCATTTATCCCATGCAGCCTGTTATTCTCCTACACTACTGAGCCAAATAAGTGCTTTTTGTTAGTTAGAAGATCAATCTTCTTATAATATTTACAAGTTTATTCTAGTTTAAACTGCGTACAGATTTTTTTTTTCCCCCCACTGGTAATTTATATCCTACATTCTAGTATTCTAAGCTAATATATTCTAAGACAATTTAGGATTTCTAGTGACTCTAGAGATTATATACTCAATATACTTAACACTATGAGTATGATCTTCAGTTAGAGTATGGTCTGTAGGCAGCTGAAGCTAGAGGATCTCATTCTGTTGATTCAAATGGATTTGGATCAAGACCTTAACTCTTGGATAACAAATAAGATAAGTAAGATGGCTGGCAAAACCCCTTCATTAATTTGTCATTAATTTGTAGCTGGAGTTCATAACATCCTGGCTACATCCGCATAGATAAATTGAAAGGTCAGCATTTGAAAGAACACTTTTACCAATGATTACTTCATTCTGAGGTCCGTGACAGAAGTTATTTCCTATTCCAAATGCCTGCAAATGCTAAGTTTTTCAGGAAAAAGGCAATAGCTAGTGAACATTGAATGTTTACAGGGAACTACTGTGTCTGGTATCCTTTATGAAAATCAATTATGCTCAAGCAAAATTTTTCTTGTCCAAGGCAGGCTATTTATAGAGACCTCTGCAAGGATTTCGGCACATGTCTAACTAACTGCTTACGCAGTGGCTCTCTCCAGTTAAAGTGACAGAATTACACAGTGCTTTTAAAATGAAACGTGTGTATACCTTCTGCAAAATTCAGGCAAATCTGGAGAAAAATAGATCTTATTTGTTTTTAATTGACCAAGAGCCATGTGCCTTTGGATAGTTTAAGAAATCCTCTTTTCTAGAGTTTGATGCTTAAGAAAGAAAAAAACAGATTTCCAATTGACTTGCAGGATTCCTTCTGTTTTTCTTGTGCATCCTACGTCTCTGATTTAAAAAAATCAGAGGATTAAACTCCTTTTCTTTCTTCTGATTTGATTGGAATTGAGGCCTTTGTTCATATACTTGCAAATTAAAACATGGTAGTTATCACCATTAGCTAAACACAACAACAAGATTTTAGCTCAATTTTTTTAAAAGCCTTTTTGATGACCTGACTCTCCAATGGGACCATTACATTATGGTTTTCCTGGAAGCCTATCAGCAGTGTGCTCAAGAGGTAAAAGGTTTGAATGCTGTAGTGAGACTCTGGTGAATAACTTGCTGCAAGAATAACTACTGAAACACTTGTTCTAGTTTTTACACATTCATCTCATTTCTGCGGCTTATCCCGTAAATGGTCCAGCTGTCCCTGTCTCAGTCCCCTGATAACCACAAAGTTTAAATGAACACAAAAGATGCACACAAAATGGAGAACACTGGTTGTGCATCCCGATTATGTTCTATTAAAAAAAAGACACAAGAAAACTGAGTAGCTGAAAAATGTATTTTCCCTAAGCACACTTTCTCACCACACATAGTTGTCAACTCTGAGGTAGGAAATACCTCATATGCCACTGAATGTCTTTATTTATAGATGTGCAGAACAGGACAACCCAAATACGGACGAGACAGTTAACATAAGTAGTGTTAATATGCCAATAGTCCCTCTACAGGAAGGACCATACAATCTGCGTGAAGCTCAGGAGCCCCGTCAAGTTAGTAAGCAATTAAGGACAAAGTTAATGACTCTCAGGGAAATCAATGTATTTCAAATTATGACCATAAGAACTGCTAAGATTCTGGATTTTAGATGCTGAGACCAAAATGGAAGGCTCTGAAAAATAGGAGGATTTTAATGTAAAGGAGACAGAACTTGGGATAAGTTTGGGAAGCTCTTTCATTCACACAGTGATGAGAATGAGGTTTGAAAATCATATTGAAAGAGCATG
The DNA here is from genome assembly GCF_965183815.1 of Platalea leucorodia. Lineage (NCBI taxonomy): Eukaryota > Metazoa > Chordata > Aves > Pelecaniformes > Threskiornithidae > Platalea > Platalea leucorodia. Next base: position 134,377,381 of record NC_138823.1, on the reverse strand, counting down.
GGAAAGAAAACTATGATGACAGAGGAGAACCCAGAACAGAGGGAGCAACATCTCTTTTGACATTGTAAGCATCGAAGCAGCCAGTTATCTTTCTGAATGGGGAACAAGTGTTTGAAGATCATAAAATGGTTGGTATTAAATCTAATGCAATTTATCACCAGTATTTAGTATTTTCTGATGCTTTTCCTTTCATGTGGGATTAAGAATTAGGGGCAAAGGACAATGTGTAGTGTAAGAAAGACACATACTGAACAAATGCTCTCTCCTTTTTGTGAACTCTGCAGAATACTCTGAATTGCTGAATATCAAACCATCACAGAGCTAAACAATTTCCTGCCACTTTTGCACGGACAGCATTGTTGACTCTTGAAAAAACAACTAAAAATAGACAGCAACATGATGAGGAATGCAGAGATCACTTACAGCAGCAAGTTCTAGGTGCTATGTGCATCATCCTGGTCAAGCTTTATACTGTGAAGAAACTTAGTCAGGCAAATTTCCACTTACCAAAATGTTGGATTTAAAATTAGACAAAATGAAAAAAAAAAAAAAGAAAAATAAGAGTTCATCTGAACTGATTCTTTCATTAGATTTTTTTGGTTCTTTCTACTTCTGCCAGATATATTTTCAGCTTTTTCTTGAAGAAACTGGCACTCTGAGCAAAGCCTAGAATTGTAGGCTTTATTTGAAACTGGAGAGATAAACCAACTATTTCATAGAGATTTGTATGTACATACAAGCTATAAAAACAGGGAGGACGTAGTAAAAAGAAAAGTAAAAGAAAGGTCAGTTCTCTTTTCAAACCAGATGTTAGCATATAGGGAAGTTTAAAAGATCCGTCACTTCTTTTGATGGTGAACTTCTTTCTCTAACAGCATTGATGGTCAGAGATTTCATTCTGTATAAGAAAGGGGGAATTGCTCACTTCTTCCCTGCCTACTTAGGGTTACACAGAATTTCTTGAAATATAAACACTGAAATCTCTAAATTCATAACTAAGGGCCTGTGATTGCCTGTAACTTCTCAAAAGGTATGTCATTGGAGACCACCATCCCTTTCCACAGAGCTAGCACATAGATGAAGGCCAGCAGCAGTCTTGCCCTTTAAGGTGTCCTGGAACACTTCACACTTGTAGCAATTGACATTAATCCTCTGTTTGTACAAGAAATATCACAACCACATGGGAAACATTTACTGGCCTAAGCAGCAAAGGCTTTGAAAATACCATACCCAATATGTCTGTGACTAATGAGATTTATGTTAGTGGGAGGAAATACAGGCGTTAGATCAAGAGATATTTATGCAAACTTCATTTTACTGTGTATTTGGCCTTGTTATGAAGTTATTTATAGGTACAATTTACTTAACCAGTGCTTCTGTGTCTGGCTTCTGTTTCAAAAATTCATCAAAAATTCATCATCTGGTTTGTTCAATAATACATACTTTGAAATGGAAAGCAACAAACTATAAATGATATAGGAGGGAAAGAAAACACATGCTCCTATATATTCACTTTTAATGGATATGAAGCATGAAAGTGAGTGCATGTAAAATAAACATGAACACTGTCTTGCAAGACAGTAAACAGAAAGAGTTAAAAGATGTTTCTCTTTCACAATTACTGAAATTTAATGGAGGGGGTACTTTTACTACACTCAACATCAGGAATCTTAACTTTAGATCACTCTGCCATCTTGCGAATTGTACTGCATTGCACAGATCCTTAGTTGGTGTAAAGGGCCCTGATGTCTGAGTCCAAAGAAACTACATTCAGCACCTGGGGAGAATCAGACCCTTAGAAGTCATCGCTTCTGACCTGGTAGCTAAAGCTTTGCTGCAGGGGACCAGTCCTGCGTTTCCAACCTGGCAATGGCACAGAAATGGTGCATGGATTTCAATACACTGTTTAGTGTAGATTTTGTATACCCTCACTACCTGAAAGAAAAATAGGAACTGAAACAAGTGCAAATACTGCTATGAGCAATGAATGTGGTGGCTTTCAGACTTCTGGTTTTTGGTTGAGTAAGTGGAACAAGCAGCAAGTGTTGAGTAAGAGGAGGGAGCACTGGGCAAATGGGGAAATGGGATTTGGAGAAAGCCTTCTTGCATAACCTTTGATTCATCCTTACAATAAAACTATGTTCATGTCATTGTTAGTGACAGGAAGATGAGTGTAATACTTGTGGGATTTATCTGTTGGTGAGTCTTAATCACTTCTCCCCGCAGGCTAGTGAAGGGCTCATGTCAGCCGTCAGAGTGCAGACAGTGACGCTCGAACAAAAACTTCTTTAAAGCCTTTCTGGCAAGAGTCCTTATTTTGATTCCAGTTACTGTCAAAAACACCAGTGAAAACTGCAAAAGTCCCCAGGCATTTTTTTGAAGTAATCAGGTGGAGGATTTCTCCCAGAGGAAGACGGACAGAGTTAGAGACACGTATTACCCTGCATTAGGAGTGCCAGGGTCTCAGGAGAGCCCTATGCAGAGCTTTCCAACCAGCCTCTGAAACTGCAGCAAGTAACTCCAGGTTAGATAGCCTTATAAAATGGTGAGATGGACAGAAAGGGTCTTTGTGAAGGTAACCAGCATTTGTGAACCTGGAAGAAATTAGGTTATTCTACTTTATGGATCCAGGATCAAGAGAACTGCAGAGGCCATATATAAATGTTTCCCAAAACATTCAAGCTCAGCTGCAATGTAGAATTGAGAGCCACATTTCTTGTAAACTACTTGTCAAAGCTATGAAATAAGAAGCTTAAACTTGAGCTGGGATTTCTCTTGGTGAAACCCAAGGGTGCTTGTCCACCTTGCTGTTAAATACCAATGTAAAGCTGTGAACTCTGGTCTAAAGGAGCTCTAAGCTAACACGTGAGCCTGGACCTCTCTCTCTGCTTTGGTTTCCTTCTTGCTTCAAGAGTACAAGTCAAGATTTCTGCTGTTTCAAAGTCACTCTTTATATTTGTTCTGAATGAAAGAACTTATCTGCCTTCTCTTTTGTCTCTCCTCCCAAACCTTTATCAGGTGGGCACAGGCTCTGAGGAGCTGTGAAACCTCACTTTGGCCAATCAAACAAATAGGTCTGATAGTTTTAGCAGCATTTCTAAGTCAGAAATTTGGTAGAGGTATATGCTAGTCCACAGACAATTTTGAGGGTTTATCATGGTCTGTTGACCCAAAAGGTTGGGTTTTACTGATTTAGAGAATAGAGGTGAAAATGATCAGGAATGTCATCCTGTCGGGGCTCAGGACAAAACTTCTATGGCTTTTTTACAGCCCCCTTTATATGGATGTGCATAAACAAACTAGTCTAACTCCTTTATAGAACTGGAGTAGGAAAAATAGGGAGGTAATAGTAGAAACAAATATTTGAAGTCTTCAGGTGATAAAGTAGGGGAAGTTATGTATCTTGGACAGCTAAATATACTTAAGTGACATACTGCTTGGTGGAAAGTCAGTTCTGAAAGAGTTTTTTCTTCCCAGTGTTATTTAGCGAGCTGTTAGACTGACCTTCAGGAAAAGTTATGAATACAGTGCTAAACAAGACTTCTTACCAGGAGTTTAAGAAACTCTTAATATTGGGCTCAGGACTGTGTTTCTTGTTCTTGCCATCTGTAGTCTTTCTGGGCTGCTTGTTTTGGTTTCTTTCTCTTCCTGAACCTTCTCTTGACATTACTGGGGGAGTACCTGCAGCAGTTTCAAAGTTCAGACAAAGAAGTTTGTTCCTCAAGGAAAGATTCAGCCTTTTTGTTATGAAGGCAAAAATGTAGAGCAGTGTCCTCAACACTTTGACACTTCTTGCTTCCCCCCCCCCGCCCCTTCCCTTGTTGGGTTGGATGTTGGTAAATAGCAACAGTAATGAAAGAGTCAATCAGATTCTTAATTTGGTTCTTGCATGAATCAGTCATTTTCTCAGCTAAAAGGGAAGGCTCTTTTACCCTCTCTGGACACCTGACAGAGTGACAGTCTTTGTGGTTGTAATCATTATTGTTATCTTATCCTATTGTTACCTTATTATTATTGCTACCTTATGTGCTCTTTTTCACTGATGATTTTATTTTTAGTGGCTGCCCACAATGTAAGATTTGCAATCAAACAATGCTGAATGGCTCAGTGTCTTCAGAAGAAAACATAGCTGATTGATAACATGCTTCTTATTTACGTGATAGGTATTTTTATTAGAATTAAATTGCAGGCCCCTCCTCTCCCCCATTCACTTTAATATGCCAGAATAATTATGAGTGAACACAAGACAAAGTATTTTTTTATCTTCCCTTGTAAGCTAATTGTTCACAATGGTAAAGAGAGATGATTTGCATATTTCCATAATGAAGTACAAATGAGGGCAGACTGAGTGCAAAGGGAGAGCAATCACAGCAGTGTGCAGGGCCCCACATGAACATTAGGGTGGCTGGTGGACTTGCTAGGCTAAGTCAGAAAGCAATGCAAATATTGGTATACCAATGGGAGAGGTTTCTGCCTGCAGACCCTTGTGAGTCAAACTCCAGCTTTGTTTCTGTGAGTGATTATGTTTACATTTTAAGATGCATTTATTAGAGTATAAAACTATAAATGTCTGCAGGTTGGCTGTACACAATTCATTGTAGGGGGCACAAAAATCCCTTTGCTTGGCTTTGTGTGTTTAATCAGAATAATTAATGAGCCTGACAATTTAATTCTGCATAATCATATTCCCATAAGCAACTCCACAACTCCTCATTTATCAAATTCTGCAGGACAAGCAGAAATGTTATAAAAACAGGCATGAAGCAAACCCTGGGCTCCACTGGGGGCTGCCTGCACCTGAACTTTCAAGAAAAAAAAAAAAGACATAATTATGAAAATTAGACTCTTCCATCTTTACGCTAAAGATTTTGTGCTGCACATGTGAAAGACTAGGTAGTAGATTGGACCTTTTTCATGGTTCAGATTACTGGTGAGTGAAAATCATGGAGAATAACAGGAGTTAGGGAATGCAAATGGATGATATGGCCAGTATCAGCCCCTAGGAAAAGCATATATTTTTGAAGATACAATTGCCTTTCCTGTTGACTCTTTTCCAGTTGAGAGAGACCAAACATTGCCGACACAAAGATATCTGGTCTGCTGTTTTTTCCATATCTATCAAGAGATGGAAAGTCCACTTACTTCTACTAAGGTCTGGTGTCTCTGCCTGTTGTTAGCAGTGACTCTCTTGAGCAAAGTGACAGACACTGTTCTCTTTATGGTATGTCAGATTTGAGGAATATGTCACCTATTTCTGGTAGCATTGTTTCTTTGGAGTGACAACCCTATGGGACCCTGGGGCAACCTATTGTGACTCACCCCTGTTTGCAAATGTTGTGGGTTTTTTTGTTTTGTTTCCAAGAGAAGCGTAGTATCAGTTTAATCCTTTTAGGACATCAAATCATGCCAAATGGTCTTTGTCTTGCCTTTTCTATCTGTTTATGCTCTTTTGTCCTTGCTAACCAGGAGCACGAGTATTTTAACAGCCCAGAGGTTCTCATTGCAGATTTCTTTTAAACAGAAACAATAAATGCTATTTTGTGATAAAATCATGCTAAATACAGATTAGACTCTGACTCTGCATTCTCTCTATTCAAGATTTCTATTCTCTTGTCATTTTCATTCTCTACCAGAGCATTGCCCACACATTATAAAGGGTGTGCTTATCCAAGTTTCTATGCATGTTTTGCACCGAGATTCTAGTCCCCAGATTATCCACTTGGTGGATGTTAATGCATACCTGGACTTCACCCAGGGATGAACTAAATAGGTCCTTTTCTGAAGAAGCCTGGCCAAGACATTAGTGCTCCTTACTCCCACCCCTCTGTATACTATGGAAGTAACAGACCTCAGGTTTGTATGGACTCCAGCGATTACGTGCTTCTCCCTTGTTTAATGGAAGACATCCTCTCCATAGATCTATATATCACTGCACAAATTGTTATAGGCTTAGAGGGACGGTGCTCAAACTGATATATTCCCACACCAGACCTGTACTTGTGGCTTTGCTGTAGGAAGATTTACTGTTGGAATTAAGAGACAGTTAACAAGCAGGTAAAGGCTGGTTTCTAGGAACCAGCCTATCATGCTGGGTCAAATTTCAAAAACTGAAAAGTATGAAGCTGAAGTCTAAGACAAAAGCTTTTATTCAGAGGCAAGTCCATATAGCTTCCTGAATCTGAGACATCTTTGAGAAGATAATCACCAAGAGTCTGGCTGTCCTTTTCCACCATCCTCAAAATAAACACAGAAGACTTGCTCCATCAGTGGCTGTCACTAATGTCAGAGCACTAAGCACATCTGCTTCCCCCAGGGCTTGGCTGCCTGGACTCAGCATGCATGTAGGTAATGGTGCCAGTGTCCAGCTTTGGAATCTTTGAGAATGTTCTGCCAAGAAGGCTTAGTAGGAGCTTTTTCTCCCTGCTTTCACTCCCTACCCTATTTTGCTCAGAAATTGCTTTTAAGCTATATTGTAGCCTTATCTGTGGCTGTTCTCTTTTCTCCCTTGCTCTGACCCTGGTTCACTGACTTAACTTTCTGGCTTGATCTCAGAGCTGCCTTATCACTGTGGACTTGCTGGATGATGACTGGACTCTTGGATGACCTTGTTTACCATCACAGACCTGCTTTCCTTGCTCAGGCACTGTGGGCCTCTTCCTCAATCCCTGCTCCCTCCCCTACCCTTGCCGCTCCTTGATAATTAGGAAGGAAGACCAGAGATGACACCTGGGTTCTGAACATTCAGACATCATTTATTGGCCTTTGTTGCTCATCATAGTCTCTATTAATCATCTCCAGTGACTGACAGAGACCTGTAGGATCAGGATTTCCTGTCCATATAACTGAGGGTTTGCTGTAGCATGTAGCATATGGGGATGTGCATCGCTTACACAGTAGTAAAATGCCTGCAAAACAGACTGTCTGAAAGCCACACAGATGCTAGTAATGAGTAGCCTGAAAGGTCGGATAGTCTGTAAGATGGAATCATCTGCCTTCTCCATGATAAATCCAACAGCAGATTTGTAACTCCAAACTGGATCTATAGCATTAGGGGAGCCAGGCTTCATGAAGGCGCTGCTGCCCTGGCAGGTGAACCTGTAAATGTGTGGTGGTCATGCTATAGCACAGATAGTTCCTCATCAGGACCTCTAACGCAGACGTTTTTATCTTGAAGTTCATGCTTCCTGCTAAACATCCCAGCTGCAGTGAGCAGTATCCAAACTGGAAGAGCCTTATTCTTGCTGCAGGTTTAAGACCTAGGTAGAGGACCATGATGGAAAACTCTGCTCTTTGAGATTTTTCTGGACATGGATGACCCTGAGGTCATCTTCTGTGGTCTGTGCTTTGCCAACCCAACCAGTAGCAAGAGGCAGCACAGCTGTGCAGCAAGTGGGAAGAAGCTAAGTGGAAATGTAGTGCATGGTCCCTTTCATGAATCGTGTTTGTGGGGTCACGACATGTGCAGGGAGCACATGTATGATGTCAGGATGCTACAGGGCAAGTATTGTTTAGGTATGTAAGGTGACAAGATAGTTGTGTTGCCATACACTCCTGCCAATGTGCAGCATGGCCATGACCTCCCTGATTCAAATGATCCTGAGCCTTTAATAATACAAAGGAATACCTGTCCACATTATTTGGCCCTTAGGAGTGTGAAAACCTCTCTAATGCAACTATCAAAGAACATGCCCAGATTTAGTCTGAGCAAGGTGACTTCTTTGTCTTGGAAAATTCTCATTGTCCTGAGTCTTACTATTGTCTCTGCAACTATTCCAGGTTCACTTAATCATCCATAATCTCCTGACCAAACCCTTTTGTCCTTTTTCCCAACCCAGAATTTGAAATTGTTGGGCTTGGTTTTGGTTCAGACCACTTGCAAAGTCTTCTCTAGTTTCATTTTCTCACTATACAATCTAATTAAGAGAACATCAAGGCATGTTTTTTATCTACCAAAACACTGTTCCCTTCAGATGTCATACTGAAGTTTCATCATTAATCTGTCAAGTCTGAGTTAAGTAAAAACAGTTGAATATTAGTTCTCATGTGTCAGAATCAGATATTATTTGCATTTGGAAGACACCATCCTTATTTTCTTCCCTGCCCCTGTGGAAGTTGCCCTTGCAGGTCAAATGAAACACTATTGGAACTTTCTCCAGTTTTCTCTATCATTGTCTAAGTTCTAAAACTGTGTAGCTTAGGACTTCTGCCCTCTGCTTTCTCATATACATATTTCTGTCTTACTTTCAGTTCTGGTCTATGGTCACTTAGGACTTGAAATAGATGCTTTTTGTTGTCTCATTCCAAAGTCATGCCTAAGAACAAGTTGTTACTTCCTCGATCCTCACCACCCCGCCAATTCTCCAGGGAAGTCTACAATTGAAGTTCTGCCTGTCATGAGATGGACTAGGATGAAAAAAAAGAAATGTATTGTGTAGAGGTACCTGTCAGACTTCTTTAAAACCTACTGTCTGGGAATATAATCTGTTTACCTTTTTGGAGGAAGGGGGTTGGCTTCATCAGCAAAGCAAATAAAAAGCTATCAGAATTAAGTTTAGTTCTTGGGGTATTATGGCTCTTATCACAAGTCAATTCATGCCATAACATAGGTCTCCTTCCCAAACCATTTTTATCCTTCCTAGACTGCTCTCTGCAGTGAGTCATCAGAACCCATTACTCCTTCCCTAGCAGGGCCTGTATATGCTAAAAGGGAACATTTCTAGGAAAATACTACACCCTGTTATGGTTTGGAAGAACTACTGTGTACTGTCTTTTTTGTGATGCCTGCAAGTTAGAGGACAATGGCTTAGAGAATGGGGATTGGGAAATTATGGTGTGGGAACAGTTGGCACTAAAAAAGGCACAATCAGTGAAGTGGGAAACTAATGGCATACTGAAGGGTCTGTAGCTGGTCATGAATTGAGAGCTGATGATAGATCTCAGATCGTCACATATTGTTGAAGTTCTGTGATTACACTGAAACAGTTGAGCAGTACCAGCACCTAGCTAGATCAGAAAATACTATTTCTTGTTTCCCTTGCAAATATGCCAAATTAAATTCAAAACGTTAAAACATTTTTTAAAAGATTAGCAGAGACTTTAGAGAACCCTCATAATGGTTTTAATTAGTTATCTATGAGGGCACATTTAATTAAAGTGCTATCTCAGGTAGACAAGAAATGCAGCCAGCAGGAGAACACAATGTGTTCAGTTTCCATGGAAATTTACTCAAAGGAAAAGGGAAGGTAAGCACTTATTCGATATATAAAGCAGTAAAATATTCTTAAAAACATCATAAAGTCACCTAGTCTGCTATAAAAAAAAAAAAAATCAATAAAATGCAATAGCAATTTTCAGATTCTGTACCTATAAAGATAAGCAGTGTAAATTTCTAGAGGCAAAGAAAGCAAGGGAAGAGTTCAAAACTATACCTGTTACTAAGTTTGCTTAGTAACAGGCACAGTCTGCTGAGTGAGCCAAAGCTGTCTTTGCCAGAATAAATCCTACTTTAGGAATGATCACTGCATTCTGCAAGCTCATCTATGACTTCACTGGTTAAACCTAAACATTATCTAGCCTGACAAAAAACAAATCTTAACTTTTTAAACTTTTCTTTTTTTCATTTAACATTCCGCTCTTATTAGAATTATAGCATACTATAATTGTAGGATATATCAGTTGCTAACAACAAGTGAATAGTACAAATCAACATAATGATGATGATTTTTATGACTACCTATACAAATATGGATGATGCTTTTATGACTTTTTTATTCATCTTCATTTTATACCAGTGATAATTGTTTTTGTTTACAAAATGCAGGAGACCCTAATTTAAGAGTGGAAGCAAGCACTCTTTAGTAAAGGACACAACTGCTGCTTGCAAAGTATAAACAAAAGTGGCTTTTATTATTTTCTTGTAATCAGTGATATATTTGCTGCTTCTATATTTAATATCAATATTCATTTATTGATTTGTTTAGACTGAGTGTGTATTCATGCTTTTGTATTATTTATGATACTATTTTTGTTGCCTGCCTGGAGTCTGATATACCATAAGGGAGTTAGGATGAAGTCTTTTACAAACAACGTCTGCATCAGCTTAGTTATTGATCAGCAGCATTTCAGAAATGTATATATCTTTTTAGCAAATAAATGGCATTAATCCAAATGCAAATGCTAAATTCTATAAGCATAAGCTGTAGGAGGTGATTAATAGAACTTAGTTTCATTTCAGTCAATCACAGTCATTCTGAAGTCACCTCTGTTGCCTGCTGGCTATATATTGGGTTGTACACTTAGAAAAGTCTACCGGTATTTTTTGTGGCGTTGTCACATTTTAAAGGTAAATTCATCTTATGTACCTTGTTGAATGAAGGCCTTATGAAATTTGTGAGAAATGGCCCTTCTCTCATGTCATAGCTTGCGAAGCAAACAGGTAATTCCTGGTGATCTTAAATCCATGGTACAAGCAACATCAGTATAAGCCTTCCCTCATCCCTCCTTTGCATTACTGAAGTAAAAGAACCATTTATGCCCTGTTTTCATTTCAACCTACTGATTGGCAACAAGGGTCACATGTGATAAACATCATAATTTCAGCCATAAATGTTAACACTTACTACTTTGCCAGCTAGAGGCTTATTTGCCTCTCACTTTCCCTGATATAAATTTTGAGTCATTTATATGGAGCCATAGTAAATAATTAGGTCCATAATCTTCTTTCAGAGATTTTGCCATTTAAGTTAGCTACACTGGAAGTATATGAGGTGCTATGATTTATGTAGTAATTATCTTTTGTTGTTAGGGTCTGATCCAGCTTCCACTGAAGTTAATGTATATTTTATCATGCCAATAGCCGTTGGCTTTTGTCTTTAGGGGTGAACTTATGAAAAATAATAATAATTAAAAATTAAGCATCATCTTGCTTTAGGATTAAAGTAATATCATAGTAAGGAGATAATTAGATTTGCTGAAACATTATGGGTTTGGCAGTCAAATGTGAGAACCATTTTAGAATAAGAATTTTATTTAAAAGAAGCACAAGATCTCATTGTTAGTCAAAGAAAAATAGTGTTAGGTCAAAAGGCCAAGTTGAGAGTGTTGCAAACTTAAATTTTTGTTACCTTTTGGAAGGCATTGGGATTTGTGCTCAAACAGAGCCATGTCTACCTGAAAAAAACTTCTATACAAACTTTTATAGTCACACTTTGTGTCTGGACCTTTTCTTTTACTCATGCACCACTGCCATCATATTAAGTAGATATAAATAATGAATAGAACATGTCAGCATGCATATTGCGTAGTAGATTTGGTGAAAGCATGGAGCATCCCTAGTGCAGTGACAGAAAAACATTGTATTTCATATCTTCCCCAATGCTGAATTAAACTGCTGTGCAATTGTGTGGCATTTGGCAAGCACGAAGTAAAATCCCTACGATGTTGAGGATGTCTTAGTTATGATGGCCCCATTTTAGATCACCCAGAATGTGTGTGGCATATTTATCCCTGAAACGTTTCTTCTGAAGAACTAAACTCCTGTTTTAATTACCTGATGCAATCCCCTCAAACCCAAAACAAAAACAAATGAACTTCAGACGCAGATAACAAGAACAAACCAATAATACCACTGTAAAATAGTACTAGCTTCAGGAGACAGCTGCAAGAGTAAATAGGTCCATTTGTTTTGAAATCTTTCCTGAACATTGTGACTCATCTTCCAGATCTATTTTGGGCTCTGTCGTATGTGTGTGTGGCTGAGGTCACACAAGCAAGTAATCCAAGGGGCTGAAGCAGTGCGGGTTGTCAAAAGGAATAGTTTATTATGTGGATTTGCTGTGTAGAAATGTCTTTTCATGCTCTGCCTGTTCATAAAAGGATATGAGCAATAATCTGCCTTGGCTGCAATGACTTAAATCTTTTTATTCAGAATCGGAGAGAGTTTCAAATTCCTTCTCTAGATAATGTAAAAATCTAACCCTTTACTTCCAGGGAAATCAGGTAAAAATAGTTAAGACTGCTTTTTATTTTATCCAGAAAGCAGGTTTAGGAGGGGTCAGAGAAACAATATATATTTAGAACAGAAATGTATTTTTAGGTTTAGAAAGTGCCTTTTGCTCTAGTAATGCCCCCAGAAGACTAAAAAGGTCACTAGCTGATTTCTACCCATTCATCCTCTAATTAGGGAAACAGTATGTATGCACTTGATGATAAGCATCATCACGAGTGCTTTTTTTGGCTTGGGTGTCAACTCTGAGGGCTGCAAAAACTGCAAAACACTAATGCTCGCTCACTGGGACATCTGCACGGAGGTGTCGAGCTGGAGCTTGTTCAGGGCACATGATGAGTCATTGCTGGCTGGCGGTGAGTGCTGCTCAGCTGGGTGAGCAAACCTCTCTGGCAGGAGCGTTACCTGCTTGGAGGGAAGCAGATGTGTCGGGAAAGAAGAGAGGAGAGACGCCCACGATATATTCACAAAGAAAATGTTGTGTTTTCTCCAGTTTTTAAGCTTTTCATTTAGTCCTTTTGAGAGCTGAGAACAGTGGTGTACTTTAATACAAGCATCTGGATGAAATGATGATAGCTCTTGAAGTCAGACAGTGAGAGGGATAAGAATCCACTGACTTCAATAGAGTACTGTCAGTGTGCCCTGATCACCTCAGAGCAACTCTCGTTTTTAGGTTTGACAGTTTTGGAATTCTGGCAACAGTATTGTATCACAAACGAATGTGAAGAAAATAAAACCTGTGATCTGCACTATTCAATGAAAATTCTGGGGCAGCTCATGTCTGACTCTGACTTTCAAAGAAAACTCGGTTGGCAGTTTGGTTTGGAGTTTTCATTGCTGCTGCTGATCTATTTAATTTTTGAGGTTTTTATTTTATTTTATTCCCCAAAGCTCCTAAGCCCTTCATGGTATGGAGAACTACTAAACTTTCTAACCTAATTAGGACAAGGATGGGTGTTTCTTGAAACCCTGAGATTTCAGGATCCATATAGGGGACTTCTAGGTCTTGCTATAATGGACCTCCTGATCCTATCACAGCAAAGATTTGAAAAAACAGAAATGATTGTCAATCAACAGCAAAATAACCAGTGTAAGTCTATTAAGAGTCTTGATCACAAGGATATCTGGACACCTTGGAGCCAGCAACTAATGTAGACAAAAAGGTATTTATCCAACAGTAGCATATAGTCCCCTATATTTCTTACTCTCTTACTGTGTATCACCAGTATGCTTTATGGTAGATGACTTTAAAATCTTTCAAGACCTTTTCAGAATAACTGCTAAAACAAGTGAAAAAACGGTGGTTACATTTTTCTAATCAACTGTCCAGAGAAGAGGTCCTTCCAGTTCATGAAGGAAAACTGACATTTGCAAAAGGTTTATGCTACATGCAAGTGATTATATCGGCGCTGTGTCTTCCAGATTCTGAATATTTATTTGTGTCATACTATTGTTACAAAAGACTCTAGTATCTAGAGTAGTTCTGGCAAGAAACTTATCAAGTATGAACAGACACCAAAACCTAGTAAATGCTAAGAACAACACCTGTTGTCATCAAACTAGGCACACTAAACTATACCCATGTCCACTCATCTGGAGCAAAGTGACCTCAGCAGCATTCTAACAAGTGAAATGTGCAAAGTATCCAAATAGTTATTAATCTGTCTTAATTTTGTGGGAGTAGTACCAGGATTATATGCTAAAGGAACAAGGACATTTCTTTAACATTAAGCCAGCTAGGTAATTCCTTTCACCTGTAGAAACTCATTGGCTTGTTTCTAGCACATATCAAGCTAGCACGCATAGACTCTAGGAGGAAGGGGTAACTTGCCTTGCAGTTGCTATGATTCTCCAAGATATAGTCTTCACAGCAAAATGACTGATTGGTATATCCTGCTTTTAAAATAAATGAATACAAATTTTTAAAAAATCAGAGAGAATATACTTTTTCAAGGTACAAAAATATAAACATGACTGTGCCTAAATTTCATGTTTACCAGGCCTGAGATGTACAGACCAATCTGAAGAATCATCTTTGCTGTCTGTGGCACAGATATAAAAAGCTCTAATAATGTAAGCCAGTAAGAGTTTTTGCTTTGGCATTTAGTGAGCTTTTGAATCCAGACCATAGTGCTTTTCTACCTCATGGCAAAGCTCTGGCATTTTAATTAATGCAAATCGCAGACAAGTTGCAACAGAAGACAAGGTACAATGGAAGCGTGAACTGTTATTGCACTCTACGACAGAAATTTGGGAGCTGTGGTAAAAAGGAATTTGCTGAATGTTATAAGAACACTAAAAAGTAGAGATTTTTGCAGAAGTATTGGCTGTCAGTTGATAAGCTCATTTTTCTCTCAAGGGAAAACAGATTTTCCTTCTGTAAAGATTTTTTTTTTTTTTTATTTCCTCAGAGTATACAATACTATAAATTGCATGCAAGGGACTTGGTTGGAATTTACATATGACTGTAGCCTTTTATTGTGTTTTATGCACTTGTAAAACTAGAATGGCTACGGTAACTGAAGTAATATAGTAGTCATTTTCTATGCAATTTGATTTAGGGAAATCTAATGCCTGAAGAGAACTTATTACATAATTGAGCACTGATATTCTTTCCTGCTCTTTTCTGGTTTAGTACCTTCTTTCTAACACAAAATTCATTGACGCATTCTCCCAGTCATGCTCAAGGTTATTCATTACATGATCATTACTGCCTACCTTCAACTCTTTGGGAATTTCTAGTCTCAGACAGTTACAGTGTTTGGAGAGCCCTTCAACAATCTTAAAGCTTTGGAAAAATCAAAATAATCGCTTCTTCAGCACTATCCAAAACTTCCAGGTGCTAGTGAGACACCCTGTCCCTCTCACCATCGCCCCACATGAGGAGCTGCAGTGATAACCTCCAATGGCACAGCTGTAGCTTTGTTCCATGCTGCTACCCAAGACTTGATGGCGAGTGAAGTTTCTAAGTTTACCGTGGGCCTTTAAGGGTTCCTCCACACCACTCTTGTCCTTTTGATGTGTGACTTTTATCCCAACACACTTAAAGGTATTTCTTGAAATGGATTTGTGCTAAAAATAAGGACCATTGAACCCAAATGTGCCTGAACTCTATGGGTTTGATTTGCAGGGAACATGCCTTTCTGCACTGCCAACTTTGTGATTTTAAGCTGAAGTCTCCTGACATTTGCTGTTTAAGTTAATGACCTGTCTCTTGAAGACTGGTGATTGTAAGACTGTCTGCTTTCATTTAGGTGAAATCTCTAGGCCTGTAACTGTATGGGAAAGTTTGAAAACTTACTCTGAGCTCACTGTGTTTCAGAAATGGAGACAGAAGCCTTCCAATTAAAAAATAATTTAGGCTTTTTCTTTTTTTTTTTTTAATAGGATTGCTTTTTGTCTTGTGGAGTTTAGGGGTCTCTTTTGAGATTATAGATTTCTTATTATTATTTTGAATTGCGGCACCTTTTCTAAACTCAAATCTTTTGCACTTGGCAAAGCAGCACATTGCCTCTATTGTCATTTTTGTCACTGTTGTTGAAGTTATTAACTCTTGAAAATTGCTTTGAACATCTTTCAGACTACTACTTCTTATTAACTCAGGCTGTAAATTATCAGAGTTAGCATAACATATTGATTAGTCAGCTGACCCAGGGATCCCTATGTGAAAATCAATGACATTAAATTTTTCAGAAATGGAATCAAATGAAAATGTATTGGGTTTGTCAGATGAAGTCTTTGCTCTTGACCAAAGATATCATATCTATCATAATGTAAGTAGTTTTAAGGATAAAGAAACTAGGGTACAGATGTCTGACAGGAAAAAACACAGAAAGGTGTTAGAAGGAAAGGAAAACTGAGAAAATCTGAGTAGTTTTCTTCAAGCAGTATCAATTTCAGAGCTCTGATTAACACCAAGAAGCCAGAACTCTTGGCGCGGGCACCCTACCCCAACGCAAAGAGAGGCTGCCATGTTGTAATAAAATAAATTTCTGCTCCAATGAAAACCGATATTTTTAGCTGGAGAAGATTTACTGCTTCACAGAAGTAAAGCAGTGGGATGTGCAGGATGCTGCGCTATATATACACCCTCCAGCTATACTAGCTTTTGACAGATTCCCTGTAATAATTTTCTACACCTTCCCTCTTCCTAATCACTAAACTTTTAACGCCACAAGTAGCTGGCTGCTGCCTCCTGGGTGGGGAAACGGGCAGAAAGGTCCCTGGCCTGCTTTAAAGAGGTCAAAGAGGGAACAGTCCAAGTTTGGAGGGGAACTCCTCTGTCACAGTTATAAACTAGCATGAAGTTAGTGTTGGAGAATGCCCATGTGTTTGACTCTGCTGGCTAACACTTAAGGCACTTAACTGGTAGACAAGAGACCTTGTTTAAGATGCATGCTCCATAGGGATACATGAATGTGTGATGCCATTGCTGAATTTAAAAAAATAAATAATTTATTTTTAAAACCACCAAAACAGATACAAATAGGATTTCCCCTCTCATGTAAGTTCCTTACTCCCTGGGCTATAAGGCTGGGATATTTCTTCTCTGATGTACTTCTAGCCTTCTAACCATCACATTTTTAGAATATAGCTCAGATTTTCTTGGGTCAGAACCTTACATTTGAGTTGATAATATTCCTTCTGTTTAAAACCAAAGCTGAGGCTTTAGCTCCTCCAGTGTCTTGTCCCAGCTCCAGTAAGCATATCATGGCAAAGCTTACGTTGTATTGGCAACAACTCCACACTGCTAAAGGGAAGCAAGGGGACTATTCTGTTTCAACCACTGTCATTCTAAGCTTCCCCTGAACTTCTGTGCCTTCCTGCAGGCACCAGGAACAGCAGGGTTTCTCAGCCTCACCAGTAGCTGGCTGCCACTTCACAATACCAAGAGAGTGTTCAAACAGTATATTCAGCAAGTACAAACAGCCTCATTTGAGTATTCAATTACTGCTAGCTGGTGGCTGAACATTAGCCAAGCCATGGCAATGCAGAAAAGACAATGAGACTTAACACTTCATGGATCGCTCTTTCATCTTGCCAGACTTTTTTTTTTCACAGTCATTAAGGAAGTATATGATGCAATACAATGTAATCTAAACATTTCTTCCTCGTAAAGTTTCAGTCTTCACTGACTGCCAATCACCAGTCTTTTGAACTCAGTAGCCTGTTTGTCGAAGCAGTAGAAGTACATGCAAAGTCATTTTGTAGCATAACTGTAACAGCATTTGTCATGTACTAGCAAATCACTTAGAAAAATCACTTAGAAAAGGGGTTTCCACATGCCTCCTGTCTTGGAGCGCAGAGGGTCTAGCATTTGGACAGGATGTGTCAGTAGGCTTTGTAGGTCAGACCTATGTTCTTATTCCATTAAAAATCAAAACATATTGGAGGTTTTTCACCTTTCCATTTCATACTTGTTCTCACCTTTTTATTTTGTAACTTCTTTCCTTGTATTTCCTGCATGGTTTCCCCATTCTCCTGTTCACCTTCCTCTTTTTCCACGTCCATTTCCTGTACAGTTTAAGCTTTGATTACCTAATAAGACTTGTCCTCAAAGTAGAATTAAGCTGGGATTGAAGAAAAAATGTTTGCTCAATGCTCAGAAATAGAAACCGGACAGGAAACATGCACACCACCTGTGACCAGAAAATAATTAAAATGGTAATAGATGTAACTCTGGAGATAGGACACTCTAGAGTGTCCTTGCAAGGGGTGCTAAAAGATCATGTCTAAGGAAATCTCTCACTGCACAGCTAAGAAGAAGATATTGAAATGTTCACTTTCAAGAAACATTGATCATGGGAAAGGAAACACTTTTTGAATGAAAAAGTAAATTGAAAGATTGTATTGGTGGAAATGTAAAGGGAGGGGTAAAAAGGGAGAATGACATTGTTCTTCATGAAGAAATCTCAAATGTCCCTCAGGAGAGAAAGTCATATCTGTCACTCTTCCACCCCTGCCAGGTCAGTCAGTGCTCACAGGCAGGGCTGCTGGCTGCACTTGGGACATCTCACCAGCACCTCACTTTCATCCTCTTTCCCTGTTCACCTTTTCCTTACTCAGTCTGGATGACAGTCAGTGCTGTATTCTGCAGAAATAAGAAGTAAATTGTGCTCATCGTGCCAGAACAACAGATTGACTAGAAATTTGAGGGAAAATTGTGGGGGAGAAAAAGAAAGAAGGAGCTGGTGCTACAAAAGGAACGGAGATACAGAGAGGCAAGGGGGATAGGAATATCAGTATTCCTCATTGTCAATGAACAGTGAGCAACAGGCTGATTTAAGACAACTGTTTTTCTCTCTCAGGTCCCTAAAAGTCACTTTTACAGCTAAAAATTAACTGATATGTATGAATCTACATCTACCTTTAAAATATGCTGCTAATCCTGCAAAACCCACACAATGAAGTCTTGTTTCACCATTTGAATAAAAGAGGGTGGCTTTGGTAAATAACGAGTGTGTCCCAATTTCTATGTCTCAACTGGTCCTTGTGCTCAGCTGTGTCTCAACTGATCCCTGTGCTATAACCAGAAAGGCATATTTTTAGTGTATTATAAATATGTATGGCTTATTTAGTCCTTTATTTTCAAAAGAAATCTTAGTGTTCTCTGCATGAATGGATGTGAGGGCTGTAGGAAAATGAAGTGTTTTCCCAACAGAAGTCATAAATATTAAATTCTGCAGCAAGCAGCCACTAGTCTTAATATTTGTAAAAAACATTGATACCAAAAGGTATTATTTTCTTTCACGAAGGTAGATGTGTGTTATTTAAAGACCTGATGCTGAATCTGTTAAAAACTTCATTGTCAGATAATTTTTAAAACTCCTGGAGGAACAGAGGAGCAAAGGTGGCTAAAATACAAAGTGTTCACAAGGACTGGAAAAGAGAACAGCCCGCAGAAGACCCTGCAGCAATGCCAGCATTGCCTTTGTAACCTGGGAGAGACACTGCCACTGGGGAGATCATTATGCAGGGGTTGGTATCCTTCGCTTCACCTTATAAAGAAGCAACAAAACAAAGCCATGGCATGGACAAATCACTAGGACCTCAGCACAGCCTGCATCACCTCAGAAATAGGTAATACCTGCTTTACCAACCCCCAAAGAGATCAATTATGGAATTCTTTTGAATAATAAAACATAAGTGAAATTTCAGTCTCAGCTGCTACCTTATCTTGCATTTAAATTGAGTCCTCAGAAAGCCTAGCTTACAGCAGAGGCAGTGACACAGGGAAGAGTAGGGGAAGTTTATAGCCTATAGATTATAGTACTCTAGTTTGGCATGAATAAAGTAAGTATCTTGCACAGAAATGCTTCAAAAGTCTCCCAGTTACAGTGACTGTGGTATTACTGGTTTCGAGCACATAATTTCAGTCCCCTCATTTTTAGATGTAACTATACTGCTGCAGAAACAATAACTCTGGAGGACGGTTTGGCATAGGGGGTTCCAGGCCGGCAACAGCTTTCAGGTTGTTCCCCGCTTACCGCCAAGGCACTGGCTGGTCCTCCCCAGTGCCCACAACCGGCTGGTGCCCAGGGCCGCCCTGGGATGGGCTACATCGGCACCACATCACCCAGCCCGGAGCTCCCCTCAGAAAGGAACATTTCCACATGAATTAGCGCTCTAGGACAGGTTTTTAATTAGTGGCATTTCTTTGTAACTGATGCTGTCTGACAGTATGAATGGTCTGTAAAAGCTCTGCTTAAGGCAGAGGCCATTGCACGAGAATGAGGGGCCAGTGCCAAGTCCTGTGGTATTTATACAGGAACCTTGTCATGGGTTTCTGTTAGCCCAGGATGATACAGCAAGTGATACGTTTGCTTATTTTTGACCTCTCACAAACAATACAAGAAGTCCTTTTTCTGCAGGACTCCCAGGTTCCTTCTTGTACCTCCGGACTTTTCCATGGGTTAGTGCTGGAGCACGCTGATTGTTCATTTAACAGTGAGATAGTGCCTGAGGAATGGGGCAGCAGCTTCTGCATCCCTTGACTTGTGGAGCTTTTCTCTTAGTCTGCTATTCTAAGATATTAACACAGCATGCAGTCTATCTGACTACCTTTGAACTAATATATGCAAGCAATGTGTGTAGGAACAGCTCTTGTGCAATAAAGCAGGTTTGGAGCAGGAAAGTTGCAATATGAACACACAGCTTGTTTTCCAGACCTCTACCTTCTTCTTGTGGTGAAATCGCTTTGCAGAATGGCTAGGCTTGCACTTAGCTGCTAGAAGAAAAAAGTGTACCATTGCAAGCTTGTGGTTTTTTTTTTTTTTTTAAAAAAAATAAGGGTTTATATTTACCTTGACAGAAGAGGGCTAATGGTGTGGGTCTCAAGCGCTGTAGTCCCACAGAAGTTGGGCTGGGAGGTTGGTGTGATGGCAAAGCAAGGCCTTGCTGCCCCAGCTCCGTGGGTACCAGGGCCCCAGTTCATGCCCAGGCACCTGGGAGTCTCACAGTAATCCTTCAGAGCCAGGGCGTGGGATTAAATTTATTTTCGTAACTCTGAAATTCAAAACTGCAGCTACTGAAGTTAATCACCAGAAATTTCTTAAAGGTTCACAGAAATTTTCTAGGTGAGGTATTGACGTATGTGGAAGTGTTGCATTAAAAAGCAAAGAAAGAAGTGACTGTTTAGGCCTCCTTGATTGGTAATGCTTAACCAAAACGCTGTTTGGAGAGTGAGGTAATTAAAGCAAGTTAGATCATGCAGAACACAGCGATGGTATGTGAAAGGTTAACATCAGGTAGTGAGACTGTTTCAGAAACATCTCAGCCAGAACTGACAGTTTTATAGCCTCCTAGAAAATATACCTTTACTTTGCTCAGCAGCACTTCAGAGGCTTCATATATCAATTGGCCCAGAAGGAAAATGTGAACATTATTGTTTTGTCTAAACAAAAAAAAAGCCTGTTCCAATAAATTTTGTGGCCAAAGTTAATGGGACTAAAATAACACATCAAAATCAATGTATGCTTAATATCAGTGTGATGTTTACTTGTTTTCCTTTGGGTCTATACACTGGTAAACATTTATAGGACCTGGAGTCCTTGTGAAGTTCCATGGTTTTGGAGCCTATAGATAAACTCAGTAACATAAAAATACATGTGATTAATGACCAGTACTTGAAATAACACTTCAGAAATATTGGTAAAGGTCAAATTCTTATATGCCCCTATTCCATCTTGTTTTCTATGGAAAATGTTGGTATATGTTGCTGAAGTCCCAGTGCGGCATATATGGGTCCACTTATGTCATTGCACATATCTTTCAAACTTTTCACTGACCACATAATTTTTCTGGAGGTAACTGTGGTTTATGAGGAAGCTATGCCAATTCCAACCAACAGATAAGAAGTTCAACGGAGTGCAAGGCACTTTCTTTTGCATTACAGCTAAAATCTCATAACCACCTCTATCCAAAAGAAATATGAGTTTTTAACAGCTTTGAGGCGAAACTTATTATTATAACTTTTTTATGTAGCATTTTTCATTTCAGTATTGTACAAAGCACTTTGATTCATGGAATTGCTTTTAAGCCAAGAGGAATCATGATTTTGGTCTCTGCTGCAGAGTACAGACCTGTAGTTCTTCTACGGTGCCTTGTAACTTGTGGCCACTATAGTAATCCCATCAGGCAGGCTATATCAAGCTTATTTTGCAAATAGCGAAATTGTGATATTCACTTAACTGGCTTACTCTCAGAACACACAGCAAGAAATACAATGCTCAAAATAAACTGAGATTAATCTAAGAATTAATTGTTTTACCAGCTGCGAAATGCCTAGCTATTTTCAGACATCCATTTCGTGGGGAAAAACAAGCGTCTGAGCACAGTCCCTTCTTTTAAGTCTCAAGGCCTTGTCTGAACAGAATTAATTGTCTTTAACTGAAACTGTAAGAGCAGTGATAGACACTTGCTGTTAATCATTTTGGCGTTTCATTATAGTATTTGGAGTCACTATGTAGCATTGAAAAGGAGAGAGTTTAGTTTCTCTTCATCACACGCCATTAACAAGCTGGTGGTGATGAACACAAGTCATAAGGAGTGCTTTGGAGAGATTTCATTACATTTCATTGCCATGATAAAATAATAAAATAGTAATAAAAGAGAGGGAAATCAAAGAGCAGCAAAAGAAAATGGAGATTCAATGTTGTTTATGTTCCATGCTAATAAAGGGTAACTTGCTTTTTTGTTCATGATGCACTAATGAGGAGAGCTGTGTGGATAAATACGGAGTAATTCAGACAGAATGGCAGGTACAAAGGGGATGTCCCTTTAAAACAATTTGTAATGGAAATTATAAGGTTTATTTTCATCTACAATAGTGACTTTTTGAGATGTAGTGCAAGATATGCTGTTCAATGTTAGGATCAATGAAACACATTTAACAGCTCCAGTTTATGGCTAAGCACAATAACTGTATTGTTCACTAGCTATAGGGAAAATCATATTAACATCAACTCAAGTTGCATGTAACTTTTTAGACTTGGTTCTAGAGGCTACCACTAATAGCTATATAAAATGTGTAATAACACTAGTTCTGCCAAATTCTTATTGTAAGGCTTCATTTACAAGTTTTCCTACAGTCTTTCTGAAAGAGTTTCATAGATGGGGTTTTTGGTGAGATTTTATCATCTGCTTTTCTTTGGTAAAGTTTATTTTTGCTGTTGCTACTTTATCAAGTCAGGGGATTCAAAATACCTGAATCTAGAGGAAAGTTTAGGGTTTGTAGGGAACATCATTTCCTACAGAAAAGTTTCCACTGTTTTAGGAGAACTGTTGGTTTATTAATTTTTTTTTTCTTTTTTTAAATCAGTACCAAAATGATCCATTTAATTATGCAAGATAATAATTTCTTTAGGAGTGCAATATAGCCTTATATCTGCTTAGACTTCTGAGAAGTGTTTATTATGCTTTGAGTCAGGTCTTGGGTATTGACAGAAAAACTCCATCTTGTTAAAAGATGTCTTTCACTGTAGCACTAAGTAGGTGAAACGAGTGTTCATACAGGGTCACCTTGTTGTTTATCTGGTTTCTCATCATTCCTGAAGAGACGAACTTTTCCAGCTTTGCTGAAAAAGCCAAGGAAGCAAAATGAGGAAATAAAATTACCCGTTTCATCACTTTGCACACTCACAGCCACTTGAGATCAGTCTGCTGTCTTTTGTCATGGCAATATATATTGCTGCATACTCCACCGCAGGAATTTGTTAGGATATTTTCACCTGAGTGGTAGAAATACTTAATAACTGTCTTTTCATATTACTGATGTTTCTTTCAAGATGATTCTATGCTATTGTTTAAGCTAAAGTACTACATCATTGATTTTTAAGCACAAAGAGGTTCCTGATTTCCCATGGATTCAACGATGTTAGGATGCCCGGGAAAACTGTAGTTTATTCTGATTTGTTTTTCAGACTTTAGGTGTTCAAATTTTGCTTAGTTAGCACTGTATTGATTTTAGCTGTTAAGTGACCTATGATTATGGGCTTACAATCTAACATTCGAACATAGAGGGAAAAGGGGGAATGACTTTCTCTGTATCAATTTTCTTTTTACTCTAATGGCTAGGAAGCCATGAAAATTTGAGATAAGCTGTGTCAGTGTGATTTCAGGGGCAAAATGTTGCCTTCAAAGCATCCAGCTTATTTCTGAGCATGAGATGCAACATAGCAACATGACTTCAAACTACTGAAGTCTTTCATCTAGAGTCTGCATTCATCGCTAGTATTCTCAGAAACCAAGCTACGTGCTAAAAACAATGAAGGCTTTAATTTCAGCACTGCAGAAACATGACACTGGAAGCAATTTACTCCAGGTAACATGGTAAATTGTACATCAACACCTGAAAGGGAGAAAATAATTTGAAATATGCCTTTGTGGTTTACTGTGGTTATAAAATGACAAATTTAACAAAGTAGAGCATGGGCAGAGAACAACCTGTATATATAGTTGAAGAGCTATCATTAATGTGTTGCAGAATCCATTAAAATAATATATTGCTTTATGCAGTGTCTTTGGTAATCTAACTGGAAAGACAATCTACCATAGACAGCAAACCTGAAAAACACAGATGGATTTGGCATTTTGCACAAAAACGCAGGAGAACTGTTGTTATTAGGTGGTATGCCAGAGGCCATCAATTGGTCTGCAGCGTACTGCAAATGCTGAAGTTAGGGTTTTCATTAAAAACTCTTGTCCAGACTCTTCAGTATCACACAGCAGTGGGCAGGTACATCACCCAGACCTGAATCTTGCACTGCCGAGTTGTTTGTGTTCCCATCCTTGCTTTTACTCCTGCTACTGGTAAAATGCTATTTTTGCCTTATAGAATTACATGGCAGTTCTAAAAAAATGTACTGATCAGCAACAGGATGAACCCAAAACCTTCCTAAGCCTTCTTGCACTTGTGAAATACTGGATTATGAGATCTAACCCAGAGCACCAAAGACTTTGCTTGTAAGGAAACTCAGATTACACATGGGTCATGAAGGCATGGAACAGCCAATATGACTCAGATTTCCTGGTCTGAATTATGATACCTCTGGCTTTGAACCCAAAGTTTCCTGCTTCTCACCTGAATGTTCAAACTACAAGACAAATAATATCTTCCTGTGATAGCTCAGTTGTTTTGACCAAAAGGGTTTTCGGCAACTTGAGAAATGTTTCCTAAGGAAATTTGCACTTAGGTTGGTACATGAAGTCTTTAATATTAAGTAACATAATAACTGCAGCTTGTTCTTCTGTTCCATTGTCTCTGCATAGGAAGACTTGAGTGCTATAGAGTTGGGTTTTGACAGATACTTTTTTCCTGTATTTATTTTAGGGGGATTGGGGGAGTGGTTTTTTTTTAGGTTCAGATTTTATTTTATTTTTGGTCTTATTATGCACAGGCACTCTGGAAAAGGTAGAACAATCCCATAAATCTGTGTTTCTTGCACAGATGGACTCTTCCATTGTTGCACAGATGTTCATTATGTTGGAGAAATAAGCTGTTTACTGTGGTCCTCAGACCTCAGCTTTGATCTGTCTTCCAGAGCTCACTGGTAGTCTGTTCAGACCAGTATGGAGAATGAGTATAATGTGTCTGCAGGAACTTGTGCTCCTGGGGAATGCAATGCAACTTTTTGTACTCTTTTCTTCTCTATGTGGGACCGCCAAGAACTAATTTATGCATGTATAATTGAGACTAGCTCACTATCTTCCAGTGACAAGAAGCCAACTAATTGATCAGAAATAGTAGGAACCTACATATATAAGAAATCTTACATAAGAGCAAAATGTCAGTAAAGGATGCAATAGAGCTTTTAAAGTTCTTTGTACTTTTCTGTCCATGCCAGTTCTAGTCAGAACCCACCCCATAACTGTACCATGACATGCTAGCACTGTTAAAGGAATATTACCGCATAAAGATTCTCTGATCTATAATAAGATGAAGAAAGATGTGTAATAAAATGATCAAAGAAGATACTAAACATGAAAATTAGGCAGAGATTAGGAAACTTGCTTAAAATGTGCAAATTTCACTTAATTATTAGCTGCATTACAGGGGAACTAGCCTTCCTTGTGTCTTATCATTGCTGTTCTTTATGTTACTGTAACATCTAGGAAATCCAGTTATGAATCCATCAAGGCAATCAAATACTGTACTACATATTTCATATTTTTAACAGAAAGATATTCTTGTCCCAGAGGAGCTAGCAATGTAGTCGTTAGACATCTAAGAGACAGCAGATGTGTGGATATAGAGAGAGTAGTCCAAGGGAACAGTTAGATGTAACCTCTCGCTCTTCAAAAATACCAGCCAATGTCCTAGTAAAAAGAGCATATTGTGACCCCTGATTCATTTTTCTTAACATCTAATCTGGAAAACCAGAAGAACAAGCTTCTACAAAGTTCTTTTGAAATGATGTTACAGAAACGATCTTTCCCCTCCCCTGTCTAAACCAGTGCTTCTCTTTTGAGTTAGCTGGGAAAGTGCTTGGGATTTCAGCCTTTTCCAAACCACTCTGTGTGCTCATGTAATGAATACAGATGGGACAGTTTTGGAAAACAAAAATTTAGTTCTTGGATTAGAGGCAAGTGGATGTTTACTCCAGAATGTCTTTGCTTGTCTTAAAATCTAATAGGCCAGTCAATACATTTTACAGATTCATATGTCAAGAAATCATAGGAAAAACAGGATTGGAAGAGATCTGAAAAGGTCATCTGTCCCATTCCTCTGCTCCAGGGTGGGACCAGCCAGGTTTGTGGCATTTTAAAAGTGGAGATTGCGCAGTCTCCTCATCAGTGGGTTCATGCGTACTGGTAGGTTGCTCCTGATAACAAACCCATGCATTTTCTCCCGCAAGTCAAGTTCACTCAGGTGTTCTGTCTGCTCCTGCCATGCTAATATATTCCAACACACTGTATTACAATAAAACTGAAAAACTCTCAATAGGAGATGCATCAACTTTTAATTATGTTCCCTTTTAACACAGTTGAGTATTTTGCTGGTAGGAACACTGATGCAAGTAGAAAGTGAGGAGACTGACAGTATCCTTTAAATTAACATTTCTTAAATTGATGCGCAACTGAAAAATAGATCAGGGAAAAAGAAAATGTAGTACTTAATGGTTTCTGCTGCTACTGTGATGCTTAGGATAATTGCAGTACTCTAATTGCATTCTTTTTAAGTAATCAAGCAGAAGTAAAGTTTTCCAAAATAATTGTTATTGACGATAGTCATATCTTCCCTAAAAACAGTAGCTTCAGTATCTGCTTATCTAATTAGAATCATATCAAATCAAACTAGACAGAATATTTTTTCATATTTTTTTGACAATCACTCTACAAAATTTTGTGTAGAGTGAAGGATGAAAAGCTTAATGGACCATATTAGTTTGACAACTAGTGATTTTTATCAGGCAAAATGGCTTTTATATAATGCCCAAATATTTTATTTGTGATTCTTTTCTGAACCCAATATAAATGCATCTGAAAGAATCAATTATTTACATGTTCATTTTGGTGTTACAAATTAATTTTATGTTAAATAAAATATTTAGAAACATGACAATTTAAGGTTGATATGCAGTACTATATAAATACTTCACTACTGTAGTGAATACTACAGATGTGATGTTAAGGGGTCAATTTAGCAAAGCATTTTAAGGATGAGCATAAAATCTTTGATTTCGGTGGAAGTTATGCTGAATTGCACTCTGAATCTTCTTAACGCACTTGTAATTTGGTTAGTACCCATTTTGCAGTGAGGAAAACAAACTGCCATTTAGCCGAACTCACAGAGTTTGTCAAGAGCAAAGGTAAATAGTTTGTCTCCTGCATTTTTCTACCATTACTATGCTACTTCTCCAGAATAAAAGAAAAAGCTGCCGAAGGAGAAAAATCCACTACATCTTAACTGTCAAACACTAGGTATTCAGTCTGTATGTCTGGTAACTGTTGAAATAATGAAACAGAGAGTGCTGTTCTCTTTCCAGTACTATAAGGGCAGAATAGGGAAACAAAGGCTATCCCAGGCTTTAGGCTGACAGGGAAATGGAGAGACAACTTCAGTGCACTCCTGTGCTCCAGGCTTCCTATTTGGCCCCAGGTAAATCAGTTTTCCAGCTGTAAAATAAGGATAAATCTAACTCCCCATTCCTTGAAGTGTTGTGAAAAGATTGTATTAGATGCTCAAGAACAGTAGTTAGATTTTCACTGTAGCTTAAGCCACTTAAGAACAGTAAATGACTTCACGTCACCAATATAATGTTATCAGAGTGGCCCAAACTACTGATCCTGATGAAGCTTTTTAGCAGACTAAAGAATTAAATTGCCCAATTTTAAAAGAGCATTTTATGAAACACAGTCCTTTAAATCTGTCTCAAATTGGTGATTCAAAAGCAGCTAGTTCAAGTCATTGGTCCATCTTGAAAATCTCAGTCTTCAGTTTAGAATGGATCACCGTATTTTCATGAATCCATTACATTCAAAGAGCTTTTTATAAACTCTCTTTCAGAAGTGTGGGGCGTGATAGTTAATGTAAGCAATTTCTACAGCATAAGTCATGGGGATAGGTTTCAGCTTAGACACAAATTCTGGTACAGTTAAAGATCTGAAAAATGAGTACAGAACAGAAGGGCTGTCTCAGTGTTAACCTTGTGCAGTTAAATCAATACTGTAATACAGACCCTCGAGCTGAGACAGCATCACCCTTCCTGATCACCCCTACTTACTGCATGCTGCAGCGCATTGTGTAAACGCTTCCTTTACCATTACAGGAAAGGATTTAAAAATAGAAATGAGGTGCAGTGGTTACCTTAGGGCTGGCTTTTGGAAAGGGAGGATATTACAGACATTAGAGAAAAATCTTATCCGTTCCTTCTAAATGCATCGGGTGAGAGAGAGATCTTGCATTAGCTATGCAAGCTGTATTCTGACACTGCACTGGTAAAACTCTCACTTTGCAATCTCCTGGCAAGTTTAAAAGCCCAAAAGTAAGACCAGACCCACATACTTGATGCAGAATGCAATAGACTGCCTTCTGGCTCTGGGATCCCAGAATTTTTCCAACAAAGTTGTACAAATCATTCTGTGGTTGATTTATTGTGGTTCAGTAACCAATCAAGTAGAATCATCAGGTAGACTCAAAATAGTTTTTTCTAGCTAAAACTAATAACTTACGAAAATAAAATAAAAAAAACCCCACAAACTGCATTTCATTTTCACTTATTTTCCACTTTTGACAGTCATGTTTCTCTAATGAATGTCTAAATTAGTCAATTTGTTTCTGCTTAGAAAATGTCAAAAAATATTCCGATACTTCAGGAGGTTTTTCCTTACCCATTATTGTTGTTTTTCCTGAATTTGTCCTAAATTCTTCCTCATTTTGTCCTAAGATTTTGAATAATTTGGAGAGGAGAAGATTTCTCTGTAAAAGACTTTTTATTAAGTAAATAATCCATCTTAAAGCTGTGCCTAGCTCTATTCAATGGTCTATTTAAAATGCGTATGTGTGCTCAGTCCAGTCTTTAGCATTATAATCAGCTTAACATCACTGTTAAGCAAAAAAATCACTGTCAAAACTGATTCCATTATTGGCAGTCTTGCTGAGCAGCTCAAAGACTGAATGGACTGTGGGGCTAATTAGGCATCTGGAATGGGCTCATTTCTCATCTGTAAAGCTTGGCTTATCAGAAAGAATCTGGGGAGGATGAAGGATGCTAAAGAAGAACTTTTATCACATGAGCCTACTGTGTTATTTTCCATTTCATTTCATTAAATCATAGAAATGTATTGCATGGCAACCTGGTTATTTTGATTGTCATAATGAAACTATAACAAGATGATCCATGATTTTAAAGATTTGAATCAGAAGTCTGAGAACTATAGAACTCATTGTACTGATTTCCAATTTGCCCAGTCAGAATTATTTTTCTAAAAGTAACTAAAAGCTTAATATAATGTAATCAAATATTTTAAAATAATATTAAGGTAACAGTATTGATCTAGTAAAGAAGTATAAATAAAAATTAAGAAGTCATATTTTAAATCACTGTAACCATAGAAGAAAACAAAAATAATTAACTTCAGTAGAACTTGCTTTTTTTTTTTTTTTTTAATTTTATTGTCACTTTTGAGAATTCCACCCATGGGCACCTTTAATATGGATTTAGGATTCTAAAATTAAGTTTCTATTTTTGCCCAGATGTATCATTCTCTCTTCTGTCTTTAAACTTATTAAAGAAAATTTGCCTGTTATTATAAGGATTAGTTTATTAAAACTCTTCATCTCTCTGCTTACACATTCACTTCTGCTTCTTGAACTGATACAGTCTAATAATTCAATGCTGAATTCAAATCTGTCTTTCTACATAGCTGCCAAAGTGGCTGGTTTTGTTAGATACAAATCTCTCATTTGCAATTATATTCTAATTTATCAGACAGCATTCTTGTGTCTTACAACTTTTCTTTTTTTCATTTCTTGTGGTGATTAATAGTCTCCACTTGAGAAATTATTTTCAATGGCTTCTAGGCAAGTGTCACCCATGTTGATTTACCAATTCTAGAAATGTATCTGAAAGTTCTCCAAAATTATTCAACAATTATGTGTTTTCTTCATTATCTTTTCTCAGCCTGTAGCAGAAACATAAGATATTTAAGAGGATATCAGAAGCGTCAAGTGTTGTCTATACTAATACTTGTCTATCACAAGAGTTTCATAATTGTAAGACAAACCTCAGAAAAAGATGACATTATCTGAAAAAAAACAGGTTGTAAAGTACATTTTAAATGCTTTATATTTACCCTCTGGCTTCTGAGCTTTTAGATGTGCACTTCAGATATATTTTGTACCCTTTCCTTTGCAACCACTTGAATAGAAATTCCTAAAAGAGAATGTAAACTGAAATTCTCTTAATCATAAACTTCTAGAAACCAGAGGTTTAAAGAAGGTTAAGATTGTGAGAGTTGATAATTGCGCCTTAGGCTCTCGCCAGTTAATATGGAAAGCAACTGTTACTGCCAAGGTCTGACTATAACCCTTTAGACTGCAGACTTGAGATGTAACTGATTTAGATGGTTGTAATGCTTATTAATGAAGTAACACACCACCAAGAAACTACTAATTCCTTAATTATCTAAAAAGCACACCTATATCACTAGCAGCATTAAGTCACAATTGCACTGCTATGGAGAACCCTTGCAAGTCACACACAAGCACTATTCTTTTCCCTTCTCCATTTAGTATTAGGGTGCAAGTCTTTTCCTGCTTACTCTGCCCTGTCATGCCAAGTCTTTTGGGCATACACTTGACGGGGAGCCCAGTGGGTTGTCTGGGGAGTTCTCCTCAGCATCCCATAGGATTTGGGTGGGCAGGTCATCTTCACCACCACCAGTCATCTGCTCTCCCACTGTCAGAAGATACCACCTCTCTCTACTCTCTACTGAAGTCTACAACTTATTCTTTTTTGCTATCTTTTTTCACCACCCTACCTACCATCCTGCTCCTAACTATGTTTTCCTCATTGGTCCCAGTTCTGCTACGTGCACATCTAAATACACTGTTTCCAACACCTTTACTTAGGCAAACTCAGCCCATTCTGGTATTACTGATGCAATTACCCAGGTACAAGTGGCCTTGCATCCCAAAACTACCTCCCAGTTACTCTGTTCATGCTGGTTAGACTTAATTGACCTGTTCTGCTCTCTAGAGGTTGTAATTCTACTTTAGCCTTGACTCCTATGTATAACTATAATGAACCACATGGAGTTTCTTATCTTATGCACTTACAGTTTGTATACTAGAGCAACTGAATAATATGGTTTTGTGCTCACACAGTATCTTTGCCATTGAATAGTTTGCATGGTCCTCCTGGTTTCCATCAGATGCCCTAGCTGATTGTGCGACCTACTGTTCCAGCAGGATCTCTGACTCGCAGTAATTTTATTACATTATTTAACACATAGCGCAATGAGTCTCATTAGTCATCTCTTTGTTTTCCTTCAGCACAAAGAGCAGGTTTGAGAGTGAGGGTACTCAGATGGTAGCACTGTCAGAAACTTAGTCAGTGCTGTTCTCCAGCAGATGACATGAAGATGGCATTACCTGTGTGTAACGTCTTGTTTCAGCCTCTGACCTTTGCCAACTGTTAGTCAAAAAAGAATGATACTTCTCAAAGTCAGAGTGGGACAAAAACAAAAGTCATGTTTGCACCATACAGTTGTGAAAATAAAGATTGACTGTGGTTGGTTGGTGCCACATGGCTACTGTAATTCCTGCCGTGCATGCACGTGGTATCAGGCAAATCACGTACAGTACAGGGGGTCACCTGTGTCCCTCTCCTCCTGCCTCTTCTTGGGACATAACTCTCACACTCCCAGTGTCTCTCTTCAGAGACGGCACCAAAGCTGATGGAGGACGCAGCAGAATTCGTCACGCTGGTTAGTGTGTTCAAGAGCCCCTCTTAGTCTGAGCTTATTTGCAGTGTAAAACAAAGCAAGACCTTCTGGCTTTGCATTTCCACAGTTGCCTGGGGGTAAGGATGCTCGAAAGCCATGGCTTTCTTGTTGAGAATTATAAAAATTCTACGGAGTTTCTTAAAGAAGGAAAGGAAAGAAAAGAAAAAAATCCTGAGATTTGCTCCTCGCTTATTGAGAGTTAACATAGATTCTTAGAAATCACAAGGGTTGATCCATAGTTTGTAGCAGCTTTATAATTACCTTAAATTTTGGCTTTTGCTAAGCACTTAGGCCACCTGTGTCTTACACATTGGGAATGTCTCTTTTTAATTTGCTTTTGTTATAGAAAGTACTTCATGCCTTAAGAAGCAGATTGTTGTTGCAGAAACATATAAAATGTTTTTCTGGTGGTGGTCCCAATGAATCTGACCCAAACTGTAAGCACTTTTTCAGTACCTGGTTTTGGATCATTTATTGAGTAACACTCAACTTATATATGCACACATACACATATATATGTACATTGAATATGAGGCATTGATTAGTCCTCTAAAAATCACATTCATAGAATCATAGAATCATTAAGGTTGGAAAAGACCCTTGAGATCATCGAGTCCAACCGTTAACCTAACACTGCCAAGTCCACCACTAAACCATGCCCTTGAGCACCACGTCTACCCTTCTTTTAAATACCTCCAGGGATGGAGACCCAACCACTTCCCTGAGCAGCCTGCTCCAATGCCTGACTACCCTTTCAGTGAAGCAGTTTTTCCTAATGTCTAACCTAAACTTCCCCTGGTGCAGCTTGAGGCTGTTCCCTCTCATCCTATCGCTTGTTACTAGGGAGAAGAGACCGACCCCCACCTCGCTACAGCCTCCTTTCAGGTAGTTGTAGAGAGCAATAAGGTCCCCCCTCAGCCTCCTCTTCTCCAGACTAAACAACCCCACCTCCCTCAGCCGCTCCTCGTAAGACTTGTGCTCTAGACCCTTCACCAGCTTCGTTGCCCTTCTTTGGACACGCTCCAGCACCTCGATGTCCTTCTTGTAGTGAGGGGCACAAAACTGAACACAGTATTCGAAGTGCGGCCTCACCAATGCCGAGTACAGGGGCACTATCACCTCCCTGGTCCTGCTGGCCACACTATTCCTTATACAAGCCAGGATGCCATTGGCCTTCTTTCCAGACTTCTCAATCATAACAAATGCTGCAAGCTGTATTGAAATAGATACATAGAAAGCTTTCAAAGTAGTTTCCTTTGAAGTACTGTCTTATTTGAAATTATAGATTTTTCTTATCAAAAGCAAAAGTTTCTGGAGTGAATTTAATCATGTAGAACTCTATATAAGAAATAAAGTGTTCAATATGTATAATTCATTGCAGAAGCTGTATTTATTACTTTCTAATTTATTTCCTCTGAAATAAGAAGCTGATGAGGAGAGCAGCACAAAGTGGACACACTGAGCAGCAGGACTTGGCTTTTTGTCTTTGATGGTGCCAGAAGTGTATGCTTTCATTTCAACATGAATAGGTGAAAGATATTTTCCACTGTCTCCTTTTTGAGAGGTCCCATAAAACATCTGTGGCTCAGGGCACTTATGAGGATATGACTGTAGTTTGAATGTATTTTATAGCACAAAAAGAAGGCAAGGCTCCTTGCACTTGGGGAACTGACCACATGGTAATAGGCTAGGCTTTGCTTTCAGATGCAGCAAAATATCACGGCTAGGACCAAATTTGTGTTATTACTTAACATACTAATACTGACTCTTCAATTCAGTGAGTCTGACAAAGTGCCATACAACTACAAATCATGTGTAGCTTGTAACCTGTATTTGCAGCTCAGCAGCCACATAAAAACTCCATGACAACACAATGCAAAAATCCTAAAAGAATAAGCAAGCTGCTGAATGAACTATCATCGAAAAACATGAGATTCAAGTCCGTCAGTTCTGAAATGCATGTCAGTCACCTCTGCTGCTCTCATTTCATCTATCCAGAGACTACCAGCCATATTTTAAAACCATGTACATATATTCATGCACTTTTAGTTGTTCTGCTAAGACTAATTTTGATTCAAGTTTTGTGATGTTTCTCAGCTCTGCTACAGCATTTTTCAAATGAGAAAGTGCAGAGACTTACTTTTCTATCTATGTTTAATGACTACCAGTTAGATTTAAAAGCTATCTGACTAAAACAGCAAGAATGAATAAAGGAACAACTAACCTTTTATTTTAGTTACACTGTAGCTGCAATGACTCTTAGCTAGTATTATTGTATTGACACCTTTCACATTCTTTCATTTGATGTGACATTTCGTTTGCTAGAGTAATGAAAAATAGCCAGCTGTATATTATTGTTGATAAGGATGCTTGTAGTCATTAAACTGGACTAACAGAGAACACATGACAGAAAATTTTCCATCATAATTCTATCATCCCTTAATTACTTTGAACTTCAGTTTCTTTACTTTCTTCCCCATAAGTGATGTGTCAAAGTTGATCTTAAAGGGTGTAGTGGTC
The DNA here is from genome assembly GCF_965183815.1 of Platalea leucorodia. Taxonomy (NCBI): domain Eukaryota; kingdom Metazoa; phylum Chordata; class Aves; order Pelecaniformes; family Threskiornithidae; genus Platalea; species Platalea leucorodia. The sequence continues at coordinate 134,342,910 of NC_138823.1, read as the reverse complement.
ATTACTCAAACTCTATGTATTTCTTTTAAATAATGCACATTCAACGAGTTCATCATTTTTTTTCAAATCCTATTTGTACCAAAGTATCATTTGCACTTAATCATGTAAATAAACAGGTATTTATCACCTTGGTTTGTGTAATAAATGCATCAATAAAAATGAAACATAATATAATGAAAATTCTTATTAAAATTAAGACAAATTGTAAAAGTTATAAAAAAATGGTAAAATGGAGTGAATGGATCTTTATGTGAAGAAATATGTGGTCAAAAAGTAACATGACAAGGAGATGAATATTTGACCTAAGCAGTCTAAAATAAAAAGCTTCAGAGAGATAACAACAGTATTCTGAAGATCTCTGGCTATTTCAAAATGTTAGATAGTTTTATTACTTCCCCCTCTAAACAAGTTCATGACAGTTTAGTCAGGATGACCTTCTTCTTTGCATGAAAGAAAGAACAAAAAGAAAAATAAACTTGTCCATAAGAAAACATATGGCCCATAGTTCTTTTTCAAAAGGTCAACATCATCCTGAACTGAGTAGCTGTTACTGGAATTCTGAATTGTTTTAACTGAATCTGGATCTCTTGCCATGATTATTCCTCCTTACTGTAGAAGTCTGTAGTATTCATCTTCTTAATTATGCATTTCTCATCGTGTGTTTTGAAGGTGGATATGAAGATCTTCGTAGTACAGGAGAGGTTTCCTGCCCTACTTTGCTTATTGGGCAAAGCAGAGTTCTTTTTAGAAACAGAGGAATGATGGAGATGTATTTAACATGGTAAAGCTAAAGGGCTGAAGTTGGGCTGAGCTACTACTGAGAACTTAAGAGGAGGTAGCTGGAAGGTTTAACCACCACACATGATGCAGGTGTAATTTTAGGTGTCTTAAAACTTGTACAGTAGTCTCTGAGCATAAAATACTAATATTATAAGCTTGTAGCATTTTATATCTGGTTGCTCAATTAACACTAGTAAATGGTAAGTCAGTACTCTGAGAGGTGGAACCTGACTTGGTCACTTGACTTAAGTTACTTGTGGTTTTTATTAAAAGAAGGAAAAAGACATTTGCCCAAAAGAGTCAAGTTCATTGCAGATATGAACAGAGAAAACTCCGGTGAGGTCATTTGGCTTAGTTGCAACATAAAATAACATAGCCTCCAGTGCTTAGAAAATTTCTGATGTGTCTAAACAACTTTACATCCCTATTTATAATAAAGAATATACAAACAATATGTTCTGTCTTGCTTTCCATTTTAATTAGGCTGGAAATTCTTACCAGGGCCATATGGCGTGTGCAGTTAGGCATCCCTCAGTTGACTTGAGAATGAACTACTGTTACTGTTATGATGTAAACCTAAACTACCGTTCAAAGTCCATAAAGGGGTAGGCGATACTCCTTCCTAAACCAGGATGTTAAAATTATGCCAAACTGGACGTCTCTGAAAATTGCTCTGTATTTCTTAGGGTTTTTTCTCTCTGCAAAGGCACCTGTTTGAAAAGAGAGAGAAGCATTCCTTCCTTTTATTCAGTGCCTTCCAAACGCCATCACAAAGAGTGAATTAAACATCTAAAGATGGTGATTATCCACGGTATAATCCAGCTGTGTGCAAAAGGCTCAGTCTGAGGCCCAGGTGTCAAGAGCGCAAAAAGTGGTGCCAATATTTTCGGCTCACACTCTACTGTGGACTTTGTTTTATGCTTCATGAGAACCATACTCTATACACTTCAGGCAGTGAGTAAACATCAATATTTTTTTATGCCATTTTAAACATATTTTCAGCTATTTTTACAATATAAAAGTAAAAGGAGTGAAAAGGATCTCAGCACTTTAAGTTTATGATCAGTGAATATTTTGGAAAGAAAAGAGCTCACAGTCGAACAGTGTTACTGAAAAATAATTAGTGTGCTTTGCCCTCAGGGGCATTGCTTTTAAATCTTATCCAGTTTACCCTGCTCTTGGCATTCTGCTGCTGACATCAAATGGACACTTTGCAGTTAGTTACCTAGGCTGTGTCATAGATGTATGTGTCCCAGAAGAAGCTAACCATATAAAAGCAGCTTAGCAAAACCAGCAAGCCATTTACAATGCGTCTCCAAATACCTGCCGGCTTTTGCAATAAAATTCCAATGGCAATCGCCACAGCTTCCAGAGCGCTGCAGAGCCTGCTTCTGATTTGGATGGTGAAGGGGATGGCTACCTCTTTTTTGTCACTGATGTAAAATTGAAGCACACTTGCAACAAGACTTTAAAAATTATTTTAAAAGCAGGGGGTTTTTATGTTATATCATTCGTATATATTTATTACCACTTTAAAAACTTTGGATCCAAGCCTCATTTAGCCTATGTTGAAATCAGTGATGCTGGGCTGATATACACAGATGCTGTGTATCTCACTATAACTACTAGTCATATGGGTTTGAAAAGCAAAGTTTCATACCTGTTTTTTAGACAGAAAGTTTAAGAAGTGGAAAATTTTGAAGATAGCCTCTGGTATTGAATGAATCAGTCACAGATTTACAGTGCTGTCCTAGGAGGGCTGTAGCTCCCTCCTTAACCTTCCCAATTCAGTGTGCTCACTTTGTGTCCTGCAATGCTGAGATGCCCAGTGTAGCATTGCTTCTGCAGTTTTTTCTGGGCATCTACTGCTTCGAACCCTGCAACAGTGGCAGGGTGCTCAGCTATAGGCAGCCAAGCCAAGGTTTTCCAGTTGAGTGGTTATGATTACATGCCGCAATACCTGTACTAGCATGTGCTGTGCCATCCTTAAAAGTAAGAGATTGTTGATCACCCTAGCCCCTTTTCTTTTTCATTTTTCCCTTGTCATTTTCTCGAAGAAAATGACACCATGTTTATTTTAATTCAGAATGGCCAGACGTCTCCTGACCAAGAAACGGATTCAAGGTGGGATTTCACAAGACAGCAGAGTTGTGCTCTGACACTGAAGGCAGCCAGTTCAACTCAATGAATCAGCAGAAAACTAATTTAGGAAAACAAGGGATTGGTTTTCTTTCAAGTTAGTGAATTTCAGATGTTTGTCAGAGAATTGCACAGGAGAGAGAAGGGCCATACACCTGTGAGCACTGACCCTTTAAGGAGCAATGACTCATTTAGCCAGTCAGCTGGAAATCTCCTCCTTGAGTTTTAAAGAGTAAAGTTAAATCTATCCGAATCCCTTGAAAGGCACTGAAGAGGAGACTGGCTACAAAAGTCAACGTGCCCCACTGACACAAGTGTGCTTTCTGATGAGATCTGTCTAATGATCAACTCTCTAACGGTAGGAAGTTGGGGCATACATCACCTTGGTAAGACATGACAGCAGACCTGTTTTATAAGGGAGAGATGTTTCTGATTTATGAAGTCCGTTAAGGACACCGGGTTTTTTTTTCAAATTTGCAGCTGTCTTGAATAAATAAATGCAACTGTGTTGCCTACTTTGGAGTTAAATGAATATGTGTTTTCATTTGAATTTTATCTTGATTTGTCTTGAATGAAGTGTAGCTTCATGGTAAGTAAATAGCAGGAGGGCATTCCTATGTAACAGGGTGACAAATCTCGGTGCTGGGATGCCCTGGGTCCCTCCAGAGGATCTGTAAAGTGAGAGCACTATTCCAGCTGCATAGGCCAGTTAAAGATCTGGTACCACAGTTGTGTGAAAGAAGGAGTTTCTTCCAACAGAAGGTGGTGAACATTAAAACAATTCAACTTGCAGCAAGACAGTGAGATGCATGTTTGGACTCCAGGTCTCCTTCAGAAGTAGCTCACAGCACTTTTTAACAAAGACGACAGTTCTGGAAAGAGCTTGCATTTGTTGTTCCTGATAATTTATACTGACAGTTATGTGAGCTCTGACAAGTGAGTAATGGGAGCAGATAAACTGATAGTGCTCAAAACAAGGTAGTTGGGTCAGTCTGAACCCTCAGCTTAGGAAAGTATTGACTGTCATGTGTTCAACATCACAGGAGGAGCCAATGTAAGAAATGGCTGGGACAATGACTGGGGCTAGAATGCATCGGTTTCTGCTCCTTACTTCATGCCAATCACCTTGACTTGTCCTGTGCAGTGGATCATGAATATTCATGTGTGTACAGTCCTTGTTTGAGAGAGAACTAAGTCCATGGTACTCAAACTGCTGTTGCAGAATCAGATGGCTAATGGTATTAAAATAACAGTCATGATCAAAGGGACTATGACAGTCATAAATTAGTGGGCATCTGTGACCTTTCTGCATAGATGAAAAGCATCTCTTTGCCCTTTACAGATGAATTCTGTAGTTGTTTCAAGGAGATCTTGACAACTGCTTTTCGCTCTGACTTTATGCAATGCCTAGCATAACAGTACTGATGCTGCCTGTTTCTGGATCAGTTACTACAAATAGCACAGTAATAAATCCCTTGAAATATATTGGTCTAAATTATCTCCTGACCTTCAGCTGTGTCCTATCAGCATGAGACTACAAATCTCCACAGTACGGCTTTTTCACTGTTTACATCAATATCCAAGATGTGCAAAGAGGCGGAAGGGGCTGCACATGTAATAGAAGAATAATGAAAGACAAAGACAGGGTTATAGTATTATGTGTTGCCTTTAAAGTAACCCTAATGAGTCTTGATGTTAATGTGACAGTGAAGGGGGAAACAGTAAACCAGTCTTAAAAAAAAAAAAAAAAAGAAAAACACAAAACCAAAAATCCCCAACAATTGGAACAGGAAAAAAGGAGAGAATTTTGAAGACTGGGATTTTGGATGCCATCACTTTGATGTCTGTAGGTACTTTGTAGGTACTTAAACCTTTTAAACTTTCTTATGATCTTCTCCTTCATTAATTAAGCTAATTACAAATAGGAGCACAGGCAAGATTATACAAGCTAGACTTTGATTACTGGATTTTGCTCAGAAATGATTGATTTTTTTGAGGGGAGTACTAGCCACAGAGGAATATTTTCCAGAATTATATATGAACCAAACAAGGCTAGAAAAAGGAATCCATATTTTTTTATTATTGCATTCATGCATGGAAACTGTGAGGCATCTTCCAGTAAATGAAACACAGAAAAAGAAATAACTCCAGAATGATGAAGAGTCACTCTGTTTTTTATTAGTCTGTGTTTATTAGTTAGTGTTTATTTCCTTTTGAATCGAGTTTTGCAAAATTTTGGTGGGCCATAACTAATAGCATCATACAGGAACTCTATAACTAACCTCAGCAATTATTTCTCTGCCTGTTACTCTGTCCTATGCTGGCTTCCTCTCAGCATTTGTGTAAGCACTTTTGTGCTCATTATAATCTCAGCCATGTGCTGCCAGTATTTCAATAAGTACCTCTCACAAAAATGTTCCTGTGTACTGTATACCAAATGCTGCATCCTTCTGGTGCACAGAAAAGGAGGGGGAATGGGAGGAGAGGAAATTTGGAATGTTAAGTTCCTTTTCTAAAAATGAGAAAAAAATTTGATGATTTGTGGTACGGGCCATTTTCTATAGGTAAGTATAAGGAAATAGTGTGGCTTTTGGAGGGGTACTTTGTCAGCATTTGCAAGACTACAGTCCTAAAAGTGTGACACTTGGTGACATTAAACCAGCAGAATACAGGCAAATGTGGCTACATAAGTAATAGGCACAGTGAAAACTGTTATTACTGCACATAATGAAGGGCCAGAGCATCCTTAGCTTATACACATCTTTTAATGAGTCCCTTCTGTCTTAATGAGAAAAAGAGAGAGCTAGCAGCACTATGCTAAGTTAATGGGTATCCCTAAGGATAAAAATAATTGGACTTGAGGGAAAAAAATGTATGCAAAGCCAGTACCTTATTTGAAGGCTTGTAGGTGGGCCCAGGTTCAAGATTTCTCATTTAGATTAACTAGCCTGGGATGCTATTTTCCCATACTCAGTGATATCCATTTTGAAAGAACCAGTGTGCTAGAGAGAGCTCATCTGAAATTATACAGTTACAAGAAAGCTGTTCACTTTGGGAATGATCCAATTATATAGTGAAAGGTGAAATAATATTTAATTAATAAAAAGTGGTCAAAATTCTCATTGCTGCCCATTCTGGAGATGCACCTGACATTACCTAGAAAAGATTTCTGGATTATTTAAATGTTGTCTTTTCTCAAGACAGACTTGCTGATTGGGTGTTACACAGTCTCAGGTCTTACTTGCAGTTGGGTATTACACTGAGAGACAGAGGGACTCCTCTATCAATGTCTTTGTCTGCTAAAGATATTTCCCAGCTTTTATTTTTATTGGCCATATGTACATTGCCAAGGCTGAAATAAAAGAATTACTGCAGTCAGGATTTCTACAAAAACATCTTGTCTCAAAGGCCCACTCGTAAGTGAATAAAAACATCTCTTACATAGCTAATCTTATAGCTCATCACACTTTATGGCCTACAGTTGCAATCCCGACTAGCTCCTCTCTCCTAAAGGTCCATGCCACATCTGCACAATGTGTGAGGGTATCACCAACCCCTCACATGAGTGCACCACCAGTCGGGTGGAGTGTACTTTCTCCACGTGCAGTGAGATGCATAGATCCTGTGTGCAGAGGACGCCCACAGTTTGGTTAGGTGATGGATATGTGGCTGGTTACATGACAGAAAAAATGCTCAGTGTATACAGCCTGCAAATGCTTCCTGTGAAGAACCTGTGAACCTTGCTGCAGCCAAAAGAGCAGTATTTCTTAACATACTGCTTCACGATAAGCCAGATAACTAAGAAGGAAGCGATGCCCAATAGATAAGGCCTGAACTAGAGCTTGGAAAAATCCTGGAGATATCCTTTAAGTGACCTTGAAAAAAAGTTTTTCTAACTTCACTTTGCTTCTTGTTCTTCTTCTCACTTTCCATTATTGGAAATCGCTGCACAATAGATCTTCAGCGTCAAACAAGCCACTGATGTAGTACAGATAACAATAATAATCATCCAAGTAATAATAACCTCTCTTTTTCCCGCCTCTTCTCTTTCACCTTCCCCTCCTCTCCAGACATACTTTGGAGCAGACAAAAATAAACTGTGAAGAGGGCTTGAAATGTGTTGATTGGCTGGTAATATCTTGCAGTGGTATTAATTACTGTGTCTTCCATGTCCTGTATTTTGTTGTATTTTCCTTCTCTGGTGAAGTAACGTGGTATGGATTTCAGTAGGAGTGCAATAGTCCCACATAAGCTCCATCAACATTGTTCCTAGACTCTTAACACGCCGAGTTTCTGTGTCAGCAGTGCTTACCTTTATGCAACCCAATCTCCAAAGTAAAATCCTACTTGTAAAAAGTCTTTCAAAAGGACAAAAGCCATGTGAGGTTAAAGGCACTGTTTAAAACAGGAGACTGGCCTTAACTACTGTGCTGCTGCTAAATTTCTTGGCTTAATTCATTAAAAAATGTATAAAATAGCAAGAAACCAGAAACCTGTGAGAAGGTATCTTTTGTCTAGGGTCAAAAATCATCCTTTGTCTTCGACTTCTCTCTATTAACAGACAGGACTATCATGTTTCTGTGTTTTCTTTTGATTTTTGTCTGGATATATTCTTCTCTCCTGCCTTCAAAGTTATGCGTGGGCAGATTTTTTGACTGGGGCAGCCTGTGTCCAGGTTGTTTTCAACCTCATCAGGAATTTATTCCTGACCAAAGAGCTAAATGAAGGGCTGGGCTCAGACACTGTGGCACTAATGGGAGAGCATCGCAGGCGGCTGACCAGAGGACAAGCGAGGGGTAACAGCAGGGTTTGTAAAAGCCCAGTAAGGACCTACAGGGCTGTGGGGTGTTGGCCGTGGGACAGTCTACAGCTGGAAAGAAGTTCACAGATGTGCTTTGCAGGGGGTAGAAAGCCTGGGGAGCTGAGGCTGTTGGAGGTGGGGATCTAGCTTAGGAGGAGCTTTGGGGGAAAGGAGAAGGTGCAGAGGGTTGAGGGTCAGAGGAAACGGGGGTCTCAGAAAATACCAGAACCCAGAGCAGTGGGCAAGGGAGGGCACCTGAGATGTGAGGTGGGGTGGGAGTCCATGCTGAGTGGCTGCCAGCCAGGCCAAAGAGAGGACATCTCTGTGGAGAGGGGCAAGAGGTTTTGAAGGGATGAGCAAGCCTGGAAAGGCAGGCTGGCAGCACTGGTCGCAACCAAGGGGCCAATGTGAACTCTTCTAACCAGCACTTGTGGTGGGAAATGGGCACAAGGCAGCTCCCACACAAGTCTGCACAGCTCGCTCTCATTCTCCCCATCTCAGCTGCACCATTGCTTTTGCTTTATGGAGCAATATAGGTCTTTTACAGGCAAATAAATAATGAGGAAAGGGCAAGGTCCATTTAGTTTTTCTACAGTAGTTTGATATGTTTGATACCCTGACATGCAGTGTATATGGACTGCTACTGAAGTCATCTTGCTGGCTAGAGGTTTCCAGGTAAAGAGACATGTTTGTATGTATGAAAATGGGGCTTCTGACCTAAAACCTTTAATGATGCTAGCAGGCGTATGGAGTCGATTCAGATTTCCATTTCTATGAGATAATCCCCTGGCACTAATGACTAAGGCCTCTAATTTATTCAGCAAAATGTCCCAACTCCCTCTTACTTTGTGACGTCTTCTTGCTGGGGCTTCAGGGCTTTGGGAAATTTTTTTTTTTTTTTTTTTTTTTTTTTTTTTTTTAGATTTGATAATCCTGTTTAACCCTCCTGCAAATGGGACCCCAGGGAGAGCTTTTCAGTTACACACAATTAGTTTTATAAGCAGCATTATTAAACCATCCATTAGCTGGTTTTTTTTAAACTCCTTTATTAATAGCAATAGAGGCTTTTGTATGAGGAATAGAGGGTGGCATTATATGAAATGGTTTCAGACTCTAATAATAACATTTCCTACTAGTGAGCAGAATTAAGAAATGAGCTTTCTCGTGTGAGATTTCATTTAAAATCTGCCATTCTTTTCCCCCCTCATCCTTTCCCTGCTTCGTGTTTTTCCCTCTGATGCATGAAGTAGGATTATGCTGGATCCCGAGAGAGCAGAAATATCATGAGGCAGGGCCAGCACTGAGGAGCCTGGTTAGGTTGTTGTGTCCCTGCCTAAAGCTTAGGATCATGCTCCCCTGTCAGCGACCCCATTGCCAGCGTCAGCTGGTTGGAAGATCACGGCTCAGTCCAACCAACTGCTTTTGGCACTTGAGGCCACGGACCAGGAGAGGGGCCATGGTTGCTGCTGAATAAACTGATGAGCTATCGCTGCAGCTGGGGGCAGAAGGGAGGCGGAGTGCTAGAAAGGAGCCCACTGGGATATATGAGGATTGTGCAAGTCTCATGTTTGTAAGAGCGCTGGGAAAGTCAGGGCAAGAGCAGGCGCCCGACAGCTAGAGCCTCACCAGCTCCAGGGGAGAGTGTGAGAAAAAGAGCGAATGCGGGATAATATTTCTCCCTGCTGCATTTTCAGTATCCAACTCTGTGTTATATGTGGCTGTACACAAACCACCGCATCCACAAAGCACTTTTTTCCATAAATTTGACTAATTGCCTTTTGCACCCATCTATGCTTTTGTCTTCGACAATATCCCATAACAACTCATTCCCCAATTCCTCACTGTGTGAAAAGGTACTTTCGCATATTTTTAAACCCATCACCTGATAACTTCATTGTTATGAGACATACTGAGCAGTCATTGCTTATTCACTTCCTCCCTGTCACTCCTGATTCCCTTTGTTCTCAGGGTATTGTATTTGACAAGGCTATATTTTAGATCTTGTTCTGAATTTACCACAAACGTCATGTTTAAAGCTCTGAAGTTGTGGAGTGGAGCTGAATGCACTTCGGCTTTGCCTGCTCTCTTGGGACTATTGTGCTGCCATCCCTATTCCTGGCAGGCCAGTTCATTTACATTTTAAAACCTGGCATTCAGAATGGATATGTAAATGGATCTTCCAGTTGGTATAGTAATTCCTGCTACTCAGTTTTAAATTAAAATCCTGATCATAAATTTAGATTTGAAGATATAAACTGTTTTCCTGGAAAATTTGTACGGAAAGGATCGTAAGTAACAATTTGATTTGAGGAAACTGAGATAAATGTTCAATTAAATCCAATCAGCAGTATTATTTCTTTCTACTGAAGGTTCAGAATCTTGTTTTAGGTTTGACTGACCTTGTCAAACAAAGACTCGCCTTTGCAAACTTACTTTCATGATTCTGCAACAAAAAAAAGAAAAAACTTGAGAGCATATTCTTGTGAGGAGGCCTGGCTTCCCCAGCAAGCTCCACAGACAGCCCTCTTCTCAATAGAGAGTTCATTCTGTTTCAAGAAGAAATATAAACAAATTACTTTTGCTTATGAACATGCTACAAGGAGTGTACATTCATCTTTTTAACACGCAGAATTTTTAAATGAAGAAAAATGTGCTAAAAGGCATAGCTCATTTGCCTATTATTTGCAGAACCACGATCTTTCACCCCATGGCCACCTTCCTCTTCTTTTCTTTGTCTTACAAAAGCAAAATAAAATCCATGCAAGATTCCAGTGGGCAATATAATTTTCCGTTGTTTATTTTGTTTAAAAATATATACTGTAAGTTAAAAAAAATAGATAATATATATGTACACATTGGCAACAAATATAAAATGGCACTTTCTGTACTAAGAATAATCACAGGTTATTTGAAGAACTATATCCCATCCTGTCTGTAGACATCTATTGACAGCAGAACTATCAAGAACAATGGTTATTCCTCATGCTGAGCTAACATTTTCTTTACATATCTACAGTTGTTCTAGAACTTCTCCAGGGAATTTAATAGACAGGTTGGTGTTTCACACTAATGTGAAGAATACCATTTGCTACATGCTCTTCCTGGCAGGGGGGGTGGGGAATCCAACCCCCTTACTCTCCATTATATTGTCTTTTCACAGGCAATTTTCATAGCTATGACACAAACAGAACAAAACATCAAAGCTTCATGTTCCTATTTGGTTCAGCTGTCCATATCTGAACAATCTATTAGCTGACAGAAAAGCAGGATGACTGAGTTTAGCTGAGAACATGGTATTGCCATCTGCAGTTCTAAACAATAGCCTATATTATTTAGTAGATCATTGTTGATTTGATCACTTACTGAGTCCAGAAGTACTTTAGGAATAAGTCTTTAGAGTCAACTCAACACAACCGAATAGAGTTGCTCCTTTGGAGCTGCATAGTGTTTGCTTTTCACACAGCTTAGTTTTACAGCAAGAATTTGTGAAAATCAGTCATTTTCACCAAAAAAAGACTTAAGAGACACTTGCTCACCTCTTCCAATTTTTCTGGCCTCAGTAGGAGGAAGGATGGCTGATTCCTCCTTCCCTTTTCTTCCCTGGACAATTCCACGAAGAATGCCCTTCAACCTCTCTTGGCATCCGACCTGCTGCCTGGAGACTGGCTTGGGGAGTAGCCCTTTACTTATATTTTAAAAGAAACTTCCTTTTCCTTCCCTAAACCTCTGCTTTCCAAAAAAAGCAAGTGAAACCTAAGGAACTGAATCCTTCCCCAAACCCACCTGAAGGACTGGAACTTATGTGGGGGAATAGTTTGCCTTTTCTCTCCTGTCTTGACAGCTATTAATTTAGAAACATGTCACTACACTGTGCCATTAAATGTCATGCAGCTGAGATGCCTCTGCACTGTAAACAACAGGAATGGCTTCCAACTTTATTGAAAAAACCCAGCATTTTTAGTGTGAGGGACAGCTAGATTCTCCTTACCGCTGCCCACTGTGGAAGGTGGCTGCCCCATTCAGGTGCAGCCACACCCGAGGGAACCATTTTTCCAGTTTTCATGGGTAGGTGGAATCGTAAAGCAATCGGTGCACTCACAAGTTTTTAGTTTGCTTAAGAAACGTACCTATTCAGAGGTTAGAAGGATGTTGAAAGAGGTTTTTTCTGCATACACATACAAAGGGAAATGGAATTGACTGACACAGCTTTTTTCCCCAGGCTACACAAAGAAGTTGGGAAACCTGGAAACACAGGGTCATTTAAGGCAAGGACCAGGGGCTGGTATTTTTCCTTGTCTCCTCCCGAGGAGTTGTTAATCTCACCCCGCTTCGCAGAAACCCAAGAAGGTATGTGTGCAGGCTCATGGGAAAGCTGTTCTCTCTTGACAGGGTGGGAGGAAAGGAGAAAAGGTCAAGAACAGAGTGTGTTTACCAAAGCCATGTGCTCCTAGCTGAATGTTGCTGCTTAGTGTTGCTGCTGAGTGCAGCTGCTTCCACTCTCAGCTGGCATTTTGTGGTTTTGAATACTAGAGCACTAAATAAAATATGGGGTTTTAATACCCTTTTTTTTTATATATGCAGTGTGGGCTGCTAAAGTAAACAAAATATTGCACGAGTGCACATTTCATTCATATGAGCAGAAGCTTAAAGGAAAAACATGGAGTGCAATTAGCAACCAAAGCCCACAGTCACAGACCCTCAAGTACAGCACAACTACAGACAGATATAAATTCCGTTTTAAAGAAACATACTTGGAGGACCAGTTGCATAGTTCTGCAAGCTAAGGAGAACACTGACTCACTAAGTCAATATTTGCTAAATCTACTGGGCCAAATTCAACTCTCATTCAAGACAGAAACAGCTTTGCTGTTGTTTCACATCAATGAAAGGGCCTGGCCATGAGAATAACAGGCAGCAGCCTCTGCTCCTTGACCTCTTCTCTTCCCAAGTTCCTGATCACTGGCCACCTTCTCAGGATGGACTGTCCTTCAGCCATGGCTTTGGGCAGCTTGTGCTTCATATTTGGTAGACTCACACAACGAGGAATGGATGCTTCTGGTAGCTTTTCCCTCTCTTTTGACTAGTAGTTCCGTCCTGTATTTTCCTGTTGTTATTGCTAAGATATTACTTTCTTTTTCAGTAGGGCATGTAGTAAACACACATTTACTAAAGGTAAGAAATTAAGATGCACAAAAAAAAGGATGGAAGCAGAGATCTGTCTTCAAAAGCAGGAGTAAGATGAGTTGCTTAGCTGTTGCAACCAGGTTAACAAATAAGAAAAAAAAAAAGGAAAAAAAGAGGAAAAAAAAAAAGTAGCTTACCAGGGACTTAAGTAAGGGAGCATGGCCTGCCAGGATGCATGAAGATCAGCTGGTGAGAGAACATGGTGAAGCTGAAAGATTTCCTCCATGACCTGCTCTGGTATTTCAGCTCTTAGGAAGCAAAAAAGTATTTTCCTGCAGTTTTAAGCAGGGAGATGGTGTGTGACCTGAAGGAACAGCCGGTCTCTGCACTGAAGTACAGATAACAAGAGAATGTAATTTTATATTTTCTCTGCAGCTCTTTTTAAAACTGCATGGGGCAAGATATAAAATAGGTGCTAGCACCTGAAACAACAGGGAGCTCTGATAATCTGACTCCTTTTTCTCTACCTTTCCTTGATCAGCAAAGAAAAAATGATCAACAAAAGTGTGTATGAACTGTCTACAGCCCTTGTACCTGCAAAGCCACTCTTCCCTGTCTACCTAAGCAAATGATCAGAGAGATGGACAATGTACATCAAGAAGGCTTCCTGAATTTTCCTGAATTTCTCCTCAGAAGAATCTAGAAAAAATCGCTGGAATTTACAAAAAAAAAAAAAAAAAAAAGAAAAGAAAAGACAAACCCTGTTGAGTTACATCAACACATTAACAAACCAATCAAAACAAATTGCCTTTGACCATTAAATTGCACGTCTTTCTTCCAGACTCCAAAACAGTCACCAGGAGCTGGTTTGGAAGGACTAAGCAGCAGACACCTGTTTTTCCAGGTGCAAATAACTGTTGAATTCCTGTTTCCTGAGAAGCGGAGATGAATTTTGTCCCAGTTGATGACAAAAGAATCCTAAAGTTTTTTTCTAGGCTACCCTGCACCCATTTACTTGAAGTTGAGGGTTTTGGCATCAATTAAAATAATGTATTAAATATTTAGATTTTAATACCTCACTGAAAACAATGTAAACCTTGGCCCCACAGGCTGAACTCATCCATGCATAGTTCTGTTTTTAAAACTGACCTCCGTCAGTGCAGTCAGAAATAGCTCATTTTGGAAACTACATTATAGAATTCAAGTCATTTTTGTTGACCTCACTAGTTTAATTTCCCACTCTTTTCTCATTTACTCGGTAGCCATTAGCAAGCTCTGGCAATCTGTAGCTGAGAACCATGGGGCTACACCCAACATCAACTCAGGTAAAACAAACTGCATTCTGTCCTGTTCTGCATGCATCACTGAAACACAAATATCAGCGGTACAGTTTCCCAAGAGATTTTCTCAAAAACATATCTTGGTAGTCTATTCTTCTTCCTCCAGTTTGGAGAAAGCACTTGCCCGTAACACCTCCATGCAGTTCACAAGAATCAAGGTCCCAGTTAACTCTCGCCAATGTTTTGTTACTGGGTTTTTCATTTTGTCCAAGGCTGATTGCAGGTCTTGTAAGACATCCCTGTAACTGTCTCCATAATGGGCACCCCATGTGTAGAGAAAGTCATATGCAGGTTTCCACATCATCTGCAAATAAAGGAGGGAAAAAAAAAGTTTAGTTGCAGAAATTGAATTATTGAGCAAAAAATCTAAATCTTTCCAATAGAAGAAAAGTCATAGAAAAGAAAAAAGAAAATAAGTTTTTGATCCCTAGCCATGCTGAAATGCTTTATCATAAAAGGCATGTTGATATAAAAACTCCGTTAATCTTAGGAAACTGTCAAATTCTCAGAGGGGTAAATAATGGAAAGACAAATTCTTCATTCAGATGACTATCACCAAGTCGAAATGTATTCCTGTCTGAAAGTATACCTCAAAGCACAAGGGTGGAAGGAAAACACTTTTCCCCTTGGTCATTTTTTGCAATGCATACACTCAACAGCAGTTTCCCTATTTGGAGGTTGGCTGTGCTTTTGATGGTTAATGCCTCCCTTTGCCTCATTAATCAACGTCCCACTGTCCCCCCTACTTAGCCTGGAACTTTTAAACATGCTTCTTGTCTTTACAAAAATGTTTTCTGGTAACAGCAGCAGGAAGATGATGTATCTATAAAATCTCTGTTTAAAAAAAGAAAGAAAAAAAAAACCAAACACTCCAAAAGCAGGAAAGTCAAAAGCTTTTATAATTAATTTTTTAAAATCAGGACATGCAATTTAAAAAGCGTCCTGCAAAAAAAAAAGAAAATGAAAAGACAGGTTACCAGTGCTCCTTATTTTAAACTACAATATGTTTATTTTATGCCAAAGAAATATGAAGCAGATTCTTAGCAGGTATAATTTGTCATTGGTCTAGTGACGTTATTTAAGCTGTGACGGCATGATTCAGACACCAAGCTGGACTTATGTCTTTCAAAGTGCTGATGTCCAGAGTGAGTCTGCTCGGTTTACAAACAAAAAGATTGTTTTCCCTGCTGCTGCTTTTCCAAAATTAGCTTGGGCTATCCACTTTCTAGTTCCCCACTCCTCATTGGCAATAAAGGTTTTGCAAACAGCAATTGAGTTAGCAATTGCAAGGATGATACACAAAGCAACCCATCACTTACCTAAAAGATACTAGCATTTGCTGTTTTAACAGAAACACACTTATGCATAGTCATAAAAGCATATAGACCGATGTGTGCACATTTATATATACACAGAAGTGATTGGGAAGTCTCTTAATTCTAAAAGATTTTTTTTTTAACATCTTTTTCCCTTTTAATGGAAAAGCAGTTTTCATGGTTCTGAAGGGTGATTCAGGAGGAAATTGGTTACTTCCTCAATATAGTCCTATGAATTTACAAATGATACACAACATAAAGCTCTACTACTTTGATTTAAGCTTTATTTACTTAATCCCTTGAGGAACTGAGTAGCAGGAGAATTTCTTCACTTATAGTTCTGAGCTTTTCTTCACATTTGGGGTAAGAACTCCCAACTTACCCCAAGATTCACTCTACCATAGATTCTGTAAACATCTCCCTCAACCTTTGCTTCTTTTCTCCCCCATCCCCAAATGGAAAACCCCATCAAACTCGTTTTCCCAGTAGCATGTCTCACAGTCTGATTAGTCTGGTTTCTATCTTTAGTTTAAGATATAAAAAAGTGCCTATGCTTTCAGTGAAGTTTCTCATTTTAGGTCTACAGGAAGGAAGGGTATCATCATTTACCCGAAATGAATGGTGCCTCCTTCTTGCTTTAAGCAAGTTTATCTTAAGTCATAACCGTAAGGTTAAGAAAGAAGGAAAGAAAAGTAATTTGGTAGTAAGTGGGAAGAAGGAGAGTGATGAATTCTTTCCTTTTATTAGACGAGCGATATCGAAAAAGAAGTTTGTAATGTAGTACTGTAAATACTAGGTATTACAACATATTTTAATGAAATAAAGCAGCTCACCACTGTTGTATTTATGCTGAGAACAGAAAGTTTCTGTATTCCTATTTCTAGCTTGATAACCAAGGTAGCCAACAAGAGAAGCTGGGATTTCTTGATATTCTAATGCTGGCTATGCCTTTTCTCTGTCTCCTGCTTCCTTCCCTTATATTCCTGCTGGACCAGGCTGTTTGAAGGATTGGGGTACAGCCTTCTGTCTTCACTAGTATGTGAAAAGACAGTGAGTATGAAAAGATGCTATGCTTTGACTTATGCTGAAGGTCAGTCTGACACTGTGCAATCAGAGAATTGGCTGAAATATGCCTAAAATACAAACCCTGCTTTCCTCTACTCTGTCACAACTGATTTTTTTTTTCCCCTGGGACAAAGGAAAGAAAAAAAAAAAAGGGGGGGGGGGGTAGAGAAAATCAAAAGCTTTATAAACTGGTCATCAGTGACGCATGATTAACTCAGCAGTAATCTACACACTCACCACAGTGAACTAGCACTGCAAACCGGGCTTCTAAAGCAGGTCTTCCTCCACATCCACAAACTCTAATGCAATGGCTGAACTCAATTGCATTTGACATTCCTGAATTATATCAAAGCAGATTTTCAGGCAAAATATTAAATCACTGCAGCATGCTGGGCAAGTCTCATCTCAGCTGTGTGCGTGAGTTTTCCCTCTGCTCCCACTGCCTCTGCTGAGTAGGTAATAATGATACCTACATCCTCTGTGAAGTGATTTGGAATTTACTGATGAAAAGCACTTCAAAATCTAGGTCCCAATTGTATGTACCTCAAGTTGCTTCTGTGATCATCTGTGAGAAAATTTCTATCACTAACAAAAATATTAAGTTTAAAAGCAGAAACATTTTTCAACCAATCAGTCTTCTTGATGGTAGAACAGTCTTTGATGGGTAATGAATTGGTTAACGTTTTTAGATAATCCTCAACAATTAGTCAAAACTTATTACTTCCCCATCTTTGCTTGGTTTCCTGTTTTCATGCCAATAACTACTAGCAATGAGAAAGATTTTCCATTAGAAAACTCCAGGCTGGGATAAGATGGTTTTAATCAGGGTTCTTTTATACCTGCTAAGTAAATGTGATGATCAGCAATCATTCTGAAATTAGTCAGACTAATGCTAACCTTGTAACAATGCTGGGAGCATCTCCACACAGATATGAATTTACACTGCATTAGCTACATTCATTTTGCATTGCTGCTGAACAACATCATACACAAAATTTTATAAACAGAATATTGCTTTCTGTATGTACAGGTTCAATTCACCAGAGCACTGAGAAGTTCAGAGGTCAGAAGAAAGCACTGAAATTCAATAGAATGTACTGAAATCTAAGGTTAGATTCACAGGACAGTGAGGATGCTGAGTGATCTCATGAGATACCAGTGCTAGAAACCTGGTGTGCTTTGAACTCACACCTGTGTGGACAAGCATTATTACAAAGTTCACACAAAACCTATAAATTCCCCATGGGTCTATCCTAAGCCTTGAGAAATGACATAAAAATAAAGCAAAATTCTGTTCTTTGATTGCTTCCTGAATGTTCTCTTACAAAATAGAACATACTCTATTATTGGCTTTTTTATGATGAATTTGACTGTACTGTCTTCTGGCAGAAGACACTGTCACTGAAAGGCAGAGAACCTTGTAGGTGGTTTATCATAAAAATAATGTAAAAAACTCTTGAAAATAAAAGAATAGGCTGTATGAGGCAGAAGATGGACTTTATGGAAATAGATACCCATTTAAAACAAAGCAAATATATATTTTTAATATATTTTTATATATGTATTTATATATAAAAATAAATAGCTATGGTGCTGCAAAAAAGAGTTTTAAGATTGTTTTAGTTCTGCTGTCTGTAGAAAAGGTGAAAATATTTCCAAATACCATGGAGACCAGTAGAGTTGAATATTGTTCAGGTCTGTAATTTCTTCTGTAGAAAGCTGAGGTTTTGTCAGACAAACACAGAAAGCTTAGTAAGTAAAGCAAAATCTAGGAAGTTAGACAACGCATCGCATAACAGTAAAAAAAAAAAAAACATAATGGAAATGACAATCATTCACATTCTGTTTGATTTTAGTATTTTAGAATAAGCTAGTGCAAAAACAGAGCCAAAAACAGGGTGATTTTTTTCACTAAAGAGGGTAGTAGACTAGAGATTGGTAGAGCTGAGAGTTTTATGAGAAAAAAATTTGAGGAAGGTGCATCCAGGCACATGTAATGTATCCAGGATAACTTTAAAAAAAAAAAACAGAAAAAAACAAAAACCAAGAAAAAAAAACACAAACCGGAAAATAGCTCAAAGAAAAAAGCAAGATCAGAGGAGGAGGCAGTGTTTGCAAACGGCAATGATAGAGATAATTTTGCAGAAAAGTGGAGAACCTTGTAAGTAAATGTGTGGAATTTTGGTCAAATATTGATTGGGGAGGGAGGGCGGAGCATTCAAAGGGAATAAGTGGAGGTGGTTCACGATTAGAGCAGAAATCTCTTGATAGCTATCACCAGGCAGATAAAACTGAGATGAAGGACTCACTGGATTCAGACTGTGGAAAGGAGGATATGTTTGGCAGGGAACAGGAAGAATCAGCTACAGGGAAAGAAAAAGGAAGAAAAAAATATCTTGAGGAATTGTAAACCTGTGAATGGTAAATAGCGATTCCTTTGGTACTGAGAGGTGAGAGAGAAGGAATTCAGGCTGGATCATGTGCATTACCTGCAATAGTCAGGGGATGATAGTACAGGCAGAGGGAGAGTCGAGCCTGACTGTAAGCGCTCAAGGCAGAAAGGTCAGCTTGAGCATCATTCAGCAACACTTATAAAAAAAGATGTTCAGGGTAAAACCCAATCTGGGACCTAGAAGTCATTGGCAGATAACTCTGTGGGAAAGAGTGGATCTGCTGCATGCTTCAGTGTTAAAGTAAGAGTAGAGAAATGCAGGAAGCAGCTTGGCTGCCTAGGCAAAGGTGTGCCAGGAGCACGGGCTGGCCCTCGGCTCAGAGGCATGGACAAGGGCCTACCCTCAGTCTTGTGACATATCTGACATTGCATGGATGCCATGGATACCTCTGGGCACCTCAAATGGTACTAGAGATATAATTAGGCACCTAAATTGCTCCTTAGGTGTGTATACACAAAAATACATCCGAGAGGACAACTTGACTTTTATTTAGAACTTCTGTATAAGCAGAGTGCTTTACAAAGGAGAATAAATAGCGTGACCTACCTGACAAACTACGAAATTAAAACATGGATTTGCCATGTTCATATAATAGGACAGAAGTGGAATTGGTGTCAAGGCTTCCAAACTCTTGTCATGCTACTTAAGCTAAATGATGACAAATATTACACAGGCGCAGAAGAGAAAAGTGTTAATAGTGGAGGTAAGCTTCCTTTCAGTGGAAAGACCAAAAGCTGTACTGAGGGTGATTTGAAGTGTCTCCTGCAAGGACTGGATGGTCTTCCTCACTGTGTCTGAAATGACAGCAGAGGAGTGAGTAAGATTAACAAGTAGACAGGACAATAAGAAGGGACTGAATGTGGCCCTTGGGGTGGGAGTAAAGAGCTGAAGCTCAAGACTGAGACCAGGACCTCCACAGCAAATAAAGCTGGCACAGTAACACTGAACAACCAGCCTCAAAGGAATATTTAGATAATTGCAAACAAAAGTTGGTGAGAATTCCTCGCATTGAAGGGCTTACAAATTAAATAAGGAGGCCAAGCTGCAAAAGGAAAGAAGTGCAAAAAGCAAGGAAGAAGAAAGTTCCCTGGCTATGTTTGTGGAGAGGAGCAAGTATGCACACATCGTTACACCAGAGCCTTACCTCCAGAGCTACTGTGCCATTTTTCCCTTGGTGGGGTACTTCGTAAGCCTCGATTTGCTGCTTCGTGAGTCGGGCTAGCCTCTCTGCAAGCTCCCGCCAGTATTTGCCAAGTTTGACAGCTGAAGTCAAAATGATGGTGTCCTGGGTAAGACGTGCCACTAATCCCTGGCAATCTATTTTCAAAAGTGCCTGCAACAATCATTTTCGTTAGTGTTCCTTCACCAGTAATTACTAAAAGAACATTATCACTTGTTTTTGTAGCACTATTCTGCATTTCTAAGCAGACAGGGAGGCTTTTTGTCTGTTTTGTGTTCTTACAAAGATGTAACATTTTTTTCCTACAAAAAGGTGTTGGCAACAGTTTCATAGGAAAACTGCCTACAACCTTAAGAAAAAATTAAGCTGGCATTCAGCTGCTTCAGCATTCCAGTGTCACATGGATCCTGCCAAGCTTACAGATCCTGAAGGAAGAATATGCTTCTCCAACAAAAATATTTGGGACATCGAATTTAGCTTCTTAAAAGTATGACATGAAACTTAAAAATGAAGTTAGAGCACTATTATGCTAAGGTGTGGTCCTTCATCTACTGCTTTTCTGGAAAATCATTAATTACATTAGCCATCACCTTTGCATTTACTCCTCCCACAGAACTGATCATTTGCTGACCATTAAGCAGAAATGCAAGTACAAAACTCTTCCCTCCCCCATGCCAAATGAACTTTTAATAACAAGCAAATTAAAATGGTTCCAGGAGTGAAACCTTGAAATGCAGATATGTTGCATTCTCCTTTCTGTATTTGTTTGGATAAGAGCTAATGAGAAAAATAGGTGGTGTTTTTTTCTTCTCCTCAAATTAACAGCAAAACGTTCCACTGAAAATGCTGACTTTTTCAGTGAAAGATCAAGAGCAAAATCCAGTTGTTTTTCTTGGGGTTTAGATATTGATTTTTAATAAAATATCAAGCATTTCTGCAGAAATCAGATATACGTGTGATTTAATTGTAAAACATTTTGCTATTAAAATCCTCATTGCAAACAGTGGAACTTTTGGTAGGCAAGATGTTTGTCTAATATAACTAACCAGAGAATACTCAACACAGATCCCAAACTCTCTCATACCAGTGCCTCCTTAGAAGGAAATACTGAAGTCACAGTAGTGAGAAGCAGACTATAGTGTACAGTACCAAATCCCCCTATACCTTGGCAAAGTGGAGACAAAGTTGTTCAGTTTGCCGTTGCTCTGATAATCAAGAATTGTATTAAACATAAAAATAGAAAATTAATTAAAAGAAATAACCAGTAAATTCTACCCAAAAGTGACATGGATGATATCTAGCTTTAAGTCTAGCTTTACAAAGACAGGGACCTGCATTGGCACTTCATAGCTTAAAATCATATACATCTCAACAAATTGGGACATCTTGTTAAACTAATTATGCCCCATTTTTTGCCTGTTCTGTAATAAACTCTCTGTTTCACTGTATTCAATTAAAAGTTTGGATCATTTTCACCTTTAACTCCCCCCTCCCCTTTTTGTACAGAGTCACGGCAGACTAAACTGTACTTCATACTTGCTCAGTTTTATTCCACACAGTTTAATGCAGTCTTAAGAGTTCTAAGTTGCCACTGCTACCAAAATTTTTTGAATCCTGCTGAAATTGCTGTCAGTGCTTCAAAGGGGATAGAGTGGTTATGAGAAGTAAACCCTGTTAAGGTTTGCAATTCAAGATAGTCAAAAAGCTTTAGATGAAAGGCTACAATGTGAATTTTTAAACACCCATTTTTATAATTCCTTATTTTCATATGAGAAATTTAATTCTCTTCTGTCTCTAAATAGGCTGGTAGACTTTTCAGTCAGAGGCAAGGACAGTATTGAGTAATAATCATTAATTCCAAATTAATTTGCACACAGATCTGTAAGTAAACTAAAATGGTTAACAATGCAACATATTACCTGGAAGCATTTAGAATAAAACCACTTTTGATTCACATGTAACAGCATTGAATCACGTATAAGTTGTCCAGTGGCTTACAAATGAGGCCCATGAAAATATGGACTGAAATACTTGCAATGTTGTCCTTAGGTCACTACAACATTGACTACGAAGTTGTTATGTATGTATACAGAATCTTGTCTTCAACATGTGGGTCAGGAATTCCTTGCTTTAAAAATATGAAGCAAACTTAGACATGCACCTTAGAGTACACAAGATGATACATAAATAATGGAGTTTCCACACTATGAGGTTACTAAATACTTCACAATGGGAATGTGAATTGCTCAGGGAAGCAATTTACCACGATGACTTCCATGACAAAAGACAAAACTATTTCAATCATGACCATTTAAAACCAAAAAAAGTCAACTCAGCCAACCTGCTAAATGAGCAAGGCTCCTGGAACATTTACAGAACACTGTTTAGAATTAATTAATCAAAGTATTATTCTTCATGAGAGTCTGGATGTATTTTCTATCTACAGGTGTCTAAAACTTTTAGTAATATGCTCAGGTTTGTAAGGATTCCCACAAGGGTGCAGGACCATGTTTTCTTGTTCACACATTACTACTGAGTAGTTTCTTGGCAATGCATTCCCAATAACCAAGTTAGTTCGTGCAATACTTACAACAATGAGCTCATAAAGAAATAGTCTTTTTCTTTTGTTAGCATGGCAGTCTTCCTTCATCCTCTTCACAACATGTGCAACTCTCTCTGATTCTTTATCAGCATGTGCCTCACTAAAATCATCCAAAGACATATGTGAATATCCTAGCACCTCAGCCAAAGCTCTCCAATCATAAACACTCTCTGATACTGTAGACAGAACTACTGAGTAGATGTAAGTCAGTTTTTTGAATGGCAGTGCAATTTGTTCAACAAGATTCCTTGTTGTTAGCTCACTATCAGCAGTGTCCATAGCCTGTTCTTTGGAAATCACTTTTATGTTTTTGCAATGTACAAGACCAATCTTTCTTCTGAGAACTCCTACGTACCACTCTTTTATTTTAGTTTGTCCAATGGCTTTTACTTTATCTTCACCAAGAAGTGCTATTGTGTCCCCTTTAAAATATTCTAGCAAATAGTCAATCTTATTTTGACGTAACACAGTTTTCAAAGCCACTCCGTAAGTATTAACACTCAAAGTTTTATCTTGAAACTTTGGATATTTAACTGTTGGTATTAAAAACAAAGGCGCAGACTTGATTTCTTTGCGGTTTTGTAAGCGCTTTGGCCTATTGATAATTCCACTTAACTTTGGAGCTGGATCAGGAGTCGTAACATGGAACTGCATTACTTGGCTACTTTTTAAGACTTTAATCTGAACGAGGAAAACAAAGAAATGCATCTCCCTACATCCAAGCATGGAAAACAGGAATTGTTGGCGGACCATTTCACCAGTTTTCAGCTCCTCCTCTTTAATATTTTTGCTTTGGTCTTCCATGTTCACTTCAAAATCTGGATCACAGGATACCAAAGAAATGTTTAGATCTTGTGGCTTTTCAAGCAGAAATGTATGTTTTCCCCACAGCTGAAACACAACGGGAGGCATATTTTTCCCCCGCTTTTTTATATCACAAATTGTGAGTTGTCCTGGAATGTAGTTGTGACCAAAAACTGTAAAAACTGTGGTAAAAGTTGGATGAATATATTTGGGACCATAAATTCCAACTGAGACTGTTCTATGAACATAGTCCCAGACATTAGTTGCTGGTGGCTGGATTTTGTTTGCTTGTACGGCAATCACTGCATACATCACGTGACTTAGGTCTGTTAGCTTCACTTGTATGGTATCTTGATAAGTGTAGCAATTCTCTAGCTTCTTAAAAGGCCCTTCTTTATTGAGACTGTAAAAACACACAATATCACTCATAACTTGGCTGAGTGGATCGTTCTTCACTTTAGCCGCAACTTTCACCTCTAGGAAAATGGCTTCCCTCGTGTTGAGGTTGCTCAGCCTAAGTTCTATCAGAGGGCTTACGGTGCTAGACAGCTCATTGTTAAATGACGATGGAGGGTTAAGGATAGCCTTTAAACCAACTTCTTGGAATTCCCCAGGTAATACATGACCCACAGGGACATGAATGTTGATATCCGAGTCAGGTAGCTGTACTGAACCCCCTTCATGATTCAGTTTACAAACTACATGAATGTCTGTAGCTTGTGTTTGTGCCCATCCGGGACTATGGCTCATGGCTTCTAAATCTAGGCAAGATCGGGTGAGTTGTCGGTGACTCAACCAAGCCATCTTGTAGGCTTCACGGTCATTTTGAAGCCATGTCATGTCTGAATCTATAGGTTTTTGAGGTGCTGTCTTGTGAGGATTAAATCTTCGGTTATCAACAATATCCAGGAAGTCAGAGACACTCTTGGATCGTCCAGATCTTCTTGCTGAAGTCTTTCTTAGAAGACAATCAATATCTAGCTCATCACCTGAGGAAGCCAAAGAATCCCTGTTGCTAGAAACTTTAGAGAACAAGTAGGGTTTTTCTTTTAAGATCGAAAGGTATTTATTATTTTCATTTCTATTTGAAGCAGCTATGTCGTGTACGAAAGGATTGGAGGCTGACAGTTCATTCCAGAAAGGATTAGTCTTGGAAACAGCATGGACATGTCTGAATACATCAGACCAGTCAATGTCCAAATCCAATTTACTTTCATTGACATCTGTTTAAAAGAAAAAACAGAAGCATTTCCTAAAGCACAGAGACTTAAGACATTCCATTCATTTCCAAATAATAGTCTGTTAAGCTAACAAGTGACTAAATTTATCCTCCTGAAATACATATATATCATTTATATATTTCTCCTTCCAGTTTTTAAAGAGTATCAGTATTGATTTCTAAGTAGCATTAAGAATCTTTGTTAATGGAAAGAGTGCTAACAAGTTAGTCCTGAAGGATGTAAAGAATCTTCTGCAAAGTGCTGATCATTATCAGCTCCTACGACTATTAATTTGCATCAAGAATGTTGAAGTCCCATAAGATTTAAACCTTTATATTCCACTAATCTTTGGCTTCTTACAAAATGCTATGGATTTTTTTCCTTTGTGTCTAACTCTCAGCAAAGATTAAACAGCTACTGTTTCATTTTTCAAACACTGTAGACAGTACAGATAAATGTATTATTCAGGATCCCTTTTCATGCTAGTGCACATGCATTTAATTGATAACAGTACTCTTACAATTTATGTCAGTGTGTGTGGAATTTGTTATACCAGCTTTCCATTAAAAAAATTCATTGGTATAATTTATGAGGTCTTGTACAATTTGAAATTTGAAGATAAATGTTTTTGTGGCTACTAATTTTTCTGAGATTGCACTTAAATAGACAAATAGGGGTGTATATTTCAATATGCTTTCTAATAAAAATACTCATTATTAGCAGCAATGTCTATTTGTTCTGAAGACAAGATGTCCTTATCTTTTATATTAATAACTGTTCACAGAAGATAGTTTGTAGGTTGATTAAGACTCACACTTCTTGCAATGAATAGAGTATCTGCAACTTTTTGTGCTAAGGGTTTCTATTACTTCAGTTTGCTGTTATTTTTCTAGATACAGAGGTTATACCATTCCTTTTTTGTACATCCTTGTAAAGGATTTTAATTTGAGAGGGAAAATTCAGCATTTCTATTCTTTCATCATAACTATATCCTTCATTATTACCCTTTCCATAGTACCTTCCATCTCCAAGGTTACTAATTATGGCTCAATTGCAAGACTGACAGTGCATTCAGCCACAAAAAGAAAAAAAACATAAAAATTGAAATGTTAGTACCTTTCTTTTTGTTTCATTTGTCATGAATTGTGACAAAAAGCCAAAACCATGACGTTTTTCCACAGTTCCAGAAAAATCCCAGTTTGGAAGAACCAAAGTGGAATTTACCTGCTTCCCAGCTGCCCATCTGCAAGGCTCTAGCATTCTCTTGACAAAAGCCTTCCAGGTGAGCTGCTGGGGCGAAAGTGAGCCCAGGGCCAGCCTCCTCCCCCTTGGGCACCCAGCCTTGGCCAGAGCCTCCAGATGGGGCTGGGATGCTCAAGCACCAGCTGAAAAGTCCTTTTGTTTCTGCCCAAAGGCCAAAAGCTTTCCTCGTGCTGTGATGCTATTACAGTCAGATCATTATTATGTATTAAAAAATAAATTAATTAATCCCAAAAGAAACATTGGGGGTTTTGTTTGTTTGTTTGTTTCCCCATCCTAAAGGGCATGTTTCTACAGGAAAAGTGTGAGGAGAAAACTCTGGCAGAGCCTGAGTCATTAGGCTGGATGCTTTCTCATGCCAAGGTAACAGCACAGATTACTGGGGTGTGCAGGAGGTTAGTGAGGAAATAATTCCTGCTCCCCAACTCACACAGCAAGTGCCAGGCTCACCGTTACTCACACCTGCTACTGGGCAAAAAGCTAAGAGGATGCCTACCTTGTGGAGGGAAATGTTTTCTTAACTTTTGGGTTAAAATAGCAATGAGATTAAATCAACTTTGCTGAGACTCCAGTTTTTAAACTGGGCTAACTCCAAAATTACCTTGCCTTCCTGGTTCTTAAAGCCCTAAATTAATGTAGTTTGGCTAAGAACTCCCTCTTCTCTTCCCTGTCTCGATCCCCAGTAAACATATCCTAAATAGCATTTATTCATGTAAGGTTAATGATTCCAGCTTTCTATCCCAACCTGCCTGACCCACATTTACTATGGCAGTGGACAAAGGACTTCTCTTATATGCCAGCAAGTTTCTCCTAGGGGACCTTGAGAACAACCCCTTGTGTTCTGACCCCAGGGACATCTACCATGGCCTGAGTAATAAAGAACACAAGCAATTAAAAAAAAAAAATTAAAAAATTATGTACAGGAGTTTACAGAGTAGCTATAGCTCTTGACACTATTAAGAGTTTTGCAGAAATACAGACTTTAGGTGGAGAGCCTTAGTACAGAAAATAGCAGAAGAGACATACTGTAGCTGGCTGAAGGTGTTCGGTCATCCACATCAATCAAAGTCCCCTCTGACCTGCTCCGTGGAATCTCTCCACTGGTTAGGGAATCTGTGCCACTACTGGAAGTGATCTCCTCCTAGGAAACAGTTAAACATATAAAACATCAGCAAGTATGCAATTTGAAAAAGGGGAAACTGTTGAAGAATAATTGAGCTTTGCTCCTGTGATGTGACACAAATGAAAAAAAGTGAAGTTATGGCTTATGAGTAAATTTATGGAGTCTGCCCAAGAGCATCACAATCCTGAGTGAGTCTTACTATCTATCTAACTTGCAGCAAAACCACCAGATGCTACAGCTGCCGTACAATATGGTACCCCAGTCCACAGTGAAGTCCAATAACTCACATTATTAAATGTCTTGCAATTGGAACTGAGCCAATTGTACAATAACTTCTGTTCAGAAGGTCTTGAATAAAAACTTTTTTAAAAAAATATTCATCCTAATTCCTGTTTTCAAATAAGTTTGACCAGAATTACTAAAGGGGAAGGGCTAGATCTGTTCCTTCCTTTGCCAATTAATATAAAATATTTGCAACCCTTTCTGCTTTATTATTCTTCCTGTGCTCTTCCCTGAGTGAACATCAGGTCAGATTTTCCTTTTAGTTTGTACAAGAATGACTTAGAGTACCCTTCTGCAGGGTCTGTGCCAGCACAGCAAAAGCCCAAGAGAGGACATTCAGGTCTCTCCTCTTCCTCGTTCTGGCTACAAGAAGTTCTGCTTGGTTTTGACACAGTTTGCACGTGGACTGGGCCACACAAGAGCTGTAAACCAGATGCTGTGGTTGAAAGAGAGTCAACAGCAAACCTATCACAAGGGCAGGGCAGGAGGGGCATCGCTCTGAGGCAGGCAACAGGAGAATGAACTTCTCAAGGTACCACTGCTTAATGCTATTTTCAGCTGCCCAGAAACAAGAGTTGCAGGTCTTCAAGGGAGTGTTGGGTGTCCTATGTGCTGATGTTACTGTGTCCCTGAAACAGAAACTGGAGGAAATACTACCTTCTAGACCTTTTTGTGCAGGAGAGCTCACTAAATTAGTGCTATAAACCAAGAGATCATTTAGTGACTTTCCCAGAATCCTCTCACTGATCCTATACCTAGTGGGGCATAAATGCTGATGGGCAATAGATACATTAAAACATAAGTTAGAAAAGGAAAAAAAAAAGGGGGGGGGGGGGGGGCGGGGAGGGCGGGAAATAAAAGAGAAAAGGTAAAAAAGCCAGAAGACTTTTTGGGTCCATCCACAGGATACAATAGTCAGCTTTGTTCAGGAGTCTGAAATATTGCAGCCTGTTACTTCTGCAGCAGCAATTGCAGCCTAAGCAGATCTCATTTTATCATGTTTAAAATGGAAAAAAAAAGATACATTGGGCCTGGTTTTACTGTGGTTGTAAGAAAAAAGAATTTTCAGTTACAGTTCTAGTAGGTGAGTTATCGGAAAAAGGAAGCATACCTTGTATCAAAGCATTACTGAATAGAAACTGGAAGCCGGCTGTCTGTTTCCATTGCACAGTGCCATGGTTTAAGACATCTTTTTTTTCCAGTGCAAATGTAAATTGTTCTTCCCACAAGAGCTACCTTCAGCTAATGGCAATCTGTTCAGGTGCTGATTTGCACTCAGGCAGAACACAAGGCTGAAGTCAGGCTAAGCCCGACTGTCACCCTGCCGCTCTGCTGTCACAGGGCTGTAGGGACTTTCAGGTTCCTCTGTTACCAGAAATCTCAGATGTTGGCCTTAGAAGTCGTGATTTCAGATAGTAGTGAAAGCTAGCCTCCAAGGCTAATACTTTGTGGCTTCTGCTATTAATACCCCACCAGAATCAAACTGGAAACTAAAATGCCTCCTTAATTCCAACACTGTAATTCCAAGATCTGACATCTCACACCTGTATAAAAATATCACTGTTCCTTCTGTCCCTGATAAGAGACAGTATCTTTGATAATGTGTACAGATTCCTTCAAAGGGAATAAATTTTGCTTTGCTGCTGCATCTTAAAATATTGAAAAACTGAACCCATTGTATAAACATGCAGGATTTTTACCTTGGGCTTCTACCTCAGGGATTGGGGAGGTTTAATACCACCAGTGTAAGGTATCCATAGTCTAAAATCCCAATAAATGTACAAAAAGTCTACTATTTACAATACCAGCGTATTTGTTGCCAGCACTAATCTCTGATGATTTATTCATCAATTGACATACGAATCTAAGAAGAGTTCTTTAAATAGTTAAAACACTCACAATTATTTCAGTAGCTGTATGAAGTGGGAGGCAGTAAGTAAGGATGAAGAAAGAGCACAAGAGTACAAGTAGATGCACAGGGGCTAAAATAAGAAACCCATGGAGAAGGGGGAGGGAGAGAGAAAAAGAAAAATAATCTCTTTACACAGTGGGAGTATACTGACAGAGACATGACAACAAGATTGCATATAGAAGTTTTATAAACGCTAAGAATTTCTGCAAATAGAATAAGCCATTTCCTAAAAGTTCCCTCTGGGAACTCCTTAAAACCTTCACCACTAGCCTGGCACAAAGACAGAAAAAGCAGATACTGAAAAGGAAAACCACTTTCAAAAATAAGTCATGCCCCCCTGCCCACTCTTGAAAGCATTCCTTGGTATGAGAGCATGATAAGGGAGCCTTTGTGATTTAGGCATGTCTTCAGGCCAGCCAAGAAGAGGATAAGAAAATGGGGGAGGCATAAACATTCCCGGACAAAAGACGACCACGTTTGGTCAGCATGTCAAGGGATGTGGGAAACGCTGGGGACGGGCTGTACATATGCCATCAGGTACCAGGCAATGTGCCTCCTGAACAGCATTACATGATCTGACACCAGGGTTGGGTCTCATCTCTCCTGTCTTCCAGACTTAGTGCTGGGAATGCATAAATCCCCAGTGCCTTTGTATGAGACTAGGAAAATAAGAAAACTCAATGCTCCCCCTTTTCCATGGGTACATTCTGTGATAAAATAGCATCCTAAATGAAACTTTTGACAGGACAACCCTATTAATTAGGAACTTACCTGGACAAATCCAGGAGAATGATCATGCACAAGAGAAGAGAGATCAATCCATGTGGGATATAAAGCCATGCTGATCAGTGGTGAAGGGGAAAATTATTAAACCCTTTTGCTGCAAAAAGAGGGAATTATGTATAGGAAGAATCAGAAGCTAAGCTTTTCATTTGCTGTAGCTACTAAGTAAGAAAGATGTAAACTGACAAGTGCTTAATGGTGCAAAGAATTATTTGACTGATGGTATGGCAGCTCACAGTGTGAAGTGAACAGGGAATGAAGAAGTGAAGAAGTTGGAAAGAGATCAGCTATGGAGGTGACCAGTGAGTGAACCTAAGTGGCTGCTGAGAGATGTGGTGTTTTTCTGTATGAGGGCAGAAAACAGTTTGCCAGCTGCACTCTGCTGTTCAAGCCTGGAGTGCATTGCTTGACCCATAAGAGCAGGGGACTCGGGACTCAGGACCCATACTGCTGCTGGCAGGCATGTTGCAGCACTGTCACAGAGAAAGAAAAACGCATTAGAGGAAGAAGAAAGTCTCAGGTAGAAAGTTCAGTTTCACAGAAGTCAGGAGACAGATTTGCTGCAAATGGCATTTTTGCTGGATGTGATGCCTCTAGAAATCTCTTCCAGGTCTTTTAAAATTCAAGTGCACTTTTTTTTTTCTCCTTTCCAGTCTCTGTACCAAAGAAAACATGTCCTGCTGTGCTTAAAATAGTGGTAAGGAAGAAAACTTAAAAAAAAGCCAAAAGCAAACACTTCCCAACTGCCTTTGCCCTCAAAAATGAGAGAGAACACATTCCTCTGTGGTTTTAAAGTATCAACATCCCAGAGCAAGACACTAGTAATTTGCCTTTCATTCAACCTTAACCCTGTTCGGCCTTCTTCAAAAGCAGGTTGTGTTAAGAGCAGAGCTGTCCTGTGGCAGTGTCTCCCCACGGACTCCTACATGCCTCTTACACAGACAGTGCTACTCAGGCATACCATTATTCACAGTGATTCACGGCCTTTGTATCCAGAGGATGAAGCTTATGTATTTGCAGAGACAGGACAAGCAACACAAGCAGGTGACGGAGATGTGCCTCATTCCTCAGGCTCTCTTTTAGCTGTCATGGGGAAAAATGACTTGCTAGTTAGATAGGCTGGGTTGTTAGACTTACTTTACAAGTTTATTTCTGAAAAGGAAGCAAGGTATATTCATCAGAATGTTAAATATGATGTTCCTGATCTGACCAAATAGAGTGTACTGAATTATTTAAATTCTATTAAACAGAGGGAGGAAAGGTATTCTAAAGAGAAAGTAATACAAAGAAGAGAGATGGTTTTATAAGGCACCACACATCATCATCAAGTTTCAAATACTGCCTGCTCTCGGCAGATTAACATGTTTCTAGCTAAACTTTAGTTACAGTAATAGGTCATATTTTAACAGTCCCTTGGTACTTGTGGCCTGGAACAGCTTTACGCAGCTCAGAGTTTGGTGTCATGCGGCTGGACATGAGTTCAGCAATCTTTGATTACAGGGTTCAACCTTGGTTACTATAGCTATTGATAGTAAAGGATAGCAAATGGAACCTTCAGTTGAAGTGATAAAGTCTTTAACTTATTCTCTTAGCCTGGTGCATGTGAGGCAGTCAAGGAAATGCAGCTGTATCTTATTCTGCACAGAGACAGAAATGCCTTTTAATGCTCAACCTCGAGAGACTTCAACCCTATATTGCTTAGTTTACTAATACTTGGCAGCAATCTTAATGCTTTAGTATGACCCTGTTACTTGTCACTTTGCCTATAATGATAGAAAAGCATTTTCAATTGATATATCTACTAGTTTACTCTGTTGTTAAATAGTTGCCAAGTTTGGTACCTACTTTTTCAAAGTTCTGAAGATTTACCACCCTATGGGAACTGCAGAGCCATTCACGCTCCTTCCTGAACCCAGGGTTTAAGCTTTCTGCAGGCCCAACGTATGTCCACACTGCTGCTTGTAACGGACGTAATCGCTGCTCGTAATACTTCATCTGAGTTAGCATCAAAGGGTAGAGCTAGTAGTCTCAGCACAACAAAAATGGGGCTTGAAGTGAGTCATCCCCTCAGTAGATTTTCACAACTTCACAAATGGGTTTTAACAGCCTCTGCTCAGCTCTGCACGACCCAGAACTGACTGCTTTACAGCCAGGTTGGGGAACACTGTGCAAGCAGAAACAACTATACCGTAGACACTCCCTCTACAAGGCAAGTATCCTTCTTTTCATTCCACGCATCTATGCTTCTAAAATTGCTTGTTGTAAGCATAAGGGCTAGAGCATTTATTTTCAGTTATGAACTTTACATTTGGGAATATTGCTTTCCAGAAGCCTCAAGAATGTGTAGTTAAGTTTTGATGTTGTCTTTTGGGTTTCAGCTACCACTCTGAAATACTCCATGGTTTCTCTTTGGCCTCAGGAAAAAAGAAATATGTTGCCTTCTACTTACATTACTAAGTAACTTTTTAAAGAACAGGAAATGGAAAGCAAAGACGTCACTAACAAATGAATTAAAGAATCCAACTTTGTACTATTAAATTGTAATATTTCTTCTTTTTGCTGAACAGAGAAAACTTTGCAAATTTATTAGTTTAATTCTTCTATGAACTCATTTCCTTATCACCTCTCAAAAGCCTCTAAAAACAATAGTACTTAAAAATCACACTGGATTCTCACTTATTATATGTGACATACTTCGAAAGCAGAGCTAGTTTCCTGACTTTTGGAGGTCTTATGAAAACACTTCTGGCTCCCTCACAGAGATTACAATACTACAAGTTATTACTGACTGCGATGTCAACAGAGTTATTCTTTCAAAACAGATGCTGAAAGCACTCTGTAAGGAACACCTTTTATTTAGCAGTTTCCTTAAAAAGTAAAAGTTTCCATTTCTAGGTGCTGCAGGTGTTTCAATGCCACCATAATACATGTGCCATTGCAGAGCAAGGTAAAGCCTGTATGTAACATGTTCTGTATGTAAACTAGAGCCCTGCTGCCCACCCTTAGGTACTTCTAATGTTTGCTGGGATGAAACAATAACCTCAACTGTCAACATTTTTGAACAACCTAGAGGAGTGGAAGCTACTGGGAATCTAAAAATCTCTGCTAGCTCTTTATATCCTTGTTAACTATAGCTGTGATCATGGGTTTGTAAGTACAGGATACCTCCAAAGCACTCAATATATTATTTTGTTACCCTTATTTCTTCTTCTCTTTCTACTATACTAGACTTTTTCTCACATCCAGGCTGCATGCAGGAATTACACCGGGTCTTTAACTGAGCAGCTTACCTGTCAGTGGCGAGTGGAGATAAAGCCTTAGACACCTGTACACTAGCTTGGCTTAGAGAGCACTCCCAAATCTGCATAGTATTTATTATGCTCTTCCCCGGGAAAGGCTCATGTTGCTGCCTATTAGTGCCAAAAGTCAGCTTTGCAGAGGGACAGATGTAAGCTGTGGTCTTTGAGGGCAGGAAGCAGCGGTGGAAGAAAGAAGTAGCTGTAGCGTTAACAGTAGCGAATGATTTACAATCTCAGAGCTAACTTCAACGATAATAAAGGCAATTCCTTTTTTAAAAAACAGAAAAGCCTTTGTATGCCTCAGAGTCACAGGGGCATGACAAAACAAAACAAAACAAAAAAAAAAAAAAAAAAAAGAAAGAGGCTTCCTCTGTCCCAAGGACTTGATTTTGGCAACATCTTACTGTTTAACACTCTTCCAATTATATATAGAAAATAGCACATCTACTATCCACCCAGAAAGCAAGTAAAGGATAACAGTTTCCAGACAATCAATCAAACCCAAGTCAAGTAGTGAAGTAGTTCTTCATTAGGAACTGACAATCAGGCACTTCAGAGTTACATGTTTCATAGAAATAATTACTTTTACACTTAAAGGCTGAGCACAGGCACGGGAAAAATCCCTTTTAGCTTTCAACTTTTAAATGTGTTATCTGGTTCAGTGAAGTGATAACAGAAATCCTACAAGAGCTGTGCTCTCTTCACGGCATCAGGGCAAAGCAGAACGCACCAAGGAACCCACCTGCAGAGAAGGCACAGTGGTTTACTCGCTCACAGCTCTTTTACGTTCTTAACATTATAATTGTAATTCATATTAAAAATAGATTTTAAACACCTGTATTAGCTGGATATGATGCAAATGTAGGATGGTTTTTCTGCTGTTCCAGGCTAAAAATGATAGAACAAAGCCATGTGGCTGACACTATGCCAGGACCCAGTCTTGAACAACCAACCGTAGAACTGAATTGCCTGTCAGTTATGCTGCCTGAATACTGACAATTTATTTTGGATGGATGTAGCCTGAAGATCTATGGGCAAAACATGCAATGTGAACCTTGGAGTAAATTGAACCTGTTATCCAGACACATACAAGGTGCCTTTACTCTTCTGGTGTTCTGATTTCAGCAAACTGAATTGAGCGCCTGGAGAAAGATACCAGGGGACACTGCAATGTACCATGCTTTTGATGAAATAGGGGACTAGGAAGGTCTCTTTCCATACGCATGACAGACTTTTGCTCCAGGGGAAAGGAAAAACACATCAGAAAGCCTACACTGTCAGGTGGACCTTTTTATATGGAACCACTTTTGTTTGGTGTTGGTTAACTTGGGGAGGACTAAAAAAAAATACACAAAACACCCCCATCCCCACCAAAAAATAACTTAACATGGCAACACACATGGAGAATTTGTTTTGCAATGTTTAAACTATGTCAGCCAAGTTTTCAAAATGTGTAAACTAGTCAAGAAGAAATCCCAGTTGTGTAGGGCATGAATGGGGGGCAGGAGAGGGGGAAAGGACAGGACAGGACTCAAGTCAGTCACTTGTTCCATCTCTCCTGGGGAATATAAAGGGAGATCAATACTGAGACGCCAGAAATGATGGAAGATGGGTGACACATGACCAGCTCAACATGGAAAAAAATGAATAAAACAGGTAGCCACCTGTGTTGGGTAAATAATTCCATTAAATATGGTAGAAGAAAGTAAATCCATCTGGCAAGGACTCCTCTGGTTGTCATTAGAGGTTAGTTTAGAGAGTTAATAACTGTAAGCATAATCATTCTTCATTGCATCCACAAATTACATTTTGCTGTACTTGACTGACCACATAACAGACACAGGGAATATGTAATAGCACAAATAGTATGTTTGATAGATTGTGATAAAATTTACAAGGAAAGACTGATACCTATTTTTTGTGTATTGATCTGTTTTGACTGAAGAACTTGTTTAATAGTCCTTGGCACTTTAGGAACATAGTGAAGAGAGCATCCGAGAGGCAGTCTTAATCACAGGGACACTTTCCAATACTGCAGAAAGTGCATTTTTTCTTTGTTGTTCTTTATGGCAATTATAGTCCCCAAAGTTTGGTCAGAACTCTTCTCCAGCAGCAAGATGTCATCGCATTTAAAACATTTGTGCCTGTGTTGACTGACAGATCAACTCTAAAATGGTAATGATCCAGCAACAAAAATGAAGGCAGAGGAAGATAAACTGCCGTGCAATATCAGATCCCATTTAATAATACATCTCTGATCACAGAAGACTACATATTTCAGAGGAAGAAGTAAGAAGTCCTACATTTGAAAATGAGGAAGAGCTGCTTCCAGTATTGATGGTAGTTTTATAACCGAAATAAGAATGATTTTATCTTTTTAACAAAAATAAAATACATCAGTCTACAGTATCACTGTGGATCTTCTTCTAAAGGTACAGTCAAGTTCAAGAAGATTTGAAGGCAACAAGTTCCCAACAAATTACATGTGCTTATATGTCTAAATTTAGTTCTTTAATCTAGCTGCCTTACAGGCTCATTGATTGAACTGTCTATTCCTACCTTTTAAGAAGAGGGCATCTATACTGTTGTTCCTTACTGTTTGGTACGATAAGAATAGCATGTCCAATCTCATTCACTTTTATGCAGCGGTGACAGAGTCACTTTTCAAAGATTTTCTCTTCTTTTCTTTTTCAGAAGTGAAAGTAAGAATTGTGTGAGATAGCTCTTCCTTCTGAGCTAACATCACTGACTTTTGAGGGCATAATTTAATGAAGCAATTGAGAGAGCTGGAATTGCTCAGGAGTAGCATGAGCAGACACTATACACAAATAAGTGCCTACTCACTCAAGAAATGTTCCCCACTCAGCTCTATAACATCATGCCATTTGCCATGAAGAAAGCACTTAATGTTGTTTCTTCTTTGCATTTAATATGGCAGTGGTAAGAAGAGAAAGAAGGCATAAAGCTGTTACCTCCTTCCTTCTTATTTACTTCTCTAACACCACAGAGGTGCACTGGCTACAACACTGTGTTAGAGATGTGGAGGGAATTAGCATAGGACAGAAAATGAGGGGGTCAGTGGCTCAAGCTCTATAAAAAGGAAGACTCTCCACTCAAGTCACACATCAAAGGGAAAAAAAAACAAAACCAATCCCTAAATTATCATAAATTTCATCCTTTTATAACAAAAAATAGTCAGCTTAGTTGAAGAAAAATTTTAATCTGTCCCAACAAATATCTGGCTGATATACCTTCAAATAAAAATAAGGGCTAGAGTGATGCAGTTACAAGTTGCTCAGAAAGTTGGGCTAAAACCAAACTTATCAAATTCCCAAACAGCACCTCTCAGATAACCCTGCAGAAAATCCTCAGGAAAATGATTCAGAAATGCTGTGGATTATACTCTATCAGTTTAAAATGCATGCCCAGTTTTTTATTTCATTTATTCTGCTTCAGCAAGCTTTACTATTTTTCACCACAGCTGAAGTTATTGCCTTTCTAGCAGAAGTGGAGGGCTGCAGATGAGTAACTCCTAGATATAATCACAGCATTTCAATATGTTGCGTCCATCTTCCCCCCTGGTCTGTCCCTGCCCCCTTCCCCCCCCCCAAAAAAAAAAACCCACAACTCCAGTCAGTCCTGCACTCCTTCAAGAATTTTTACATGCAGTAAATTCATTTCCACTGATATGGCAGTCTCTGCAAGACCTGGCCACTGTCTAGCTTTGTGAAGATCCTGGTGTCAGTCCTTTCTTTTGCCTCACCCTTCACAGACATTGAACATGCTCACCTTCCAATTTCATATAGACTGAGCAATCTCAGTATATTATACTATTAAGTTTCTGAAAAGGCTGCAATTCTTTGACCTCACTGGCTTCCTACACAGAAAAACCCTGGGCATCATTTATCATCCAAAACCACATCTGCAGCCATATGATTCTCCATTCACTAGGAAGAATAATCACCTGGTACATGAAGTGAAACTGCTATATAGGCTATTGTCAGACTACAGAAGTAAGTTACAGAAAATTGATCTGAGACCACTAGGATATTTAAACATCATGCAAAACCACATTAATTTCACAACCCTTACTTTGAAAGGAAATTTTCATGCACTGCCTAGAATTGAGGTTTTTCTGACAGCCAGTCTTGCAGGAGGGGAGGCTAATCTCTCCTTGCTGGAGGAAACTATCAACAGTGTCCCATACATTGGCTATAGCAGATTGAAAGGAACAGACAGCTGTCTCAAATATCACTAAACAGCCCAGGGCACAAAGTCTCTACAGGTACCAGCACAGGCCATTTCATTTGGGATAAATGCCTCTAAGAAGCTGGAGTTCCTCTAGCTGGACAGTTTCAGTCTGATCATTAATAGCAGAGTAACCTTTGCTTCAGATAGAGAGAAATCAGGTACAAGGTTACAAGTGAAATAAGCTGAAATCCAGACCACACTTATAGCAGCTTTCTAGTACGTTGAGTTGCCTAGTTAGGAACCTGAAGGCACCTGGCATGTGTTAGTTTAGAGAATTCAGCCTGTTCAGCAAAACCTTCCAAATGCTGACCCTAAAGAAACACTTTGTCTGGTTTCAACTTCATAAGTTTACTGTCCTTGCTCCATTTGCACCGAAACATGGAAGTGTTCACAGCTTTTCCAAAACGTCACTGACTTTGATGATCAAAGCATTTCCCTACCCATCTCACCTCCTTGGCAGCAAGTCTCAAGTTTTGCACCTTTAACTAGCTCCTACCTCTCAAGATAATAAGGGTTCAAAATGTGCGTTACGTTATATGAAACACTGCAGAATCATATATGCAAAATTCTACTGTTTACTTTTTTCTAACCAAATTTTTTATTTTATGGGTTTTCTATAGAGACCAACATACACAACACATTTACAGTGCAGTTGAAAGACTAGATCAAGCATCTCTCTCCTACCATTACACATGTATCCTTGCCATCACTGTCAGGGGTTCCTTGATTCAAGTATACATCTGTCGTAATGTGTAAATATCATTTTAACATTTAACTTATAAACGTCACATCAAACACACACCTTGATATGTGATGGCAAGTTACTTCGCTTAAGACATTTTTCCTTGGCTGTAGTGAGACAGGAGACTCCTGTTATATCTCTTTGCTACAGACAAATGTAATTGGATGAGATTTTCAGTCTCCCTTTTATGGCAATTATTCTTCTATGTTTCAGGTCATTGATGATGACAAGCAGATATTTGCAGAACATAACATTCTCCAACAAAGAGCTGTCTAGTACAAAAAGGGAAAGAAAAGCATGAGGTATGAAAATCAAAACTCAAATTAAATATGTTCTGCTTCCAAAGCTTCATCTAAACTTTAATTTGGCAAGTATTCTTGGAGGTGCATGGCGCAAAAGTTGTCCAGCATGAAGTTAGTTTAGGTCAGCTCCTGACAGATCACAGTCCAGGTTTGTATTTGTATAGGTTGCTTCGTCTGTAATAAACAAAAATGTGTACAACTTTGCTAAAAACGTGAATCATCATGATCTAAAAATCTTCTATAATGTAGTGTTTTTCTGTTAACTATTGTATAGCTATGTCAAATCCACCAGAAGTGAAAAGTATCAGTCAGCAGATCATCAGTAAGAACGTGTAAAGATATTTGTCTAATTTGATGCAAGTTCTAATCTTCAGAACTTCAGGAAATTCTGCTTGACTTCACACCAAGCAGAAATGACCGTATGCCCACACAGTCTTGACAAATGTAGCTAAATAGTTTGTTCTGTTGTGAAAGTCAGTTCAGACCATTTTATTTTACAGTGCCAATTCATCTCACATTGCTGATTTCAGCAAGATTTTACAATGGTAAGTCAATGTCTGTCATCATCATTCAGTATGCTGAATCACTGGCGTCCACACAAGTAATTTTGTTTTAAAGTTCTTTAGAGATTAGCGTTAAAAAAAACCTAAGGCTTAACCTGTAATCCATATGTGAACTTTTTGCCCAGAGGGAAAGAGTGCGAGCTTTCTTTCATTTCTCCATATTAGGAGAGAGGTGATTTGCCACCTAAGAAACGTGTAGGTTTTTCAGCCTCCCAGATCTACCTGTCCCAAGAGGAACGGGGCTTGACACACAGATTTTGGCACCACAGGCATAGAAGCTCAAAACCTGGCAGCCCCTATAGTTGCCAGACTGTTTCAGAATCACTAAATTTGACTTATTCAAATCAAGATTTCAAAGCCAAAAGAAACAAAGCAATCATCTTTAGTCTTCCTATGCAGAATCAAGGCCACAGACTTTTACCTAACTCTTATTGTGCCAAGTTGAATACTTTTTATTGAACTGAAACTGTTTAAAAATAAATCCAATTTTGAGCCCCAGAGCTTATGTTTGTATTCTGTTGGGACCCAAACCAGGGTTTTCTTTTACTTTTTCATTTATATCATGGTAGAACTAGCTGAAATAGCATCCCTCTGCTAAGCTTTGTACAAATACATAGCAAGCACACCCTGGTCACAAGGAACTGATTGTTTAATGCACAAGGAAGGGCAGGGATGGGGGAAAAATGGAGATAAACAAGTTTACAGATGGAAAGACTAAAATACAAAGAGACTGATAGACACATTCCAGTGTCTTCCACCCCTACTGTAAGAACTGCATAAACATGTGCTAACTCCTTAAAAATCCTGCTCCAAACAACTTGTCCCAGACCACTCAGGAAATCAGTGACAGAGCACAGGACATGCAAGTGCCGTGAGAAGAAAACTGCCACCAAGATCAGGGCTTTGAAAGTAACTGCATAAATATCACAAGAGCCCTTCTCTTTCCCAAAACGTTCACACCCTGAAAAGGCAATTAACTTGAGAGCAAGGCAGGTATTCATAACACCTCCTGACAGCCTTTGGCATTGCTAGGTTTGGCCTCCCTTTCCAGCTATGAGCAGAAATCACATACCAAAATCAGATACAAGGAAACTGTAGCTATGTATAACAGGTAGCAGAAAATTACTGACATATCTAGATACATACACCCCACACACTGTTTTCTCTCTCCTGTGTTTTCATTTATCTGGCAAAACAACTGACCAGTAGCCAAACTTAGAAGTCTGAGATTATTTATTCCCTTTTTTTTAATAAATAAATAAGTAAATAAACAAATCACA
This sequence comes from Platalea leucorodia, assembly GCF_965183815.1. Classification (NCBI taxonomy): domain Eukaryota; kingdom Metazoa; phylum Chordata; class Aves; order Pelecaniformes; family Threskiornithidae; genus Platalea; species Platalea leucorodia. The sequence continues at coordinate 134,302,289 of NC_138823.1, read as the reverse complement.
GTGATGGTGAATGCAACTTCCATTAAATTCAACCTTCCAACAAATTGTCCTTCTGTTTCTGCTATCATATACTACATGAGATGAGGAAAACTCTAGGGAAATTCCTACTTTTCTGGGGAGCACGTCACTAGTGCATACAGTACCTCCTGCCTGTGCATTTTGTGACTGGAGTACAATCATTACCGGTAAAAATACATCAGGGAATTCCAAGGTGCAAAGGGCTCTCTTACATATTTTCCAGATTAGTAGCACTTTTCTGCTCAGCAGCCATATTAGCAGCCATTCGACAGTGCGAGCCAGGCAAGTAACTGTGGGTGGGATCCAGCTGGCAGAGCATAAGTACCTGTTCTCTGGCAGACAAAAAGGTAACTCAGAGAGCCATTAAATGCACCTCTTGGTCTCCACTGATGAGATAAAGAAATTAGGATGATGCATGCATTAAACACTTACAACTAGATTCACACACACCTCAGAGTCCAAATGCTTCTGAGTGCTCCAAAAAAAGCAGTTATCTCACTGGGAAAGCTATGCTAGCTTCCTACACTTTCCTCAAAACTATATGGAGTTTAGCTTGAAGGCTTTTAAGCTTGATTCAATTAGTGTAACCCATGTCCTGTGTACCATCTAGCTGTAAATAGTACACAACTTTGCTTCTTGTTAGCGTGTAGTAGTCTGTTTGTCCTATATATGGAAAGTGAGGGGACAGGTTTGAGTTTAGCTTTCCTCTTCTCACCCCTTGAGACAGATATTATGAACACTTCTGCTGAGAACTGTTAGATGTTTCCTTGGAAAGCTAATGAGATTTTACAAATGCATTTGTGATGTTATTCATCTCACTTGACGGTTGTATGCAACTTATTGGAGGTAAGTTAACAGTCTCGGTCCAGAGGTGAAGAACTGGTGTCCACACTAAAGAACAGACCACATTTCAAATGGGAAGAAAAAAGAAAAAAAAAATCACTGAGCAGAAGAACAAACTAGCATTACTCATGTTCGTAGCGCTACAAGTTCACACCGAGTAACAAGTGACAATTTGTACTGCAGGAATTAGGGCAGTGGTACGAATAAATTGAGAATTCTTGTCTCCCTGCTGCATCACGCCCCTCCCACCTTTACAGAGATCCTGTTAAATTAAGGCTAGTGGATCAGAGGGAGTGAACTCATAAAAAGGTTATCATCACATCATAGGCCTTTCTTCAGGGCTCAGAGTTGGTATTGCATCAGATCATATATGAATAAAAACAAACCACCTAAAAGTTTTGCCAGCTGCCCCTCCCCTCCCCCCAGTTATTTCAGACAAAGTAATTTCCTTTTAATTACGCATCTTAGTACATGTAGAAACACAGCTTATTCTCCATGTAAATACATATCCGAAGTTCGGTCCCAATTAGACCATAGGAAAAAATTAGGCTGTAGGATCTGCCACTGATGTGTCACAAGCTTCGAGCCTACTGGTGAAACTTTCGGGTTTTTACAGACATAGGCTCAGGTGGGAACTGAAAGCCTCGTCAAGTTGTTGCACAAATGTTTTGCGATACAGTCTATTGCAACCAGTGGGAAAGAAGCTGTTTGCTTTGGCATGATTGCAAGATGACTGGCACAATGGACAAGAAATGCTGTTGGCACTTCGTATTAGTAAGTAAAGACGCAACCTGAATTAATACCATTATATCTAACTAGAGGTCAGTGCAGGTTAAAGTATGAGCCAATACATTTTCGAATCAATTTAAACACTTGCGAACGCCCATTTAATGCAGGGAAGTATTATATGCCTCCATGGAGAGACAGACAGAGATTAAAGAATTAATTTAGAGCAAGCTTGGGATAGAACTAAGGTCAAATCTCCCAAGTTTTTAAGGTATTAGACAAGAGACAAGATCATCTGGCATTGTGCTTGAGGCTAAGCCTGCTCTTGGGGATGCCATCTGACTGGGTGGCTGGCTGTCTGGCTGCTCCAGAAAGCAGCAGTCCTACATCTCCTTTGCATCAACACTGGTGCTTATCTGGTCTCACAGGGAGCTGGCCCAGGCACCAATGAGTCAGCGTTCACCTGTGCTGGCCTGTGGGAAGTAATGGCAAGGTATGAGAAATGGGACTGCTCCATTCAGCAGCAGGGAGCCATTACAGCAGCTTAAATGTAGTGCAAGAAGTTACCTAAAGTAAAATGGCAGCTCCCTATCTCACAGGTATGTTGTAAAGAGGAACACAAAGATTATTAAGTACTGTGAGTCTCCAGTGAAGGCAGACTTCTAAGAATTCAAAAAGATCCTTTCCCCATTAAGAAAGCTGAAGAAAATGGCAAAGACATTCAACTATTTACATTTTTGGATTCAAATAATTGTCATCCAGAGTCTTTTGCAATACATATCCCAAGCAGACCTAGAAGAATCTCTTCTGGGCTGCCAGAATACTCACTGGGTTTCCAGAGCATTTCAGCCTGCCGAGCCACCCACAGAGCAGGGGGAGGCAGCATTTAGGGGTACACAACACAGCTTTCAACTAAATAATGAGCCAGCTTCTTCCTGAGCAGGCTGGCTTACAAGGTGAAGTTCAGCTATGCAAGGAAAGGAGTCCTGTTACAGAAATTAAGCAGTATATGCCTCCTATAATATTCCTTTAAAAGGATGTCTGGATACATCCAAACCTAAAAGCTTTTCCTCTCCACCATGAGGACACCAAACCAGATCCCAAAGCATCACTTGCTGCAAGCTATAAAACTTTGATTCAGTTTTCTGAAGTTTTCAGTGATTCAAAGCCCTGATTCAACTTCACCACCGCTCCTTGGTAGGAAGTGCTCCAGTGCCTCAGCTTATTGAAGTGTACAATAGGTGCTTTGAGTAAATTCGGGAGGGGAGGGGAGGGGAGGGGAGGGGAGGGGAGGGGAGGGGAGGGGAGGGAAGGGAAGGGAAGGGAAGGGAAGGGAAGGGAAGGGAAGGGAAGGGAAGGGAAGGGAAGGGAAGGGAAGGGAAGGGAAGGGAAGGGAAGGGAAGGGAAGGGAAGGGAAGGGAAGGGAAGGGAAGGGAAGGGAAGGGAAGGGAAGGTCAGTGGAAAGTGATATGATAGTGTTTTCTCACAAACTGAAATTACTGAGGTTACTAATGCTAGGGCAGACTAAGAATTACTGGAAAGCCTAATGAATTGAATAGCATAAGATTAAGTTTGCTGTAGCTAAGAACATGAAGAGGCGCTTTCAGAGGAGCAATTTGAAGTTACTCATACACGTTGTTTTCTAAACTAATTGTAGTTTCTTAGAAAAAGTTTAAGTATGATCCTCAGCAGTTTAACAGACATGTTTGCTCAATGTGCAGAAATGAAAATAAGATACTGGTCTGTACTGAGAAGTGGATGAAAATATGGTAAAGTATTACAGAGCCAATACATATATATTCTTTTTCCATGAGTATATGAACTCACTTTTACTCTGGAGTTCAGTTTCTGAAAAAAAAAAAAACCCTATCTACTCCTGAAAATACAGAGTTGAAGGAGATAAACTGACAAGAACTCAAGAAGGAGGGTAAGAGATGAGAGGAGGCAGCTTTCATAGAAGAAGCAGTTAAAAGAATAGGTCAAATTAGACTAATCTTTTTGTGGTAGCAGCAGAGTATGGGAACGTCAGGAAAGGGATGCTGTTGAAATAACTCCTTTTCTCCTCTCCAGTCATGTTCCATTTCCCATTGTGGGATCTGTGAGGTAACTTAGGATCCTACGTAGTATTTTGTAGCAAAAGGGATGGAAGAGCCTATGGTTTCAGACAGAGCTATCCTTAGTCTTTTACAAATTTTTTTGCAAGTATGCACCATATTTTGTGGTGCAGAAGTTTGCCGTACTGCAGCTGCCACTACCGTAGAGTTCAGCTCTTCAGACAGGATATCCTTCAGAGACCATTAGATTAGGTTGACTAAACAGCTGTTCTGTCCAAAAAGCCAGTCTTTTGGTTTTCACAGCAACATGATTTATATTTCTGCATTGTATGTGCTTTTGATGTTTTTTCTACCTATTTTGAACAGCTCGTTCTGGATGTCATCTCTAAGCATGTGGAGGAAAAGAAGTTTATCAGGAGTTGTCAACATGGATTCACCAAGGGGAAATCATGCTTGACCAATCTGATAGCCTTCTATGACGGCATGACTGGCTGGGTAGATGAGGGGAGAGCAGTGAATGTTGTCTACCTTGACTTCAGCAAGGCTTTTGACACTGTCTCCCATAACATCCTCATAGGTAAGCTCAGGAATTGTGGGTTAGGTGAGATGGACAGTGAGATGGATCGAGAATTGGCTGAATGGCAGAGCTTGGAGTGTTGTGAACAGTGGTGCAGAGTCTAGTTGAAGGCCTGTAGCTAGCGGCATTTCCCAGGGGTCAGTACTGGGTCCAGTCTTGTTCAACTTATTCATCAATGACCTGGATGAACAGACAGAGTGTATCCTCAGCAAGTTTGCTGACGATACAAAACTGGGACAGTGGCTGATATACCAGAAGGCTGTGCTGCCATTCAGCGAGACCTGGACAGGCTAGAGAGTTGGGCGGAGAGGAACCTAATGGAGTTCAACAAAGGCAAGTGTAGTGTCCTGAACCTAGGAAGGAATAGCCCCATGCACCAGTACAGGTTAGGGGTTGACCTGCTGGAAAGCAGCTCTGCTGAGAAGGACCTGGGAGTCCTGGTGGACAATGAGTTAACCACGAGCCAGCAATGTGCCCTTGCGGCCAAGAAGGCCAATGGTGTCCTGGGGTACATTAGGAAGAGTGTGGCCACCAGGTCGAGGGAGATTATCCTCCCCCTCTAGTCTGCCCTGGTGAGGCCACATCTGGAGTACTGTGTCCAGCTCTGGGCTCTCCAGTTCAAGAAAAACAAGGAACTACTGGAGAGAGTCCAGCAGAGGGCTACAAAGATGACTGGAGCATCTCTCTTATGAGGAAAGGCTGAAAGAGCTGGGTTTGTTTAGCCTGGAGAAGAGGAGACAGAGAGAATCTTATTAATGCTTACAAATTTCTTAAGGGCAGGTGTCAGGAAGATGGGGCCAGACTCTTTTCAGTGGTGCCCAGTGACAGGATAAGGGGCAACGGGCACAAACTGAAACACAGGAAGTTCCATCTGAATATGAGGAAAAACTTCTTTACTTTGAGGGTGACAGAGCACTGGGACAGGCTGCACAGAGAGGCTGTAGAGTCTCGTTCTCTGGAGATATTCAAAACCTGCCTGGAGGTGATCCTGTGCAACCTGCTCTAGGTGAACCTGCTTTAGCAAGGGGGTTGGACTAGATGATCTCCAGAGGTCCCTTCCAACCCCAACCATTCTGTGGTTCTATGATTCTGTGATTCTATGATTCTGTGATTCTGTGATTTTGTATTCATATTTCAAGGGTGGACTTCTCTGCAGGGACTTATGCCAAAGTTTACAGTAGCATAAACACTCAAGGAGCTTGAGTTTATCTGTTTTGGAAAATAGAGAGGAAAGGCATCCAGCTTCAGAGGCAGTGAATTTTAAAGTTTTTTTCTTCCCTTGGATACCCTTCATAGAAATCTCTCAGAGACAGTCCACCAAACACAAATATTCCTGGGCCACAGGCCAAAAATCACTATGATAAAGAGTTAAAAGGAAGTCAAATAATAACGAAGAGTGCAATTGACCCCAGTTAGCCATTCTCATAATAAGGGGAGAACGGGGGGGAAGAGAGACAGCACAACATTTAAACCGAACATTTAAATGCTCAATAAGCCTTCTATTGCAACATATAATTAGCCTGTTGAACACATTTCCACAGGATATTGTTGTACTATATAGTTGAGTGAGTACGACTGTAGGTATTCCTTGGTTTTAGTGTACCCAAGGTAAACACTTTCTGTGGCTTCTAGCGTGACAATAACCAGCTTGTACTTGTGTTGTAAATCCCATTGTATATCTCCCACCCAACACAGACACTGTGCAACTGGTTTCTGTGTGTAAGTTCTGCATTGGAGCATTTCATGTTAACCACTGTCAAATACATGGTTTTGGGCTAGGGAAATTGTTGCCAGTGTGGCAATTTGCACCTCCCCAAGATCTACTCAGTATGAGTGATCCCCTCCCTCTTTCCCTCCCTCTCTCACTTACTCCTTACTTACAATGGTGCCTATTGCCATTTCCTAGTAAAGCCAGTCAAAAATTATTCCCAGGCTGTTCAGATTTTGAACCTGTCTCTTTAAAAAAAGAAATCTATATCAATGAAGAGGTGTTATTAGCTGAGTGGTAAATAACAGGTGGGAAGGGAACAAGAACTGTTTCTTTCTTGTCTTTCATTTAAATGTTTCTATTTTTAAACAGACTGGCCAGCTCTGCTTGTCATTTTGTAGTCATAAAGGGAGTTGGCTTAAGGTCTGTCAGCATGATAGGTCTTGCCTCCACGGAGGTCTCTTCTCTGTTTAGCCTGGAGATATTACCTTTCAAGTATGCTTTTAATAGAGAACGAATATTTTAAAGCCCAGAAGTATCTGTGCTCTTTAAACTCCATTTTTCTGATTTCTAATAGCTGCCTTGTTAGCAGGGAGGATCGCTACGCAGCGTTCAGCACCCTGTTGCACGCTCCTGATCCCCAGCTCACAAAGTCAGGGGCCAGTCCACCTGCTGCATACGGGAAGAGGAGTATTTCCATTCATATAGTGCTTCAACAAAACTAAACCAATGAACCAACCAAACAACAACAAAAAAACAAACCCCACACATGCACACACACATACGCACAACTACAGCAGCTTATTTCACAACAGAAAAAAAGACAGAGGCGGCCAGCTTAGTATTGGTTGATTTTAAATTGTAAAAGGTTCACCATTATTTATGCTCTCAGGAAAGGCAATCACCAGCACTTAGCAAGCACCGTGCCTTTCTCCAGACATCCCAAAGCACCCTAGGGTACAATATCGTGCAATTCAAAATGTACACAGCTTCTGCACCTTCTCCAGAGGCACCTGGCACTAGCTATGGCCAAAAAGAGGGTATCGAACTGCAGCATTAGTACGAGGTAAAAAACTACTCCAATATTTCAGACCTTTCAAAGTATTTTAAACAAAAACAGCAAAAGATACTTGAAAGAAAAAAAGTAAACTCACCATTCTGGAAACTAAGAGCTTTCCCCTAGATCCAAACTATGTCGTTGCTCAAGACATCAGCACTGTTGAAGCAACACTTATTCTTGCTCTGGCTTTGAAAAACTCCGGCGAACTCCGGCGTGATCAGGGTTCGGGTCGGTGCTGGGAACTCACCTGGCGAGCCTCCCTCTTAGGGGTGCTGAGCAATGCCTGCTGGAATGTGCAGTCTAGCAGGTACCAGGCACCACTTGTTCAAACAGACAGGAGGGAGCAATGGAACTACATTACCCATAATTGCCATCAGCAGGTTTATGATTACACCTGAAACCAGGAGAGGTGGTGTGGGAGTTTCGCCTTAGGGAGGAGAGATCAGCACGAACAGGAAAGAAGGAAGCGTGTGCTCCTTGTGTGCTGCTAGAAGAGAGTTAGGGTTTTCTACTTTCACACGCCATCTTGCAGATATATTGAACGTGCTGGGAGGGGAACAAAGGATGGCCTTCCGATAAAGGTCAAGGTTAGAAATAATTAGACTTACAGGCAACGAATACAGTGACCAAAATCGCGTGAACCTGTATGACCGGTTTGGACATCTCTGTGCATGTGAGAGAATCGTACAACTGGGTATGAGGAAGCAAGTGAAGGAGGGGTGGCAACAGCCTGAGAAGACATCTACAGAGGAGGGAAAGCAGAGACATTCGGGAGGATGGGGGGGAAAAGAGTTCCTTTTCGGCTCCATGAGCTTGAGGAAATAGTAAGTTTTCCCAGACATTATATTGCAGGTGTTTTTCTCAGTGATTTCAGCATTTTGCAGGATAAAGTTGATAAAGATTAGAGGAACAAAGATTATAGCCACAGAGAGATAAGATAAATGGTCTTTGTCCCAGGAATGTCACAGGGAGTTGGAGAAGAGATGATTTCCCTGTCCCGTTGTTATTTGCTACCTGTGTTTTTATGGCACTTAGGACTCACGGTTGAAACTCCCCTTTGATGAAAAGAGCCTTCACGAGCTTTCTAAGCCTGCCTCCAAAAAGCTGAAGTATAAATCAAACAGGATAAAAAAATGGAGAGAGGCAGAATCTGGGTTGTTTACGGAGGAGATACTGTCAATATTTGTGGGCAATTTCCACCAAATAAGCTACTTGCCAAAATAAGAGCTTTTGTTTGACCAGGGCTGGTAGCAAAGTGGGGTGTAACTCAGCAAATAGTTTCATCTGGAAAAAAATGAAATTGAAATGGTGCCAATGCCATTTCAACAAAATGGTCAATCTATTGCAGTACCATTCAGTTCCTTCAGAGAACTGAACACTTTCCCTCCCCCTCCACCATAATCCAGAAAACAGCCTTTCCCACCTGACCATATGGGGTTTTGGAGGGGGAATCTCTTCTATTTTGTATAATAAAGTAACGCATTGGCTGTGATAAAGATGAAAAAAGATGCCCCATCTCCAAATGCTTTAACCAACTAGATATATTGTTGAGAGCGCTCTGTCCTGCTGTCAGAAGCAGATTAGAGTAACACAGCAGGGTATTCACTTTGTACTAAAACTACCTGTTACAGGAAAATTAAGTAACTTCTGCTCGTTTTGTGTCTCTAAAGGTGTAGTTTAGAAATTCAGGTTCTGGAAATAGAATATGTAGGGCAGATAAAGCCCTGTCAGACACCAGGAGGAGAAGGGAAACATTTCCACGGACATTTAGTGTCTTACTCAGAGCTATTAAGAAAGCAAGTGTTTAATTTTTGTTACATATTTCGTTTTCTGATTTTTTTTGAGGTAGGTGCTGTCTATTATGTGTCTCTAATACTAATGACAATGACACTCCATACCAGTTGAAACTCACTGTTATACTAATATAATTTAATAATAAATTAAGATCTTGGTATCTTAAACTCTAAATTTCAACCCCTTTTCTGTAATCTCGGATGACTCCTTAAAATTTCCATTTAGATAAATACTTTTTCCCAGACTTCATTGCTCTGAATGGACCATTAGCTCATAACAGAAATGTTGTTTCCCAGTACAAGTGTTTTCAGAGCCAGATGTTTTTTGTCAATCCATTCTTTTGATTCAAAGAACAATTTAAAAAACAGTAGTGGTATTTTACCTTAAACAGGAAGACTTAAGTTTAGGCTGATGATTTTTAACACCCCTTTTCATACGGATGAATCAAAATTGATTAAATCTAATATGCTTCTCAACTGTTTCTCAGATAGAAAATCACTATAGAGGATATCTGTACCCATAGCTTTGTGGGACCCTGCAGGTGGGACCCTGCTGACCCACATAAAGCATCTACAGGATTTCAGTTCACCTCTGGGCCTCAGAAAAGGGCTTGAGTATTAACATAGTCTGTCTGGGTTTTCTGTACAAGGCTGACCAATTATTAGTTCCCACATTTTTATTAAACTCTCCCACTTCTGTCTTGTTGCATAATGGAGTTTACCTTGAAGGCATCTCAAGTAGGTGTTTAAAAGACAGCACTGCATACCCTGCTACCTCTCCAAAACCAGATCTGACCAGTCAGCTTCCGTTTCCAGACTCCTCAGAAACCCATATTCTGCAACAACTTTTCTTTGAACATCATTTGATGAGACACTGTGGTTTTCTGCAGTGTTTGACTCATTTTCAGGGCAAAGACTTCCAGAAAGCAGATTTAAACTGTTAGGTCTTAGGAATGCTAAATATTATGTGGACAGTTAATAAGCAATTTCATGTGTTTAATTAACTGCAGTGTTTGTATACAGGGGAAACCCACATGCTGTACGCACAGACAAAAGCAATAGCAGATGCTTGCAGGCTCATTTGGCAATATATTTTTCACATTTTTTGTTTGTTAAGCTCAACCCACTTCTCAGATATATTTCTGTCATTGAAATCAGTGGAATTTGGGGAGGAATGTTTTGGGACAGAAGCAGGACCTATGAGGTTAATTTTGAGATGGAAAGTTTGGAAGCTAATAAAACATGTATGTAGGAAGCCCTGGATGAAAGCTGGACATGATGTGTTGGTCCATGTGAATGCAGTGACTAGCGTAGCGAGAGCAGGAGAGCTGGTGTGCAGCAGCTACGGCTGCCAACTCCAGGGCACCAGCAACCTCATGGGATACTTACTTCACTTTGGAAGTGGGTGAATGTCGCCAAGCCACATCCTTTCACTTTTGCAACCTTACTGGTAGTGGTGGCAGGATCCTGGAAAGCTTGGGAGCGTAAACAGTCACACTCTGGCTTGACGTAATACAGCATATATGGGAAGTGGCATCTATGTCTTCACTTTTCATTAGATTACAGTATGTGCTTTCCACTTTGCTGATTTTTTCCTTTTTGTTTGTTTGTTTAAATAACTACATATTTTGACGGCTAAATCTAGCAATGATTGCAGGGTCAAAGGGCTCACTTTGGCTCTGTCCATAAACATATTTTATTTGCCTGCAACAAATTGAGTAGCTAGGGTAGAAAGTAGCATATCTTTTTGGACCTGATCTCAGTTTTGCTGCAGTTCTTGTCAGAAGAATGATAAACACCAAGGCTTCAGTGTACATTACATATTGTTCTCATCCCATTTGGTTTGGTCGTTCCTAAAGCTCATGAGAAAACAAATATGAACCCCTTGCCCATTAGACCATTAGAAGAGGGGCACCATAAACCCTAGGCTACGTGACAGTTACCTGTACAATGATTTGCAATGAAAATTAGCTGTGGCCACTACACCATGATTTATGCATGCATGTGTGAGATAAAACAAAGGTACAATGTCAGGCCATTTGGATATAAAGAAGCCACTCAGACATGGTCAAATATATTTTTTTTTCTCTCCCCCCTCCCCACCAGTGGAAGAAAAACTTCCATGGCAGAGAATGCTCTGGCCAAAGGTGTTTACACATGAGGTAGCAGCTTGAGTATACCTCCCAATGAAATAACATTTAATAACCGAGAGGTGTGGGGGTGAAAATTGGGTTTCTGCCAGGTCTGTGCTAGAAAATGTTTAATAGTATAGTTATGCTGGCAAAAGCAGTTTGGGCTATTTTTACTGATTCCAGAACCCTGAGTATAATCTATACCAGCAAAAGCACTTCTTCTGCCAGTTCTCTGTCCACATTAGGGCTGTTGCCAGTATCAAACGTCGCCAAAAATCACATTCCTAAGGGACATTACTTATACTAAAAAAAGTTTCTAATACAAAGCAGACTTTACAAACACTAATGAATACTCCACCCAGGCAGGCAAAACCACCTTTCCTGATAAATAGTGAACCAAAGCAATCAGAAAGCTTTTACCTGGTTTCTGAAGGGCAGGATACAGTTCTGTGTAATGTTAAACATCAGAAAAACAACTCTCAAACCATGTTGTTTCCTCAGCAGGCTATCTCTTAGACTTCAGCCAAGGTGAAGACTTGGTTTAAAAAAAAATCTGTGGCATTGCATTTTAATGAACACATAGAACTTGTGGCAACAGTACCACACTATGGGAAACTACCGCCAAAGTCTGCAGCAAAAATATGTACTGAAACTGCTGCAGGCAATAGCCCAAACTGAAATAACACTGTGCAGCATGGAATTTAGTAAGGAAGATGTTATACTGAGCAGCAGAACCTATATCTGTATTTACTATATCTGCTTGTGCTCTGGAAAAAAAAAATGGGATCAGTTCTCCATGGGGAGCTGGACAAAGACTGAAATTTGTTTTAAAAAAAAAAAAGGGAAAAAAATACCACCCAGAAAGTCCTAGTGAAAACACAGTTGTTCTGATTTGCATATATCAACAACTCAAGGAAAATCATTGGTTTCCTCTAGTATTTATCTTACTGAAGGAATAAGTATACCATGCCCTTATGCTGATTGAACATTAAATTATTTTTAAAAGAGAGATTTTTTTTTTTTCTAATGAAGAGAAAACTTTAAAGATTATTATCCAATTGAGACATTAATATGAATAGGTAGCTGCAAATTGGACTGAAGACTATCAGGGCAGGAACTTTCCTGAATGGTGAGCATATGGTTGCCAAAAGGGACTTGGAGGAAGGGCTCTGAAAGCAGTAGAGAAAGATCTCTTTCTCTTGAAATAGCAAGTGGGTTGGAACTTGTGCCCTAGGGAAGGACTCACAAGATGTCTTTTGTACCATGAAAACATTTGTGTTTCCTCTCTGTAACTAAAGCTGTTTAGCTTGGTTAGCTGCTACATTACTTTATACAAAGTGTGTTCATTAAACAAACAATTTCTTTTTGTGTTTACAACATTTTCACTCTGTTGCTAGCAAAACTCTCTCTCCCACAGCCAAATCTGCTGCGCTCTGCAGGAAAGGTTCACTTACTCCATTCCCATAGAGAAAAGGCACCAGGTGACCTCAAAAGAATGAAAACAAATTTGCCTTGAGCATGCAAGCCTACCACCTCCTCAGTCAATAAGGCACAGGCAAAGACCCCCGTGGCCCAAGCAAGGTTTTGCAGAGGCCCGTCCTGGAGAAGTTCTTGCAGTGATGCCTCCATATCCAAGGCAGAAGCAGTAGTAGATGACAGGGCCATATAGCACTTACTTCTGTAGCATTAGACTGGGCAAAAGAATAATATCTTTCAGGTTAGGAAAACCCTATTTTTGTCTTAGTTCCTCATTAAATCCTGTGGACTCGTTAAGATGGATCGTTTCACTTACATTGCATGTCACCAAGGAAAATGTTCCATGTGACAGTAAAAAAAATTCTGCAGGTGGGAGCAACAAGGCAAAGGAACAGGGTTCAGGCCAAAAAGTTCATGTCTTAAAGAGTAATGAGCAGCAGGGCAAGAAAAATACTGTTCCATCTCAGAAGATTTTCTTATATTGTGTTTCTAGAAATGATTAGCACACAGTAGTCAGCTGCACTTGGGCAGAAAATAACTGATTACTAGAGATGAAGCAAATAAGATTTTTTGTTGTTGTTTTTAGCCTGATTTCCTCAGGAAACAAGGTCTATACAATCACGCTGTGTCTGCCTAAGACTCTGACTGATCCTCCTCACCACTGTTAGTGAATCCATTAGCCAGTTCAGCTCAGTTCAATGCAAGGACAGCCACCTCAGATTTTGCAGAATGCTGCAAGTTTCTTGAAAAGGCTCATCCAGGTAAAAGAGAAAGCTAAGGATCTCTGTGGAGGAAAGGTTACTATATTATTAGACTGCAGAGAATCACACAGAAAATAACAAATGAAAGAGGGACCACTATGACAACACAAAATCCAGAGAAGGTTTCAGGGCTTGTCCTTTTTTAACAGTTAAAAATCCAGTTCAAAACACAAATTCATGAGATATTCAGCTCCAGAAGCTCCTCTTGCTCATAGGAATACGTTTTTATTTTTCTCTTGGTTAGTCAATGTCCATATAGGAAAAAAAAAGATATTTATGTGCATTTATACAACACAGACATAAAGAATCAGAATCTGATCTCATTGTAGATCCCAAGCAGCTCTGCTGAATTAAGTAGTAGGTGGCTAGCTTTGACCATATAAGTTGTCAACTAGGACCAGTTTTTCAGCAACGAGTATGTTAAGAACTTGAAAATCTGGCCATGGATGCCTCACCGGGAGTCAGGTGATACCAGATGCTTTTGAAAGTCAAGTCTTTGTTTAGGTGCCTATGTGGAAAGCAGGCTCTACTGAAAATCACATTTAAACTACCAGGCTAAGACCTGAAACATATATTCTAGCACTATTACAAACTTAAAACTGATTGTCTCCATGTTAGACAGGGGTTAAACACTGGCATAAATGATAGGAGTTTCACGTTCTTCATGCCACTTAAACCTGAAAGCAAGTATTTACTGGCTGTGGTTTCTTCCTTTTACCTCAGATTGATAAAAATGCAATTTTGGAAAGGCTCAAACACATTAAAACTTTTGTGCTATACCTTCTTACCAACTTGAATAATTATTTGCTAAATATCTATCAATTACAGCATAATTACAGCTTTTTACCTATAAACCAAATATTCATCCCTTTATCACAGACTGTATCTCCTCTAATATAGGAGCTAATAAGCCCTGAAAACTTAGGGCCACAAATTCAGTGCTTTCTTCATTATAAAGTGAAGGCTTTTTTTTTTTCCCCTCCACTTGAGAACATTTCCTCAGGTTAGTAGAAAACATTTCTCCTGTTTTAAGTTTAATAATGCCTTAGCCTGTATTTATTGATAAACCCGAATGTAACTGATTTGTTGAATTGTGACCTAAAACGTACCTAAATAGCAAGTCAGCAGTGAAGCTGTGAGTGGAGCTAAAGGCTGACTTCTAGTCCCTTCTCGCAATCACCTGGCATCCTTAATCACAGCATGTTGTTGCAAACTGTGAGGTTTCCTTGAAATGTGGTCTATTACAGTGGTACCTGAAGGGGGCTTACAAGAAAGGTGGAGAGGGACTTTTTACAAGGGCATGTAGTGATAGGAGAAGGGGTAATGGCTTTAAATTGAAAGAGAGTAGATTTAGATTAGATCTAAAGAAGAAATTCTTCACTATGAGGGTGGTGAGGCACTGGAACAGGTTGCCCAGAGAAGTTGTGGGTGCCCCATCCCTGGAAGTGTTCAAGGCCAGGTTGGATGGGGCTTTGAGCAACCTGGTCAAATGGAAGGTGTCCCTGACCATGGCAGGGGGGTTGGAACCAGATGATCTTTAAGGTCCCTTCCAACCCAAACCATTCTATGACTGATTCTATGATTACAATAAGACAGATGACTGAATATTTCTGGAATAACTGATGCAATAGTCTAGGTCTACTACATTTTTGACCTATCATACCCGATACTTTGTGTCTAATACCTTAAGTATTCATCAGTCATATTTACTGTGTGGTATATCATATAAAGAAATGTAAAGATTTCCTTTCAAATGTTGCGTACAACTAGAAATAGGAGTCAGGGTTTGGATAGTGGCTGTAGCATGAAAAACAGTATGTATAAAACTGTCATACAATTGTATAAAAGACTCAGACTGATCAGGTTTTATTCATCAATTACTTATACATCATTTTTGTAGATTAAAAATATACAAGTTTCTGTTGCATTTTTCATCTATTTTCCTTAGATAATTTGACCATATTTATTTTTATAGTGACTCTAATCAGTTGAGTTCTGCTATGCCTTTGTCACAGACTTGAGATAGAGAACTGTAAATCTCACTTTCTGTGTGACTTTCATTACCTGGAAACAGGCACTCTCTTTCTCACTGTCAGGTACAGCAGGCAAGGGAATAATTTTATAACAGTGCAAAGTACAAAAACCACCACTGATAAAGAAACTATTCAGCTATGTAATCACCCAGGTGTTCAACTAAGTTTCTGAGTCAGCAAAACATCAGATAATCTTGTTGATGCAATTCAGATGCATATTTAACTGTGTATTTTGATGTTTTGCTCTTTAGGAACAGCATTATCATACTTACATTGCATATGTATATGTTTTTTTCTGAGCTGGAATCTAAGCTCTGGAGTCCATATCTCTCAGCTCCACAAGCAAATGGTACTAACCAGACACTGTCACCATCCTGATAATACTGTCTCACGTTTTAATAACTTAAATGTAATTTTCCAAAAGCTCTACAAACACCCACCTGATCTGCAAAACACTATTTCTGGAACTGAATCTTTTTTCTATAACAAGAAATTTCTGGTGCACTATGAGCGCATCACACATCCTCCTAATGCAGACCAACCCCACTCCTTTCAGGAATGGCCTGGCAGTATCACCCTTGCAAGGGAAACACAGGACCTGGCTTTAATTCCCAAGTGACCTCACATGGCCAATCTGAAGCACACATAATGGCCCCGAGACCTTCCTAGATGGTCTTTAATGTTGCCTACTAAAAGGGAAGATCATTTCTGGCTGCCTTAGGAGCAATAGGGCTGGAACCCAAGAGCATTTCAGCTGAAAAGCCACTCCCAGACCTGGCCAGCTGCAGGAATAGCTGCTGTCAGCTTTGGGCCCATGGTACTTAAAAGAGATCCTCTTATTCAGTAATACTGCCAATTGCCTCTGATTACCATAATGACTGTAATTAATGCCTCTGCTACCAGAGCAGTGTGTGCTTGTACAGCAGCCCTCCACCCACTGCCGGCACCCCCAGCCATTCTCCACAGCGTACGAGGCAGCAGCAGCTGTGCGCTCCCTGCATGTACCAACATTTTTTGCATTGAGGCTGCTAATAAGGGAATAATAGTAGTGCAAGAAGACAATATTCTGACCTCATTTTCTGTTAATATCATGTTTCTCTTTGTTTTAAGTTTTCTCTTTTAAGGCTTTCAGAGGTTCCAACTAAAAACAATTTGCCAGCTTAGAGAAAACTGGTAAGGTGTAATAAATAGTATGATTTAAGTACAGCGTATGCTGAGAATGCAGTTATAAAAAAGATATAATGCCAGATCTTCAGCTGCTATTAATCAGAACAACTCTGCTGAAGTGAAGGGAGTAATTCCGCTTTACATCTTCTGAGGATCTGATTCCTACATTTACCACCAAAGCTGTTAAACATGGAACATTGCTTCAGCACACTAGGTCCCTGTTAACTGAAAGCTGTGGAAATAGGAGCATATTTGGTTTTGAGGTCTTTATGGGACCTGTTCTGGAAGGCAGGTTCCTGCAATGCACTGAATATTTTCAGTACTGAGTGGCTCAAGGGAGTGCTCACTCGGAAATCTTGTAAGGTTCGTTCCTGTTGCCTTCATTTTGAATGTAATGATTTATCTTTGTTGACACCTACAGGAGCAGGATAAGATCAAATAACGAACTGCTTTAAACTTCTTTAAATGACATGGGTGGTTTCAGGAAACATTTTCCAGCAAATACTACAACCAGCGCTTAATCTGGCATCTTCCAGTGTTGTACACAATTCTCTGGCTTTTAAAACAAATGCAGCAAGGAAGCTGTGATTATTCAGGGGTGATGAAATTGCAGTTCTGCGCCAAAGCTGATTGTGGTGTTAACAGCTGCGACTTCGCTGACTTCAGACAACTTTGAGTTTAGACCAGCAGTGACACTGCCCCGTGGGTGGAAGTTCAAGCAGGAACAGCAAATAGAAAGGGCTGTATAGCCATCTCAAAATGGAACAAAAAAAGCAGTTGCATTTCAGTAAACACACACACAAAAGTTAATCGGTCTATGAAGTAAGATGGTTTTGAATAACAGTTTGGATCACAAAGGATCCATGAGGATTCTCTTTGCATGCATTTCTTGCTGAAGGCCAAGTTCAAAAACATACATAAATTGGACGATGATGCTAGCACGCTTCAGTGAAACTTCTATAGTAATGCAAATGCAAAAACACATAAGAAGTGCTCATTAATCCTTGTCCATATAAAAACCTACATTCTTGCTTTCATATTATTAGCTACTCTTTTCACTGGCTTAGTTTAGTGGCATTTTGGACTTCATTGCTATATAAAGAAATAGTTTTTGGAATAGGGGGTCATTATCTCACTTTATTAATAGTGGACAAATTTAGTCATAGTAAAATACTATTCATTAAAACATTAATCTTTTAAATATGAGGGAAAAGAACAACTTACAAATGTGAAAAAAGTCCAGAGAGTGATCTTCCTGACAAGCATCTTGAAATTAATTCTTCAGCAACATCTGCAAGCTGTAAGTCATAATTTTTTCCCCTCATAAACATGTAAAATCATATACAAGTTCAGTCATGATTGTTAAATTGTGGATCAAAGCCACAGTTCGTTATCATGAAGAGAGTACTTAAATACGCCCACAAACAGCATTCATTATCAGTGCCACTAGGCCAGTTGTTACTGTCTTCGCTGCTTTTGAAAACAGATGATATTGGTGTTTGGTTGAACAAATACACATATTTCTGATCTGACTTTAACAATCTTGTGAGCTGACACTGACTCACAACAGATGTGACCTGTCAAGCTTCACACACTGAGAGGTCGAGGCTCACGCTCGTGACTCCAGTCTCCTGCTCCTCTGTAGCTAGGGTCACATCTCATGCACTGGCCATGCAATGCCTTCTCTCTGGTTCCTTTACCGCTGTTTATTTGCTGACCAGCTGCACCTGTGACATTTAGTTATAGAGTAAGGGAGTGTGCTGGGTTGCCCCATGTGAAAGGACTTCTTCCAGGATTCATTTCTCTGGTTAAAACAGTACTACTTCCGTGAAGCCCCTTCAACTCAGGTCTCAACCTCACTTCCCCCTTTCCACCATCCAGAATCTTCCTCATGCGTTGAAGCAGGTGAATCTTGAAAGGAAACATACTAATAAAGTTGGAAAATCAGTCAATCATAGTTGCAATTTGAACCATTCATCCAAAGCATGTCTGCATGCATATTTCTATTAAGGTTGACATCATTATGAATTTCCAGATCTTATATAATTGGTGACTCTTCTGTTCAAAGTTTGATTGAGTGCTGGACATTGGGAAATGTATTTATGAGCCAATGAAAAAGTCATAAAATACTTTGATGAATTTAAGTGTCTAGTTTTATTTGTCAGCCACAATTTCTTTGGAACTTTCCTCTTCCCTGGAATCTCAGGCACCTCCAAGAATTTCTAATTTCACATCTTTTTGGTAGATTTGTCCTAGAATATAACCCTTGGCAAATCATTCCTACCAAAATGTCTGTGGCAGTTCAGAAATTACACCCTTCACAGATTTTTATCCTTGCTTCTCTGCCAAGGATTTTGTAGCTAGAGCTCTTCTAGCATAACGTATCAGGTGCTCCTCATTGCATACATAATCTGAAACTGTACCATGAAAAACCTCCTACTGTAGCCCCATTCTGCCATTTGAATTACAAGGTGCTAATCTTTGCTTGATATCTTATGTCTAGATTTCAGCAATGTGAGTGGACAGAAATAAGATTTGCTTTCTTTTGCTGCAACTTGCGTTGGAAAGAATGTCTACCCTCTTTGGAATTTTTCTATATAATTTGTATAAAAGAGGGTGATTTTTAAAGCTCACAATACTTTGCAATCACAATAATTTTAAATTCTTTCTTTGCATGTCTCCCAGTTTTCCTACTGCAACATGTTCTAGTCAGTTCAGAAATGAAAACCAGTGCTTCTCCACACATATGCTATCCTTTTGGTCAAATTCCTTATGATGTCATCATTACTCTTCTTTATTTGGCCTGAAAAATAACATCTCATTTGTGTCATTTAAATTAAATTTGATAGTTTGGTAAACAACTGCAGGAATATCACATACAATAGTAGTATTTTTACAGTCTGAAGCCACGCCAGATTCCAAGCATGGGCATTGTAATGAGAAAACAGAGCCCTTGCCAACTCCATTTTGCTACATATGGTACTAAGCTTTCCATAGTATTGGCATCCTTGCAGAAGTTTCCATGACAGTTGTTGAACCTCGGGACTGAATAAAATATTGTAACTTTACCATTATAACTACTTCTCCACATTGAGTAATCTTGTGGACTCTATATGAACCTCCTGTCATTATCCATGTATGCTTGAATAAAGTCAGTTGCTTCTTGGGAAAGTTTGCTGTTTCATCAACCATAATTGGATACTGTTTACAAGAAACCATTGCAAAAGTAGCCCTCACAGACTTAAGATCCATGATTTCTGTTATCTCATTTTGAGTAACTGGAATTGTGCATTTGTTTTGACCCTTTTCCAGTTGTTGTAAAGTACCAGGATCACATCTGCTTGCAAAAAGCAGTTGAATCAAGTTGCACTCGGCTTCCAAGAGACAGGCATGCCTTCAGCTTATTTAGTACAGTGATCCTGTGGTGCAAATCTTTGTCTTGCAAGATGATGAATGTAACTTAGAATTTTGTTAGCATTTGCCTTGTTTCTTCTTTCTCCTATGAATACTGAAAACTTACCAAGTCGCTGGCATTCTTTGTGGTTGCTTGAAGCGTAAGAGTTATGATGCCTCAAACTTCATTTCTGATTAGGGGACCCAGGCTAAGTAAATGCTTCTTCTGAGTAGTTAATCAGAAGTTATTCACAATTAAAAGCTGCATGACCACAGAAATGGAGTGCATTGTCACAGACTTCAAAATAGAAACCCTGAAAATCTTCAAATTACAGTGAGCAGAGGAAGGTTTTTTTTCCCCAGAGTTGCATAGAAGGAAAGGCTTCAGTGGCCTCTGATGAAATGTTTCAAATGTTTTCCTGGGATCAAGCACTGTTTGGTTTTGTTTCAGGTGCTGATAAGTATAGGCCATTACTACACCAAGAAAAATGTTTCATTTTTTGTTAGAAATGGAATTCCATTTTTTAATTAAAGATTTCAAAATATATTTCTTTTAAATATATTTCATCCTATTTTCAGAAAAAATATTCCCCTTTCTCATTTATTTTGTTCAATCACTACTTATTACATGGTTTTTTTTAATATATAGGACTCCTGACAAATGAAACTGTTGAGTTGAATTTGGGTTTATTTGTTAATTGTTCTTTATAAAACACTCTGAAGTACAGCAGAATAATGAAGGGAAAGTTAGAAAGTTAGGGTCCTGTTTGTCCAGAGCAGAAGTATCTTTTCCTAGTTCTGAAATAACTAGTTATAACCAGTTTGTTAAAATAGAATTTTAAAGAAAGAAGGGAAAAAAAAAAGAAAGAAAGAAAAAAAAAGGTTAAAAACAGTTCCTGTAAATATTTTTTTCCTCAAAAAGTCTGGGAACTTCATAAAAAATACTTTTATTTAAAACTATTTCAAACAGCAAAAAGTAATTAAGCAGAGGTTTTGACTAAAAACTTTTGATCTTTTCTTCTATTTACAAATCTTCCTGAAGTCACATATAGATTTTGCAAAAGAGTGATGAAGATTTTTTAATCATAGT
This sequence comes from Platalea leucorodia, assembly GCF_965183815.1. NCBI lineage: Eukaryota > Metazoa > Chordata > Aves > Pelecaniformes > Threskiornithidae > Platalea > Platalea leucorodia. The sequence goes on along the minus strand of NC_138823.1, from coordinate 134,281,458 downwards.
CTAACCTCACCACAAGATCCACCTTTATCTCAGTGCCTCATATAAAGTTCCCAAATGACATAGGCCAGATTTCACTAAGTGCCAGCCCTGCTGTAGTTGCCACTTGCCATCACTTTTTATTGTTTTTTGAAAAGCAGGAAACCAGGAAAAGAGCTATGTCCGGTAAAAGAAACAACCTTACTATTTATTTACTTTTGGAGATGTCCTGCCAAATGCTTCAGGTTCATTTTCATGAGAAAGAGCACTATTACCAGAAGTGAAATATGTTTTTGTGGCTCTAAACATCAGCAAAATACTGATGAATCAGAGAGACAGAAGTACGCTGCCAAATCATAATTTCAACAGAATATTTTTTTTTGTTTCTTTAACTGAATACTTTGTTAGAGATAAACCACTATTTTACCAAATCAGAGGACTAAGAAATGAACTGTCCTTTCTTCATTCCATCACCAGGAACACAGTGGCTCTAAAAAGTAAAAAGCCAGGAGCCACATCTCAGGGTTTTTCATCTAAATAGAAAATCTGATTACATCCATGAAGTATGAAAGCTATATTTTTCTGCCAGTTGCTTTCCTTCCCTTTCTGATTTCTTTTTAAACTATCTTTTACTCAGTCAATGTTCACCATGAAGACCAGCAGTAGCCCACTTTAAAAGAACAGAAAACTTTAAATTATTCTATAAGTTCAGGAGTTAATAGAAGTTTAGGTTTTGATTTTGAGTATTTGGATGTTACTGCCATGTTTCTTAATAAAATAAATGGTCATTTCAGCATGCATAATGACTTTATACCTTAACAACTTTCTTAATATTATGATTTGTTGTTGTTGTTGTTACTTTTTCTGTAAAGACCTTATCCCAATTAGTCTTTGGACACTGAATTCACAGCAGTACTGATAATTTTTGTCATTAATTTAACCTCTGGGACACAAAAGTTTTTAGCTATATGTTTAACTTGAAATGTTTGTATTTAATTGAACTGTGCATTTACATACTTTTCTGATGTCAGATATTTAAACAAAAAAAAGTGTTTAAAATTAAATTTCTACAGTAACATGCATTATTTTAAAAAATGACCTCTATTCTGTAACAGACATCATATGGAAAGTTGAACAAAAAATGTGAACTGATTTTTATCCACATCAACTTACTTTCAGATTATTTGAATCAAGAGATTATTGAATGTGATCTGTATATAAACATTTGAAATCAGGATTAACAGACATCTTGAAAACAAAAAATACTCTAACATCTTTTACAAACGTTTCCACTGACGAAACACCCATGAGTCATATTTTAAAAGCTTTGCAATAAAAAAACCTGCTATAACAGGGCTCTATTCCACACGCACACACAAAAACAGTTGGAAACTCACATTAGTTTGATAGTGGAATAATTCTATTCCAGAACATGTTCTTTTGCCAGCTTTTTTTTTTCCTATGGAAACAGCAGATCTTTCCTCATGAAGTACAAAGCCGGAAACACAGTGTACTCAATCACCAGAAAAGCATGTGCATTTTCATAGAATCTCCTTGTAAGAGGATAATACAATTAGAAATAAAAGCATATTTTGCTTTTATTTATATTTCAGTCAACGAACTCATATTTCAAATGAAGAATTTCTGTTTATCATTAGATGTAGAATTAAACATTTTTGATCAGGAAAACAGGAGTGAAAAAGAAGTGTATAAAGCATTTTCTAAAAAATAAGACATTTAGAACCTAATGAAGTTTTGTTTTAGTTTACATAAAATTCTTTTAAAACTTACATTCTGGATCACTAATTAATACACTAAAATAATAGAGTCAATCTATCACTGGCTTACATATTCCAACTAGACACGAAATTAAGCAAGCAGATATAAATCAGGTGTGTTTGTGCCTTGCAGTGTTTGTTCCAGGAACAGAGCTTTTTAAGAGAGCAGCAGAGAGATGCTGCACACTACAATTGCTTGCAGGTGGTGACCTTCAGAGTACTCAATGGGCCTGGCACCCAGCCACCTTTGATAAACCATACAATTTGCTCTGCAGATCTTTACTACTGAGGTACTATCAGACTGGTGCCAACAGACGAGAGTCCAGAAAGTGAGGAAAGTATTATATCAAAATATTTGCCTGGTATTCCTGGATGGGAATCCTACCGAGAGCTATCAGAGAGGCCTGGGGCAGATCCTCCAGCACAAGCAAAGTTTTATGGTTGAAGTGCAATCTTTTTCAGAGAAATTATGTGGAGTGTTTTATCTTGGAGGGCAAAACAGACGATCACAACAGTCCCTTCTACCTTTATGATCTATGAAAAATGAAGGATCCGATAAATGCCAGAAGAGTATTTGAGACAAAGATGTGGCCAAGCCTGTGAAGCAGAGAATTTATAGAGCCAAGACTGGCCTAATATATTACAGCAACAAAGAGCAGGCCAGGGATGGTTTGTACAGAAAACACTGTGCTAACACAGCTGAAGAGTTTGGGAGAAAGGGCTGAAATAAATCAACTCTGAAATTTTTAATGGGATGAAAGATGTAGAAAGGCATGGTAGGGCCATGTGATAACTTTAACTGAGTGAGATGCATTAAGAAAATGCTTGTTATGGAGGCCTCTCTTGACAACACACTTTTCATGCAATGATTAACAGTAAGGCAGTTTTTAAAATTACTTTTTTCCTTTTTAAAAAGATCTGAGGACCCACTTTCAATCCCATTGGGCTTAAAAGAACAATACACGCTTCTTACAAATACTTGAAGGCTGATTTTTTTGCATCAGTATCGTGTTAAGCATAACTTCTCACTAGCTCCCCTATAATATCATTCTTTGCCAAACAGGGTGAACGCAGAAAGCACATAAGAAGCTTTCCGCACAAGTCATGACATCGCCATGGGCAAAGCAGCGTGCTCCAGGGGCTTGCGGCAGCGCTGGCTGGCTGAAGTAACCTCAACAGCTTCAGGAGCCAAGGATGACAAGAGCAGAGTCTCTGTTGCCATGGTACTCCTTCCCATCAAATGAAAATGATTCCTGGGTTTTGTAAATGAGGTCACCCAATTATCCAACTGAAACATTGCTAAACATCTTTAAGTTAGCAGAGTTTATGCATCCTTTTGCTTCTTTTTCAATCGTCATCTTTGATGTTCAGACTGCACATGTTGTCTTAAGGGAGAAAGAAGAACTTTCTTCTTGTTCCAGAGCAGCTTTTCTGTGTTTCCTTTTCATAATACTAACTGAAGATAAAACTCAAGGGATCATACTTGATTGTTGCCAGATACACTGCAAAAAGATGCTAGTGTTGTTCCACAAAGCCTACAAATATTTGGGGGATATCTGTTTCAGATCTGCATCTGCTCTGTTGTCTAATAGTAATTATACTCCAGAACAAACCCACAGAGAAGAGGGGGAGAATGAGGACACTTTTGGGGTTGCCTGAAATGGCCCTCACTGGAGGAGCTGTAACAGGATCTTAAAGGAATTTGAGACCTGTTAATCCCATGGGTCATCAGGATCTGGAAATAAATTGCCTCCTGGCACAGAGGTAAAAATACTTCAAAATCATGTAACTGTGCACAAAAAGAATCTTAACTGCAACATTTCCTAACTTCTGAGCCCTTGATTTTGTGACATATATTTTCAATGAAGCAGGGAACGGTAGAGAGGAGTGGGCACGCAGACCATCTCTCTACGGTCTTCATTAGGTGGAGAGAACACAATTTTCTCATGTTTGATGGGATATTTGCCAGGTGTCTGTGGAATTTTAGTTGTAGCACTTTTTCCTTGTGCTAATGACTGTTGGGAGGAAATTATCACTTCCAGGCTACAAGTAAATGCTCACAAAAATAGTTAAGGTGGCCTTAATGCATGTTTGGTTCATGGTTATCCAGTAACTCTGGGTGACTAAAGCTTTTTAGTGCTGTTCAGAACAAGTAACTGCTATCAGTCTTCCAAGTTTCTCATGGAAAACCTCTTAGCACCAAAATTTGACTTGTGTATATATTTCAGTGTTCAGTATGACTGGGTATTGGCCACCAGTGGTCTGCAGACCACAGTTCTGGAATCTATGCTTTAAAATACTGGCTAAATTAAACAGAACTGGAAAGCTTTGGAAGGTCTCCCATCATTATTGGCAGTAAAAAAAAAAAAAGGGGTTGTTTTTTTAAGAAAAAAAGACAGGCTTACTTGTGCTTTGTAGGAGAAGTTTGTCACTTTGAAATAGAAAGTATTGGTCTTGGGAGCTGATTGTAACCAGTTAGGTGTTCCACTAAAATGTCCCTTTTTCAGTATGATTAGTACTTGGAAACTTCTCTGTTTACAGGAAAACGGTTTTACTCCCAGCCTTCTTTTGCAGTCTTTCATCAGAGGTCTCAGTGCCAAAAAAAGTCAAAGTTGTCAGTCAGAGTTGTTACAGGTTTTGAAGGCAGATCTCTCGCTGAAGTATAGTAATACTATTTTGTATAAGAGGGACTCTGTGTTATACTCCTTACCGTTTAAGGCTCAGACCATGGATAAAGTAAACTTGCTATAAAACCACTTCAAATAAGATTCTTACTTTCCTTTTCAAGACTCCATCAAAGGAGGTAATATACAAAAAGGGTTTTCAAAAATAAATTAAATTCCAGCTTACTTTTGTCATTGAGGTGCAAAATAATGCAGAGCTGCTTTACCTTGGAGAGAAGCTTTCGCTGCTCAAGTTCCCTGGCGTGCAGAGGAGGAGCGGCCATTCCCAGCCGCCTGTCTGGCTATTCAGCCTGCAAGATGGGGCAAGGAGAAAGTGGATTATAATCATGAGAATATATATGAGTAATAGTTTACAGTCATGCCTACCTAAAGTGCATCTGTCAATGCAATGTACAATTCACAGGCTGCCCCTCCAAAGTGCAGCCCAGTTATAAAATGAAAGTGAAAGATGCCACAGTCATTTGTACACTGCGGAGCACATTGTACAACCTCTACTACTCCTTTAGCTCAGCAGGTCCAAAAGTGACAATAATTTCTCACAGGATTTAAAGGACCATGTTTTATAACAAAATCACAGTTATACACTTAGAAACATAATCTTGTATATTGAGAATTTTATTAGGTTAAAGCAGAATAGAAAGTAAATGTGCTATTCACCTGGTGAATTAATGTTTGCCATATAGGTAATGTGCAGAATATCAAAGACTCTGTTGTGTAATTTTTAGCCCTAGAAATAGTAACAACCAAGAGACTACAGGCTCTCTGCACATTCAGTTTTGTACTTTGGCCCATCATCAGTATATCAGCATCTCATACAAGAAATGGACTGATAGAATCCCTTTATTTTTTTCCATCTGGGGTTATGGAAAGCTTTGATTTCTCTAACAGGTAAGAGAAAAATGAAGGTAGTTAATAATGTTGTCATTCTGGTCCTGAGAAGGAAACTTTGTCAAATAAAAGGCTGGTGGTAGTTCTGCATATTTGTCATTTAGCCAGCCTCCTAGTAAGAATGCACAGGATTTACACACTTAATTTTTGTTTTGCTGATCTGTATTCCCTGGAATAACACAACCTCCTGAATAGTTCATAAGATTATTGTAAAAATTCTTCTACTGTAGTTTTATGTCTAAGCTTTTGCATTTGCAAAACCTTGAATTCAGCATTTGTGTTTGTTGTTTCCTATGCTTGATTTGAATTTAAGAAAGAAAAAATGCAAAGTCAGTTTTTCGTTGTTGGGAACAGGCTCAAACCCATACATATGAAAAATGGTGGTTCTAAGAACTAAGGAAGCTTTGGGATGGGGATGCTTTGAAAAATTGATCTTTAATCAAGTGACTTGTCAAATTCTTAGAAAGGGGTTAGGAAAAAATCTGGGTAGAGAACTCAGTTTATTCAGAGAAAAAGGTGCAATCCAAATACATGAGTGACAACCTACAATAAAGAATGCTTGGAAGAGTGATTGCACCCTGTAACATGCATTTATTTGGCAGAATAAAAAGCACTTATACATTTCTGAGGACTAGCACAAGGAGGGAAACATTGAAGTACACTTGTAGTGAATAGTCCTGCAAAATACCGTGTATTTTCAATTATCAAAAAAATTAGTGGGAACTGAATGCAGGTTCAAACCTTTATACAACTAACATGTTTTTTCTAAAAGATATGATTCCTTTTTCTTTTTTTTCCTTTTCCCTAAGGGGATTTCAGTAATCTTTTCTAGCAGTATATTACCTAGCATATTATACATTGTGTGGAGGGTACTAGCCTAGAATCTGAGACCTTACTTTGCTCCCGATTTCCCTTACGACCTTGAACAAGTCAGATTTTTTTTTTTTTTAATAGTTTTTTTAAGGAACTAAGACCTTTTGAAGGTCAGACCTTAATCTCTCTTCTCTATCTTCTCTACCATTTTTTGATGTGTAAAGTGGAGATAACAAGAATTTTTCTATCTTACAGATTATAAGAAAAAATAAATTTAAAAATTTAATGCAGTCAGATACTGAAAGTTTTTTTTTTTTATAAGACTGTTAATGAAGCATTATACATGTAGCCTGCATATTTATTCTTGCTGGGAAAAAATGATGAAATTATACAAACTATAATTACAGACTTGTCAGTCGCTGTCTTTGAAAGCAAGACACTGCCCATAAATTGAGTTAAGATACTAACTTGGAATTTAATGTATGATAACCACTAAAAAATTAGGCTACTTTTAATTGTCGCAACAAACCTGTTCAATCAGATAATTTTGAAAGATCTAAAACACAATACAGGTCATTGTAAATGGAAGATTGAGAATATATATGCAGACATGAAAGAGTTCATATAGCTCCCTGTTATCATGGTCCCAACAGAACAAAGTATTTTCTGCCAGACAGGCTATGGAAAACAGACATTTTGGGTGTGTGTAACTGGGAGTGATTCTCCTCTGGAATTAATATATGTATGGAAAAGTAAGAACTATGCACAGACTTCCACATACTTAGACATGAATATACAAAAGTACACATAGGTATGTGTATCCAGTTTATATAGACTGAGAAAAGCTTAAAAAAAAAAAACAACAAAAAAATGTAAAAGATTAAAAAATGACAGGCAAATTAAGAAGATATAATTTCACAATTCTAGGAAAACGAGCTATAGATTATTATTGAGAGGGCTTGAGTTTGACAGTTAATGACTCTGTAATAGAAACAACATCAGTAGTTCTCTGTTTCTTGGCGTATTACCTAGGACAGAATAATTCTGGAATCCGCAGTTGGTGGCAGCATTTTCTCATTTTTATTTAGCATAAATCGAGAATTCACTTAGAGTTTACATACTGAAAGAATAGGGTCATATACACATGCACAAACATAGGACATATATATATGTATGAAATACTTAACTCAGCAAGCGGAAAATGTGCTGCAATTGATCCCTCACTTCACAGCTGTGAGCCATACCACAGATTTGTTTATTCATTTTCTGTAGTGACTGTGATAAAGGACACAAATATTCTTGCCCTAAAAGCCCATCCCTGAATGGTAAAAGAGTAATTACTGCCCAACAGAAATAAAGATTTGTGATTCTAGTAACACAAAACACATGCTCTTACATATACACAGACACCACTTCAGCACTTCACCAGCATCATATGAGAAAATAAAATCCTGTTGTACCTCTCAAATTGTCAATCCTTTAACTCTAGACATTGGCTTTAAGTCTCTAATATGGCAATCTCTGATGCATCTTTATCAAATACAGGGTTTCTGTATTTCGTAAGCATGGTTTTCCACGCATGAAATAAAGTGCAAAACATAATAGCAGGCACCAACTTATTGAACAGATGTGAGGGAGGAAGAATAATCTAGAACAATCAACAGAATAAAAACATTAGTAGAATGACCTATCATGATATGAACATTCAGCTGCATGATTAGTCATTAGAGTTTAAAATACATACTCAGGAATGAAGAATCATATTCTTTTATTCTGAAGTGTATCTTCAATTAGGAAAACAAAATGGTAGCTCTATTTAGGCTGTAAGGAATATTCACTTCACTATATCAAAGAGAATTTCCTCTAATATGCTCTGATGTAGAAGATGAATATCTAAAAGTCTAGCTTAAATTTAAAACTCCTGTATGATTTGTCCAGAGGTGATTTCATTTGCAAATGACTATGAAAGGGTACATAGCAGAAGCAGGACAGTGAGATTATGCAAGGAAAGAGCAGAGGAGGCCTCTGACAACATGTGCATTGAAGACAAGCTTATTGTGATGAGTTTTGCTGTGAAGAAATGAGAGCTTGTACTGAAGCATCACTTTTTGTTTCTTCAAACATGCCTTGACAAAGAAATTATATTATATATTATTACATTAATTGTATACTGCATGCTACTGTCATCCAGTCTGTCTCCCAAAACCTAGAACTTCATTTTCTCACATGGCAGATAACTTTTGGTCACATTGGTCACATATCATATTCTTCCATCATGACAATTTCTTTGGGAACCTAGGAATAGTAAAGCTGTTGGAGATGCAGAGGAAACAGAACTTGTAGTGAGAGGAAGAATGTAAAAGACATTTGAGGTGTTTCCCAACGGGAAAAATGAGAGGTGGAAAGATGAAAGTCACCAAAATACAGAGAAACTCTGGGGCTAAGCAGAAGCAACCTCATAGTCAACTTTTCTATGTACTTGACATTTTGTTTCATGTTTGATACTTTTTTCAGTCTCATATTTTCCATCAAATATAATTTTAATTTGTGTCACACTGTGCCTTTTTAATCAGTTGACTCAATGGAGACATTGGTTTATCTCTGATTTCAACCTTTCTAACCTTTCAACCTCTCTAACCAGAAGAAATATGTTAATTATGCAAAATGTGAAATATTGAAAAGGTCACAAAAACCTACAGAAGAGTGAGATGTAAATTATACATCTTGGGACAAATGTGTAGGCACATCAATCTATCTGTATTCACTCAAATACCAAGCTTATCTTAGCCTTCTTCAGGCATGCACTTTACAGACTTCCATGTCACCTTTCAGCTAAGTTCTCCAGCTCTTTTCTGGTCATTGCTACTTCCTGTTTCCTTTGCGCCAGTCTGACTTTTCAGCCCTTTTCTAGACTACGCAGTAGGCCATGCAATAGAGAAGAAACCACAGCATAAAGCTGCTAGAGAGGGATGTGAAATCTGGAAAGGTTCCTCTGCAAGCGGGGCAACAGAAAAGGCATGAAAGATGCCCCCTCATGTTGTGCTGTGTGGTAAAGCAGGGACAGAGATGAAGGCACCGGTTGACCACTCAGGATGTGAGGCTTGACAGGTCTGCCCCGTCCTGTGTCTGCCATAGGTTCTTCCTTCTAAGTCAGATGGGGAGTGCCACCTACTGGGTGACCTTCTGAAAGTAAGTCATTAGCTTATGATTTAAGATAATTGTAACAGGAATTCATACAGAGCAAAAACACAGCAAGGGCCTAAAATTAATGAATCAGCTAATCAGACTCGGTGAGAAGGACAAATTGGACAAGTAGTTCCCCTACAGTTTCATGACCAGCTTGCTGCCACTTTTAGTAATCCTTTTCTGGCGTGCTGGTCAAAAATCTGTAGAGCTGATCATAACTTGTTCTCTTTATGTGTAATGAAGCTTTTCAACAGCCAGCATGTGGAACTTACCTGCCTGCTAAATCTCTCACAGATCTTAGGGTTTGATTCTAAGGTGCGATACTGTTGTATTTATACACAAAGGAAAAGAAAGAACTGTCCATCAGCTCTTGACAAGGTCTTACACCTACACATATGAAAGTTAATAACAAAATATTCTGAGTCCACCTGGAGATCCTGAAGGAATTTTCTATGGTTCATTCAGTATAATTGTGAAAAGCCAATGGATGAGATGGATCAAAATTTTCTGAGCAGTGTATTTTAAATGTGCACACATATCACCCTGCTAATCCTGACTCCAGGATTCCTAAAGTGGGGAAACTCACAGCACATGCCAAGAAAGGCAGACCTTTGTCTTGGCTGGGGACATTACAGAAGATTAATTTTATTGTTTTAGGTTTTCTTAGCTATTTAGTCTCTTAGATATGCCTCAGAAAGCTGGCCTAAGGAAGTTTAAGGAATAATTTTATGCATAGAAAATGTTGCAAGCTGCATATAGAAACTGCGTTTCTATTACTTTCCCTGTTATGGGAAGGTGTTCTAAACTAAGGTGAAGGTATACAAATGTGGCTCTTCATAACCAGATTTGGGCAGGTGTGACACATCAGGTACAGCACATTGTCTGCCTAAGAGAAGAACCATGATTTCCAAACAAGAATATTATGCTTGGTTAGTTGATAAAAGAAGTTCACATTACACGTGGTATCTCAATCTTTATCTGCAGCTATTTGGAAAAAAAACAAAACAAACCACCAAAAATACGTAATAGTGAAAAGAAAAAGGAAGAATTGAAGATGGAGCTGAACTAAATGAGTGATAAAATCCCAGAGGTTCAGTGCCTGATGATAGATCTCAATGGGCTGCCCAGGAAAACATAGCAAGGTCTGTAGTGAATGTCTTGGCTTCAGAACCAGAAAGGAGGCTGCCCAGAGAAAGTCAGTCAGGGTCCAGCGCCTGACTATTGTTAAAATACACATTGGAAAGATGGGGGTGAGCACTTAATTAAGTGCAACAACAGTGCCATCATTTCCCAAACTGACTACTTCCTGATAAGCGAAAATGGTCTAAAACATGGTGAAGCGATCCTGTGAGAGCTGACTGGAGTAAATTAATCAACATCTGTGTGAAAAGGCTAGCAAAGGACAAAATGTGACTGCAGCGAAGGGTAAAGCAGTAGAAAAAATCATACATACTGGCATTAGTTTACGTTTTTAAAATGATGGTCAATGACCAAACAACACAAAGGTTTCAGTTCAGTGGCCATCTGTGGCCAAATGAAAGAAGAAGAATATCCTGCTGAGAGGATTTCAAAGAGACTACCTACAAGAAGATGGAGTAGAATTCAGAAGGTGGAGCCAGGCTGTTCATAGCAAGGGGGGGGGGGGGGGGGGGGGGGGGAAGATGAGAGACAATGGGTGTAAACTGAAACAAGAAAAGTTCGGACTAGATATAAGGAAAAACTTTCACTATGAGGACAGATAGGCAGTTGAAACAGGTTGCTCAATTATGAGGGTGTGTTGTCTCCATCTTTTGTTTTCAAGACCACAATAAAGCCCAGAGCAACCTGGTCTGCCCTCATAGCTGCTGTGAGCAGGAAGTTGGACTAGATGCCTCCTGATTTCTTTCCAGCAGAACTTTCTGTGAGTCTATGATTATATTATACTGCAAAAGTAAATAACTGAAAAATGATTTAGACTGATAGAAATCTACATGAGAAGAAAACGGTTTAAAAATTGGTTGGCAGAAGAAGAATTATATGTTATGATGAGAAAAACAAAAAGGGCCTGGTAAAGTTCAATTATATAACAATCACACAAGCCTTCAAATACCTCAGCTGGTATATAAAGATCACATAAGAACTGGAATACCTCAGCTGATGGGTAATAACTGTGAATAACAATGTTGGTTTAAATGTTAGTGGTCAGGATGAATAGAATGAGAATTTGGAAAATCCCCGCAATAGGAATACACTAAATAAACTGCATTGTCAAGTGAACTAGACGATAATTAAGCAAGTCACAAAGTACATGTCAAATTGGTGGCTAACAAGGAGGGCAGAAGAATGACTACTGCATAGAATGAAAATGGGATTTCTCGGGAGAGTTCTGCATAAAAGGGCAGATATGCAAAGAAATTATAATCACAGTCTAGGGAACCCTTCTCACAGAAAAGCTGTGTGGAATGAAAAATTGCATCATGTCCAAAAAACCCAATTTATAAGAGTTTAAAGAAATCACAGGAAAGAACAGGAAGAACTGAAAGAAGCTGTGGTCAACTTGAAGGTAATGAATGGAATCTGCTGACTCCAAAAATAAGATAATAAGACTACTTAATTTCATAGGTCTGCATAACACTTGAAAAAAGAAAATAGAATGCAATAATAGTCTCATTAAAAATAATTGTCACTGATATAAATCAAGCCAGAATTTCACCCCTGGGTTTTGTTCCTAAAAGCTAATAATCATGAGATGCACCTTAGGAGGACTATCTTTTTGTGAGTAGTCCTGCCCTTGGTGTTATACTAATAAATGCTATGTGAACATGCAGTTCTAGGCTGAATATAAAAGATGATGATGCAGAGGGAAAAGACAACAAGAAAACACAGATATGGAGTTGCTCTGATTTACCTGCTATCATGAATATTTTAAAAGGGTTGCATTGCCATGCTAGAACTAATACATTTGCTTGCATTTAGCACCCAGCTGATCAATTGTAATAATAATAATTTCCAGCTTGTCCATCTCCACTTAGCTTTCCTATCTTTTGTTTTAGATATTGTTTCCTATATTTGGGCTCTTTTTTTTTTTTTAATTTTGTCTTCCCATCATTCATCTCTGGTCATTTTTAAGGCAATGTTTCACTTTGAAGCTGCTCAGGAAGCATGCTTCTGCTTCCATAAAAAAATATTATTAGTTTTTAAGAATCATAAATAAAGATGAAATTCTGAAAGCTGATTTTTTTTTTAATGAGAGTCCAGAAGCTATATTAAAAAAAAAAAAAAAAAAAAAGCAAAATATTCCAAGGGCTGAGTCCATGTTTCTGAAGCCAACAGTGTTGCCTGGGTTCCTTATTGGGTGGGTGTTTGGGCAGTGACTTCTGAAGGACTCTGAGCTTCCCAGTCCTTTTACACACTGCATTGCAGTGGCCTGGAAGGACTGAATGCTTGGGACTCAGGAACCCGCAAGATTCTGAAGAACTAGTTAATGAAAACCCTAGGATCTTGGTGCCTAGGTCAGCTGCCAAGGTATAAAACCCACTTTGTAGAAAAGCCAAACAAGTGTCTACAGAGATCAACATCCCCAGAATATTTCCATTTTCAGCAGATTAGTTTTCTCCAACAGAAAAACTTCACATCAGAAAATGCCCAGCTGTCATTCTCACCTTATTTGCATTTCTGCACAACGGGCCTGTATGTACAAAATACGGCGCTTAATCACGGCGCCAGCTTCCAGCTTCACTAATCATACATTGACCTCTTCTCAATGCCAAATCTGCATTTACCTTTCTAGACATTTTGGAAGCCTATTTTATTGTAGCATACATGAACCCTTCTGATTTCTGCAACAGTCCTTGATGTAGGTGCTTTGGGTTTTGTGCTAATATAAGGAAATATGAGCTTTTCCCTGTCAAAACATTGTGAAGCAGGCATTCAGTAATCATGTTGACAGCTTGCTCTTCCCAAGAAATTCTTTGGGCTGGACATCATTAGCTCATGTTATATATCACAGCAACAGGTGTCATACCAGTGGTGTTTGGTGACAGCTTTGCATTAGATAAAATGAAAGACAGAAAAAAAACTTCCCTCCCCCAAAAAATGCAGTTAAAGAACTAGAAAAGAGCTGTTCAGTTTTCTTGTCTAGTTACCATATGTTTGTTCCTTAGCAGTAGAGTAATGAGTTGCCTCTTGGAATAGAGAAGTTATGGCCTCATATTAAAGAACTGTGTTTTTCCCCTTGGTTTAGCAAAAAAACAAAAGATTTTTATTGATGTCTAAGTTTGAAGATGGTACTGAACCTGGCCAATAAAGAAACCATAACATATAAAACCATTAAAACCTAAAAGAGACAAAAAGGAAAGGTTACAACTGAGGTAGATCGGGAACCGAAAAGCTGAATACAAAAACAGGGGAAAGATGTGAAAGTTCTGGGGAGACTGGCTGACTATTTATGAGTGATCGTCTGCTGTCAGAAATATGCATAACGTGAAAAGAGTCTACTTTATTGCTCCTGATTCTCATATTTTTACACTCCAATCTGGCATTTGCATATAGGACATCTAATTATGAAATATCTGTTGATACATCTATTGTCTTCTCTTTGATTAGCAGTGATATGGCTGGAACAATATTCTCAGTGGCATCAGTCTCACGCACCTTTTATGAGATGGGAGGTTATGCTGCTTGATTTGCGTCAAATCTGTTCTGACACTGGACCCCTACCTTGAAATAATACTTCATTATATGGCTTCAGATATTTCACAGTGTTCTTTTGTCTAATGCTCCCATGCAAGAGAAAGTGCAGTTGTAGGAAAACAATGTCTTCTAATTATTCTAATTATTTAGCAATATTTTGAATTCTTAATTTTTAAAATTCAATTAAATAATCTTGTGTTGTTTTCATTACTCTAACAAAAGCTCAGTCTTAAAGAAAAGTTATACCACTTAATTTCTTCAGTTTTCATTATAGGCTCTCGTCCTTGGGGCTCTGGAGACAGAGAATAAAAATACATTCATTTCATGACCCTGTCAATAACATAAAAATGTGCCATAGTCAGTTCAGGCCCTCAGTATTTACATCTAGAAAACAGAGCAATTTTAAGTAAATTTTAAACTGCCAAACCCCAAAATTATATATATCATTTGGATTTTACCAGTAAAAATCGGAACACCTGCACAAACAGAATTTTCATTTAGAATATAATATGGACTACCCCAACTAATATTTGATGCCATATTTTGATGGAAAAATCTAGACAAGCGTTAATATCACTATATGTCACTAAACCATCATTTCCTTTTTAAAGATTCGACGTAATTGGTTTCCATTTGGTAAGACATTTGTATTTCATTAGTTTAGATTTCATCTCCAGATATGACTTTGTCTTCTAAGATTGCTTTGCTTATCACCAACGTTGTGTGCAAACCATTGTGCTGTACATTTCGGTGCGGGGGAGCTTTTTTGGTCATTGTGTATAATGTGGGTGGGGGGCATGTCAGCCTTTCTTGTGGGTTCGTGTTATAAAGTATTCTGTTTTCACATACTCCAACTAACATAAGAATCTCCATTTGTGGTAGCTTATTGTGCTTTTTTTAAACTAAAGTACTAAAAACTCTCCCCATTGAGAATATGTAGAGACTATTCATACCTGGCTTTCCGTGAAACTTGCTTTAGGTTTCATATGTACCGAACTATGTATTTTGCTGAAACTTCTTAGAGGCAGCAGAAAATGAATATGCAAGAGCAGAAAGGCAGCTATCCCTATGCTTCTCATGTTCTAGTTTTCAACAAAAGCCAGATTGGCCCCTGAAGTCTGCTTTGAAGGGGATACACCAGCTTACAGTTGTCTGTACACGTCTGCCTAAGAGGGGCAGAGGGCTATCTATTCCAAAAAGCTTCTAGCCTGAGACTACCCAGGGTAGGTAAGGAACTATCCTGGCCCTGCCAAAACAGCCCAAGAATTCCAGCTGTGCCACTGTGCAAACATCTGGCAGGCTCTTCGTGCACCCTGGCAGCACCTAGGATCAGCCCTGGAGACCTCACCGCTGAGTGTGAGACCAGTGCCACCAGTGAGAGCAGAGTAACTGAAAGGGAAGCTCGCTCTGTGCAATGCAAGAGAGGTTCCAGCATCGCCTCTTACCCCCCTGTTCCTGGCTCCTGGGCATCCAGTTACCTTATTCTATGTTGTCAATACCCAAATATCTCACTTTAATGCCATGCTCTACCACCACCAAAAAATTTGATGTGATCCAGAATACATGGTGGTACCACAGTTTATTTAGAAATAGTCATCTGGCTTTAATGTCTCTCTTGCTAACACTGAAAGTGCATTTGTTCTGAATATAGTAGCTCAGCTTGCCTGACAGTGTAATCATTTAAAGTATTGCTACTGCCTGAAGAACCTTGCCACCATCCACTGATCTGTTGTCTATATGTCGCGTGGAGCGTGCATTCTCTGTTTGATAGGATTTTAATACAGCTGTGACTCTTACTAGTTCCCAGAGGTTAGATTTGCCATGTTTCTTTCTGATCCCTGTTTTTCCTGGCTGTCTGTGGCATGTATATACCTTTTTCAGTAAAAGCAAAACTTTCAAACTAATTATCTTTTATATAGCATTAACGTTTTCCCTTCCTGTTTAAGCTCTTAGTTATACCCTGGTTACAGAAACTTGGTTACCCTTTAAACTTCACCCAAACTTCAGTCAATTCCTTCTCTGTTTCCAAAGACCAAACCATTTACGTCACACACAGAAACTAGCCTGTTTTAGGCAGCACTGGGAACATTTGTAGTTCCTGGAAGTTAAGCTTTCCCTATTACTGGCCTTCACAAGCATACATATATTTCTTTTAAAACTGACCTTACTACTGAGAGAGTTACTAAGTGAGCCCCTAATAGCCCAGCTAGCGCTTCGGTAAAGAATAGGCTCAAATAACATTTCCAAACTTCTAAGGGCGTTATTTTAACAACCTACCTCCAGAAGTGAATGAGGAGGTGACAGTCCATCTTAGTGAAACATTAGTGACCATTTTTGAAAACAGTGTCAGTGTGTTCCAAAAATGTATTTTCAGAAGTGAAAATGTAAGAGATCCAGAAAACTCACATGTAACCATTAAGTTCTCAGGGAACTAAAACTCCTTAAAAAAGAGGTATTTCTGCCTATACAGGATAAGGGAATTTGGTGCCTACTTCCCACTTGATCCAGCAGTTATTTGGAAGGTCTTCCAAATATTTTAGTTCTCTAATGAGATTAATTCTGAGCATACATATGCATCTATATTAGGTAATACATATGATACAGAGGAATTACAATAAAACACAGTCAAGTTCACTCAAAAACCTGGCTGATGGCCACAGCTGTAGAGAAATATTTTAAAATCTGTGCCTTATTGTCTCTAAAACATCCCTGAAGAGAAGTTCACATGCTTTAATAGCTTCCAGATGTAATGTTAAGAATGGGTTATCCATGAAGGAGGTCTATCTAATTTATAGCTTGAATATTATCTTCTTCATGTTGTGGTACTACACTGTGATGCAATGCTATAAAAGGCCACGTATATTGAATTGCACAAGCTACTTGCAGAAAATGAGAGACCTGTGAAAATAATGCTTATGAGAAAAAATACAAGAGCGGTTTTAGCTTATCCTTTTTGATACAATGTGCTAGGATTCTTACTGTTTTCACAGAGAGCTAGAGGAAAGTGATAATACGATGAGATATTTAATCTGAAATAGAAGCTATGATTTCAGACAGCATATGCAGTCAAAATAGTCCACTTCAATAAATGTAGCGCTGACCCCAGAAGCACTCGTCCTTTATCTCTCGGCAGTTCCACATGGGCTCAGCATATTTTATAGTAATGAAGAAAAAGGAATACATTTTTACACATTTGTTATGAATACTGAACTCACAGCAAGCAAGATCTCTTTACATCAGCAAAGTCCTCACCACTGCTTTTTCTGCAAAGTTTTATCCATTTTATTGCTGATTTCCCCTTTTCTTTTAATAGTACTTAGGAAATAACAAAAAAGTTTCTATATTGTCCTATATGAAAAAAAGAAGTAAAAGAAATATTAGAAGAATGACTAATCTTTTAAAAGCTATTTCTAAAACAGCAACAGATAATTTAGGATTAGGGATATTTTATTGTGCTTTTGATGAAGAATACAAGGCACACCAGGACAGTGTTTATACTGTTTAAGCAGTGTACTTACGCCTCGAATTACATTCCCCTGGGGAATCTATCTGTATCTATATTTTGTCTGCTCTGGTCCATCTCCATAGCAACATGTTTGTTCCTATGGAGAATCTGGGTGAATAATTTCAAATTGAGCCTGAAATTTTGAAAACAAGGTTTCTGTTCTCTATAAAATAATTATGGACAAAAGTAATTTTTAAAAAACTCAAAAAATAAATATAATTTTGCCCTTGTTTCTTTTACCCTACTGTAGACATGCTTAGCTCTGAACAATCCTTTGATTTTTCTTTCCTGTGATGTTCAGACTGGGAGCAGGCTTATCCACATGACTTCAGCAGCTGTTATAAAATCTGGTGGGGAATTTTTCATTCCAATTTGAATGGCTCACTTACTGTATTCACTAATTATGTTGTTATATACACACATTCCAAGTTTTTCCTCAGAAACTGCGACCTTCACTCAAAAAAAAACCAACAAACAAAAATCTCATGAGGAGAGGGGGGAAGAGAACAGGGCAAGATGACTTTAAAATTACTTTCAAGATATTATAGGTAATTTTAGAGGTGGTCTTTAAATTATAGCCAGTATCACTTCCTGCTCATATTTGTAGCTGTTATCTCTTTCACCTCAGGGAAAGAGTCTATGGCTGAGAACTATTTATTACTACAAGATAACAGTGTTAAAAAATAGTTTTAAAAAAAGAGTACTACTTTTTAGCATTAATGTTAATGAAACAGTTGTTTCTTCATTTCTTTAAATGTATGCACCCAGAGAAATCTAAAAAAAAAGAGAGGATATTTCCATCTGAACCTACTGAAAATAAAATAAATTTTAAAAAAATCAGAGGGAAAAAAAAGTAATTACAGGATTATCCCTAATTACATAGTATGCTTTCTTATAATGAGTTTTCATAGACGAGTAGGTCTTTTAAGTCTAGTAGTAGAATGATCCAGCTAGATTTTCACTCAAATAATTTCAGGAATTCTCATGGAATTGCCAAATTTGTCTGATCAAAGTCAGCTCTTCTGCATTGCACAATATAGCAAAACCAAAAATCCTGTGTATAAACTGACAGAAAAGGAAGGACCCTTGTGTTGTTTAATTGCTCAGGTGGTGTCAGCCTATTGAATCCAGCTCAGACAATGCCATTCACCCAATTTACCAGAATTACTGCTGTGAAGTTTGAACAATTCTGCAATATTTTAAGGCAGACCCAGCATCTGCATCATCTGGATGTAATGAGGCTTTCATTCTCTACGCCAGCTATTCAAGTCTTATATCTGATACTCAAAAAGTTTTCACAGATGGTCCATTCCAACCTGTTCTTTTTCGGCTTCTCCTGGGTTTGTATTTTTTTAGGCATTTCCCATCTGCCTCCTTTATGATCTTTAAATAGATGGAATATTCTGGTGAAAGGAATGAATACTTTTATTCTGCCTCCAAATTCCTTCCCAGTGATGCCACATGCACATTAGAGCTGGCACGCCTATACTTTCAAAAGAAGCACAGAGTTAAGAAGTAAAATATGGACCTGTTTTATATAACAGTGAGTCACTGCTGCATTTCAATCATAGGCTACAGACAATAAAAAGAGAATTGAAGTGTCAACGATTTAATTGGCAGCAATAGGCAAAGGCTGTATAGAGGCAGCGTTATCTCTTTTAAACTATAAAAACATGTTCATTTATGGGATAGGTGCCCTGCCATCAGCCAATGAAGACAGCTTTAAAAACCTACATGGCATAAGTAAACAGGACATACAATTATGGAAGTAGTTTCTGAATATCACTCAGAACAATATACTTGAATGATACAAAAATAACTGAGAAATAGCTACTGAGTAAAGAAAGATGGTGTAATTCATTTTGAATAAAAGTATCAAAAGAAATACATTCCTATTCCACAAAGTAAAAAAAAAAAAAAAAAAAATTAGGAGGTAGCTGTGACAATTTGTTTTCAATCATTTAAGCCAACCTTTCCTAGTTCAGCGAGGAAAAAAAGAACATAGAAAAAGGTGGCAGCTTTGCTTGGAACCAAGATTGAATTTCTGTAAGAAAAAATCCCATGTGGCATGTGTGGCTTTTATTACTGCAATGTGTGCACTGAACTAGTCAACCAGCTTCAGATTTCAGATTGCAATACACTTGATTTCAGTGGGAACTAGAGGAAAAATCAGCTCTTGTCTAAATCAGATATCTAAAATTCTGTTGCTCAGTACTGAGGTACTTTGAAACCCTTTGAAAATCTGGGTTTCAGTGTGCAGCAGACTATATTCACTTGCAGAGTCCACTCGTATTTGTAATTCAGTACTCCTGCTTGAAAAATCTATGAAAACCTGCAGAAAGAAAGAGGAGCATGTTCATCAGAATTAAAGGTACTGAAGACAACTTAAATTATTACTCAGGTTCATGCAGTTTTAGTGTTTTCCGTCCTAAAATTCAAGCTGATAAATATATCCTGCAGTTTAACATCTGTGTACCATCCTACAGTGAAAATCATGGGCATTCATCAACTCTGTGGAATATAAATTAAAAAAACAAGACAGTGAAATACTGAAAGATGGTTTTTATGTCACATGAAGAAATAGGAGAATTAACAAGCAAGTCAGGAATAAAAGACTGAAATGCGAGAAGAAAAAACATCAGACTCATTTCAATAAATTAAAGTGATCAGCAAGTCTCACATGCAGTTTTTTAAAAACTGATGGATAGATACTTCAATGAGATGTTATTAAAAGCATAAATGCCTTTTCCTGACAAAGGAATATTTGGAGACTCGCCATCTAATAGCAAACAGTCATGGATAAATATGTCCTTCTCCTCAAATCCAAGTACTGCCTCTAAATGTGTGGAGACATCATAGGAAGCCCCTGGGAATACTGTATGTGTTTTGGATCACGTAACAACTAAATGACTTTTAACTGTGGTTATGTTGGAATCTATGTCATACTAGAGGTTGTATGAGGATACATAGGATAAAAGTTAAACAGCTGGTGAACTGAATAAAATTAACCATATTACTATTTATCAGTTGTCGGTACCATGTACATTTTGTATAGCCTCATCTCATTCTAAATAAACACTACAGTGTCCTCATGAAGGGCACAGTGGCATGTCATGTTAGAACAGGTTCTTTTCACAAATGTCTTTTCTACCTATCTATGTTAAAAAAAGTCAGGCCAGAGAAGTATGCTTTGCACTTGGAAGAAAATATGGAAATATCTACGGTGTTTTAAAACCTGTAGAAGGCAAGTCCACTGTTCTTTTGCATACATAAGTTTTACTTTAAAACAGTAAGAAGAGTTTTGCAGAGCTGCAATAAGGGCACAATATACCATATCATTCATGTAAGAGACAGATTGACATTCCCACTCACCAAAAGAGTAAGCCAGAAGTTAGGGCACTTGCCCAGAATTTGAAGCTTGTTAATCCAGGCAGTGCCTTAACTAATACATTAGCTTTTCCATCTTGGGTTTAACTTTTCCCCAGAATTGCCAGAAAATATTCTGGTTTCAAAAGAGGAAAAAAATTATAGTTAAGAACTTTTTGCTGGCTCTACAGATAATGAATTAAGAGCATGTTATCGACTGCTAGGATAGGACCTAGCTAACTCGGGATAATATCAACAATCAGAAATAGTGCTTTCTGTGGAGCATCCATAAGGAATTGAAGACAACTCAAACACTACAGGATGAATTAACCAAATGTTAAATTTGCATCAACTAGCCAAAAAGGTGAGCCCTTCAGACTCCTTCTCTTTAACTATCCTTCATCTCTTCTTGGTTGGCTTTAGCACCATCTTCTTCCATGAAATGTTCTTATTCAACATCCAAAATCATCGTGTTGGCAGCGTGGTCTTAAGTAATTAACATTACTTACAACATCTACATTTGACGCTAAACGTAGATACACTCATTCCCATAAAATAAAATCCTTTACATGCACACGTATAGATTTTACATGATAAATACATAAAAAGACATAACAAAATGTGGTAACAAAGTAACAAAGTTATCTAAATACAAATCATGCCCCTGCCAACATTCCCTAAATTCTACCCATTGCATTGAGCCGGTTATGGATGATGCCTTTCTCCGTAAGTGTTCTTCCTAAGCAGTTCTTCCTGAAAAGGCTTACCTAGAAATATAGACCTAATTTCTGCTTTTTCTATTTCATCACCTCCTCTGTGGCTCTGGGCCTCTGTTGTGTTTCTGTTTAGAGAGTAGAAACACTTCTGCTTTAGTGTTTCTCTCCATTTAATGCTGTTGTATAGCAGTCTATGGGTGTTGCCTAATTTGAAAGCCTTGGCCACTTAAAACGTGGCTGTCAGCTCCAGTTGCTAAGAAACTACAACTTAACTGCTTTCAAATACGGTTTTACTAAAGTGCAATTACCCACACCTGCTATTATTATTTATATGAGCTAATATGTAATTCCTTCTTCACCATACTGGACACGTCCTCTCTTACCTCCCATTGCACTAAGCCCCTTCTTTCCAGCAACTTGTGAGATCATTTTGCATCTCATCCTAACAAATATTTTAAAACCACCCCCATATCTCAAATATTCCCCAGGCAGGGAAAACTTAGCGTTGACTCAGCACAAGACAGAGCATAAATGCCCAGCTGGTCACTGTCACTTAGAAAACCATTATTATGAGGCAGAGCCTCCAAAGAAATTTTACCTCAAGATAGGGCCAAACAGGAGGTGGATGGGCATTTTTTAATTGAAGAAAATGTTTATGCAGTAATAAATTATTTAACTAAAAAGTAAGTGGACTATTTAATTAAAAAGTAAGTGGACTATTTATAAGTTCTAAGTTAATAACTTAAGAACTTAATAACTTCTTAAGTTATTAAGAAGCAAATAACTCTGCTTCTAGTAAGTCAGCCTCCAATGTTTTGTTACATGAACAAAAAAAAATGCCAGTAATAAGAAATATACACTTAAGAGGAGTCAGTGTCTTTTGGGTGGGAGACTTTTGTCTTTACCTTTTTTTATCATGTAAATATCTGTCGGTGCCTCCTGAATAACAAGGGCATCTTTTATAGTATCTTGGCTATATTCCACATCAGCTCAGACCATTCTGTTTACTAAGTAATTTCAACCATGTGAATTAGAAGCCTATTCTTTGCTTCCTGGAGGTGAATGCAATCAAGCAGGGACTTGAATGAGAGGAAGTTTTGGGCAGATAATGGGAGAGAACAATTAAAATGCAAAGAATTTGTAAAGCTTGATGCCTACCCTTTTTATGCAACAGGAGGTGAACTAGCATGCAGCAACACAGGGTAGTAAGGGGATAACGGCGTTAATCAGAACAGCATGGCACCTCTCCACAGGTGGGAACAGCCAGGCTTGCTTACCTCTTTGCTGCCATTCTGCTTCCACTCAGAGCTAACTAGACACAAAACAGTGAACAGGCTCTGCAGGGAGGCAGATGTATTAGCCTCAATCCAGGTGTGTGTTAAAACAGCTGTAAGTCTTCTAGAGAGACCCTTGCTTGTACCTGAAGAGTCAGAAATACTGGAAATGGAGCTTGCATATGTCCCCAGTCATTCACGTGGGTACTCACAAAATAGAGAATGTGAAAGAAAAAAGAGAAGGAAAAGGGGAGAAAAAACAAACCTTCTTACCTAATAAATACCCACCATGTAGAAGGTCAGACAGACCTTCTACATTTACAAGCTGTTTAAAAGAAAGTTATATTTCCTAATGCAAATCTTGATGTAAATCAATCTCGTTAATCATTGAATCACTAGTCATTTAAGTTAAACTACTTGATTTTTAACATCTGGTTTGTAATCAGAGTATAGAGTTTCTTGTCTCACTGCTGAATTTGGACGTTTGTTCTGCACGTATGAAGGTTTCTGGCACCGCAATGTTGAATACTTCAGCCTATCTGTGGGATGGTGAGACGATGTATGCTGCATTAGACTGCAGAGGTAAACGTGATTTGTAGCTGCATGTGGTTGTTAATTACACAAAGAAAAACTTTGGGAACAGTACAATAAACAGATGAGGTTATTTGTAAATCTCTCATTTTCTAGGTTTAATTCCCAAAATACATAATACAAATGTGGCCATGTTTTCTAGCATGAAAATGACAGTTAAGAAAAGTAAGTTCTGTATCAAAAGATATTTCTGTGCAGTTATTTTTAAAAACAAAGAATATATTTCAGCAGAATTTCAACATATCTACTGTATAACTGCAGCAAACTAACATCAGGATTTTGACAAGTCCATTTTATGGAAAAAAATAAAAAAATAAAAAAATTCACAAAGCTCTGTTTTAGAGTTGTATGGGGATAATAAGCCCGAAGATGTAATTCGTGAAGATATCATTTGAATGACCACCTTTGGAGACGCAGTCTCCCACGGCATGCCCCAAATTGCCCAGGAGACTTGCAGAGGTATTACAGTGCCAGGGAGGCAAGGGGACCGGCAGCCCCTACCACCCTGCTCTGATGGGCCATGGGGCAGAGGAGACGCAAGTCAAGTGTTTCCAGCCTCCTCCCAGGTCCAGACACACGTTATCATTCACGTTCTGAATACAAGACAAAAGCACTATATTAAATGCCATTTTTATAACAAATTTATCAATAGGAGTAAGATGTTAGGCTTTAGGGTGTGCTTTTAATAGTACTTTGAAGGAGACAGAGGGTGGTGGAAGGGCAACAGACCACAGGGAGAGCTCCCAGGTTCCTTCCTGTATATTCACACACATCCAGCTTTTTAATAATTGTTTCACCTGTGTGAAATTCTTTCTGCTTTACTTTTGGATGGATTAGAAACTAATTCTTCATGATATCCTCTTTGCCACCTGAGGTAGAGACCATAAACCACACAACCAATAAATCTAGGGATTCAAACTGTAGCCCTTGGCTGCCACCTAAAGGTTTCATATACTCCTTCAGAGGGATACCATCAGACTACATTCCTGTGTTTGGAATGGAAAAACGCTTGCCTACTCTTGTTACAGGCAGCCTCTACAGTCACTACGGCTGAGAGAGATTAAAAGGAAAAAAAAAATTGCTCTGGAAGAAAAAAAAAACACAAAACAAAGCAAGAAAAAAAAAAACATTAGTCCAGTGCTCCAGAAAGAATGATTTCTCCTCTCTGCATATACTTTGGATTTGAAAGCCAATCTAAAAATTTGGAAAAAAATAGTATACATTACTTGGTTTTGGTAAAAGAAGAAAGCCAGAACAAAAAAACAATATAAAAGAAAGCATAAACTACTGAGCAACGGATGGCTCAAGAGCAAAAGGGGTGGTGTGCGCAGCCACCATTTGGGTAACGCAACAGGGGCAGCAGGCAGGTTGTGTAGGTCATATGCTCTCTACAGAGTAGAGGTTGTTCTCTCTAGGCACTGTTTAGAAATTCAAGCTACTCGAAAATAGCAGGAGCTCAGATGGAAAAGAAAACCATGGCCACTGACTCCTTTTTGCACTAACAGGCAGAATTCTGCCTCAACCCTCTATTTAGCTACAACTATCTGTAATTAACTTAAAATCATTGTTTCTTACGCATCGTGTCTGTACTAGGTGGTCAGCACTGACTTCTTGCACAGATATTTTGAATCTATTATAAAAATTTGAATTTCAATGAACTAGCAATTTTACATAATGAAACCATTCACTGGAAAACCTTTTTCTAATCTATCTATGTATCCAGAATTCATGACATTATACAGTGAATGTTATGTTTTGCTCCTTATATAAGTGGATCTCATCAAAACTTTTTGGTGGGCTGTAGAATATAGAGTGAGGATCTGAATAAGGAGAAAGAGGACTCTGAAGTGATGTGGCCACAGATTATAAATGTAAAACTACCAGAGAATCAAGCTATCGTTTGAACTAAAGTTGTACTCAACTTTTTAGTGTTAGAGTAATATTAACACACATTCTTTTTATCATTTCTGTGATATGTTCATCCTATATGTCTTACATCCCAGTGCACAAACAGCAAACAAAAGAACAAATTAAGTAGGAGATATTTCAAGAGAAAAAAAAAAAAAAAAACCTATACTATCACAGGCTCAAAGAATTTCTGGACAATAAAGAACTGTATTTCTGCTGGTTTTGGTTTTGAAGTTTAATCCTGATTTACACATCTAACTCCATTTTGACTCCCCACAGGATCTGATCTGCAGTGTTTTCGGTTTACCCTCTCCTCCTACAGGAATAACACCTCTCATGTTCTTATAGGGAAGTGGACTGACCAACTGACAATGATGCACTAAAAAATAAACCAAGAGTCTACAGAGAACTAGTGGTTTCCACCCACACATGGGAAGAAGCTTAGTGACAGCATCATTTTGGCCCCCGTTGTAAAAATGAAAACCCACAAGTAATCAGTAAATTCATAACTGTGCATTTTCGAGCTGTGATCGTAGTGTATTTGCAGTATTCCCTGGGAGACAGTTAATGGCTAAGAGCAAAAGATCTAGTCATTCTCTTCTGTCCTTTTGAGTGGTCCACGTGTCTATGTCTTCTGTGGCACACACAGTTATATTTGAGTTTATTACCTTGATCACATCTCTTAAGATCATAACCTTCCATGGCATTTATTATTATGATGGTTTGTGCATAGGTAGAGTGCATATCACTGGTATTTGTACTGCTTATGGTGCCGGCTGTTCTCTCTTTTACTTCAGTTTTGCACCTATATTTTTCTGTTGAGCATGGTGAAATTTTAGTTTAATTTGATGTAATGTAATCCTTACTTGTTTCAGAGTCAGCCAGGACACATATCCTGCAAGTTAATATTTTGTGTTCCATTTTCTTCCAAGGCCAAGTAATACAGTTTTGTTAATTACCTGTAGAAGTCTGGACACTTAGAAGACTGATAGAATTTAAATCGAGAAAGAATTACAATGATCATCTTTTCTGACCTCCCATGTCATATAGGCTGTACAACTTCACGTAGCAATTTCTCCATTGACCTTAACACTTCTGTTTGACCTATAGTCTGTCTCTTATACAACCATTACATCCTGAATTAAAGACCACTCGTGATGGAAAATGGTGCCAAAGAAGAAGTCTAATCGGAAGCATTTCTCTTCAAACATAGTTAGGCTTACTAAATTATTTTGCAACCTCTATTTCCCCTCACCTTCCACTGTTCATTAGTGTGTCATGTCACAAGTATCACATTAACTAAATTCTAAAGGAACAAATTACTAGTTTGGCTGTAACTTAATTATGTAAAATATTTTCCATTTGAGATAAAAAGATAAGGCCTGGCAAATCCTAAGGTAGCTGCGTACTTTTATCAAGTATATGCTAGCAGCCTTACCATAATTTTGGTCCTCAGTCTACACTGACTCTCTAAATATTGTTGAAGAATTCAGTTACTCCTAGACTGCCTCAGCTTGGGCTAGAAGTGCCTGTCCCAAACAAATTGGTGTCTGTCCCTTAGCAATACATGAATCCCACATCCCTCTCATGCCTTATCCTGACTTCAGTAATGGTCAGTACCAGATGCTTCAGCAAAGGTAGAAATAATCTTTAAAGGACTGCATCACTATATGGCTGCAGGGGAAATTTCTCTGCAGCCCCAGACAGCAGTTCGTTCTTGTTCTGAAGCATGAAAGCTTACCTACATTATGAACTTTTATCCTGGCTAGTATAATGGTACATAAAATTCATATAAATATCTAATCTATTTTTAAATTCTACAAAGTCCTTACCTGGAGCCAATGAACTCCACAAGTTTATTATACATTATTTTAAAAAGAATCTTAGCTTTATTATAGCATGAAGGAAAAACAGTAAAACCAATAACTACAGCTCTACTGGATCCTGGAATTAGACAAGCAAAGATTTATTGATATGAATAAAAAAAATTTCAGAAGCAGGGATGAACTTGTATGAGGTGCTGCCCAAACATAGATGCTCTATGCCAAAGTGGTAACACTCTAAGGATAAGCAGGATGTGAGAGGCACGGAGACATATATACAGACACATATTTGAAACAATTACAAAAATCAGTAAGTAATGTTTTTTGTTGGGTTTTTTTATAATTTCTAAATGCCCCCATCTGCCTCCATTTGTTCTCAATTTCACCATTAAACATTTCTTGATTAATTTTAGCTGTCATGTTAGCAGTGAGTCTTGAGCAGGGATCTGGTGAAAGAGGGGATATGCAGATAAATACCCCACAGAGAGCATGCTGGCTGTAATGTGCACACCACGTTTCAAGACTGAAGACAAGACCAGATGAAATCCTATCAGAGAGGCTCAAAACCTTTGATAATTCTGGAAAACCACACCCTCCCTGTCCCTGTTCCCCACCCCTCCCACTTCCCCCCTCTGCCATGCACACACAGAGTTTGCCTGTGGGATTTTTCCACTCGTCGGCCACCACTCAATGCACCAGATAGATTGAGGAGCTTAGCTATGGACAGGAGAAATGATTTGTAGTCATCAATCACCCAGTTACAAAGTTCTGCGTTGTAACTATAGGATACTTTTGAGTCTGATCTATAGAGGCTATACTGTGCTAAAAATGAACTTCCAATTTCTGTTAAACAATACTAGTGCTGTTTCTAAACCACAACTTAACTTTCCCTTTCAACCTCTAACACTTAATTTCCTCAATAGTTTCTCAGGAGGAACTTTAACCTTTCAGAAGTCCCAAGAAATATTTCCTAGTATTTGTCCTGTATATAGTCTACCTTTTTCTTTCTACTAGTTCCTTGTAAAACATTACACAGGAAACCTCTGAGAAATACAAGTGAGCTAATGGTGACAGGGGCTTACCTGGGAATTTTCTCTGAAAACTTTCCAAAATGTTGTCAGGCCTGCTGTATTATTATGGAATATTTCATCTCCCCCTTTGGTAACCCAATATCTTAAATCCTGGGGATGGAGAAGGGCTGAAATCATCAAGGAAAGAGGATGAGGGAGAAACTGCAGCGCTGCTTGAGGTAGCTGCAGCAGCAGCAGTCGTGACCTTGGGACTCCACTGGGGAAGTGAGAGGAGCAGAGGGGGGGAAGATGGGGAAAGCAAGCAGCCTGTGAAGTATCTGAGGATCCATCTGAAGTGACTGGGGGGAAAAAAAAAGAGAGAAGAAAGAGTAAAAAAATAGTTTTAATGCAGGTGAGGAGGGAGGCAGAATTGGAGTAATAGTCTTCAATGCAAAAAAGAGGAAAAACTAGATTTTGAGGAAGACGAAAATGAAAAAACCTGAGGTGTAACACAGTCACTTGATTGGCACCTAAGCTGGTTCTCAGCAGTAAGTGGAGATTCCATACCTTTTTCAAGGACCAGAGAGAAAGGTAGGAGACAGGCAAGAAAAACAGAAGGAAATGGGTGGAGGTAAAAGAAAGAAAAACACATGGCGTGTCAGTGTAATGTGGATCGTTTCAGCTTGCAACAACACAAAAAAAATCTGATAAAAGTGCATGACTTGCTGAACTTCACAGTGGCTGTTGCTCCTCTATAGAAATGAAAATGCTCTTCGTGTATGTCACAAACTGTCCTTTGAAATCTATGTTTCCAGAGGAGCTCAGCAGCCTGAGCGTCCTTGGATCTACACCTACATCTGCCAGGAGAAAAACCTGGCCTTCACCCATCCTCTGTCGAGCTGGAAAATCACAGAGTTAGCATCAAAATTGTAATGACTGCTTTGGGGTGGGCTGCAGTCCTTTGTGAATATAAAACTAAGTAAAACGATAATGCTCTTCATTCTCTGTTAGTCATTGAAGGAAAACAGGAAAATGACACAAAGATTAGTAACACGGGGTCTGGTCTTCAGTCCTTCAGGCAAAAGTCCCACAGAAATAAGGTTAATGAAATAATTTATCTGGCTTACTGCTCTTCTATCCTATTCCTTCCAGAAATCAAGCCACAGTGCCTGTAAATCTGTGATGTAATATCTGGAAAATATTAATGATAGCATTTAGAAGAACCCCAGGTAAATTTTATGCTTTAAAGAGAGGCCACAGGGGAGCTCGTCTGTCTGAATCAGAAAGGCTCTCCAAGCATGCCACAAGTTTATTTGTCAAAAGGAAGAAAACACTTCTATCTGAAATACCAGTTCCGTCACATAAAAAAGTATAGTGGAAGTACCGAAAAATCTTAGTGTAACAGTGTTCTTTAAAACTCTGCATGTGACAACAATTAAAATGTTCTTCTTTCAGAATACATCTGTTCAACTGAATGTACTGCTGGGGTTTTTTCAGTAAATACTTCCAGAAAGAGATTATTAGAGCATTTCAATAAACAACCCTAAGCTTTGACCACTTGCTACAATACATGTTTTTCTGCTTTTGAGCATCTTAGTTGGATTATATAGATAATTTCTTATGCTTGCTTGTCTCTAGAAAAATCATCCTACTCTTTCTTAAACAGAGGACAAGGGCACCTTCACTGAGGCCCCCCCCAATGCTAATTTACAGATCAGCTGTCTGTGCTACAGATGTCCTAAGAAATGGGTGTCTGTATAGAGCTTAAAGCATTGGTTTTGACCTAGTAAACCCTAATCAGACTGATACCTTCTCACCTGAGAAGCCACTGCTGTCTCTGTCTCAACTGCATGCTGACCATTTCAGTTGAGAATCCATCTGCATTGCCATTTTTTTCTCACAATGGTGTCAAATATCTCAGGCTTATTGTCTTATAACACACAATTCTTCAGTGGGCTTCTGGCAAGCACCAAAGCACACAAGACCAAGATCTGGGATTTCTAGATGATTACATATTCTATTTTTAATATATAAATTTTAGAATTTGATTGGTTATATAAGAAAGGAAGAGAAGCATACCGCTGGGGTTTTGCAAGTAATCCTCTACAGAAAAGCAGAAGGGAAGGAATATTGCTGGCACTTAGACCAGGAAAAAAAAAAAATCATCTTATAGTTAAACCCATGCAAATAAATGATGAATAAGAACAAGAGTTAGACACAGTATACACAAGTCACCAGGCTGAATGTATGGAAAACAGAAGGTGTTATTCCACCTGTCTCTGCATAACATTGTCCAAACTGTTAGTGTCAAGAAGGTAAATGCAAAAAGATAATGCTTCAGGTGTTGCCAGATTGTTTCATGCAGGCCTGCTGAAGCCACTGAAGTTGCAAACCCAAGCAAGATTTGAAATGCCCATGTGAAATCAATGGAAGCCTTCATGAAAAACTCTATTTAGAGTATCACTCATTTTGGATTATTGCTTTTCCTTAAAATGCACCATTTTCTTTTCGTGCCATGTGCATCAGGAAGTTCAGTAGTGTGGACTGGTAACTAAGGTAGACATGAATGAAAAAAAATCATGAAAAACACTATTTTGGGGAGTAAATATTCTATTTGACATCACCAGTTTTCACAGTGAGAACTGAGCCTAGAAATGAGAAACAATATGTATAGTTTTAATATCTTACATGGAAATGCATCACAACTTCATCAAAATGACAAAATTACATTTTGTTAAAAATTTTGTGTATTGCACAAGGCAGTTGGAATTTTATATAGAATTTTACTGGATATAAAAACCAGCATAGGTGGATTGTTCATAGCCCGCACCACTGGGGGTGAGGCCTACGATTCCTTGGCAATCTGTTTCTTGGGAACAGCTATTGAATTCGAATTGTTCCATCATTTTAAATTGCTGAGTTATGAAAGATTTGCAAAATACACTGACTTCTTTATATGAAACAGATGCAGTTTAGATTCAAATATTGTGTAAAAAAAAGAACCCAAGCTATTGCAAATGCAATTGTATCTGACAGACAAGCATGCGATCCTTTTATTTAGTTATATAGCAAAGAAATAGAATTTGCATGTCAGTGGGACCAAGTGAAGCCACCAAATCCAAAACAATTACTGTACTCCAGCAAGATTTTAAATTATTAAAATAGGGAAGTTGGAGGAAACTGCAATTAATTTAAGTATACCAAAATGCTTTCTATGGGAATTTTAATTGTGTCTAAGATGCTGTGATAATGTAAGAAATCACATGACAGGCTAATGAACACATAATGCATTTTTCATTTTAAAAAAGTTTTGCTAAAACACCATCACTCTTCCCTTTGTAATCTGGGTTTGGACTCTCCCCCACGAAATGGCACATCAAAGATGGCTGGAAATATACAACCAAAAAAGGAACGTGGCTTTTGTAAGAAATGCTTTGGGTTTTTTGACCAGATCTCGTGAACATTAATTGCAGATGCAACATTTTCAAAACCGTTTCCTGAAAAGAGAGGCTATTTGCCAGCACTGTGGTAGACAACTGTATTTTGTTTTCAATAAAGCAAATGTAAATGATGGAAAGAAAGCACAGTTGTAACACTTCAAGAAATTGGGTATACATGTAATATAAGAACAGAGAATTACACACTTTCCACCATAAAAATTCATAGAATAACTTAGGTTGGAAAAAGCCCCCAGAGGCCCAACCAGCCCTCTGCTCAAAACAAGTCCAATTAGATCAGGCTGCTTGGGGACTTGTTCAGCTGAGTTTCAAATATCTCCAAGGACGGAGATCCCACAACCACATTACTTCAAGCATTCATGGCCCTGTGGATAAGACAACAGATTGACACTTAAATTCAGTTCCAGTGGTCTTGAACTCCTTGTTATAAGTCTCTTACGTGGCCTTAGATGATTCAGCTTCTCCATTTGTGAAACTAGAATTATTATTCAAATCTCCTGCATAATGTTCTTTGAGACGTGGTTTATACTATTGCATTATAAACACTGTCTAAACAACAATATATTCAAAGCTGCTATCGCTGCAAAGTAAATATTTTTAAGTCCTTGGCTTCCACCATGGGAAGAATGAGGCTAAAAAAATGGGGACAGGCTGCATTTTTCATAAACCAGCAGAATACTTCGAACGGTTACAGTGGGCTCAACTGATAGAGGCCTCAACTACTGGCGCCTTCAGCTCTTGGCTTCTTTGTTACTGCTGATACTGGTGACTTTTACAATTCGGGGTGCCTAGTTCTCACCCAATACTGGCGTCCTTTTCCTCAGTGTTTAAATTAATGAATAGAGTGTGTTCATTTTGGTTCCCTTATTCTCAGATTTTATATTCAAAATTATCCATTTTTTTTCTTCCACGTTAGACTGTAGGTATTGTCTTCCCGCCCAGCATGCCAAATCTTTGGACATCGTTCTCACAAGGAGTACTACGTGCAAGGACTCCCTTTCCTATTTGTATGGTGAACAGCCTATGCTTAGAAATTCACAAGATAATTCATGCTGTTGAGAACAAAGACATTTTCTTTATGATGCTTATGAGAATTTAAATTCTGATCAGATAAAGAGATTCATACAGAACATACCCATATGGAGCATTAGCTGTATTCTTCCTCCCTTCAACACTACTTAGACTCTGCAGGTGAAAATCCCAAAGTAGAGAGATCTCGGTTTCAGCAACTTTTGCTTCTGCCGGGATTTTGTTTAAAGGTATTTCCTCGAATTTCTTTATGTTTCGTCCTGGACTCTTTTTTCCAGATACATTTCAATCACTGTGAATTTGCAACATCAGGACCCAGGAGTTAGAAATTATAGTGTCAAATAGGAGTAAACTGAGTTTAGTTCACCTGTCAGAAGTGTATCTCATTTCAAAGAACAGCACCCAACTGAGCTCTCATGGGACATGTAGCTCACCACTTACATAGTTTCAAATTGTGACCTCTGAAATCACAGAGCTTTTAGGTCAAGAGTGCCATAATATTTGAAGTCATGTAGATGCTACCCTTTTGTGTTACCATCACTGCACTTGGCTTTCTCACATACCATACCCCCATTTGGGCTGTGGCCGCTTGAGGAATGACATTCCAATGTCTGAAATGGTGGATTTTTCCAAGACGAAGCAGAAAGATGATACAGCGTTTAAAAACTCACAAGAGGGGGAGTGTGGAACTGCTCTTCCTCAGCGACCTTGAACAAACCCAGCATGATGACCTTTGACGTGCAGATGACAAACCATCCTTATCTCAGCGCGGTGAGGCTTAGCGCAGGGTCTGAAAATGCTTCGACAGCCTTTACATTTGTGAAGACTGTGAAACAGCACAGTATTTACAGTGGCTGCATTTGCATGATCTATTAAGGTTGTACCCTGCGCAGGCAGAGCTGGACGCCGCGTCGAGATACTATTTTGGGATCCTGCGTGCACCGACATCTGTTGGGTAGTAACAGAAATGAAGTGATGACACCGCGATGGCTATCGCTGCCTCTGGGCTCGGCCCCGAGGCCGGCACCCCTAACCCTGCCGCGGGGCCCGGTGCGACAGGACGAGGTGCCCAGGTGCGCTCCACCTGCCGGGAAAACGCCACCACCGCCGCCTCCTCCGGGAGCGGAGCCCTGGAGGGGAGAACGATAAAATGAAGGGCCGGAGAGCCGGGAAGCGGAGCGGGGCCGGGCGGGCGGGAGAACGCACCTAGGCCCGGCGGGGCTTTCCTGCCCCGCACTGCGAGGTACTTTCCGCCCGGCCCAGGGCACAGTTAACCTTTTGCGTTACTCCCACTTGGCCCGAAGGGGTGGAAACTCCGAGCAGAGTTTACTCGGGGAGGGCGATAGGAGCGATAAAAGGAGGGGAGGTGTTTTTAGGTAACGTGAAGTAACCGGCGGCGGCGGGCGGGGGTGGGGGGCGGTTTGCCGGCTCGCATGCGGGGCCGGGGCGCTGCTGGCAGCGGGGCGGAGGGACGCCCGGGGCCGGGGGGGGGACACACGGGGGTGTTGCTGAGGTGAGGGGCAGCGACGGGGGGGTGAGGATGAGGAGGCGGGAGCGAGGGTCGCAGGAGCGCCCGGTTGCGGCGGCCGGCTGCACAGGGAGAGAGGCCCACCGCCGCCGGCAGGGAGGAGGGTTGCTGGCAGGGCCGCCCTCCGCCGCGCGGGGCCGAGGCGGCGGCCGGGGAGGGCGGCGGGGGCGGGCGGCGTAGCGCCGTGCCCGCGGCCTTCGCCCGCCTCCCCGCGGCAGCCGGTGGCGCGGCCGGGGGGCAGCGGCGGGGCCCACAATGGGCGCCGCCAGCCGCCGCCGAACAAAGAGGCGCGGGCGGGCGCGGTGACTTCACCGCCGGGCCCGGCCCCGCCCCCGGCCGCGGAACCTGCCCCGCTGCCGTCTCCTAGCAACCGGGGAGACCCGCGGGCCCGGCGCGCACCGACCGCGGCGGGGCCCGACGCCTCTGCGGGCGGCCTGGGCGGCAGCGGCGGCGCAGCGCCGCCGGCCGCGCTCCCCTGCCTGGCCCCCGGCCCCGGCCCCGCGGCGCGGAGAAGCGGCCCCGGCGGCCGCTCGGGACGGCGCCGGGCAGCGCCCACCTGGCGGCGCGGCGCCCCGGCGGGGGTGCGCGGCGGGGGCGGGCGAGGGGCGGCAGCCGGGCGGGGCGGGGACAGCCGCCGGGCGGTTGTTTCCCTGAGGGAGGTGCGGGGCCGCCGCCGCTTCCCGCGCGGTGCCAAGTGCCTCCCCGCGGCCGCGCAGGGCGGGCGGCGGGGCGCCCCTTGCGCGCCGGACTGGAGGCGGATGGAGGGAGCCGCTCTCCGCGCTCGGCCTCGGCCGCAGCCTCGCCGCCGCCGCTGCCGCTGCCGCCGGGGGGCCGCCCCTGGCGGGGCGCGGGGGCGCGGCGGGCGCTGCCCCTGAGATGCGGCGGCCCGCGCCCGCCCCGCCGCCGCCGCGCACCCTACCTGTGCCGGGCCCGCCGCCGCCGCCGCCCCTCCCCCGGCCCCGCCGCCGCCGCCGCCGCCCCCGCGGGGGCCGGGACTGAGCGCGCCGCGGCGCCGAGACGCGGCCCCGAGGAGAGGGCGAGGGAGCGGGAGCGGGAGCGGTGCCGCCCTGGGCGCATGATGTGGGTGCCGCTGCTGGCGTGCCTCACCGCGGGGATCGTCTCCGTGCCCAAGTGCCAGCGCGGCCCCGGACCCCTCCTGGGGGCGGCCCGGCTGCTGGCGGCCGTGCCGGGACTCTGCCAGCGCCGTAAGTTGCCGAGCCCCTCGGGCTGCTCGCCGTGCCCTTGGCTGGTTGGGGTCGGGGTCGGGGTTGGTTTTGGCGCGGGGGCCGTGCGTGGGCGGAGGGCATGGCCGGGCTCGGCGGCTGCCCGCGGGGCACAGCCCTGACAGCTGGGGCCGCCCGGCGCCGCGGGCGCACGTCGGGCGGCGGGTACCTGCGGGGAGCGCCGGGCTGGAGCGGCTGGCCCCTGCCCCGACTTGACGCTGCTCGAGTACCGCCAGTGCGAGCCCGGGATTTAATTGACCGTCCCGGGGGCGTCCAGCCTTTACGGAGCCGTGGCAGCTCCCCGGGAGCGCGGGGAGTGCCGCGCCGCGGGCGGCTGCGGGTCCTGCTTCGCCCCGGCGCCCTCGGCAAGCCTCCGAGCAGCGACACACAGACCCCCCCGGGGGGGCACAGCGGACGGGCGGTTCTTGGGAGTGAAAACACTCGGGTTTACGTCCTTTATATGGCATTTAGTCGCAGGGTTTAAAACGGATTGAGTTACGGGAAGATCGTCTTCTCTTTACCTTGGGGTAACCTGCATGCTGACAGTTCCCTAGGAGCTACGGTACTGGTGGTGGCAAAGGCTCAGATAAATGTGGGTAACCCTTCCAGTTGTGGAAGGGCTTCCCAAATCCCCGGGCATCAGTTTTGATGCATGCAGGCTGAGAGGAGTTTGTGCAAATGTACCTTAGATCGTACAGCGGTTGATCAGACAGAGCTATCACATTAGTAAAGTGTTTCATAAAGGATCTTATTTAACTGGTCAGAAAAGCAGATCGAGTTGTCAATCACCTTTCCTTTTTTTTTTTTTTTTCCTCCTTGTGGAATAATTGCATATTCCAAGTTTAAGCCTGGAGTTAATTTAAAATGTTAACATGTAACCTCTAAAAATAAGATTTACAATGGGAACAATGTATTAGTCTTAAGTTCTTTATTGCATATGTGACAAATTCATGCCTAATTCAGTGGGATTTGCCCAGTGCTATTAAAAACAATGGAATAATTTGTTAACTTTCATAGGATAATTTATTTTGCTTTTTTGGCTTCATATTTTGAATTCAAAACCAAACTAAATGTCAATAGGAAAAATAAAATATAATATTATTAAATTTCTTATGAAACATGACATCTTGTATTTAGTATCCCAGATTCTTTTTTATGCAGTGTAATTGAGTCGAAAGGCTAATTGGAACTTTATGGAGAGGATAGTTCTGTGCCTCAGTGCAGCGTTGTGCTTGCTCATGAGTGTAGCTCTTGGGTACACACCAGTGCAAATAATGCATCAGAACAGAATGCCATAGGGGAAGATTGTGCATGGGGCTTTTGCAGCAAAGGATGCTTGCTCTCTTTGTCGTGCTTGATAGTGAAAATATACATGGGTGATACGTCATGGGTTGCGTGTTTATTGTGACAACAGCTCCCAGATTGGGCAGACTGTAAATCAGATAGACTTTGTTTTTTCCTCTTCATTTGAAACCTCTGCTAATTCATGAAAGCTGAAAGTCATACTGAATTCTTTCCTTCATACATAATCACTTTACAGGCTAGAGCCACAGTTGAAGCAAGAAGTGTGTTTTGTTTTGGTTTTCTGTGAATGAACACATGAAATGTTTCATTATTATTATTGGTGGTGGTGTGTGCTTTTTACTTTTGGTTGTGATAGCTCTATCAGCCAGTGCAGCACCACCTGGATTCTCTGAACTTCTGCGGGCAGCTCCAGGAGAGACTCTGGGCAGCAGCTCCATGTACAGCTATTTGGCAGCACAGCTTTGTTGAAGCAGCCACTCCTCTTTGCTTCTGCGTTGACAGTGCTGGGCATGAAGAGCATCGTGCTGTTCCCGTGCCATCAGAAAGTTCGGTTTATTTATGTGCAGAGTTGGCAGAACCTGCATGTCTGTTGCATTGAATCTCCAGTTCTAAAAGAGACTGGAATGAGTATGAAATGTACATGGAATTCAAGTTTATTCATTCTTGTTGGACCATTTGTGGCTCTCGTAATTGAAAAATGGACCATTTGATGCTACTTGAGGTATTTGTTCTGCAAACTGCAGTTTGAGATGTGAGTTACTGCTTGGGGATAAGTAAAGGTAGAATTTGGCCCCGGGTTTGGAGTTACGAGGAGCGCAAAAGGAAATCTCACAACGCTGTAAGGTTGCAAGTCCCAAATTAAAGGTTCTGTAAGCTCAGATAAAAAGGTTAGTGTTGCTGCCTTCTACAAAGGGTCCCTTGTTCAGTAAGTCTCACCAAAGGAAATTTGCAGTTCACTAAGCCAACTAAAACAAATACCTGACATAAGAATGGAGCTAGTTCCATAGTGATTTCTACAGATCCCAAATTTATATTTGAACACTAAAACCTGACAAACTCCTAAAGATGTAAACCAGTGAACTGAATAAAAGCTGGATTCTACAGCGAGAGCATGTGTGTGCGTTGTGTTAACCAGTTGTGTAAGTGCTCACTTCAGTGGAGACAGTCAATTCCCTTGCCTTGTTCAGAAACAAAACTGTTGAAACTCTTTAGTTTTTATCTGCTGTATATAAGCACGTGGAATATGTAGGGCTTAAATACTGAGGAATGGCTGATTGGTCAAGGTTAACAGAGGACATTGGTTCAAATCTCAGCAGTGTCTCAAAAACAGTTTTTACGTATATTAAAATTTGAAAACTAAGATATTTGGTGCTTTCAGAAATATCTAGGTAGTCATTCCTATATGAAGCTCAAGTAAACAGAGTTTACTTGTGATGTGCACACAGGGATGGGATGGCGTGAAAATCTTTATCCCTAATTTAAGAGTTGGAGAACAGTCGCACAATAATTCTGTTACATAGTCATGGTTGACAAATCTCTTGACCCTTTAAAAGTTCGTATTTTCAGTCTTCTTTAGAGTGTCACTTGGAAAGAGCCATTAGGGGGTTTTGGGAAGGTAGAGGATGTGTGATCATGGCAGGGACAACTGTTAATTGATTTATCCCAATAGCATGACTTCTGATGCCAAACAGATTCACTGATGTTCCCTCATCTGGGTCTTTGGTGTTTTGCCAGTCTTGTTACATCAGATTCTCCTGTGTGTTCCTGCTAGTTAGAAAGTTTCGTAAATCATTACTGTATTACTTCTGAAAGGAATAGGAAAAGTCATCCAAACCACCCATGGAAGAACTGGTTTTCAAGAGAGGTGGTCAGGAAATGTCTCTGCACACACAAAAAAGTCTGAAATAAATGATACATCATGATAGCTTTAACCAGTGTTTGTCTGTTGATTTCTCTTCCGTGCTGGCCCATTTCCTTTTGGGGCTCAGTGGAAGAAGCTGTGCTGTATGGGATACTCAGCACTGAGCCAGTTCTGCTTTTCCTAAGGCTTAAAACAATCCAAGAAGATGAGAAAACCCATTTTTAATTTCCTGAGTCTGTGTGGGTGATCTGCTCCCCAGGGGTACTTGACCATCTTTGGGAAAGCCAACCTGGGTGTTTGAGAGGGCCGTAGGTTGCAGTTCTGAGGAGTAGCGAGGGGGAGGTTTGCTTATCTGCACATTGCCCAAGAAGCATGTATTACGCCAATGGTATGCATAAATTTGCTTTGCAGATAGTACACTTCTCATAATCTGTTGCAATTTCGTGTCTCTTCAGGGGTTTTATATGGTAGGGTTTTTATTTTACGGTTTTTGCAAGTTGAATTATACTGGTGGTTGCATGTATAGTATTTACAATGTTTCCATGCTACATATGTTTGAGATGGGGTGAGACTGGGAAAAGAGAGGAGGTGGGCAGTTTACCAACTAGAAGAGCAATGACCATACTCTTGGTGCTCTGGGAAGGTTGTCTCTATGTCATTCAGGACATGCTGTTGCTGAAGGAAGTTGTGAAGGCAGCCTGAAGATTGCATGCAGCAGGAATACTCTATAGCAGTCTGAAGAGGCAGTAGCTTCTTTTCTGGGCCTTAAACTTTTAAGGGCTGGAACTGCAACAACTGAGTAAGCAGGAATTACACCCCATTAGTCTAGAGGCCTGAATGAATAAATTTGATTTTCCATTAAAGTACAACCTAAGTTTAATTTAGCTTCCCAGAGTATCAGAAAGATGTCAGAATGTGACCTTTGTGGAAGCTTAAGAAAATCTTCATCAAATAAGCCCTCCTCTGCTTGTATGTTCAACTAGAGGACATTAAAACATCAGATTATAATCTCCCTTATACTTCACAAAGTGCATAAATGCCAGTAATATTTTTCAAGTCCCTAGAAGGAACTCATGATGACATGTCCATGTTAATTGTGTCCTGAATTTGGGACAATTCACATTAGTTACTAGTTACAGTAGGAGATATGAGAAAAGAAACATGATATTATATTTACAAATTGTGTAAGTTGACATGGGCTGCTGATATTTATCAAGACTTTTTCAGAAAGTCAGATTCATCATCATTACTTTTGGGAGTAAGTCCTTAGTTAGAAGCTAGGGATCTCACTTCTGTAGAATAGGCCTAATGTAAGAAACATTAGCCTTATTGTACAAATAAAATCTACACTACATCCATGAATTGTTTTATTTATCAGCAATGTACATTTTAAAAACTGCATGTAGCAAAACCATACTTTTTTGGTATCAGGATAGGTGTACCTTAGGTGGTGACTGGGATTTAGTGAGTTCGTCAGGGTAAGAAGGACAAGTGGAATGGCTTTGTGTCCTGAGCTGTAAAGTTTGCTTAGTGTTCTTAAAATACATTAATGACACTAAAATCATATATTATGTTTTCAAGAATCATATATGTGAACTATCCTGTGCTTTTATTGTAACTGGTAGTGCAGACATCTTGGTATAAATCTGGCTTCTTGAGTTGAATGTACTGAAAACAAAATTCTGGAGAAGAATATCAGTTCCTTTGTGTTAATAAACTTTTTGTGTTTTTTTTAATCAAATTCTTAAGGCCTCAGTGTTTCTCTTTCTACTTACATCCTCCTTTCCAGCAAAATCTATCTTCAAAGCTCCTGTATGTATCCATTACTAATTGCTGACTTCTGTCTAACCAGTGGAAAAATGTAACACTTCTTTCTGGTCTGCTTAAACAGGCATAATTTATGATGGACAAAATAGGATATGATCTGTTATTCTTTTCTAAGCGCTTGAACTTTATTAAAAGATTTTTTTTTTTTTCTTTTGGCAGTTTACATAAATGGACTTGGGCTATTTAGTTTAGCTTTTGGGAAGGAAGTAGGGCTCTAATGAATTAGTTCACTGTCCACTGTAATGGAACCTTTCTTCAAGAAGAAAAGTAAGCTTCTTGCCAGCCATTCAGGATTCCCCCTTGTTCTGGTGGCAGAACAAGAATAACCCCTTGAGCAAAATGTAAGTGTTTCAAGATGATCGGAATTTACAGCATTAGAAAGCTGCCAAAAAAGCAACTTCTAGCTGAGGCTATATTTGCCTAAATTGAAAAGTTTGCAAAGCTCATAATTGACTTTTTTCTTCATATGTTTCTATGCTTCCCATGACTTCATTGTCATATGCCTGCAGTGACTTTTTACTGCTATTACCCATGGTGACAGTAATGAGTCTGAAGTATTTATAGTTATCAAAAGATACTAGGACAGAGATTTTAACTACAATTACTGGAGGAAGAAAATTCTGTAGCTTCAGGCAGGTGGAATGATGTTCCTGGATGCTCGATTTTTATTTTTCTTCAGGCTCCTTCTCTGCCCACTGACTTGGGAGTTAAGTTATTAGCAGCAGTATTTCACTGGGTTCAAACCTTGAAAACTTAAGTATTTTTGGTATTCTGCTGTTGTTGTAGCTGTGTTATGAATACAGCTGTATGATGTATGGTGGCATCACAAAAGTAGTCCAAGTCTGATTAAACCCGTAACTGCCCTTTCCAAAATAAATTCTGTTCCTTCTCAGTGTTCAAGGGAAGTAGGCTAAGTGAATTCCACTTGTTCTACTGTACTTAGGAGCACGATTTATTCCCATGTCATCTCTGCAGGGTGACAGGGGTTAGTCCTGTGCTGAGGACAACTTGCTTCTCTCAGATGGGAGCTTCTTGCTGGAAAGCTGAACCGAGATCCCATCTTCTTGTACAAACAGGACTCCCAGGAAATAAGAAAACTTGAGACAACTTACACTCTGGCACAAATGATGCAAGATTACCTAAATAAAACTAATGATATCAGCAAGCATGCTCTTCCAATCTAAGCAAAACTGTTGGATTTCATTTTGCTGTCAAAAATGTTGTGGTATTACTTCAGAACATTAAATAAACCACTACCTGTTTAAAATCTTGAATTTGCGTGTTTGAAGGCTGTCCCTTACAGAGCGTTTAAACTGCACCTGCAGGCCATACACATATGTGAATACTTACTTGCAGAAGCACAAGCAGAAGCTTGCATTCAAACAGTATGCGTGCACCAGTAGTTATAGTTAGTATGTGAGTCTGCATATTTTATAGCCTGCAGTCATGTTTTGTGTAATCTTTGCCCCCAAATTATAAAAACCTAACAGGCTTCTATAAACCTAAAATGGAGGTTGGATGGTTGTCTGTTCCTAGACAGGTATGGTTGGGTTTCGGGTTTCTTTGTTTGTGAACAATACATGTATCTCCTATTTGAGAAACTAATTTCTCAGTATACTATTGGAAGATCTGTGTGTTCATCCATTTTTGGTCTGTATATTCAGAAAAGCACTGTAGTTTAACTCACCTTTGAAGGACTTTTAATTCAGCTGTTAATCATCAAATGGGATCTTGTGAGTCTTTTGTGCTGTGTTATCACCCAGTTAATTAAAATATGATATCTAACTGTTTCCGCATTCAAAAAGCATAAAAGTAACAAACATAATTAGGAAGAAAATCCCAGAAAGTTTTTACCACATTCCATTTGTCTCAGGGCCAATAGCCATGCTTGGAGATTGAAAACCCTATTGAAAAGCAAATTACTGAAATAAAAAATACCAAACACTTTGTATTCCAGAAGGCAATAACATTTTTAAAACAGCCCTGCTGAATAAATGCTCCTCCTAGACTTATGTACTACATACTAGAAGTCC
Organism: Platalea leucorodia; assembly: GCF_965183815.1. Classification (NCBI taxonomy): domain Eukaryota; kingdom Metazoa; phylum Chordata; class Aves; order Pelecaniformes; family Threskiornithidae; genus Platalea; species Platalea leucorodia. Next base: position 134,239,005 of record NC_138823.1, on the reverse strand, counting down.
TTAAGGAGTGGTGGTTATCCTCTCTGATACCAGTCTTAGCTTTTATTTAATATTCTTGAGGTTTTCTCATTGTGAGTGTAAACCATGTATTATGTGTTCAGTGTTTTGCTTTAACCCTGACACGTCTTCCTAGTATACACATGCGCACAGTTTTTGGTTTGGGGCTTTTGGGTTGTTTCAGGAAAAACTTCTGTAGAAGCGCAATTCGGTTATCATTTTGTGTTCAGAATTGAGGGACTGGTTCCATTAGGTTTTCAGCTTTGAGAATTACGGTCTGAAATACAGAGTAGGTTTGTTCCAACTCACAACGTATGCAGATAAAAGTAAGTGAATTGAGCTGTTTGCATTGCTGTGGACAAGGAACCTGTGGAGCAGGTGGTTTGTGGTGACACTCCTTGGGAAGAAATAGCTCTGAGCTGTTGCCCATCCTCTGCGCTGCTCCTGGGTTTGTGAGTGAAAGTGCAGTGGCAGGAAGAGGTAGTGCTCTTACGGGGCAGAAAGCAAGAATTTGGAGAAGACTAGATATGCGATAGAAAGGTAGATTAGGGAGGCGGCTGGGGGTTGAGTGCCCGGTTTGAGGAGATGGAGCTATAAAAGATGGTGGGAGATACAGCTTGGACTTGTGTTTTATTCAAGGTTGAACTTTTTAAGCACGCAAAAAATAGTCATTTGTGTCTACCTTTATATTCATCATGACCTCATATTTACGTAAAGACTTTATAGTATACACAGGACTATACTGACCATTCTAGGCTGTTGATGTGCTACTTGCTAGCAGTGCTTCCTAAGACACAAGAAATGAAATGAGCAATGAAATACAGCAGTAGCTGTTCCAGCCTTTGCTCAAGCAGCATGACTGTATCCAAGCTGGCCAACTCCAAGGGAGATTCTAGCAGCTGGAAATGACTAGAGTATAATGATTCCTATGCCCATGTTCTGTCCTAGGAAACCAGGGAATTAACATAGCTCTGCACATCCTGAATTTCCCTTTAAATCAAGGGATTTAATAAAAAAAGATTTAAGCTCTCTGGTTCCATATGCTTTGCATTTTTATTGGTGCAAAGCTGTGCCATAAAAGCTAATGGCTGTGGGAAATGAGTCTCTTCTAATGATATAATCAGAGTAAATTGTCCTGTATGTTTTCATTTGCAAGAGACAGAATAGGTTGGTTTCAGAAGCCAAATAGTCTTTGACTCATTGTTTGCAGGCATGGATTGCATCAACAAAACTTAACCATCTCCTGTAAAAGCAGGAAGTTTCATAGAAAGGAGAGGCTACAAGTAAAGTTGGCCAAGAAACAAAAATTGTGTTGTGAAAAATTTCAAGGTTACATTGCTTGTTTTCATTCTGTATTGCGGCTTGGGAACAAAGTCAGTCTGGTGTAGTCAATAGCTCTGTCTCCTACACTCAAGGTCATGTTTGAGGCTGTGGTTTGAATGTTGTGTTTGTGAGTCCTAACTGCTATACCAGCAGCTATTTTGGGTAGTACCTTTTCCAAAATGCTGCTATATGCATCTTTCCGACAAAATAAAAAAAATCCTCTAACTTGATATATATATATATATGTGAAAACCTTCAGTTTATATGCATCTGTGTGAGACTTCTGTTCTCCAAGTTTTCCTCTTGAATGATGTGCAACATTCATAGAAATGATGGAACTTTTCAGAGAGATGAGGCTAAGGCAGACACGTGCAGGCTCAGAGAGGTGTCGGGAGTACCTCCTTGAAGCCTAGTGTCTATATCATTCCCAAATTATGCAAGTGTCCATACACTGCTTGGAAACTCCATCTCCACGTGCCTTTACACAGCAGACTTCTGATACATTTGCTGTCCTCCAGCATCAGCTACCAGTGTCCTTTTCTGCCAGAGCTTTCCTAATGCTGTGTTGACAGAGGTCTCCCCTTTTTTTGTCTCCCCCTTTGCCTTTGCCTTGTTCAGCTGATATCCAGCATCAGTTCTCTCGAGTGGTGTCACTCAGAGCTTGCACAATGTGCAAAAAAGGAAGATCTTGGTTATTTTGCCGCATAGTTTGCAAAGGCATGAACTCTCTCATACAATAAGACAGACTGCTGCATTACTTTGCATTTTGATGGCTTTTTATATCATTTGTGTCGCTCTCAGTAATGCCCCTCATGTTCACAAGGTACTATGTCCATATGGTAATGCAGATTAATTGGGGAACCCCAAAAGTATCAGGGGGATATTGGAAGAGTTAGGAATGGGAGCCCCTATCAGTCATCAGGACTTGTACACTGCTGATGCTTTTCACTGCATTTATCCGGATGTGCATGTATACTTCGTATTTATGTCTCATTTATCTCTCTTCTCTTCTGTATAACCACATTATGATTTATCTCTTCCAGTATGCTCCATTTTTCTTTTTAGGAACACTGTAACACTTGATGTTTTTTTTTTTTTTTAATGACTAGTACAAAAAGAAGGTTGAGGGTGTTTGTTGGTTTGTGGGGTTTTTTTGTTTGCTTGTTTGTTTTAATGGAAAGGTGTTTTGACTCACTTGCCATGTTTACAGAAGTATTTTTCCTTTTACTCACTTGTCAGGTTTACAGAAGTATTTTTCCAGGACTCAGGATTTAACAGTGCCAGTCATATTTTGCACCTTTCTTTTACGCATCTTTTTTCTTAGCAAACACGTCTCTTACGTGCTGAGTTTTAGTTTACTGCTGCTTCTCTTGCTGGTAAAGGATATTTGCCAATTGGTGTGCAGCTTAGCTCCTGTCTGAATAGGGAAACTAAAGTGGACAATGATTAATAGAGAAGTGAAACCAATTAACAAATCCACTGTGTAATAGAAAAAAGGGAGAGGGAAGAAAAGCTGTCTGGTATTTTTGCTCAAGTAATCCTAGGAATTTATTATAAAGCATAATAGGTGTCCAGTTTTCAAGTTAAAATCTCCTTTTCTGGGCAAGGGTAAGGACCTCTTAAAGCTGATTCTGAGGCATACCTTGTAACCCTCTTGGAAAAACTGGTGGTGACAAAGCATGTTTTTAAAGCATGGCATTGTGCACAAAGGGTAGAGAGAATTATTGCTTGTTTGGAAAAAGGGGGGAAAAACCCTAATTCGAGGATTAGGTTTTAGGATTGGCAGTTAAAGCACAGGCACTCATTTTTTCCTTGTAATCTGAGCAAGAAAGTGTCAGACACAATAATCATAGAAAAAAATTCCCCCTCTGTAACATTTTTACAATGCTTTTCATTGTATCTTCACATTCAGCCAAAGTGAATTGAGAAGCTGTGTGTTAGCTGGGACAGTTACTGCCCGTCCCCTCTGCAGGAGTCACGTTTAGCTCCTGAAGAAAGACAGAAGGTTGAAGATAACTGCAGTATACTGCATAAAAGCTGCAACTTTCCTCAGAAGTGATGCTACACGCAAGTTATTGAAGGCCACATTAACTGTGGAGAGGGACAGCCTGGCTGATTGCTGCCCTAGAACAAGACTGGATACAGAATTTAAGGAAAAAAGCTCTGTAGAGGCTAGGTAATTTCATAGCTTCTTGCCTTAACTAGTGTTCAACAGTCTGAGGACCATGATCAGGGAGTATAAGCTGCTGATTATATTCTGGCTTTCTCTTTTAAGAAAGCAAACGGTACACCCTCCAAAAACAGCACAAACGTGTACCAGCAGTGAAGTTGATATAAATCCGAATTCTTGGCTGTACTTGAACAGAGTGCTGTCTGTTTGAAAACCTGTTTAACATCCCCTCTCAAACGCCAGTGTGCATTATTGTTACTCCATCTCTGAGATAAATACCCTGATCATGATAAAGTTATTTTCATAATAGGGAGGCAGGATATGATTATAACATATATTTGTCTTGCCTTGATCCCTCTTGCTTCTGAGAGTTTAGGCTTGCCACACCTGTGATCACTGTAAATAGCTGCAGTCATTGGAGCACAGTTGTATTTTGTGGAGGAGGCTGGAAAAGTGCAGTTTAACCTGCTGCACTCACTTTTTATTATATGCATATGCCTGTGCAATTCCCAGCACAAAATTTGGCCCTTGTTGAAAATACCTTTTGGCATACATCAGTTATAACTAAGCCAGCAGAAACTTGCCCTTAGCTTTGGCTGAACAGTAACTCAGTCTTGTCTGGACTCTGTTTTTGGTGAAGTGGCAGGAAAAATCTCAGTTCTTTTTTCAGCCAACTCATAAAAAAAAAAGTTTCTTGCTTTAGCATATGATTTTTAAAAGAAACTGAGAAGTTTATACTAAATCAGTTATGGTTTTAGAGTAGGCTTATAACTAAATAATAAATATTTGGTGAATGAAAGCACACCCATAAATGTTACTGCTATAGGGGACTATGTGCTTGGGAACTACAGGAGTGATGTAGCCAGAATGTGTCTCAGGCATTAATAAACCTTTTTCAAGTTTCTCCTTAGTCCAAAAAAATCAGCTTTTTGAGCCAATGGTACCAAGGTTGTTAATTGCCAATCCATGACTTCATGTTGTGAAAATGGGGCTCTTGAGACTGGCGAGTTATCAGCAAAGAGATTTGCATCCAGCAATACTATATATCTCATTTGTTAAAGCATTTCATCTGCCATGATCACATTGAAAACCCAAACTGGATTTTAAGATCTTGTCTTCTGCCTTAACAGTTTAGAAAGACACAATCCTCCTATTTTACCACATAGGTTGTATTAATAAACTAAATCAAACTTCAATAGATTCAGTACCTAAACTAACCATACAGAAAAAATTTGGGACGATTATTTTTCAGTGTTCCGATGCATCTGGAAATATGGTACAGTTGTTCCAGTCATAGACACATACTTTCTTTTTTAGCAAGTGCACATTACAATAAGACATGAATGTTCTGTTACATTGTCAATGGCATTTAATTTTGGGAAATGTGTATTATGCAGATAGGATTACACATTTTAAGAAAGGAGTCTCAGAAATTCCTGCAGGAAACGAATTAGGCCAAACTCATTATTTGGCTTACTTTGGTTTACTGATTATGATGACCAGAAATTAATCTGGCTTATTCCTTATCTGTATAGCTAGATACACAGGTCTCTCATTTCTTCCTGTCAACTATTTATTCTTATCAGAACAGCTCTGTCTCTTACGGTGGATGTTACTTGACTGGTAACTTCAACGTTCACGTCATCTCCTCCCTGTTTTGTCCCATGGTGGTCTTTACCCACTGTTACACTGCACATCAACAGTTCTTATCTTCCCTTGTCCTTTGACACTTTTACTGAATCCATCACTTTACTCTCTTTCTTGTAATGTCTTTCATCTCTGCTGTCTTTGGTATCCAGTTGAAGATGGGAGTGATGTTTTTCTGCCAAGAACAATTACATTCCTTTTATTTTTACTCCTTCAACAACTTTTCATCCTGTGTCTTTGTGCTTTACCAGTAACGTCTAGAAAGGGATCTGTGGCAAGCTCTACAACCCTGTGCATGTCGGTACCTACCTGGAATTCTCACCCTCGTTATCCTCTCCTGCAGTTTGCAGTAACTTTTTCTATGGCCTCCAGGTCTGCTCTTTCAGACTGCAGATCATAAAGTTCTGTTGCCATCTTCTTACAAATGCAAAGAAGTTTTATTTTGTCAGTGCCGAATGAGCTTGCTGTCATTTTACATCCAAGTCAAACTTGCTGTGTTTGTTTTTATAACAAACAAACAAAAACCTTTGGGATTTTGTCTTGTTCTTTCCTCTCTCCTGAGCGACTCCTCCTTTATTTATCCCTGCCCACCTCTCCCACCCTTTAATCAGTTTTCCCTCTCTTCCAGCACCTTCCTGGGCTGCTTTTCAGTTTATTGTTTCTATCATATCTGTGAGAGTTTCTCTTCCTTCCGTATATATTTCTTTTCTTACATTGCTTGCATGGCAAAAATTGTCAACAGCAGTTTGTATGAAATAGAAATATAGGTCTGACCTTTGAAATTAATGAAATTGCCACTAACCTATATGTTATCAGTATAATGCTGCAATTGTGCTGTCCTAGGCTTTTCTATGTTAATACTGATAATGTTCTTGATACTAATAGCTTGCAAGCTATGATTAGTTCCATGGATCATCAATTATTCAAAGTGACCTATTGAGGACTAGCTATTTATGTGATACGAGATCTCGTCTTTGAATCCATAGGTAAAATCAGTTAAATAAAGGTAAAAAAGATACTTTAGTATGTGTTTTCCTAATACAGCTTTTCACTGTGAGAAGTTGCTCTCATTACCCTAAAAAGAGAGATGGTTTGCATTATTACAGCTTGGAAAGAAATAATCTGAGAGACAGTACATGTAGCCAAAAATTTGGATGAAAAACAAACCTTTCTTTAAACTATTTTAGTATAATGATACGCACATTATCATGACGGACCAATTAAGAAATGTAGCCTTTCCAGTACACAGTAATTCATTTTATTTTGTTTCCAGTGTATTTTATAATCATATAATATGCCATGCTGAATATGCCACTAAGCAGTGTTGTTAAACAGCACTACTACTGTGCTGTGCACTGAAGAGTGATATTATGTGCCTTCCTTGTAGCTCTTGGCAGGTGAATTCTGTCTCACGTAGAGGCACGCTGGTCTGCAAGAGCCTTGTGCTGAACGTGCTGAAAGGGTACGCCAATGCTGACATTCAAGTTGAGCTGACCAAGTTCCTTGAAAGGGCTATCTCTTCTTCTCAATTCCGACTGCCAAAGTTTTGTAGCAAATAGTAGTAACTTAAGCAGTGACCTATAAAACAAAGCTGTGAAAAGGGTATAAAGGGCTTTGCTGATAGACCTGTTAGTGGGCACAGCTTTTGCAGTTGTTAGTACGGAACGATGTGTCTTCAATCTGTGACACACATGCAGTTGGATAAATTTGTATTCGCTTCTGAAAAAAAAAAAAAAAATCTGCCTCTTCTGGGAAACTGTTCATTCCAGAAAATGCAGAGGGGGAATATTTATAGAAAGTGAGAAAATATTTTGGGTTCCATGCAGAGTGAATGATGAATAACTCAGACAAGTGTAAATGACTTAAAAGGAAAATGTCTATGAAGAGATAAGCTACCTGGTAAATTTTTTCTGTTGGGCAGTAAATCAGCAAGGTACATGCCAAAGATAAACTTTCACTTCAAAATTATTCTAAATCAGGATCTTAAAAATTTGGCCTTGAGAATGGAGTTTATTCAACTTGTACATATAGTTCTAGACTGTAGATAAAAAAAATGCTGCAAGTATTCCCTCACCGGGCTGCCTTTGTTCTGTTTTACTTCTGTTTGGATACGTTGTCATCACTCTTAATCTGGTGAAGTAATTTTTGAAATCTTGGTTTAAAATTAGGTATTTTACAATTCCAACATAGCATCATAAATCATGAATGTTTGGTTTTATATTTCATTGCAGCGGAAAACAGATGTGCCGCTTCAAATGCAGTAACATGCACAAAGTGTCTTGCTTTGGGTCCAGAGTGTGGCTGGTGTGCTCAAGAGGTATGGCATTTTGCTTATTTACTTTTGACTTTATATTTTAGCAGCTTCTGATCTTTATAAAGATAAAAGACTTTTAAACTGTGAAAATTATAGTGAGAAACAGCAAGAAAATCTTTAAATGGCCTCTGGAGACAGAACCTGAGAAATCATGTGAAATATATTTTGTTTCCAAAGGAGAAAATACAATCTTTTATTTGGAAAATTGCAGTAATTTTAAATAAAGTGAGAACTTTTTAATGCGTTCCATGTGCTTTGTAGACACCTTTGGCAGACTTAAGTAACTTGGAAAGTTCAACAGTTTTTGCCTTCAAAAGCAAAATTACTTATCAGTAATTTATATTAAGTCCTCATTATATATCAGCAAGTCTATACATATATGTGTGTTGCATTTAGCAAAAGGTTTTACTAAGAGTGGGGTTAACTTTGATTTCACCATATGTTATGACCCTGTCACAAATGGAAAAACTGATATTTTTCTTATTTTGACACTTGAAACTATCAGTTCTGAGACTTATCACAGAAGATAGATCTTAGGTAGCAAGAATTATTCTGAAATTGTTATTGCTTTGCAAACTGTAAGAATATGGGAATTGCTGGTTTTGTTTGAGAGAAAAAACCAGTTGATTACATGATTTCAAGTAAGGCTGGACCATTTTAAGCACTTCAGAGGAGCAAGGTTTTTAAGAATATCACTGGCAATTACAAACTCATATGCTTTTGAAGGTCACATGCAAATTATCTGTAGTAGCTTTCATTAGCAGAGAAGGTAGATAAATTCCTAGGGTGTGCCTGGAAGAGATAAGGAGTGTAAGGCACTGGTGTAACTTTACCCGAGATATTGTATCTTGGAATGATTAACTTAGTCTGAAACAAGTCTAAGGAAAAGTAATGCAATGGAGTCATGGAGGGCTTGTTTTCCAAGAGGAGCCTTAGGGCGTGTGTAGATGGTACAGTGGATTACGACGTGGAGTGGTCCATTATTGTGGCCTGATGTCCTGTCTTGCAAAGGGCACAATTTTATCCTGCTACATCTGTATTTATTGCGGAACAGCACTTCTTAGCTTTGCAGTGCTGTGGAGCTGCAGTAGGTCTCCTTCTAACTAGGTACTCAGATTTGACCAGGTTTCACTTCTGCCCTGCTTCTCTTGCTTCACTTCTCGTGTCAATCCCAAGAGCTGTTCATGGAAGCCAGGGCTTTGTCAAGTCCTCTTAGACCATGCTTTGATAGCCACTTCATCTGTGCACCATCCATGGTTGTGGAATGGCAAAACTCATATTAATGCAGATAGAAATTTTCCAGAGTAAAGTTACAGAAGCAGTTTTCAGCTTAGCATGCCTGCTTCTTCTAAACAATGTTTTTAATGAGAAAACCACCCCTGAGGAACACTTGAGATGCTTTGACTTTATATCCCCACACAGCAAACTTCAGAAAATGCTACATGTCTATCAGTTGTTAGTGATAACAATGAGAGTAGCTAAGTTCTTCATACATTTAAAAATCTGCCTTTTTGAAATATATATATGTCAAAATGGTATATAAATAGCAGTAACCTAAAAAAGTAGTCTCTGTTGTCTACGTTAAAGAAGGTTATGGAAAAAATATATCAGAGGTAGACTACAAAAATGAGTTGGAACTTGGAAAACAAGATAGATGACTGTTGAGTCTCATTCAGGGACTTACTCTGGTCTTTTCAGGGTCTGGATGACTATTCTGTAATACACAGTTGGCTGTATGCACTTTTTGATTGTTTATTTTCCCCATCTGCCTCTGAAATATCAGAGATTGTCCATTGTTTGGTCTCCAGCTGTGGCTGGGATGGACCAATGCTTTGAAAGAGTACAAAGGATCTTGTCTTTTTTTTCCTTGCATGATCAGGATCATGTTAATCATCAGATTTGTGGTCAGGAAGGAATTTTGCGTTGGATCATGCTGGCACAATTTTGGCAACTTTGCCCTTTCACAGCAACAAAGGATGTGCTGCTTCTGAGATCATCCTACTACTAATTACTTTGCTGTTGTTACAGGGGCTTTTTTATGTTGGTGGCATCTTAAACTGTCCAGTCTTGTACTACATAGCTTCCTCTTCCTGCAGATTGAAATGCTATAGTCCAGCTTTGGACTTGGTGTAGGGTATGGGATAAAACTTAAACATCTGTGATAGACAAATTCAGGTTAGATAAATCTAACACTGACTTCTGCTGCTACTTTTAAATATTAGCCTAAGTAACATTACCAGTCGATTCTTCTGAAAACTAACCTGTTTTGGTGCTGTATGAATGACACTTGCTTGGCATAACTAACTCATAGCATAGCACAGAACTTTTTTTAGTGACATAGTGGCAGTACATAGTTTCCTTTTTCTCCAAAGTCAGCTTGTTCTGATTGTGCAAGATTCTCTTTCTCATACAAAAGTTTTGTCCTTTGTAGAAAAAAGTCATTGTGGCAATTAGGTTTAACTTCTAATTTAAATATTTTGTCATTGCCCTTATTAAAAACATATGGCTTCCATGAACTCGTTCTACAATTTGTGCAATTATAGTAGGATGTTTTATTGTTTCAAAGACTATTATTTTGTTTTTCTCTTTCCTTTGAAGATATTACAGTTGTTTTTTTCAGCTCAGATTGTTTTGTACTCTTTGTCTCTTATAAAACAGGATTTCATGGCCGATGCAACACAGAAGGGACGCTGTGACACTGTTTTCAACTTAATGAAAAGAGGCTGCCAATCAGATTTTGTAGAAAATCCCACAGTTCATGTTACAATACCCAGTGACCATGAAACAAATACACAAGTGACACCAGGAAAAGTTTCAGTCCAACTGCGTCCAGGTTGGGTTGTCTCTAACACATTGATATTATAGTCAATTAAAACTAAATACAATAATAAGTACAAATATTTTGTGAAGAAGCAGCTGGAATAATTCTTTTGAAGAATGATGCTATAACATTATATTGTAGGACTGTGATGTTGTTGCTCCTGTATTGAAGTATGGTCTTCAGCAAGAAGTGTTTCTGTCAAACACAGCTGAAGGTCAGAATAATGCAAGTAATAAATGGAAAAGGGATGTTAGGTAGTCTTTTCTGTTGTGGTTTCTTGATTCTTTTTCTTTAGCCACTTACACAAATAGTTTTCCCTTACATGCATATAAACTGTATTCCTTACTGAAAGTAAATTGGGTTAGAATTCCTAAATTCATCATTTGATAAGCTTCTTGATTACTTGGTTACTTTTAAGTGCATTGACTAGACATCTATGAAGACACCAAAGCCAATATATAAGAAAGGACTGGATTCCTAAAGGTGAATTAACTATTCACTGCCTAACATTTCATTTATAAAAAGTGAGACACGTGGCCCTAATAGAATCTACAAGTCCCTTTATGGATCTGAGATTTTCTAGTATATCTCTATTTGCCCTCAGCTGAACTTGAGTTAAATCAATGTATGTTCTCTGTCTCTAAAAGAGCTGTAGCCAACAGCAGAAGTGGAAGGTGATGTAAAGGGATGCAGGGTATGTTTCATATCATAAAATTTAATTTCTTTCTTTCTTTTTCAACAATAGTTGGAGAAACAAATATGTCATTTAAGAGGGATCAATCTTTTGTACAAAAACATTAAGTGAATAGGAAAAGCCTGAGTTATCATAGTATCTTGCTGATCTTCACTGTGTAAAAGATAATTTTCAGTCAGTTTCAAGGGAAAAAGAAAGGATCTGCATGAGTATAAAGCACAAAGGAACTCTGGTTTTCCATCTTTATAATAATAAAACTAAGAAAGTAACATCACCACTTCCTCTCCTTTCCCCACTCTCCTTTCAAAGAAATGACTGATACTCTGCTTTGTACTGAGAAATGGTCTCGGGAACTGAGCTAGCTCTAGAAATGTCTGTAATCACATTTATTTCCAAAGGCATACTGGATTCATAGAAAACACTTAGCTTTCTAAAATTTGGTTTAATGAACGGTTTTGCCAGTAAATAGTGAAATTAAGTGTGGGGTTCCGTATGCTTTGCTGAAGCTCCTGCATCAGGGAGGCAGAAGACTGAAATTCTGAGGACTCCAGAAGAATAACTTTTGATATGCAGACATCCTGCCCGTATTTTATTCCCCAGGGAAATACACAGATATACAGCTATAGTTGTGCCTCAAAACAGAAATTTGATACAGTATAATCATGCAAAGATGTTTTTGTTTTGATACTGGTTTTTTTGTCACTGTTTACATATACCCAACTGTCAGGATTTATGTGGGAAAATATAAAAGCTGCACTCAGCATCTCACTATGTGCAAACTGGAGACCTGCAAGGGTCATTTACAAAAAGTAATTCGATTTATGTTGGCAAAGAAGAAACACATAAGTTACAGCACACTGAAATTCTCTTTTCTTCATGCAAGACCTGATACAGACAAATCCTGAAATTTTCAGGTGGTTTATATTCAAAGACCATTGGAAGAAAGTACTTTGCATGTTTAACTTCCCTGGGTCAGATCTTTGTTACATGTACTTTAATTATGCTATCTAGCAATGTCATATGCACTAGTAAATGTCATGAATAGATAAGTCACATTTCAGGTGGGATTTTTAGTGAATCTGTTTCTGCAAGTGTTTAGATAGCTTTTATGGAGAACCTGCATAATTCTTCTATAACGTCTCCCTTCCTCCTGTCCTTTGCTGTATCTTCATTGCATAAGATTGAATTACATTCTGCACTCATCATGCAAAGATCCTGCTCCCTCGTTTCTTCTGTGAGCTCACACTTTGGGTGAACGGTTTGAAGTCATGCATTACTGCACCTGTGTTACCCATACTCCACTCACTTCACTCTTTTTGCTGGCATTGCAGAATATCAGGCAAGCAAAAATGTGGGGACTATTTTTAGTGGCTTCCAAAGCATTAACGTTTTTATTACATATGAGAGCATGATGTGGTTCTGCAGGAGAGGCAGACATTTATCATCAGCTCTGTTTTGTATAAACCAAAAGATGGATTTTTTTAATATTAAGACCTTTTTTCTCATCGAATCTTTGGAAGTAGATTGGTATAAGCTTGAGGCATAATTTACGTGAGTTTTTCAGGCTGTGCTGTCTTTATGGTACACACGTAGTTTTAGACTCGTATGACAAACTATTTGCAGGATACACTTACATACTTAGAAGTGTCAACCTTGAAGTGACTGACCACTATTTGTATGCAGATCTGTGTCCTTTGTGAGTCATAACTGCTTTTTGGTATGATGCCAAAGGGATTGCATAACCAGGAATTTAAAAGAAAATGGGGAGAAGTCAAATTTTTACAATAAATTGCACAGTGCTCCTGCGAGGGGAAAAAAACCAAGATGTTCTACAAAGAGCCCCTTTATGGCTTATTTTTGAACGATGCTTCAAAGTTTCATTTACTCTTGGGAGGTTTTCTTGTTTGTTTTTTTATTTGCTGACACAAACAACTTTGTGCTGAGGTTGCTGCAAAAATAAATGTATTTTTAAGAGTGTCCATTCAAAAATAGTAAACAAACTTATTTGTTTCCTTTGAATCAGGAAGTGAAGCAAACTTTATGTTAAAAGTTCGTCCTCTAGAGAAATACCCTGTGGATCTTTATTATTTAGTTGATGTCTCAGCGTCTATGCACAACAATATAGAAAAACTAAATTCCGTTGGATTTGCTTTATCTAAAAAGATGGCGAATATTTCTCTCGATTTTCGACTTGGATTTGGATCCTACGTGGATAAAACTGTATCACCCTATATTAGCATTCATCCAGGTAGAATCCATAACCAATGCAGGTATGTAGTCTTTGTATATTTACTGTTATACTGAGAAATTATTTAATTACACAAATATGCATTATGCATATTTATTTGTAAAGCTCTTCAGAATTGGTCTTTGTTTCATTATACCTTGGTTCTCCAGCAAAGTTCCTAAGAAAATGCTGCAAATCATTATACAATGATTATTGCTGAAATATCTGGTGAGTGATTTCAGAAAAACTGTTTCTGTATCAGAAAAAATGTGCAATATTTTCTTCAGCAAAACAAGCCAAAGAACATGGTGCTTTGGTATATTTGAATATGTTTTGCATTTAATTTTATAGTCAACTGTTGTGTTCTTAGTTATTTTGGATATATGTTGCCTAGATTCATCACAACGTTTTGTACTTTTTGACCTAGGACTTCTTTTCTGGTGTACGGTCATGTATTCGTTAACTCTTTTCATAAAACTACTTTTGTTGATGTGATGCAGTTTCTTTCAGCTCATTGAATGAACAAAAGCGATCCTCTGATCTAATTCCACAGTTGTAATATGAATGAACTCCCATTTTAAATAAGAAAGGTGTTCTGGCTTGCATTTGTTTTTTCATGCCATGTCTTTTATACCTTGTGTTCAACACTTACATAAAGTGAGGGATCACTTCCAAAACCTTCTGGAGAACAAGATTATTCATAATCAGTTCAAGTCTGTATAAATTGTAATACTTGGAAAAGTGAATATTAACTATTCATACATTCTTGCTCATTGTTATCTTTCCTGGGAAGACATGATCCAAGGACTGTGAAGTCCATAAGTATCTTTTTTCATTCCAGTGATTTTCAAGTTGGACACTGGTAGTGGAATTCATTAGATAGATAGATATAAATGTCTATGTCTGAAGCAGTCCTCTAGACTACCTATATAGTCAGTGGAGATCAGTTAGCACTACCAGGACACAATTCATTTTGCCTAAAAGTAGACATCTGCAGAGGTATTATTCTTTGCAGTGCCAGTTTCTCTTCATTGACTGTAAATTGAGTCTGGGGCAGGCAGGTTATAGTCAGATGCCTACATCGTATGCATCAGAAGGTGAGACGAAACCTGCTCAGCATCTCTGAATCAGATGAGCACCTCAGCTAGTGCCATAAATTCCACTGCCCTAAATGGGTCGCAGAGCAGCGACCTGTACAAGTGCTATGGCATTAGCTTACTTATGTCAGACTTCATCCTTTCTTCCCTTATATATAATTTCAAAAAGTATCATTTACAACTAAGATGATACAGTAAATGGAGTTTCCTATCCATTTAATGAGGTAACTGTCACTAATCTCAATATTAGTTTTCCATACATTTACTTACTAATAGTGGATTTAGTAACTTAAATTCTATATTAGTTTTGATCCAGTAACCCGTGTATCATCAAGCTATTAAAGGATCTTAATACTGCGGTGTAATAGTCCTTTCTCAGGATAATGAAAAGCAAACCTGTACGGCTCCGCAGATGTTCCAAAAGAGGTGATATACTCTCTGCGATCACATCATCGCTCACATCATGTTTCTTCTAGTTCTGTACAGAAATCCTACATACGTACTGTTAACTATATGAACTAAATTATATTGTATACATTTCCGTAACATACCAAAAAAAAATCTATTGTTCATAGTAAATTCAAACTAATCCCTACTGAACTTAATCTCACTTGAAGATATTTTTCTTTATTTAAGTATTTCTTTCACTGTGCATATATACATCTTCATTAGTAACAAGGTTGATAGGGAATATTTACATCTCCTTCAAATGGAAAATATGGAATGTGTTAGACTTTTGTTTTGTTTTTGTTTTTGTTTTTGTACAGTGATTATAATTTAGATTGTATGCCTCCTCACGGTTATATTCATGTGCTATCCCTGACTGACAATATAGC
The DNA here is from genome assembly GCF_965183815.1 of Platalea leucorodia. NCBI lineage: Eukaryota > Metazoa > Chordata > Aves > Pelecaniformes > Threskiornithidae > Platalea > Platalea leucorodia. The sequence goes on along the minus strand of NC_138823.1, from coordinate 134,223,879 downwards.
AGAATTCAGAAATGCAGTGAATAAACAAAAGATTTCTGGGAATATTGATACACCTGAAGGGGGTTTTGATGCGATGCTCCAAGCAGCTGTGTGCCAGGTAAGGAGCTTATTAACAAAAGACTAACTGGTAGTTCAGACACGGATATATATATATTGGTACAAGAGTGCTCAGTGTTCCTGAATGCAAAATGTCAGTTCTAGGACTGATAATAGTAAAATTTCTTCCTCCTTTTCTATTATTTCCCCTTTAGCTATACATTTCTGTTTCCCATTGAAACTGCTAAAGGAGAGCATAAGGAAATATTTTTCAGTATTGGTTAATGATGTTCTTTAACCAAACTAACCAACATAGGATGGGCAATGAAAGCCACTGCTTCTTGCTTGAACAGGCACATGTATTAATTTCAGCCAATTACAAAATTCATTTCAAAAATTATTAAAGCCCTCCTTGTGTTCCTAAGTGAGGACATACCATTTGACATTTCTTCTACTTAAGAATGTATTTGAAAACTGAAGGATCAGTTACATATCCGCTCATGTAGATAAGGAAAACAAATGCACTTCAGTGTTATCAAAAACAATACAAATCAACAAAAAATTAAATTTTGTATATTGATAAAATTTCATCACCATCTCTCCCATGCACAAAAGGATGGAAAAGATCTGCATCAGTAGTTCCCAGACTATAAGCATATCAAATAATAAGAATTTGTTTGCTGTAAAGGGCTCTTTTGCATGTTGTTTTTCTTCTATGCATAGTAGTGCAATAGACATTTTGAAAGTTGGCTAATTCATGGGTTTGCTAATGCTCCATATGATACTCTTTCTGGTGCTCTTAAAGAAAGTAATTCAACACCTGTCCAAATCACAGGTTTGGTGTGTTTCTCATCTCTTGGGATGGTGTCAGGACAATTCTTTTATCTTGTCCATCTTCACATTGTCTTTTGGAGCAGTAGAATGAATCAAGGCCAAAAAGGAATCCAAACTGTGTTAAAAACTAATACTTTGGCCCCAATTTTATTTTCACATTTTGATGAGCTGTAAAACAGGGAAATAAAAGCCACTCTTCACAGACAGAGCGATCACAGTTGTTATAAAAAATTATTCTGAAGCTTTGGAAAAATTCCTTAAAATCAGTGTGTCTCATTGGACACATTCCACACTTATGACATGTAAGCTCTAGAATAATATATGCTTCCAAAAACAATAGAATGGAAACATTTGTGAGAATGAGGAGGCTTTCCTGCTAACTGAATTGTGAACCAAAATGGATGAGAACAATGTGCAATTCATAACTACCATAATGAACTATAATTTATATTAATGTGCACTCATTTGCCTACAACAGAACTTTATAACTTGCTCCATCTTGCTTTAACAAATACATCCCTGTTGCAACCACTAGCAGGTTAGGACATGAAGCTTCTTTAAAATTTTGGTTGCTGTGATGTATGTAGGTAGGAGTCTTGAGGTGACAAAATTAAATGATGGAGTCTTAGGAGCAAGAAGTTTCTACCGTGCTGGAGAAGAATTTGAGATTATTTAAGATGTTGAAGATTTAACCTGTTTATAAATAAAACTTGAAATACCCCTTCTTTAGGGAAACACTGTCTAGGATTGCCTGAGGGAGGCTGATGCCTAATGTGTAAGTTGGAAAAGACACCACACCCCTCCGTACTTATTATCCCTCCTGTTATGAGATACTCCTTCCCCATTCAGAGCTAGCAGAGAATGACCCTGAGAAGGGAGCTAAATCCCTCTTTGCAAAGCAAAGAAAAGAAAGGTAGAGAATAAGTCGTGAAGCCTAGCTGAATGCATGGACTGCATTGCAGATGCGCGTTTCACATGAGATGAAAGATACCTGGCAGTGTTAAGGGAAATGGTAGAGATGAGACAGCCTGGTAGGGAGGAGGAGCAAGGAAGGAGGAAAACGGAGGAAAAATGGAATTAGTGAAGACGACGATGGAATAATTGAGAGAGGGAATAATGAAAAAGAATATGAGGTGTGCCTCTAAAGTTTGATTTGAAGCAGCCATTTATTGCTTGCAGGGAAATAAATGTTATGGAAATACAAATTGGCACCTAACCCAGTTTAGGTATCAGCTTGCCCTGCACTGAATTTCTAAAACATTAAATTCACCCTTGCAGATACCACTTTGCTATTAATCCCTTCAGATGGTGGACAGATGTACTATTTTGCTGCGTAATAAAGAATTTCTCAGTTTGCAGGTGCATGAAGACACTCAAACTTTAGTTTATTGATTGATCATATGCCAATGTCCTTTCTGGAAAGCTGTGTAGGAAAATTATAGAATGATGAGAATATAAAGTAAATAAATACAAAGTAAAAATAGAAGAGGGCACCAAGTGCCAATACAAATGAATGCATATTTTGTTGATTGTAATGCTTTGTGGATCCCAGAGCATTACACGAATGCTATGCATTTGCATTTGTATGTAATGGTGACACACACAATGTGGCAGCTGCTGCCCAAGCCCGCTATATAATGCATAACTTGAATATATTTTAGAGAGATCTTTCTTCAGAAAGCAAAGAAAGTGGTAAGTGGATCTCTGACTCTCAAAAGTTGTAGTTTTCAGATGTAGGACATGATACGCGTTTCCACATAAAAAGCTTTAAATAGCCTGGTTTAAAATCAGTGCTGCTAAGCAATGTAATATCTGAAAGTAGACTTTCACATTCATTTTTCATTTTGTTTATTATTTTAGAAAATAGGTAGTTACTGCTTTCTTATGCTTAATTTTGTTTTCTTTTTAGAGCCATATCGGATGGCGCAAAGAAGCAAAGCGACTGCTTCTTGTGATGACAGATCAAACTTCCCATCTGGCTCTTGATAGTAAATTAGCAGGGATCGTAATTCCCCATGATGGAAACTGTCATTTGAAAGATAATGTGTACGTCAAAGCTACAAGTATGGTAAGGTATATGTCATACATTCTGCCTTCAGAGAAGCGATGTAAAACTGCATGAATGAGGTTTTAGATTGCTGCCAAAGCATTGCTTTTAATTCAGTTATTAGAATAGTATTTTCCCAGGTAGGCAAGATGTGAAATGAAGAATCAATCACCAGGAAATACTGACATTGTTTTTGTCTGGGATAAAGTACTTTGGAGTCTGAGACACAGCAGAGGAGAATATGTTACTGGGTTTGGTGTGATTTTTTATTACTATTTCATACGATGAGCAGTTCTTACATATGCATGCATCCTGCTAGTTAGACAAAGGTAGTGGTCATGCTTTACGGACTGAAGGTGCATAGTTGCATTGATCAAAAAGACTTGGTAAAACAGAAGACGTATAACAGTAATGAGCTAATTCAACCATGATGGATTAGAAAATATTCTTGTGCCACAAAGCTTTATGTAGCATTAAATACATTTGAATCTCTGAGGTTGAAACCAATGTGTGGTAATACATATCTGTGCAAAAAGTTACATCAAATCTGCTGTAGCAAAATAATACACCTTCAGCAGATATTTTTAGCTTTCAAAATAATTTCTTCAAGAATGTATAAAGTAGTCATGAGTGATTGAAGACAGGCATTTTTTTTCCTAAGATTTGTAGTTTTTAATTGCTTTGGCTATTTCCATAAATAAATATGAATCATTTATTTAAGATACATGAATCACTACTTAATTGCCATGTAATCACCAGAAAACAGAAATATGAACTGTGGTATCATTAGAACACATTACAGTTTTATTCTCAGTGCTAGCTGCACTTAGTTAAAGTATATAGCCTGTGTTCAGCCCAAGCCAGCGATGTGCTAGTGAAGTCAGTGAGAGCTATGTGTAAGTTAGGCTAGACCTGAACTTAATCCCAGCAACTGGTGTTTGCAAGGATGGTGGGGCAGCAGGAAGCAGCTGCCGTATGGTGTGTGCTCATGAAATACGGGAGGTTTCTGGGAATCGGTGGATGTCCTTGCTGAGCGGAGGAGGGAGCTGAGCGTGTGCTAACAGGAAGGTTGTTTGGATTTCCGATTATCTGATGTTCTTGCATTCATATACTCCCTCTGTCACCTCTTGGATATTCCCTCACAGATATCAGGATTATTTATTTCCTTCCAGCCAGTTTCAGTATTTCCACAGTGTTCCTGGGATATAAACAAACCCTTCCTTTATTTCACTTAAAGCAAATAATCCCGAAACTTTCCTTTCCCAAAGCAGAGCATACTTACAGGTTATGGTGTTCCTATCTCTATTTTTCTTTCTTCTCCCCCCTCCCCCCCCCTTAATTTCAGTGCTATAAATGAGAGGGATTTTGCTCTGCTTATTAACAATTGCTGAAGGTACAAATCTTATTCTGGTGTTGAAGATTCCTTTGGTAATAAAGATATTGTCTGTTTCAGAAAAAAAAAAACCAATTACATTTATTTTCTGTCCAACTTGAGAAATTAAATTCTGTTTCAGCTGGAAAACCTTACCAGTATAAAATACAGACAAATTAATTAATCTCTTTCTGAGGAACTATGACAGATTGATGGCTGACTGAAGAGAGTGTTTTCTAGATTCTGGGCTGAAAGACCATGATTTTACTGTCCCGTATAGAATAAGAAATCTCCATGATTATTGATATTGATGCCTTTTGTGAAATGAAGTAGTCTTTTTAGCCACCCAAACGAAATGACCATGAAGGATGCTTAGTGGTAGCACGTTTTGGCCTATGTGTTTTCTGGCTGCTAGCCCGTATCTTTTTCAACCACAGGCTAATTCTTGCATGCCCACGTGTAATAGTGGGCATGCACTTAGTAAGAGAAAAGGGGTAGAATGGAAATCTTTCTCAGTATTAGATATTTTCTGGAGTAGATTTGACATGATAACACAATAGTGTCTGTAAGGGTAGGTGTACTGTTTCCTGCTTTTTTTTCTTCTCACTGGTATATAGCCTGTGATTATTTTAGTCATAGAGATCCATAAAGAAACTTCAAATGAACCAGTAAAATCAAGGGGAAAAAAAGACTATTTGATATTTAAATGAAATGTCATGAAAGGCTGTCAGCTTTTTAAAAAATATGTTATATGAAACATATTTTTGCTTTTTTTTCCTTACCAATGCAATTTTGTTGTGCTATGCTAAATTAAAGAGCCATCTGTAATCACATTGTTTTCCTACTTTGATTCTTAGCTTCTAGTAGTCTTGAGAAGATTACATTTTGGCATATTTTATTTCCTCCTTGTGCCAGTTAAGAGGACTTTGCTTTATTTATTTGCATAAGCTTAACCTTTACATCAGAAGTGTTTCCAGTTAGTCACTTTTCTGCCTGTTTCTTTCTAACTTTTGCTAAGCAGTCACACAGAGGTCAGCAAAAAAGCATAAGATAGGCAAGAAATCTAGTCCATTTTAATTAGATCTGTGCTTGGTTAACTCCCTTCCTAAAACATCTGTATTAGTTATCTTCTCAGCTTAACAAAGTAGGTTAAAATAATAAAATGAATGACGTAATTGGAACAAGAAAGATGATCTGAAATGAAAGTACATTCGCCTGAGCAGTAGTGGGAAGAGTTAAGATAAAAATACATAAAGTACAGCAAAGTTCTTACAGCAAGTAGAATGAGGCTCCGAGAGTGACCAACAGTTCCTTATGTCATCTCTTTACATGCTTAAAATGAAAAAGATAGTGTGGGTCTGCAGATGCTTTTTTTTTTTAAAGTCTCTTCTAATAAAAAGAAAAGTTTTCTTTCTAACCTGAAGTGAGACTTTAATGTACTACTAACCAAGCTGGACACACTCTAGTGAGTTAGAGCTGACAAGTATACTTGTAAGCAGACTAGGTAGTTTGGGGATCTAGTCCCTGCAACCCTTGCATGTGTATGCATGTCATCTCTTGACTTCAGTAAGCTCCATCTGAATAAGTTTTTCTTTCATGAGGGCTTGGAAACCCATTTCTGATACCACTGATCCCAGAGTTTTGCCATTAGTTGCAGAGATGTTGAAGGGTCACTTTGCTGGAATTCGGACATGTCTAGTGTCATGTGTTAAGCAGGAAGATTGACTTACCTGACCACCGTCTCATGATCCCTCAACACTGTCCCTGTCTTTCACACATTTGTAGAGCAGGAGGTATTTGCAGAACGTCTGGCTTCACTCGCCTGTTTCCTGGGACCACTTGGTGTGCCTGCGATCTGCCAGACAGTTGCATGTGGCCTGTAGAGTTGTGCAGCACAGTGGAGGCCCCACCACTGGTCTGTGGTCATGGAGAAGGCAGGATGCTGTAGTACTGTCTTGCAGGCTGTTGAGAACAGCAACAAATCCACTGCTGCTGCAACTGTAAGAAGGCCCATTTATTGCTACATTTCATCACTTATCTTAAGGAATATAATCTCTTACCAAAGGGTAGAAAAGTTGAGAGAGGCGTGGAGCCCGGCTAAGATCAAACTGCAGCAAGAAACTCCTTTGTTCTTTCTATATGAGGCTCTTTATAATGGAGCAATATGATGGAAAACGGATTTTGCCCCCTTGCATAACTTTGCCTCAGCTGTCTTGGCATTCAGATTACTGTTAGGAGAGCAGTCGACTTACAGGGTGCCTTGAGTAACAAGTGGCACTCTGAGGAGAAATGAATTGTGCAGGGAAACAGAGTGTGCTTGTGCAAGAGAGAGACAATATGGGGCAGATGGTGAAAAATATCAGGAAAAGAAAGACAGCAGAAATAAGTGGGGAAAAGAGGTTGAAGGACTTGACATAAGTGGAGGTGTCCAGATGAAATCTCTGTAGGGGGAAACACAGGCCAAGGCCCCAGTCACTTCTCTATGTTTTGTCATGAATTTTAGTGTTGAATTTACTTCTTGAGAAGTATTCATACATGTATGGTAAATAAGAAGTGACTTTCAGATACAGTTTGTACAAGCCCAGGTGTACAAGGCCCACTGGGAGCACAGAGACACCCTTGTGCTTCCCCAGATCTTAGATGAAGGGATAGCAACGCACCTCTTGTTCTCAAATCCATGTCAGATCTCTCAATATGAGAAGTGTAGAAGGGCAGGTCACTGGCACAGCACACGTCGTCATAGGTGCTTCGCCAAATAGAGCAATGTCATTACTGGGGAGAGACGTGAAACTCATGTGACCTTCAAGCACAAGAGTGGTTAAGAAAATGTAGCAGGTCATTGCAGTGAGGACTGGAGGCATCACTCCTAGGGCAGGTCTTGGACATACAGAGAAGGAGAAAGCTGTCAGCCGTAAGTAATATGTACAGAATACTGACATTGCTAGAACCTGACCCAGTGGCTGCATTTAGCTGATGTGTCTGATCCCTGGTGCCAAAATACATTTCTGAAAAACAAACTTTTAATTACTTGCCTTGCTGTTCCCAAAAGCACACCTCATCTCAGTGCCTTCATGTTGTACTTTCTCCCTGACTTTTTGCACAAGAACCCACCAAGATTCTCTGGAATCTTGTTATTCTTCTAGGTGGACCATGGACAACATCATATCTGTATTTCTTAAGCATCGGACTCAAACCAACAAAATAGTACTATATGAGTTAGTCCTCCCACTGTGCAGCACCCCTGCATAGTTGGCAACAGATAAGCCTGTCACAGTCTGGCTAATGCCATGATGATTTTTTTTGTCATGATCTGTTTATTTGGTTGGTCCCACCTTCTTTTGGGTGTAGACTTAGCATTTCTCTATACATTCAGAAATAAGGAGTGAGTGGGGTGGTTTTGGAATCCTGTATTGTGTCATATGTGAAATATAATGGTTTTTCCTACTAATCTGGAGTCTTCTCTTTTCTGTTTTATTTTCCAGGAGCATCCATCTCTTGGGCAGCTCTCTGAAAAATTGATTGACAATAACATCAATGTTATTTTTGCAGTTCAAGGAAGCCAGTTCCATTGGTATAAAGTAGGTTAGAAACCTGATTTCTTTTTCCAATTTTGAAAGCACAATATTTATATTAAAAATTAAAACTGTGCATAAATTATTGTATTTTTCATAGGACCTGTTACCTCTGTTGCCTGGTACTGTTGCAAGACAGATAGAATCACAAGCAGCAAATCTCAATGACTTGGTGGTAGAAGCCTATCAGGTATGATGAGAGTGATAATGTTGTATGACGTATTTGTACAGGGATTTTTCACCTTTCATAGCCTAAAGTTGGAATTTCCAGGATCTTGACTTCTGTCTGAAGTCCACGAGGATAAGTTCCCTACATTTCTGAATGTCCAGGTTGGTGTTGGTAGGTGACACTATCCCACAATAGCTCTCAAATTCCCAGGCTGTCTGGGTCTCAAAGCCAAGAGCTAGCACTTTTTCTTTTCTAAGGATGCTTCTAAATATGCTGTTTGATTCTCTGCACCTGTTGCCATGTAACTTCAAAAGAAATGACTGACTTATTTGAATTTTGGCATCTCAGATCTTTAGTTACAGACCAGACACCACTGTCTAGGCACCATATAAATTCAGAGCAAAAAGCGCAGTATCTAGAGAGTTTTACAGTGTAATTCTTAGAAAATAGACAAGAGGTGGGAATTTACAAGGAAGTAGTTTGACAACAGTGGATATTGTGGTAAGCAGGATTTACACTGCAGAAAGCAGTGTAATGACTCAGGGGTTTGAGGCATGGCAGTGAAGAAAAGTTTTGATAGGGATTTGGGAGAGAACAATGGCAAATGGCTTTGTGAGCTCTTGCCTGGAGTTCTCAACTGAAAGTAATAGTATGGGAAAGAGCATAAAGTTGTTTCCCACAAATGATTGACAGGGAATGGCAGCTTGAAAGTGGAAATTGGCATCTTGATAGTGAATAAGAGATAGCCTGGTAAGAGGGGGCATAAACAGCTTTGAAAATGAAGCCAAGTAGTATACATTTGATGTACTAGAGCACAGAGAGCCCATAGAGCAGCATCAAAATGAACATGATGGGTTAGATGGTTGAATGCTGTTAAGGTGTGCAAGTTACACAAACATGAAGTTGAAAAATCAGTTACAAAGCTATATGCAAGGTATCAACATGTATGACATTATTTTTAATTAGTTGGGCATGGGAGGCTGAAATTATCCATTGTGCTAGGTTAACCATCTAAATCAGGCTATTTGCTTTCAGCAGATTGGCTGTAATGCAGAGCCAAGTCCCATGTCTGTTCCTAGTCAATAGAGTGTGTTTGTGCACATTTTTCTCACTGTCATGTTGGAAAAATTATGCAGAAGGCAAAGGCATTCAAAAGCAGAGGATGTTAGGTGTAATCAAATTGCAGAGAAGTTCTCCTGATATTGTGCTTTCTCTTATAAAACTGAGAAACCTCATTTTGAATATGGAGGTTTGCAGGAAATTGCTGGCAAAAAAATTTTGAAGATAATAGTCCTTTTGTATGCCACTTTTACACTGTCCATCCTAAATTGTATCCCGGTTTTCAGAGCACAGTGCAGGGCAAACATTCAAGGAGAGGAAACGAAAATTTACAAAATAATAATTTAGTTCAATTGAAGATTCTGTGGGACTTTCCTGCTCCGGCCACCCCCAGTTTGCTCTTGCCTTATTTTCATTTTTGTAGGCAGTATCTTCCTTCCCATCCTAAACTTCATTGGATTTGATGCTTTGAGATTTTTATCATAGTTTTAGGGGCTTGTAATATACAAACACATGGTGAACAGGGCTTAAATGTTTTGCTTTCTTGAAAGCAAAAGTACTTAGATAAGAAAATAAATTTAGTGTTAGTGTTTGATGACAGTGGGCCTCTTGGACTCTTCTTCTAGGCAGGGAAACCTTAGGCTTAGTTATGGAAAACCCTGGCTGAAAATCCCTGGCTAAAAAGCCAAAGATGATTCACTAATTTTCAAAAAGTTACTAAGATAAACATGTGTTCGGATTCATGTAATTAAATTTCCATTTGTAGCAGTAAAAATATCCCACTAAACTAATTTTTTAAATACTAATATGCCAGGAATTTTAATAATCTCTTTGTGCAATTTTCAGCTCATAGGTTTGTACAGAGCTTTAATAAATTTTTAAAAGGTCAAGAAGCAATATTCCTTCTTGGAAGGAAACAGGATTTTAGAGCATACAGTAAATACAAGTTACAAAGTAGCTGGCTTTTTCATTATTTTATATTGTAAAAAGCCCTAAGGGGAATCAACCAGTTCTTGACTTACATAGTCCTAGCTGACCCAAATAAATCAGTAAGAATAATCCTAATAGCCTTTTGATCACCCTAAGGTTTGTTCAGAGAAAAGTTTTCCAAGACAGATCCAAAATATCAGAAGTTTATAAAGTGTCAAGTCAATTAGGAACCTTTTCTGCTGGGTAACAATAGTTGTATGTATGTTTACTCTTTTATTTTAAATGTGTGGCTAAAAGGCAGTGTAGTCTCTCAAACAATAAGCAGTTTTTGTTGCGCACAGTTGTTAGAATAGATTTTCAAATTGCCAAAAATACAGCCTCAGAACCATTTTAGAAAAGCTGGAAATGTTTTTATCTGGAAGACGTAATCCTCTTTATCAGAATTACCAGTTCACTGGTTGTATATATTTGGAATGTAATCTGGTCTTTATATGGGAAACAATGCTTTAATTCATTCCTTTATTCACACAGACAAGCTTTCTTCATTTTTAGTCAGACATAGTAGCCGTACTTGGTGTTAGTCACTAATGCATATTATATGTTGAGATGCAATACAACTAAAACTTGTTTTCTGGTTACAGAAACTAATCTCTGAAGTGAAAATTCAAGTGGATAACCAGATCCAAGGTCTTCATTTCAATATCACTGCAATCTGTCCTGATGGAAGTAAAAAAACTGGCATGGAAGGATGTAAAAATGTGGGGTATAATGAAGAAGTATGTTGATAGTTCTCATTCTTCAAGGAACTGGAATACTTATTTTTCTGTTTGGTTGGGTTTCAATGGTATGAAATCCTCTAGGGACTTACTTAAACTGAAAATGGATTTATGTGATTAATGATCACAGACTCTCTATTATTCTCTGGTTTTATTTTTCCTGAATCTTATTTTAATTCTCACTAATCTCATGGAACTAAGGCTCAAAGCTTTTCCTGAAAGCTAACGTCCATTAAAACTCTCCTCCTTTGTCCTCCACTGGGCACAATGGCCATGTTCATTGTGATGAAATCTGTACGTAAAGAGGGTGAAAGATAATCACCCAGTGGAAAAGAATCACTGAAATTTGTGCTCCTTGGGTCTGTACAAGACGCCACCTTTCCCTCTCCTTGCTCTAGTAGTCTTCATGCACACTCAGGGCTATGGATAATTAGTTTATTTTATAAATCAAATTAATAAAATTAGTTATCCCCATTTGGATTGGTGCCACCTACAGAATGAAACAGATTGAAAAACTGGAGCATCATGCACCGTGAAAATGCGTGGGAAGATGTCTGGCTAATATAAAGAACGTGGTTTTCTTCCCAGAACAACTTCCCTGCGCCTTGATATATTTATTTAATTGCTTGGACTAGTAGAGTAATTCATTTAGCTTGCCAGGAAGAGATCTGTGTTTCTGAAGAGCAGGGTCAAGGAGTTCTTTCCTTCTTGACTTGTACATATGTCTCAGCTGATGTGATTTTACTTGTGTCTGTGTGTAGAAATAGCAAAACAAATCAGTAGATTAAATGTGTGAATTTTGAATATGTTCATTTAGATGTATTTTATGCTCTTCTGAATTTTGTCTGCATGACTTGCTGATTACCTTCTACAGTTTAAGGGAGATCTGCTATGTTTTTCTTCTTAAATCATCTCTTTTCCAGTGTTGTTCCCTGTACATGTCATAAGAAATAGGGCTGGAATTTGTTCTGTTTAATGAAAAGAAAAATATTTATATCTGCTTCTTTTTAATAAAAAGCCAAGACAGTTGATTGTAAAAGATTGCATGTGGTCCTAAACCTCTACTGCTGTTGAAAATGAGCCATCCTCAAGAGATTAATTTATTTTAACTGTAAATCCTCCTTTCAGTATTTGTTTACAGGCAAAATGCTTTTCCTTAATTCTCACATTCCTTTCATTGTCTAATCTTCTTCCTTCCTTTTCTTACCAAAACACAAAGTGTATTATATTCTGGAAGAATCCTATGGCCTCTTCAGGGTGCAAAACTAACTTTGGCTATGAGTGAGTGTCAGTGTTCAAGGTGGTGTAATTATTTAGTCGCAATATACTTAATCTTTCTGCTGCTGTGTTCAGACCCATCAAATTTCACAACTCGTATGCAAGACATGATTTGCCTTTCCCTCCCGTCTCCCTGCCACCCCTCCAGTAGTGTGTTGTACATGAAGATGATGTTTTCTAGCAGGGCTCTGTGTTGAATAAAAAACACATTCTCTAGCTGGAGCCTGTCCTCCCCATGTGATACGCACCTGCCATATGAATTAGTTAGTGCATAGCAACACTTTTGCCCCGTAACTGAAGGGAAGAAGTCTCATGAACGGAAAGTGTAGGCAACTCAGGGGTTATGTGTGTAGTGGCACATTTAAGAAACAAGAAGAAGAAAAGCAAAGGGCAAGACAAAGCCTGTGTGCCCCCTCAATACGGCATTAAGAAACGCATGCTTCTGCACAGCATTCTTCTCCTGTTGTCCGTGTAGGCAGCCGCAGCCCCGCTCGCCACAAAGCCACCATTGTCCCCAAGGGCTCGGCTGTTCTCGTGTGGGGGTGCAGCAGGAGAGGGAGACAGCGATGAGAAATGAATGGTCTTAGTCTTTGCGGGTAGTTTCAACCTCATACGTAATCAGTTTCTTAGGTTTTTTCTTTTTTTATTTGGAAATCTTTGTTCTTTGGTGGTAAAGAGTGAAGGTATTTGTTTCTGTTGCGCCCCTTTCTCGCCTTTTCCTCTTGATTGTATTTGCTCTGTGAGGAGGCGAGGAAGAGTTGTTTTCTGACAGCAGGCTAAATAGCCTTAGTGAGAATACCCTGTCAGAAGCCTACCAGTCAAAAAAAAAAAAAAAAAATCGTGAAATACAAGATTGCTATCCAGTGAAAATATCACAGATGTCAGAGCTGCCAAAGAGTTTTGGTAGTGATTGATGCAAACTCTGTGGCAGTCAGCTAACCACCAAAATGATCTGGGGTCCTGTGCCGGGACTCTGGAAAGCCACGGGGGCTGCTGCTGCAGTGGGCGCTACCGGGGTGAGGTCCTGAGGCATGGTGGTGATGGCCATGGTGTGGCCAAGGGATAGGCACTGGGTCTACCCCAAAGCAGCACTTGGTCTGCCCAGGGCCATAGCAAGAGCAGCAAGACTCTCTTGCTCCATTCCCACTGTAGGAAAGGCAAAAATAAGCTGCTGCTAAGGTGCGAGCCATTTCTGTGTTTTAGTAGGAGTAGATAGGGCCATCCAAAAAACCCCTGTGTTTTCTATTTGCACAGACCATTTCTGCAGCAAGAACATTCATTGTAGGTTCTTTTTATGAAGAGTATCTCTTTCTGTTTGTGTATTGTGTTGCTCAATCTAGTCGCAGTTCTCAGCTGAGTATTTCTATAATATACACAGGATGTACGCATTAAATAAGATCAGGAGGATGATGATGGTAATTCTATGACTATTTAACTTGTATTAAACTTGTATTCTGGAACTATGCTTTCTTCACGTGAAATGTAGACTGCTGTCAATCTTCTAATGTTAGGGTTCTAACTGTATTTGTGATGCTTATCATTATTAATATAACATATTTGACAAATGGCCACTGTGTATTTTGCTATTGCACATTCATGCATAACGTAAGATTCTGCTTTATTTATGTGTTAAAAATTTTAAGCAATTTATAGGAAATAATAATGATGTAAAATCTGTCTTTATTTCTTCTTAGGTACTTTTCAATGTATCAGTTACGATGAAAGGATGTGATACAACTGGAGGAAGAAAATATGCAATACTTAAGCCTATTGGTTTCAATGAAACCGCCGTCGTTAATGTGCAGAAAAGCTGTGCCTGTCAGTATGGAGACAGTGCAAGGCACAAAAGAGTATGGGCTGATGAAACTTTTTCTGATGGCAAACAGTCCCATTGCAGTGACAGTAATTGTAGCTCTAATAGAGATACGCTTCCTTCGGAGAGATGCAGACAACACCAGGACCAGCCCATCTGCAGTGGTCAAGGAAATTGCATAGATGGAAAATGTTTCTGCTACAAAAACAAGCTGGGCAAGGTGTATGGCAAGTACTGTGAAATGGATGATTTTTCCTGCCCGTATCACCAGGGAAACTTATGTTCTGGTAAGCTGCAGAGTTTATGTCTGTATTGTGTTTTGTTTTGTTTTCTGAAGCTTATATATATGATGCAGCTGAAAACAATAATATAAGGCTGTCAAGTACAAGAATTGTGTGGGCAGAATTAGTGTGTGAAATGTCCTGAACAGCCTGGTAAGAACTTGTGCTCCTGGGCTTTCTTCACCACAGAGCTATGCACGGTCTTCAAAACTTCAGAACTCCTTTTTAGGGATTTATTGAGTTTTTTCTAAGTTTAGCTATTTTAAGATTTAAATCTCAAACTTCTTCAGAAGTAATGGTATTGTTATCTTGGATAAAACAGTAAAATTATTCCAGTAAGTAAGTTTATACATTTGAATCTAATGAGAATATGAGATACTAAGAGATGAGGAGGAATCGTAACTTTCAGAAGAGGTTTTGATTTTCTAACACCCTAAATCACTCTTGTGAGAGATACAGTGACACTTGATTTCAAATACTGATATATACGCTAACACTGTTCAGAACACCTGCTCCAGAAAGGAGAGTGGAATTGAAACGTAAACAGGGAGAGTTGTTAGAAATTCTTATTCTTTTTGTGGCCTACTTTATATTTTTTAAAGAAAGCATGTAAATGAAAATTGCATATGAACAAGATACAAAACATGTACTTTTAAGTTAGAGTTATTAAGGAAAAATGGGATTGGATCAGTATCGTTACTGTATCTGTACCAGAATATTTTTTTTCCTCTCAGAAGTGATTAAATATTTTAAAATCTATACTGCTGTCCTGCATCCTTCCATTTCACTCTGTACTCACTAATGAGTGAATTGAGGGACCAATTTTTTCGACCACAATTGGATAAATTTAGAGTAATACCATGGGCTTTAATAGAGTTATTTTGGTTTTGCTCTGCTGGTCACTGAACTTTACATAAAATGAAGAGAAATAATGTTACCTAATCCTTTAAATACTTCATTCCAACACAAAGAATTACAGTTCATCTTCTCACTCTTCTTCCCTCCCACCAACCAACTTTGCAAATTTACTGCTTCTTAACCATAAGCAGACCTTTCAAACTTATAAGCTCCTAAAGCCTGAGATGTGGTGCCCTGGTCAGCAGAGGAGACAGGGAGATCTTTGTCTAAGAGGTGCTGGAGACTGTTACCTGTGATGGAGGTAGGTGGTACCTGTCCTAGGGTACCACCAGGGGAACCTGCTGCCTGAGGCTATGGCTGAACAGTGTGCCTCTTCGTGGGATATCTTCCAGTGCAGAGCCTGGCTCTGAGATGTCCTATGATCCCCTTCCCCCCTCCATTTTGCCCAGCCCAGGCAAAAAAAGAGGCAGCCTGTACCTTGGCCTCACTCCCATTTAGGGGATCCCGTCTGTTAGACGGGACTCTCTCCCTGCAGCTGCTCTGTGGATCCCTGGAGCACAATAAGGGCCATCGCGGTGTGTGTGAAAGAAAAAGAGGAGAGGAGAGGAGAGGAGAGGAGAGGAGAGGAGAGGAGAGGAGAGGAGAGGAGAGGAGAGGAGAGGAGAGGAGAGGAGAGGAGAGGAGAGGAGAGGAGAGGAGAGGAGAGGAGAGGGGAGGGGAGGGGAGGGGAGGGGAGGGGAGGGGAGGGGAGGGGAGGGGAGGGGAGGGGAGGGGGGAGGGGAGGGGAGGGGAGAGGAGAGGAGAGGAGAGGAGAGGAGAGGAGAGGAGAGGAGAGGAGAGGAGAGGAGAGGAGAGGAGAGGAGAGGAGAGGAGAGGAGAGGAGAGGAGAGGAGAGGAGAGGAGAGGAGAGGAGAGGAGAGGGAGAGGGAGAGGGAGAGGGAGAGGGAGAGGGAGAGGGAGAGGAGAGGAGAGGAGAGGAGAGGAGAGGAGAAGAGAAAAGAGAAGAGAAGAGAAGAGAAGAGAAGAGAAGAGAAGAGAAGAGAAGAGAAGAGAAGAGAAGAGAAGAGAAGAGAAGAGAAGAGAAGAGAAGAAGAAAAAAGAAAACAAAAGAAAGAAAACCAATCTGGCATGTGCACATGAACTTGGTACTCCTTCCTCCGACGAATCTTGCTGTTTATCTGAATTGAATGCTTTCTTGCTAAAGAGAAGCTTGTTTGTTTAGTTTGCCTGAAGACTGTTTTCCTGGTTATTGTGTAATTTTTAATCACTGCTGCTTTGATCCAAGGCAACAGGGAAAATTCTAGTAAAACGTTTTAGGATGACATCAAGGTAGCAACTTTTGCTCAACTTAACAACAAACAGCAGCCAGAAATATGTATCACGCTGGTAATTTCAGCCCAAATTGTTAACTTAAAAACTAATTAGGAAGTGAAGGTCTAAATTAGCTCTGTTTAATGTAAAGCACCAGCAATACAAACATATGCATATAAAAACTGACTTCCTATGTTTTCATAAAACCATATGATTCACGGCTCTCTGATGTTGCAGGTAATGGTGAATGTGAAGCTGGTAAATGCAAATGCTTTGCTGGCTGGGAAGGTGACCGTTGCCATTGCTCTTTACAATCAGCAAAGCACTGCCTGAATTCAAACGGCCAGATGTGCAGTGGAAGAGGAAAATGTGTATGTGGAAAGTGTGAGTGCACAGATCCAAGAAGCTTTGGCCGTTTGTGTGAATATTGCCCTACTTGTAACAAAGCCTGTGAAGAAAACTGGTACGTTTCTTGTGCTAGATTTGACTTTTTAACTCTATAGTGTTGAAACAAGGAGAAATATTATTGCTTGGCTAGATGTGTGCTCTATTTCTTAGATATTTAGACTGTAGGAAATTGAAACAATTCATACTTGAGACTTTTCTCTATGTAGCTGAGGGGTTCACACTGGCAATTAAGAGAACTGCATGTCCATATCTGTGGTCACCAGTCTGTGTCCAACTTCCAGCTTTCTGAAGTCAAAGGAGGTGTGTCCTAGAGTATCTTTTTTTTCATATATTTATTAAAAGATGGTTCTTCATATGAAATCTTCCAGGTTGGAAATAAAGCCCATGAATTTGGAGTTTTAGTTTACTCAGTTTTAAACCACTTAGTCTTTGCTGTGCTAGATTTAAAGCATGCCATTTTTCCTTACCCTTGTAAAGGAAGAGATAGAGTGGAGGTCGAAATAAGCAGCCCAAGGAGGAGAGAAGCTAGACCAAGCTGTCAGTGGCACACTGGCTGGTGCTGGCTTAAACAGTCAGTGAAGCCCTGTCTTTGGGCACGGCTCTTCTATGCCCTCCCGTCAGCACATGTAATCTTCTGCATCCCACTGTGGCCAAGAGGGTGAGACATCAGCCTTCAGTTAGAAGGGAATTGTCATCAAAACAGAATTGTTGTTTATTTGTATTCATTTGAATTATAGCTCATCTGGTGAATATACTGGAGAGACAAGATGGGCTATGTCTGAAAAGGTGACTGCTAAGACTTCACTAGATAAAATGCAGTTAGCCTTGCTGGCTTACACTTGTTCAAAGTCGCTGTGAAATGCATGCCTTTGATAAATTCAGAAGATGGCATAGCTTCGTTAAAAATTCAGTCAGGGCTTTTTCAGGATCACTTGTGATGTCCATCTTCTGCATGGCTATAAAGTGAAGATGGCAAGACTGGCAGCGCTGCCTCCCACTGTGCTGCTGACCCTCTGAACTGCCCAGCAGCGGGACCTTACGTGGCTTTGTCTTAACGTAGCATCCAAAAAATTATTAACAAAGCTGTGTTTCCTACACCTATCTCTTCCCTTCAGGCCCAGCGTGTATCCCAATGAGACTGATAGTTAAGAAAGACTAGGCCTGAACTAGAGGCTGACAGCTGAAGAAAGGGTGCTGAACCCTTAGCTACACCCCTGAAAAGCACACATCGCAAAATGCAGAGCAGGGGCCAGATGAAGGTGGCACGAAGCCAAAGACATGTTTTACTTTACAACTTCTGGCTAGTTGGTTCTGAGAAGCATCACAGGGATAAAATGCTGAGAGAGCATCACATTACAGAAAAAAAATAAATAAATGTCGCAATGTTTTTACTAACAACAGGAAAGCATTATGTGCAAGCAATACGTCAGCCTGTTTATACAATCTCTTTAAGGGGAGTGCAGAGAAAGACATAGGTTTTTAATTACATTTTTATTTTACAGGAACTGTGTTCAGTGCCATCATTCTAACAATGCATCCCAAGCTAAACTTGACCAGTGCACAACCTCATGCGCTTACCTGCTGCATTATCTTGACCAAACTTCAGGTACGTGACATTTTCTAGGCAATTTTAATAAGAGATGAAAATTGGTTGGGATTCATGTTGAAATCACCACTGTTCCAATGTCTTTCAAAAGTGTGTCATATGATTACAATAACAAAGAAAGAAAGAAGAAGAGAAAAATCACTCATAGCTTCAGGAAAAGTAGAAGATAAATAATAACAGGAAATGTGATTGGCAAGCATTGCTAAATCAGATTTCCCAGCTCCTTGAGAAGTCACATCTAATAATAATGAATCCTTCCTGAGCAATGCTTAAAGAAATATTTCTAAAAATCTGTTATGGCATCCATATGTTTTATTACTTTGGATATGCTTACATTATTTGATATTACCAGAAACAAGGAAGAATGAAGTAGAATGCTTACCTCATGCTCAGTAATGTTTAAGTATTCCTTTCAAGTATAAAAAACTGCACAGTTATGAGGGCCATGGAAGAATAAACATTTTTTTAAATAAAATCTCATAAAGCTTAAGCAGTCCACACTGCAACAAAAATGCAGGTAAATGGTTATCTTTTGTCACTTCACGTTTTTGTACGTCTTTTTATCTTACAGTTGTTCATAAATGAGAAAACTAAGTGCGAATACTTTTCTCATAACTTTAGTATTAATTAAAGGAAAGCTTGCTGTGTGAGAGAGGTTTACCAATGAGGAGAGCACTGGACAAAGATTCAAGGAACCACATTTTCTTTCATATTTTGCCAGTGATCTGCACTGTAATCTTGTGAAGATTAAACTGTCTTGGCCCCATACATCTCTAACTATTCGTCCTCTCTATTTCAGCTATAAAATCACCAGCTTACAGAGAATTTACGGTGGCCAACACAATGAAGCCTGAGTCTTAGTTCTGTAGATTAAAGGAATAATAGTTTCACCATTTTTCTACAGTGGATCTTAATGGGAATTACCTTTTGTGATATGCCCTGCTTTAAAAGCTTTCATATGGCAACTTTTCCCCTTAACTTCCTTACTTTCCCTTAACTTTTATCAGGCTCGTGTTACATTTATGCGACATTACTATGCAGTGGTAGGTTTAACTATGTTTGAGGGATGTGCCTGTTCCATACATTAGGCTTTACACTTGTGTTTTCCTTTCGTTGCAGAATGTTTCTCTGGACGAAGCTACTTTAGAGTCTTTTCCATAATCTTTATAGTTACCTTTCTGATCGGGTTGCTTGTTGTCCTTATCATCAGGCAGATAATTCTGCAGGGGAGTAGCAATAAAGTTAAATCTTCAGCTGATTACAGAGTATCTGCAACAAAGAAGGTAATTGATTTCAGAGCCATCATATTCAGTAATCTTTTTCTTGCACATAAAAGTTAGCTAATTGTTGATAAAAATTGTATCTTCTCCTTCAAGGATAAGATGTTTTTGCCTACTGTTTGTACAAGAACAGTAACATACAGACGTGACAAACCAGAGGAAATAAATATCGACATCAGCAAGTTACGATTAAACGAAACTTTCAAGTGTGAATTCTGAAGACAGTGTGTTTTCTGCAAATGTCTATTTCTGTCATGCTCGACTTTTAAAAAGTTACCTTTTGTACTCTGTCAGAGTCTTGACTGTTGCCATATGGTTTTGTGTCATGCGTTTTGTTGAATACTGTAACAAAGTGACATGTAAGCATATTCACATAATGTGACTATGTTTGAAACTATAGCTGCTGTATTTTTTTATTTTTGAAAGAGAAATGTGCGTTACTACTGTTCAGGAACATTAGTGTTGATGTAGCACTTTAGCATATTCTAATTTATTTAGTTATGGTGTAGAATGTAGATATGAACCGGTCTGACAAAGCACTGATCTCACTCTACATGTAGCTAGTACTGATGTGCTCTATGGGAATGGACAAAAGCTGTGACTGAAATATTAACATTGCTGTATATTATAGCAATAGATAAAACTATTCAAATGCTCTTAAATAGAGTAAACGGTACTTTTATAGTCTTCTCAGTTGACTAAATTCCACTGATTTGTCTGCTTTAGCCTCTTAGCTTCTCCTCATTACTTAATAAAAATGACTGGATTGAATGACAGCTTAGTTACTGGTGTGGATGTACAGCTGTGTGTATATACACACACATGCATGTGCACACACAGAGATAAATTTTTTATATGTAGTTTTTCATATGTTATGATGTCACTTAAAGATAATTTATATCATCTGATGAATAATTTTTAGCTTTTTTACTTGTTTCAACGTAAAAATTTATATATGAATTTTAAAGTATTTGGAAACTGAGTGGCTACAGAAAACGAGAGAGTTCCTCTGTCTAACAGCATAGTCTACATGATGATCACTGCCGGCTGACTTCACCTTTGGAGTCAGCAGCATCAACTCCATTGCAAGCAGATAAATTACAGCAGAGCTGTGTTTGGTTTGCTAGCTACATGTCAGTGTTTTGCCAAATAAGGGCTTTGTTCTTTTCGTATGATGTCAGACATAAGTCTGATTTTACACACATGCTCTTTTTTCCTATGTAAATTAGTTGACAGGATTAGATTTTGTGAATCCTTACATAACCACTTCAATTTTTGTGACTGTGCATTGAGAAATGTGTCCAGTGCGATGTGGAAAAGAACCTGCAATTTGGAAGAAGGTGAGGCAAGCAGGATGCTTTTTCTGAAGATAACACATTCATTGACTTCATAAATGTGGGATCAAATTCTGCCTTCAGAAATGGGCAAAACACTTCCAAACACAGCAGGACCAATATGACCTTATCTAAGAGCAGAATTTGAGCTACAAGGTCAAGCAGAAGCATTTTCTTACCCCTGAACCCGGCTATAGTGGTAGAAGACGTGTTATTGTTGTATGCTAGTTGGAAGAGTTAGCCAACAGTCTGATGTACTAACTTTATGCTGCCAAAACCCCACGAAAATCTCATCAACCTCTAATGCACTAAAATCTTTCTGGTAAAAAAAAAATAATCTCAGAAGAGAGTATTCAGTGTATCACTTTAGCAATATTAATTACTGATAACTAAATGTTGGTCTGTACTGGTCATAGATAAGAGTTACAGAAAGAAAGCAGGACCTTTTTATATGCAGGTTTTAGAAATTAGTATATATTCATGTTTCCTATTCTGTATTTCTTCTGCAAATTCCCACTGAAATCTGAGGAGTATACATGTGAAAGGAAGGCAGGATGCAGAAGAAATGACAAGCATTATGTGTGTGCACAATTAATTTATTGGGTCGTGGATCAAGTGGGGGATCAAGAAAAATAATACAGAGACAGTGGGCTTTCCATTGTCGTGAAAGCTTTAGATTTTAGGGCTTGTTTAAAAAAAAATTGTAAACTCGACTATTAAATGTTTCTAAAGCAGTCTTCAAAGTAGTCCCTGAGCTTTCTACCATACAGGTAAAAGTGTCTCATTGAAAGAAAAGGGGGTTTCCTTACATTGACCCTGACTTCAGTGATAGCTCCACTGTAATATCTTAATTAGAGATTAATTCTGTAATCTATCAAGTATAACTTAAACTTTCATTTTCTTTTAAAACACGTAGAACAATTTTCCTCCTGTGTAAATTAACAGATTCCAAGCCATTGGTTTCAGTGGGATTAAGATAAAAGATCGATAAAGGTTTATCTGCTGTTGGCCTTGTCACAATTTGTTAGTATTAAGTGAGTAGGAAACAAAGTCTCTGGGTATCTGTTTCATTTAACAAAACAAATTAAATTTAAAAGCTCAGCAGAGAGTATCTTGAGTATATAACAAAAGATGTGATTATGTTCTTTAAACAGTGTGATTTTTTTTTTTTTTTTAAGCAAAAAAGATTCCTCAGATGTATTTCCCATAATGGCCCTGAAAGCATTTACTGAAGTGATAGCTAATGTTTTTTCTTTAGAAATTAGTTTTCACTGTTAGGGGGAGTTAAATTACGTGGGTAGAGGACAATGGAGCTGGGTTCTTTGTGGGAGAAAGATCTGAGCTGTAATACCCGTCTTCCACACGCATCACACTGCTACTACTTTTGTTCTGCAGTGCTGCCTGTGAAGGGGCACGGCCAGTATTTCCTTAGCAGACACCTGCCTGAATGTTTAAAATGCTCTGGTCACATAGAGCAGGCTCACAGGACAAATTGCACTGTAAGCTGCTTGCTGTCCTGAGGTTAAAAAAAAAAAATAATAAAACCCAAGATTTTTAAGGGGGGGGGGGGGGAAAGAAAAAAAAGCTTTTTTGCATCTCCCTCATGGTTTTGGTGTATTGTGGAGGAGGCTAGTGAAAAAGAATAAGCTGCTGCTAATGTGACAGGTCAAGGCTTTTAGAAGGCCCATGGGGAGCTTATACAGAGCAGGATCCTTGGGAGGAGGCTTTGTTTCTAGGGATGGAATCAATCCATGAGAAACTCTGGCTTTGCTTGGTACTTGTTTCCCTCTGCCTTTGACCATGTTTTTCAGAAGAGCTGCTGCAAGAGATGAATAGCCCAACAAAAGCCTCACTATTTAGGGAGCTGTGTTCCCTCAGCACATGACCTTAAATGAGAAAGCAGCCTGTAATTCACAAGGAATTTCCTCAGCAATTGCAGGAGGACTCTGCTTCCTATAGTGCTTAATATGGGAGATATTAAACATGAATTAGTTCATATTAGTTTTCAATGTATTGTGCATCAAAGATGCTCGTAAAAATAGGGGAAAAAATATCTAGCCTCAGAATAGAATGTTCTAAACTTCTTAAATAAAACTTCTTATACTAAGCTTCTTCAAAAAATGAAAAAAAGTCAAATAATTCGACTGCATGCCTATACCCAAAAATATACCGGCAGATACTGTTGCATCTCGTCATTAGTTTTGGCAGTTGTTTTTAGATTTGCTCCCACAAACAGAGCATGTTCATGACTTTTCACAGCACATTTGTTAATGTTAAAATTCATATGTATAATTTTCAAATTCTAATATCACTTTTTTTACCTTTAACTGGTTATTTGTCTAACGTTTCAGATATGACATGTTTATGCAATTGAAAAGCATGCATTTTACTTCAGATTTCTTTTAAAGACTGTAAAATGAAGAAATACTATGAATTGATTATTTCCAAGTGTCGTGAGTACGTTACTAACATTGCTACAGAAGTGTGTGGGAAAATAGCTGTTTCATCCAGAAAACGTGCACATGGTATGCAAGGAATTTTCATTGTGCCCAGCTGAAATTCCCTTACGTTCACAAGGAATGTTGAAAGTGAATCTTAAAAAGGAAGGACGTTTGTATAGGCATAGTTTACATTTTATCCATTATTTTCAACTGGATTTATTTTTTCCTCTTTCTGGTGTCATGAAAACCTGCCATGTAAAGTATTCTTCAGACTGCAGTGGAAAAAATTATTTTCCCAGTGTGATGATATATAATATTTGTTTCCTGCTCAGTATGCATACCTAAATATAGAATCATAGAATTGTTTAGGTTGGAAAAGACCTTTAAGATCATCTCAAGTCCAACCGTTAACCTAGCACTGCCAAGTCCACCACTAAACCATGTCCCTAATCATCACATCTACACGTCTTTCAAATACCTCCAGGGATGGGGACTCAACCACTTCCCTGGCAGCCTGTTCCAATGCACATGTGTTGCAAACTGTGGGAGTGAATGTGTGAAGCAGCTTCAAGGAACCCTTACTCCTAAAGTAGCCAGAAGGCCTAGTTATGCCCAAGGCAGAGAGATGCAAGGGTACTGCTGCCTGCGCAGGGACTGGTAGAGGGATGGTGTCCTCAGCAGACACAATGCGTTCTACAGTTCCCAGAATTGGGAATGAACCTACAGCATCTCTACAGAGATGGTGCTCTCTGACCACACTTATCCATTTGTCAGGGCAGGAAACCTCTTCAAAGTAGATTGGCTTGGCAGAGGTGGTACAGTTTCTGTCCTAGGCACTTGGCCACACACTATCCTCAGCACTGCAGGCTTTTTGCATCTTTACTCATCAAAAAATGCGTGCATGTAACATAGCAAGAGACTGCCTGTGCCAGTATGTACTGTAAACCTGGATGCTGCAGACCTCCATTAAAGCTTCACACCAGCCCCAGGATCTCCACCAGCCAGTCTTAAGGAATGTTAAGCTGTAGCTAGGAAAGGACACTTCTCATAGAGGCATTTGTGCTGAGTCAGTGCTGGGTGACGCTTGCTCTGCTCTGACTATGAGTGAAGCGTAGTGCCAGTGTTCTGGCTGTCCATTTGCAAGAGAGGGGAAAGATGTATTTGCTGAGCAGAAATGGAGCAGTAGTTAAGAAGAACACTACTTTTTAATTATGATCTTGACACTGCTCTGATGCACAGACATCTCATGGATCTTGCAGAGAATTGAAATTCATGGAGAGGGAAAAAAGATTAAAATTAGCCAGCGTGGATGCATTTCTATAGCAAGCCAAATCAGTGGGGTTTCACTGAGTGCAAGCCAGCTCAGAATGGTTGGCCTTTTCAGGCGGGGCGAGAAAAAGAAAAAAACTAAAATTAGCAGATTCTTAAGCTTTAGAAATGCTGCTCTGGATTGCATGTTCCCTTTGTTTCCTTTTCTGCACACACTCTTAAAAAAATGGTACCTACTTATTAAAAAAAAAAATTAAAATGTCTGGCATTTGTTAAAATAATGGCTTCTACCCAAATCTTAATATTTTATGCTGATACCTATATTGTGTTTGGGCTGTTTCAATTATATTTTGAACGGAGGTGTTGAAAGATGAAAGATTCTTTTGGGAAGGCATTAGTGT
The DNA here is from genome assembly GCF_965183815.1 of Platalea leucorodia. Classification (NCBI taxonomy): domain Eukaryota; kingdom Metazoa; phylum Chordata; class Aves; order Pelecaniformes; family Threskiornithidae; genus Platalea; species Platalea leucorodia. The sequence continues at coordinate 134,198,804 of NC_138823.1, read as the reverse complement.
TGGATGAATTCACTGTGCTAACATCTTCTTCACTTTTACCTACTACTGCTTCAAAAAATAAAGCTACTTTAAAGTGTCTTATTTAGCAATGGTGTGACAGCTATTAATAATATTACAGTTTTTAACTTTCTATTTAACATATACTACCTTTTGTAAAAAAGTATATACAGATAAATAATGTTTCTCTAGATTTTATGCATAGAGAATGTTAGTAAGGGAAGAGGTTTTAAATAAATTTATAACTTCTTACTGTTCATTTTACATTTTAAATGATACTTTTAAATCACTACTTTTGTTTGTCTGGAAATATACTGAATATTTTATTATTTAAAATAGTATACTTTTATAGCTGTTTATTAATTTCAGTTGACTACTAACTTCTATTTTGATATTTATTAATGAGTTGACACTGTAGTATATTGAGATGTTTATTTTTCTATCAGAGCTGTAACAACTATGACATAGCATTATTTTAATGCAACATCATTGTACTTGCTCTCTAAAAAATAAAATCAATATTTAATCCATATGGATTTTTCATATTTTTAATGTTTAATATGTCTGTGATAAGGAAGAGATGCTCACCTCCTTGTAAAAATATAAAGCACTTTCATTAAGGTGCACAAATGTCTGCAACAGTCTGATTACAGTCATTTTTAAATGGAATAATACTGTGTCGGGAGAGATAAAATACAAAGAATACCATGTTTATCAGACATAGGCAAACAGATGAATGCGCGTTCAGGATGAACTTTGAGGAGGTGGGAAGGAACACAATAGCAGTTAGCAGTTTGGAGGTGCAGCTGGTTTACCTTGCCCAACCCAACTGAAACATGAATGCAGCAGGAGGTGTTAGCACTTTGTAGGGGACAAGAAGGTACTTCTTGTAGAAATATAATCTATAGATTGATAGGTGGTTACAATAGCCTTTCCTCTGCTTTGCTTTGTTGGGTGCTAGAGGAGCTGTTTTTCTGGGAATGGGTAAATCTCTCCGCAGATGCCTCATCTATGCCACTCACTGCAGGCTTAGGTTGCTTTATGAGTACTGGTGAAAACGCATCACTAAATTGGGAAGGTGACGCACGTTCTGTTCTCGAAGAGAATCAATAATAGCATTTGCTTTGCACAATGCCAGAAAATTTCTCATTAAAAGGACTTCAGACATGCTGTGTGTAAGGACATTCAAAGTTTGTGCTGTGAGACCGTGATGCCTCAGTAAGAGACAGCTGTGATGCTAAGACACCTGACAGACATCACTGGTAAAACTAGCTGTTTATGATTCTAACATGATCCAGTTTTTGCTCTGGGGATGAGAGAGCAAGCTAGAATCAAGTGACAACTGATATATGCTCAAGTCATCACATCACTTAGTGTCCAGGACTTAACAATAGAAAAATCTGGGAAAAGGTGTACAGCAAAACTAGAAAGAAAAATAAGTGAATATCACAAGAACAGTCTGTTCATCTTTGTTGCTTCTTCTATCAAAGCAAGGAACATAATCCCAATATACGCCTGATGGGATTGAGGCTGAGAAATTTCCTTTCACAGAGGCAGGAGTCATCACCCTTCGCTGACACACACAGCAAGCACATGCAACCAGTCCTACAAACTAAGAAATAACACATTTTCCTTGAAAGCTCTTTATTGAGGGAACATGAATGTTGTCACCAACTCAGAGTAAACATAAACCTAGATCTGAATTTTAGACATATAACTTAAGCATATAACTTGAGCTACAGACATAAGGCTTCATTTTGCCATTGGATAGTAATCTTGAAACTAATAAGGTCAGTGTTAACACTTAAGTCTCCCATAGACAGTGATCCCAGCACCGAGCTGTGTTGCACACCCTAGATGTTGTGGAATGATGGTAAGTGATCTGCATGAAGTCTGTCTTTTGTCCTATGTCCTGAAATCCAGCGATTAAATCATGCCTATATACCTTAAAATGTCCAGATAATGACAGACAGGGGTTTTGACACTAGTGGCATTGTATTTAGCCAATTTTTATTCACATCCACGAAGTTGTCAGTGAGCGCACAACAGTGTCCTAATTTGGCTCTAATGTAACGCAACTGCTATTTTGTTGCAGATACCATTGACAAGAAAAAGGCTTCCTGCTCAGTCTCTCCAAAGAGGAAAGAAACCTAAGTTACAGCCTCTAAAGCCGGAGGAGGAAACAGATCCTGATTTCAGCCACTTTTTTGACACCAGTCATGTAGGTGCACGCTATTACAGAATTTCTCTCCCTGCATGATTCCCTCTGTGGTAGGTGCAGAGTTTGATCCAATATACAGAGAGGATGGGAGCAGAACACTTCGGCCTTAGGGACAGTTGGTTTGAGCGAAGATCTGAATGTGCATGATGACAACCAAAAGGCAATATTTAGAATTAAGAATAAAAACTTTGTTAACAGACTGATTTTAACTAGTAAGGAGCGGACCTGAAAAGTGGGTGGTTTCTTCTGCTTTCAGGTCTACAACAGAGACAAGAACCTTGGAAATACATTCCTGCTACCCTGGGTTTAAAACCAAACAGTTTAAATGTATTGTATGAATTAAATAAAAAGTCTAGTTTTACAGAAACCCAAGTGGTCTGAAGCTGTGTTTAGAGCACAGGTACTGTCAGTGCGGTGCTGGGGCTTCTGGCTGCTCAGCTTCTGCTTGGGAGTCTTGGGGTGGTTCAAGCTGGGTTGGACAGTACAGAATTCATGCTACCTAGACATAAGCTGCCAGTCTGATTTATTAGCACTAAAGAGGCCGTGACATTATCATCTTCTGGCCCTTCATCCCAGGGAAACAGTGGTGGGTGGCAGAAAGCAGTGTCTTCCTTTTTGCAAACCGTTCTATCATCTACTCAGCCCAGAACATAATATGGCCTCTGATTATTTTCTTGGCCTTGAACTGCATGATTCATGAAGGACAGTTACTGTTTAATAAAGATGAACTGTATGCAAGCTGATAAAACTAAATGATTAACCACAAAAGCATAATATTGCCAAGTTATGTCACATATGCTTATTGAAATCAGTACATGTGATGTATTTCTTTCAGCTTTGCAGCTGAAAGAAGCCGAGTCCCCCTTTTGGGGCCCTAAGCCTCATCCTAAGCCTCTTGTTTATGCCTCGGCAATCTGGAGAGCCCAGGACCTGTTCCTGAGTGGGGTTCCTCTGCTCTCAAAGCCGCTCACAGAAGCAGCCTCTCCCACAAACCCCCTTCTGCCTCTTTAGCCTTTGACCATAACCTTAACACATCCATTCTGAAAGCATCACCGAGGTTGAACTGCTGAGGAGACAGGGGACATAGTGGATAAGTTTTCCACAGAGTTTTTAGACACACCTTCACTTTACTGTGCTTTAGACAAAGCAGAAATTTTAAAGGCTTCTACAACTTAGACGTGGTGCTCTCTACCTAGATTATCTTTGTCTTCAGCAGTGTTTAAGGAGTACAGCTTGTGGTTTGGCTTCTGTCCTTGCATCGTTCTGCAGCTGCGGCCAGGCTCCTGTGCAAAAAAAAAAAAAAAAAAAAAAAAAAAAAAAAAAAAAAGCCAGCTAAAATAAATACTTCCCATCTTTCTCAGCTTCTTGTGCATCTCTCCATATCTAAATTGGGCTATCAGAGAAAATTTTCCTCACTGTGCCTTCTTTGAAAATTGCAGACACTGAATCAGAGGGCTTCATCAGCGAACAGCTGATGAGGAGAGCTTTTTTATTTTGGGGGCAGACAGGAACAAGTTGAAGTCTGCAGTGCAAAGCTAAACAGAGCATCTCCAAACCTGGTCAGATGCAGTCACATTTCTTTGCTCCTTTCCAATGTTAAGAAGTCAGGGCTCTGTCTTGGTGAACTAGCCAGTCCTCAGATACCCTCAGGGATTCTCCTGCTGTAACCTTTAAATCTGATACCCTCACAGCACCCAGAGACGCATTTCCCTTCCAGTACCACTGTTCTGATGACAATTTTTATTATTTGTAAATATTTCTTCATGTATAACTTTATGTGTGTGTGTCTGCATATTCCATCCAAATTAACTTTTCTTCATCATCAAGAAGTCCATCTCTGATTGCTAAATAGTCTGTCAGACCAAACTATATAAATACATGTACTATATAAATACATGTACTGTATAAATACATGTACTGTATATACAGATATAGTCTCACATACCTTTTTTGTACATGTTTAAAATGGGATTCCTCCCCTAACTTCTCATGCTTAGCAGGATCTTCCTTTAAAAATTCTTATACATATACCAGTTTCTGTTAGTGGCTAGGCTGCTATGTTGAAACCACAACTTGAAGCATTCCCCAATGTTCATCTCCTTCAGTCTTTGCGCTTTTATCTTTTTTGGCTGCTGCCTTGCACATTAAACCTAAATCATGGAAGACAGACACAGCACCTTACACAGGGATTCTTGGTTCACAAATCTAATCATGATGTTAAAAATAATAAATGAATATTTCTTTAGCCAATTTATTCCTCATGCCTTTGAAAGTGAGGTCTTGCTTTTTAAAAAGGAAAGAATCATTAGGTCAAAAGAAAGAAAAGATAATGTGTCAGATGATCTTGCAAACCAAAATAAGTGGCATTCTCAGAAAGAATATTTATTGTCATATGACAGACTGAGAGTGTTTCATGCTGTCTAAAATGAAAACCAAGTAGATTAATTTCCAGGGGGGGGGAAAAAAAAAAAAGATAACTTTGGTTTCAACAATTTTGTCCAAGGTTCAATTCTGCGAAATTGCTGGGCCCTTGCGGTTCAGCTAAAGACTGTGTTAGGAGTGAACATGCTGAGCATCTTTGAATATCAAGTCCATAAGATCCCCTTTGAGATCAGATATATAACTGACTAGGAATGTTAATATAACGTGTTATATTCCTTCTTTGAAAAAAATTATATCTTACAGGGCCTGTTTGGCAAGCCAAAACATAAGAAGCTTTATTTATTGTCTTAGCTGATGTTCCCTCTTGGATCACAAAGAATTTATGCAAGCAACTATTATAAAGTATTTTTACATTTTCTATTTATCCCCTTTTCACTCACTGAAAAAATAGTTTGAACTACCTGAAAATAATGCAATATATAATTCATTGTAAATTCCTGTTCTACCCAGGAAAATAAATGGCTGTCAACATCACTTGAAATGTCTTGAAGGAAAGTGTGTTACTGAGTTTAATTGCTATCATTTAAGCTATTTGATACATTTGGTGACCTAGTTCATATGGAATTCAAGTGCTTTTACCTTGCCAAATTTTACTCCCTACTTGGTCAGTACCCAGTTACTACTGCTTCTCTAGGCCAATGCAGGTGCTTGCCAACAAAGTGAAGTCTGCAATGTCCTTTGAACCAGTGAGATAAGGGAACTGTTGTTCTTGAACAAGCTTTGGCCAAGAAGACAGTATTATTATTTTGCTATGATTACAACACCTGGCTTATTGCAGTTTTATTGGATATAAAATGTATAGTCAATTTATACATGGCTACTCCTGAAGCCACCAGTATAATATACCCAAAACCTTGCTAATTCTAAGGATTATCGTATGAGGGACTTGCTTGAAGAATCTGATTTTTTTTGAAATTAGAATCTTTTGAGATGTCCCTTGGAATGATATTTTTCAGATACTTCACTTACCCGGGATGCCTCCCTACAAGGCATTAAAACAGGATTTCATTTATGGTATTCACAAGGAAGGTGAGCGGCACTGTGCCTTCCTTATCTTAGGGACACAGAAGTGACGAGTGCTCTCACAGCACCAGAACCATGTTCTGACAAGAGTACTTACTTTTTATACCAGTCCCCATGAGAACAGCCAGATTTTTTCAGACCTAGAGTCCATCTAGCCCGGTGTAGCTGTCTCCAATAGTGGAAACGAGCTGCCAGGGGAAGTGTAAGCACACTCCAAGTGTATATTACTTCCCTGAGTTTCCCCCAGCCTCCAATCATTTTTCAGCTTAGGGAATTACCTACATCTGATTAGTTTGTTTAATCAGTAACCCTCACTTTCAGGTATGTGCCATTGAACTTACTTTAAAAAAAAAATGCACCGAGGTTGGAACTGCTGCATGAAGGACTGCTTCCTTTTGTTTTGAACCTAGCACTTTGCTCGGTGGCCCATAGCTCCTGCATTCAAGCAGAGCGGACACTGAGCATCAGCCACTGTCTTCTATAGAACTTGTCCTGTCTCCCCAAGTCACCTTTCCCAGGCTGCAGAGTCCAAGCATACACGGTCATTCTTTATACTGAAGCCTTTCCTTATCTTTGATCATCTTTACTGCCCTTTTCTGATCCTTTCCTATCAATCACTGGCATCCTCCTTTCCTTCCTTAAGGATGAGGGGAAGAGAGCTATTTTCAAGATTCAGAATGTAGATGAACCACCTATTTACATAGGGACATACTGATGTGAGTCTTTTCCTATTCCTTTTATAATGCTTCCTAACATTTGTATGACTTCACTTGATACAGAATTTTCATGTCTTTCTCCTTAACAGAGGTCTTATACTGAATTACTGTCCTACCATGTTTAGCTCTGAAACCACTGAATGAAGGATAGCTGATCAGTCACAGCTTTCTTGAATGCAAATGCTAGCAGTTTGGTTCCCCTGTGGTTCAAGCAGAACCTCCCTCTCTTCGTCATAGCTTCTGCTTAGTCTGCAAGTAGAACCATTCCTAGTGAAGCAGAAATCTCCCCCAGATACCACCCTTCTAGCATTACAGCTCTGCCTTTCTACTTCTCTCTCCAGTCCTGTACAGGGTACAGTCAATGTGTCAGAGAAAGCTCCCACCAAAGTCCTGGTCTCCAGCTTTTTTTCAGAGCAAAAATTTTTTGCCTCCAGAATTTCCTACCTTCCCTCTTCTTTATGTGGCTGACGGTCACCTGAATACTGCCGGCTGCAACCCCCTGCCTCTGAGGTTTACCAGCATTGCACTAAGTAGGCAAATTGTGAGTTTGTCTGTATGTCTGAACCCCCATGCATCTGTTTGCTGGATGAGAGCAACTTCGCCCTCTTCCCTTCCTGCTGGACATCCTAATACCAGAAGGGCACTTGCACTAAGAAAGGGCACATATATACAATCCAGCTAAGAGAAACCTGTTACTGTAGTCATGTTTCCTTTCACTTGCCAGTACGACATTCCTGGATATCTCCTCTTTCAGCCTAGGTCTCACCAGAAGTGAATTGCTTTTTTGAAGACTAAACTTCTCAGCAATCTCAGTGTTTCCTCAATTAACATCTCCATTAGCCCACTTTCCTCTGGATGAGCTATCGTACCCTGATATCCACACACACATATGCTGGCTTCCCCACAGGGGAAGCACTCATATAAGTCTCCCTCTGTCCCTGCAGGAAAAGTACTTCTAGTGTTCTTCCTTCCTTTCATCTTTCTGAATAAGTGCAAGAAGGATTCCCAAAGCAGTCTCTTTTGCCAGCTGCTTCTTCTTCCATTAACTTACCATCGCACAAAAACCAGAAAGCCACTAACTTCTTCTGCTCCTATCAGCCTACAAGAGCAAAAAATCTTGTCCAGCCACTTAATTCTAGACTCTTACTCACTCTGTGCGAGGGCTGGCCTTAACTGAGGAAGGCATCCTTGCCTTGCCTCTGGCTTTATACCTGTGGCTGGCTGGCCTCCTCTGACTCACGCCCCTCCAAACTCTTCCAGGACTGGCTTGCTGTCCTTGAATGCCCTTGTTTGGCTACTTGATTGGCTAATTAGCACCTTGGCTCTACACAGAGGGTTCTTGAAAAGAGAAAATTTCTTAAATGGGATATTGAATTAGTCCTACAACCTGCAGAGTGGTAAGAGGGATGTGGAAACAAATTTTATTTAAGGAGATGGTAAGATTTACAACTGAAAAGATTGCAATACTTTTAATTTTCCTATAACAGAACTAAGTTCTTTAGTTCCTAGCTCAGCTTATTACTGCTTGTTAGCTTTTCTACCTACTAGCCAGTCCACAACTTCCCACAATAGGGAAGGTACCTATAACATCACAACAGTTGCTCAGCAAATCTGCTACCTCCTGGCTAAACTTCTCTGTCCATTCCCCATGCTTCATAGCAGAGCTCCTTCAGCATCTAAGCCTGTTTTCCTGTGCATTGATTCTGAATCCTTTGGGATCTATCCCTTCTTATCTTCAGAACTTCTGCAAAAGTATTCTTGGGGGAGGGGGAGAACAAAAAAAAACCCAACCTTAATCTGTGGTTGGGTAACTTAGATTCAAACTTGGTAGATCTTAAAGAAAGGGTCTAGAAGTCTGAGAAGGTTTCAAGGTTTAGGGGCCAGAGTTAAGGGATTATGCCTGCATAACATAGAAGATGGAGTTTTTATATATGCGCCCTAAACTGTACTGCTGTAAGTTATATTATCTGATAACCAGATCATTTGGTAAGTGAGGCTCCCTGAATTATAAGATGAATTTTTAATTAATTAATTGCAACTATAGCAATGGGAAGGACTGTTTCTAAAACAAAAATTAAAATGAGACAGAAACAAGAGTGCCTCTGAAAACAGTTAAAACAAGGATTATCATGTCCTCTACTATAGTGACTGTCACCTTAAAATGGTCTTTTGGGAGTGGGAAATCATTATTTCACTCCTAGGCTTTGTTCAAAGTCTAAAGTTCCGAACTTAAAAATTTTGGCAGAGATTCCTACGACTTTTGGCACAGCACAGGCCCAAATGCACTCCTACATTTGTTGAATCCCAAGAAGTGGAAAATTAAAAAACAAGAAAAGACTACTGGGATAACTCTGAAAGTAAGAGTCAGCACGGTGGAAATCTATTAAGATATTTTCCACAGTATGAATCTCTAAGGCTTTTCCACATGGGATGAGTATTTGGATTAAGGTAGATATCTTGACAGGCTGGAGGAATGGGCCAACAGGAGCCTCATGAAATTCATCAAGGGCAAATGCCAAGTCCTGCACCTGGGGCAGACTAACCCCTTGTGCTGATCCAGGCCAAGGTCTGCCTGGTTGGGGAGCAGTTCTGCTGGAAAGCATCTGGGAGTCCTGGTGGATACAAGCTGAATGTGAGACAGCAGGGAGTTCTGGCAGCAAAGCAAGCCAACAGCCTCCTGGGCTGTATTAACAGGAGCATAGCAAGTAAAATGATGGAAGCGATTGTCCCCCTTTACTTAGCACTCATTGGACCACATCTAGATATTGCATCCACTTTTGGGGTCTCAGTACAAGACAGACATTGAGAACCTTGAGCAAGTTCAGTGGGGGGCTACCGAGACAGTTGGGGTTGCAGCACTTGCCCACTGAGAAGAGGCCGAGGGAGATAGGCTTGTTCAGCCTGGAGAAGAGATGACTTCAGGGGACCAAAGAGCAGCCTGCCAGGGCCTATGGGGAGGTTGTCAAGAAGATGGAGCCAGCCTCTTCACCAAGGTCCATGGTGAGATAATGGATGTAAGTTGCAACAGGAAACTTAGACTGGATATAATGAAAAATGTTCATTCTGAGGGTAATTAAGCATTGGAAGAGGTTACTCAGAGAAGCTGTGGGGTCTCTGTCCTTCAGTGTTTTCAAAACCCAGCTGGACAAAGTCCTGAGCAAACCCATCTGATGTAGTGTTGACTCTCCTTTGAACAGGAGGTTGGACTAGAGACCTCACAAGGTCCCTTCCAACCTGAATAGGTCTGTGAGTCTGTGATAAATGTGGAGCCTGGTTAACTCCCAAGTAGACATTGTTGTTCCCTTCCGTATTACCTGCATTTACTTCAAGAGGCTTGCTGTATGCAAGTGGTAAGCAGTACTGCTAGCAATGGTTTATTAAGAACCTGCTGGGAAGGAAAAGCTGTGATTTTCAAACTCCTTTACAAAGCAAACAGATCTTCTTCATTGAAGAAATAGCTATATAAGGAAACTCAGTACAGTGAAATTTATAGCATATGTTGATTTTTGAATGTGTATTTCTCATCTGGCCACAGAAGAGTTTTGCCATCTAAAGCAAAGGACCATATTCTGCTCTGAGGCATATACAAATCCCCTTAGCTTCAATGGGAATAGCATATACATAGCTGAGGGCATGGTTTGGCCCATGGTCAATAGCCTCCTAAAAGCTTTTTCCTACATTTTTTTTCTTGCAGTATTCATCTTTTTCCTTTCCAAAGGTTCTGATGTCATTCCTGTTGCCACAGTTATAGAGTTCAATTTAGTTGGAACATCTTTGAAGTCTAATTAGATTTCTTGAGAAAGACCATGGGTAATCTGAAATACAAATTCACAAGGTTGCTTCAGGCCAAAAGTGTCACACAGCAATATTAGATCAAATATTATGCAATTGTTCTGTAATTCATGCTCTCTTCCCACTCATGAGTTGGATTTGAAAAGCTTGTAGAATATATATGACATATCAGAGAAGTGCCAAATGTTCCTCATATAGTCCATTCTCACATATCCTATGGAAAATGTCCTTTCACACAATCTTCTCTTTCCCACATTAAGCTGAAGATTGTCCATTACACCAGGGTAACATCATCCATGTCCATGAAGTTGCAAAACATAACTTGGTTCACTGCAATTTAGAAATACTGTGAAGGGTATTGATAATTTATAGGGAATTTAAAGGGAATATATTGCACATGTATGAGAAACTTCACAACAGACTGACATCCACTGTATGTCAGCAAAGCATGGAGTACCAGTGTAGAAAATTTTCTATACAGTGTCAACATTGGGCAGAAGTGGAGACTGCCACAAGGCATCAGAGAACGACAACACAGGACAAGATGTGCTTAGGCCTTACCTTGCCTGGGCCGGCTCCACAGACAGGATAGCTCCTGTGACTTTCCCAATGAAAGCCTCAATTGTACATGAGATCTGTTCCGACTGCAGCGTCCAAGGCCAGGTACAGACTGCATCCACAGAGCTAGCAAGATAAAATATTATAAAATAAACACAGCTGGCATCTATGCCCTTTTTCTAGATATGCATAAGTAATTATGCAGAATTATTCACATATGACTATAAGAACTTGAAAATTGAACCTTACAGCCATTCTGAACCAGTGCTGGCCTTGTCCGTCTGCCACAGTGTTTGCGGTGGGTGTGAAATCAGGTCTGATTTGCCTTTGGAGGAAGGGGCAGAGGGCAGGGAGAGGAGGGGATGAGATTACACACACACATGCCCATGCTTTACTCGGGTGGCCCCTCACAAGGCTCACTGGGAAGTGCTGGGGACTGGAGAGAGACGCTGTATCCCATCTCCTAGCATCTCATCGCTTCCCTCATGCCCAGCAAGTGCGTGCCTCGGCTTTGCAGCACAGCAAGGAACGCAGATGGACTGCTCTTACACTACAGCAACTTCTTGTTTACAACTGCAACATTTTCAGCCCAGAAGATCCTGAAGTTTATTTACAAACTCTAAGTTAAAATTTACTCTTAGTAACTTACTGTTAAGCCATATTCTGTCTTCAGTGGAATAACGACAGCGAAGCTTGTGTCAGGCTTGTCCCAAGACGTGATTGTCTCCATGGGCTGAGCTCAGCCATGTTCATCTTGAAACACCACAGCCACCTAACACAGCCGAACACTGCTGCGCTTGAGGAGGGGGTGCTATAAAGAAAGGCTCTCCTGGCTGAATTGCTGCAAGAATTTAACTAGAGAGATTGCAATGCCACAAGATGAAATATCAGTGACACACTGGCCTTAACAGTTCAGCAGCTGAGCAGAGAGCAAGGCACTTCTGTGCTAGTGGCAAGTGCTTGGTTCATGTCTCCTCAGCACTGCCCCCACTGCTCTGCCAGGGACGGGGACCCCAGGGCCATCTCATCCCAAACCCTCACTTTCCTTGGAGGTTTCTCACTGAGGCACCAAGCAGGCATGACCCTGTTAAGATATTAGGAGATTGTAGCCCAGGGTTGTATGGCCACACGTCGTTACTAACACACCAAAACAGACTAGGAAAAAACAGTTGAGTTTTCCAAAAACCTTGAACCGATACAATTGAAACCATAAAATGGGTATGCGTGTTGCTCAAGGTCATACAGAATTGTTTTTTCTTTTTTGTTTGTTTGCTTATTTGTTCTTACCCCTCTGGGCATCTGTAATATTGCCTAAACTACCGGGTTGCAGCAGTAACATTTTTCTTATTAAATTTGGATCCTAAGGGGAAAACTCTTCTCATAAATTTTTGAGGTGAAAACAACTGCAGGGGTGGCTATAACTGAGGGAGAGAGTTAAGCCCTTAACTGCTGACTAATAGTTTATAAAAAAATAGAGTTTGTCAGGGAAAAGTATGATTATGAGAAAGCTTAATTCACTGTCAAATATTTTATTGCATTTCAGAATCAAATTGCGAGCTCCAAGCTATTTTAAATATTAAATAGAGGAATATAACAGTGAGATTCTATAAACAAGGCAAAATGTAATGCACTCACGATATCTTTAGGAAGGCACTCTAATACTACAGCAGTGAAGGTAGATTGATTTCATAGAGAAATAAAAGGAAAAGACACTAGATATGTGTGTATTTTTATTAATGGTTTTCTTTTCCTGTCAAAAAATGGATTGATTGACAGTCTAAAGTGAAACTGCAATAATGTTGATATTTCGAAGGAAAAAAAAATGAAGATTCCTCAACCTGGTGTTAATTTCTCATTTTATGTAATAAAAATGTCAGGAATGAGGCTAAAGAAAAGTAGTGTTGAGCTTAACTTAACTTTTGCATCAGTGCCTTCTCTGATGGTTTGAGATTGCTTTTTAACTTGTTTAACAAACAAGGAGAAAGGCAGAAGTCCTAGATTAAGACACAAACTGAATAATGCCCAAAAATATGCATTATTAGCTTGATTTGTAAAAGATATATTTCTATAGCTCCAATAAAACGTTCTTTAAAATAAATTCTAAACTAATGCATATTCATTTAATCTTCCTTGAAATTCAAGACATAATACAGTATATACTTGTAGGAATTTGAACTAACAAAAAATAGGGTTGCAATTAACTTTGCAATGTTTTAATTAAATGTTTAAATGTTTCCTTTAAAAAGGAAAAAGAACACTTTTAACTTTTTTTTTCTTACAACTTAATCCCTACTAACCTGGGAACAACAGACACAAACCACTCCTGAGACCAATGTTCTCCATATTGGCAAGGTGCAGGTTCTGATGTTTGCATTGTTCACTTTGCATCAGGATAGTAAAAGGGTGAAATCTGGCAGGACTTAAATCAATAGCAGATTTCTTATGTCAATAACACTGTGCTTTCATCAAGTTGACAAGAAACTCAATGTTGCAACCCAGGAAGGTAGCCACCTTAAGGACAGCTCATACTGGTTTCCTTTGCACTGTTCTGTCACTGGTGTCAGAAGAGTTCCTTGTGCCTCCAGCCAGGACATATGGGTTGTTCACGTATAAACTGTAGCACAGACGTGTCTTTTTGCCGTTGCAGGAAAGGCAACAGCAGTGTGCCATGAGTAAGGCTGTCTCCCCTCCTAGGGAGCTACTTGGCTTGTTTCAGGTGGACGTGTGTCGTTTGGGTGACCAGGAGAACATGGCTTCAGAGCAAAACACGAAAGGCACCAGCTTGCCAGTACAGATGCACTCATAAACTTCCTATGGATGCCATATTTACATCCCACAAAGCTATCACACATCTAAGTCTCCATGTGACAGATTAGCACACCACAAAAAATATTAACAAGGCCAAACATATTGCCCAACACTTCTGTTTTAGAGCATATTCCAAGTCTTAATCCATAGTCATAATCCTTTTCTTAGGCAGTGGTAGGAGACCTGCGGTGTATTTCTCCTAGTGGACTCATGGCCATGAAAGTTACATTCAACTGTTACTTTTTCAACAGGTAATAACTCAGATAGTTAAGGAAAAATGAACTATTAAAGCATTAAAAACCCAGATTCATCCAAACATCATTCTAATGTTACTCTAAATGCCATTTATATAACTGGAGTTATGCCATAATGAATCAGGACTCAAAGCTATGCACTGTAAACCGATGGTTGTAACCAAATATAAGCTTTAATTCACATGAAGGGATCTGTTGCTGTTTGTGGGTTGTGGCATCAGTAAAACTCTGAGAATAAATTATGGGCCTACAGTATATTTATTCTATGGGCTGTATTCTCTTGACAATTGCTTTAAATTCTTTGTGAGAAATAAGCACTGAATATACAGAATGGAAGGCTTTTATCCACAAAACTTTAATTTCAGAGACACCAAAAAAATGCTGATTTTGCCTGTGGATTCAGTACGTCCAAATAACTCCATGTGTACCTTTAATTCCATTCAAAGTGGGGTTATTATACTGCAGGAGCAGCCAAGATCCTGGTTACTCACCCGTTGTGCCGTGGGCAACACAAGCCCCAAACAAAAAGACAGTCCCCTCCCTGAGCATCCATCGAAGACAGGATGATCCGTTTGGGATGCTGTAGACAGGAGGAACATTGGTTTGGGGGCATTTGGTGGGTGCCATAGCGTGACAGGGTGGGAATCCGCTCTCCATCATTTGGTAGGGCCATGCAGATGGGCACAGATGCATGTGGAACAGCGCAGGGGCAGGAGGGTAGAGGGCTGGGTAGGACCCACCCATCCAAAAACCCCCTAGTTGGACCTCTCTGACCTATCATGCTTTCCTCCCCACTTTCTGTAGCAGCTGGTTTATAAACCAGGAGGGGGATGACAGCAGCCTAGCAGTGCCAGGGGGCTGGGGTCAGCAAGGGCCAGCTCAGGAGGAGCACCGCAGCAGAATCCCAACCCCAGCTCAGGATTTGAGCACTATGACCAGTGCCCCATCATCACAGCCCCTTTGCTCAGCAGCAGCAGTGTCCTCTCTATCATACTCCTCTTCACCTCTTTTTCTGCATTTTAAATGCTCTGAGGAGAAAGAATTAGGATCCTTAACTCATATGCCTTCTATGGAATAGCCAACTTGTGTGCTAGAGGTGCCAGGACTTCTCTTCTCCTTACAGAAAAGTGATCTCTTCCGTTATGCTCATGCCTTGGGTTTGTGTAGGAGTCTTCGGTAATATTAAGTACAGGCTTTTTCTCAGTTTCATCCAGTGGTTTTAGGTCTCAGGGGTACTACTCCTTTTCCCTGTCAAGGGGATCCCTCCTCCACACATGAACTGGTCAGCTAGTCATACAAATACTGTTTATTCTTCTGTTTTTGAATTATGCCTATTAAAGAATTTGCTTCGCTGCGAGAGCAGCGTCCCTGGGATTTGGAACTGGCCACATGCCACCATTTCCACATGGAGCTACTCTCAGCCTTTCCATCGTGGCTTTGTGCTTCTACAGCCTTCACAGGCATTGTTATTTATTTATTTCCTCTTTTTTTGATGTGCATCTGAAACTAGGCATCTGGTTGTGCCTTTCAAACTTTAAAACAAGTTAAAAAAGCATGAGTCGTGGATCTGATGAAGCCTGGTTGCTCTCCATCCACCAAAAGCTTCCCCATCATTCCCTGATAACCCCAGCACCCTCTTTCATGTCCCTGTTTATTTGGTTGGCAGACCAGAGGTTGAAGCAACGCATGCGCCGATTGGCAGGCTGGTGTGCCAACAGGCCAGAAACAGCCAGCTTTCAGAAGGGTAAGGGGGCACTGATGTTTCCATGTCTTGTATCCCCAGGTACCATTTTATTCCACCCCAAACTGGGATAAATTTCTACCTTTAAGAACTGTAAGCTGCTGTTGTCTTTCAGAAGTTATTAAAGGCAAGTGGCCAACTGAAAAATTATGTGATCGTGCAAATCTCTCTTTCTCCTGTTTTTTTTTTATTGTTATTTTTTAGAAAACCACAATAAAAGTTAAATCAGCAGTTCTTAAGCTTTTTTCTGTGGTTGCTTTGGGCAAACAATGGTGCCCACCCACTTTGCAGTTGTCACCGGGTTTGTATCTCCCCATGAAAAAACAGTCAAAATCACAGCTGAAAATAGAGTTGGGGAGGAGTGGTCCCATATGAGCAATAGGCTGCCAGTAAAGCCTATTAAAGGGACACTGCTGTTGTTGCTGTGTATTATTGATGTACTACCAAGACTGAATATCAGCCTTATATGACTGCTTTTTTCTTGAAATACTACTTGGGTAACAAGCAACGTATCTCACTGGAGGCAAATATCATATGTCATAGCCTTCCATGCTATGACTTACAGAAATCTTCCTCCCTTTTCCTCAAGGGAGCAAAAAAGGTGTGGATCCAAAGAATATCAGCAAGAAAAAAAATCAAGTAATTACAGTACACTTGACACCATGAAACAGAGGCCTTGAAACAAAATAGGCAATGAGGTTCCAAAAAGCTCAACTGGGAAATTAGGGACACTTCCATAATTTCAATGTTTAGACCTATTAATTGTAATTTATTTTTAAAACAATAAGTAGCTGATCAGGAAGCCTAATTTCATTTAACAAAATGAGCCTTTATACTTCTACATTTTCAGCCATTTTACTTTTTTTCTTTTTTTCACGAATTTCAAGCCAGTGGAGCTGCATAAACAGCAGGCAAAGCAAAGTTCAGTGTTGTGACAATTGCTCAAATAGTTGTTTTCGTTGATTGATCTATTAAAGTACTAGTGTTTGTGGGACATCATAAATTGCGCAATGACAAACTGTATGACTTTGGTTTTCTAGTTTGGTTTATTATACTGTAAATAACTCACTTGCATCTGAATTGATTTGTTTATTCACTTGCATCTGAAGAAAAAAAACGACCCAGTTTTGCAATAGTTAAATAGAGCAATTGTGCCATCCAGTGGCTAGCTGGGCTAACTCATGCCTTCTCCTTCCACATGATCATTTGGTATTTCTTGTTTCTTATTCAAAAAATAGGTAACCATTGCAATGTACAATGTTCACTCCATTGCTGCATCCCATTAATATATGTAATAAAAATGTTAATTCTATTCACACTTTTTTTCTAATATCCTACTCAAACTGAAGGCCCAAAAGAGAAGAAAGATGTGCCATATATCCTTCTGGATCAGAGATAAGTTACAGGTTACTACACATCCTATCATCAAATGTCATGGACCATTGACAACAGTGAGCCAAGAAAAACATAGCTCTTGACTCAGCTTGTCTATTGTGCCCATGGACCATGGCAGAACCTTTGATGAAGTGTTCCCAATATAACTTTTTGTAATAACAACCGTAATTGAGTTTATAAACTGGTTCGTGAAACATCTCTGTGACTGTTTGAAAGAAAGAGTCATAGCGGGCAGATAATACGACAAAATAGTCCTACAGCATGATTACATTCTTATCTGATCAGTCTCACTCATTTCACCACCATAGTTTCTAAAGCAATTCTCTGGAGCACAAGGTGAGATCTGGTCTTTGTTGCCTGACTCTTACTTATCAGTCTTACTTCAATCCCTGTGAAAGTTACGGAACGGATCTTCCTGGGGGCCATCATGAGTCAAATGAAGCCAACACAGCTTCACCAAGGGCGGATCGTGCCTGACAAATCTGGTGGCCTTCTATGATAAAGTGACCTGCTTGGCTGACATTGGGCCAGCAGTGGACGTTGTGTACCTGGGCTTCTCCAAGGCTTTCGATACGGTTCCCCATGGCCTCCTCCTGCAGAAATTGATGCGCTATGGCCTAGACAAGTAGTCTAGTGCAGTGGATGAGGAACTGGCTGGTGGGACGCACTCAAAGGGTGGTGGTAAATGGCTCTTTTTCAAACTGGCAACCTGTCACAAGTGGGGTCCCCCAGGGATCGATATTGGGCCCAACGCTATTCAATACTATTCAATATCTTCATAAGTGATCTGGATAACGGGATCAAGTGTAGCTTGATGAAGTTTGCAGATGACACCAAATTGAGTGGGGAAGCAGACACTCTGGAAAGAAGAGTCACTCTGCAGGAAGATCTGGATAGGCTGGAAGAGTGGGCTGACAAGAACCTTATGAAGTTCAACAAAGACAAGTGTAAGGTCTTGCACCTGGGAAAACATAATCCAGGAGTGCAGCTCAGACTGGGATCCCTCTGGCTAGAGAGCAGCTCCGTGGAAAGGGACCTGGGGATCCTGGTGGACAGGAAGCTCAACATGAGTGAACAGTGTGCCACTGCGGCCAAGAAGGCCAATAGGATGCTGGGTTGCATCAAAAAGGGCATCACCAGCAGAGATAAAGAAGTCATTACCCCTCTCTACTCAGAGCTTGTCAGGCCACACCTGGAATACTGTGTACACTTCTGGTCCCCCTTATACAAAAAAGATGTGGACAGGCTGGAGGGGGTCCAGAGAAGGGCCACCAAGATGATCGAGGGTCTGGGAAGCCTGCCGTATGAGGATAGGCTGCGAGAAGTGGGTTTGTTCAGCCTTGAGAAAAGAAGGCTTAGAGGTGATCTCATCACCATGTACCAGTACTTAAAGGGGAGCTACAAAGAAGATGGAGACTCCCTTTTTACAAGGTGTCACATGGTGAGGACAAGGGGTACTGGGTACAAGTTACTCCCAGGGAGATTCCAACTGGACACAAGAGGTAAATTTTTCACAATGAGAACAGTCAATCATTGGAATAATCTCCCCAGGGAAGTGGTTGACTCTGCTATGCTGAACACGTTTAAGACTCAGCTGGACATGGTGCTGGGCCATCTCGTCTAGACTGTGTTCTTGCCTAGAAAGGTTGGACCAGATGATCCTTGAGGTCCCTTCTAACCTTGTATTGTATGATTCTATGATTCTATGAGTCTGTACTGAGTAGAATGGGAAATGTGGGCATGAGTCACAACTTGAAAAGGTTTCCTCATTTCCAAACCAAAGCCTACTGTGATCACTTCTGAGGAAGAAGGACCTTCCTGATTGCAATGTTTTGTTGGTGAATCATAAGCCTGTTTGGGGGGAAAGCTTCATTGCGCAATTTAACTTTCTGGCATCCATGTGAAGCCTCCAATTTGGACAAAAGCAACACGTGGGAAAGAAAAAAACAAGCAGAAGGTGCTCAGCAGACGGGAAATGCAAGAGAAGAGACTCGGACATGTATAATGCTACACAGTTGCTACAGTGTTGAAGAAGCGGAACGGAGTCTGATGGACTATTCTGGCTCCTTTTCCTGCTCCTGTGTTTTGAGACCTTCTATTGCCCTGAAACAATAGCTTTGTGCAGACGAAGCTGCACATCCGAGGGACTGTCACCTGGAGAAAAAGTGCATCGTTCAAACCGAGTGGAGGCCTCATGTCATGGGTACGGCTCACAAAGGGAAACCGCACAGTCCCAGCATAGTTAGAGCTTGGTTCTCATACAAGAGCCCTGTGCTTTCATGACCCTGGCAGCAAAGGAGAGGAGAATGCCCAGCCACCTCCCTCTTAACAGACAGACTGTCTGTTTACTTTCACTTGGGTTTAATCGTAGCTTTTCAGCTTCTTGGGCTCTGCACACGCTCTAGCTGTGGAGTCCTTCCAGGAGCAGCATAAAAACGCATTGTGACCCCACACAAAGCACCCTACTGCAGGTACAGCAGCCAATCCAGCCCACATTCTGGCATGTCCTCCCCATCTCCCTTCTCCACGGCATTCCCAACATAGTTGTGACTCACTATATCTCAGTGTGATTCCTCGAGGATTAAGTAATTCCCAACATATTTTCTTGAACACAGGCAGCAACTTCCCCTATGCCAAGAAGGACTTCCAGGGAAATCTCTGTGTAATTGTGTCCTGCCTTTCGGTGACATGAATCACTGCACATCGGTGCCTTATGTAGTCAGCCATGCTGCGATATGAGAGACTAGTTAACACGCTGATAATCCTTTTGCTACAGAGACATGGGAAGGCTCTCCCACAAGGAAACTCTTCGATCAAAACAAAATTGTATCTTGGCCTGAAGTTTAGAAGTTGGCTAGAGATTTAGAGAGTGTCTTGATTCCTAGAGGGCCAATCTAAAAAACAACTTTTCTCCTGGCAAAACCCCAGCAATTTCAAGGCTTCTTAAAAATGAGGCAGCAAAATCACTGGTCACTTTTGAAAGTGAGTTGTTTGAGGTACTTTGTCCCTGACGCACACAGCTCACATTTACAAAACAGTGTTAGTTCTCACCATACCTCCACACCTGGAAAGAACATTCATACTATTATTTTTATTTTAGGTATCACCAGTTCTTCAAAAATGGTGGGGGGGAGGGAGAGAGAGAGAGAGAGAGAGACTTTATATATAATATATACTATATTATGTATAGCTTGTTTATTTTATGTTATGCTATGTAATGCTATGTTGTATCATATGTTACATTGTATTATGTTATGTTATGCTATGTTTATTATATTATTTACAATATATACAAATCTATTTTTAGAATAGAGATGAATAACAGCTAAATGCAGAAGTTCTCTGTTAGTTGATTTCTTTCTTTTCTAAATTGTTATAAAAAACTAATGCATTTAAAAAAAAAACCCACAACCTAGCATCGAAAGGTCAGGAGGTATGGAGAATCAAGAACTTCCCAAGCCAAATTTTTCTCACCTCCTCACGGGTGAAAGTCTAAGGAGACCAAATGATAATTTTGAATATTCGTGAAAAAAAAAAAAAAGAAAAAAAAATCCTCCCCAAGAGCAAGACCCAGCCTCCTGAGGCAGATCAAGAATTCACTGTTCTGGGGCCCTTTGAAGAAGGAAAGTGCTGACAGTTGCCACTATTTCGCTCCCACTGAGCGTGTGTCTGCTGGGCAGACGTCTGCCGCCCCTCCTGCATGGATCCCATTGATCAAATCCAGCTGAAGTTGGGGCCAGGTGTGGATACAGATTTGTGGCTGAGATCAGCATTGCTGTGATGACCGTGGTTCAGATCAAAAGAGAAAAATGTTCAGTTTGAGCCCTCTTGAAGAAACATTATTGAATTTTTACTGAAGAATTTTTACTGAATAGATGACCTAATGTGCTCTGGGAAAGCTTAACAGTTTCTTACAGCCTAAATGAATATTTTATTGGTTTATAGTAAACTACAGTCCTCATATTTAGCACACACAGAAGAAAGCAGTACTAGTGCTTTAACATGGCTAATATTCTTGCCATGTGTTTAATAATGAGCCAAATGAAGGCAAGTGCTGGTAGGGATATTTTTCCATTCTCACCATATTGCTAGGGCTATCAGCACAGCTTTTTGCGGGAAATCTGAGCAGGAAGGAGATAAGGCCATGATCATTATGCTAGAGCAAATCTTCCTCTCAGAGGTTGTTACAGTAGCTTTCCAATTTGCATGAACTCCTGAGCATTAGACTTGGTGGGGGAGATTTTTTCAAAGGCATACAAGGGGTTTTGGAGTTTTCAAAACTTTCCCATGGTATCTATTAACCAGAAGAAATTCAAAGCTGGTCCCTCAGTGACACTTGGTGGTTTTCAAAACCTTACTCCTCCATCCTGGAGCAGCTCATTCATGTAAGTTCCTTAACTGTGGTGAAGCCCCGGTGATTTCAAAGCAGCTGTGGTGAGACTTTTGCTACTTTTCACAGGAACATGCCACCTACACCCCAGAAACCCTGTGCTTTTCACCACAAGACCCCAATATGCCCTGCTACATTGCAACCTTTGAGAAGGCTTGAGCCGACTGCACCCATGGTAGCTGTCAGGTCAGATGAAAAACATGCACCCCCTCTGCTCTGGGTAGCGCCTCAGCTTCCCACGCTGAGAGAGCAGGCTGGCACCAGCGTGAGCATTAAGTGGTCACCAGCATTGAGAACATGGGCTCTGAGCTGGGAGTGGGGCCCTGAGCTGGCGTGGTCACTCACGGCTCTGCGCTAGTAGCAGATGAATCGTGTGCCTGGTGATGAGGAGGGGGAATCATAGAATCATAGAACCATAGAATATCCTGAGTTGGAAGGGACCCACAAGGATCATCGAAGGATCATCGAGTCCAACTCCTGTCCCTGCATAGGACAACCCCCAAAATTATACCATATGTCTGAGGGCATTGTCCAAATGCTTCTTGAATGTTGTCAGGCTTGGTGCCATGACCGCCTCCCGGGGGAGCTTGTCCCCTTCCAGGTGGAAGGGGAAGGAGGCATACTAAACACCCTCTACCTGGTAAACCCGCCCTGTTGGTGCAAAGGCGGGACCTGCAAACAAGACAGCAGTCACTGGGCTGAGCTTTCAGCCCACTGGGGTATGTGTGGCTTCAGTTATCCCACTGTGTTCAGATTCTCATGTGCTGGGTTTTCATGGTTCTCTATTAAGTCTCTCCACTCCTTTTCCATTCATTTTTGCCTTCCTAAGCCTGTGTCCCTTCTCCTCAGGGAGCTCTTGGATGTGCAGGCATGAACTCCTGTTGAGGTTAAAGCTAATCTCTGACAGTTTTGATATGGCCTGGCCATCTTCCAGGGTCTGCTCCGTAAAAGCAGAAACACAATGATGAGTCAGGCTCATGCTTTTTAGGACTGGATGTTTGCCCCATCTATGGCTTAGCTATAACAGAAGATAACAGCCAAGCCTGACCTCTTCTTAGGACACATTTATTGGCACAGTGTTAAATGGTTGTTTTCATTTATCATAAAAAGTAATTGCCATGATATCAAGTTTGGCAGGAAAATTTTGTCAAAAGCAATTGTCAGACATGATTCTCTGTCTTCTTCCAGCTATGAATTCTTCTGCAGCAGTAGTATTTTTGAGCTGCCCTGACACAAGTTGCTCTCGATAATTAATTTCTCTCACAGCCTGCGTGGTCACCACCCAGGGGAGGATGCCAAACCTCTTTTTCTGCTGTCTCATTAGTCACAAGTAATGAGCACATGTACAAATTGCAACTCTGATTCCTAAAACTTCAGACAGGGAGGCAGCATCAGGAATAAAGTACGAGAACTCAGCAACAAATTTGTTTTTGGCTGCACTGTTTCATGTTCACATCTAGATCTACAGCTACTTGGTAATGTGTGTTCACTCATCTTTTCTCACCATCTCAGGTTACGGTAAACAGACTTTTTCCTCCTTTTTAGTAGTGTCATCCCATGAATCATTTTCCTGCTGTGCTTTCCAGTGGACTTTTCATGTGTAAGACTCTCTTGTCTTAGGAATTCATGTTCGCTTTTAGAGAAATTATGGTTTTACTTTAAAAGTTTTCAGTAATATGTTGCATTGAAAGCTCAGGACCCAGTCAGCAGCGACTGCCTGCTTTCAGTACTGGTACGGAGTCTCGTAGACATTACAGTTCTCCAAATTTTTTCTAACATTCCTGTTCTAGGAATATTTCTGTTGTTGTGATTGCTGGTTTATAGAATATAACTGTGAAGTGAAGCAGACTACCTGCAGGATAGTCCTAATTTGTAAGAGGCTACCTGACCTTAATTTTTCACAAAGCTGCTTCCAGAAATTCACATTCACTTGTTGTCTTCTTCCACATCTGCAGCATCACTAACCTTCTGGGGATGAAAGAGAACGATTAAGTAGTCAAGCTGTGAACTATTAAAAAATTGATAGTGTTGAATGGTACAGGCTTTTGCCCATCACATCTGGCGTTGGCCTTCCTGTGACATGGGAAGGAGATTTTAAAGTGGTTTCCTCAAAATTATTCCTCTGCCCAGACCACCTCTGGTGCGTACATGTTGGCTCAAGGTCTGGTTTTTGCACATAACTAACCATGATGGGTCATAAACGCACATTGTCTGGTCACAGGTGGAGTTACTAATAAGGTAACTGACTATAAACAACTGATTATAAACAACAAGAGACATGAACTCTAATTGGATGAGATGATCCTCAGTCAATGTTAATAACAACTGCACATGGTGTAACTTACAGATCAAAATAGCTCCAGCACTGCTGTAGCTTTCATGGCTTCTAAAAAAATTTCTTCCGCTGAAAGCTCCCAGGATTCATTTCTCCCAGATTTTGGTTGATTTGATGAATAATTATTGATTTTGATGGGTTTGACTTTTCTTTTGTTCTTAGGGAGTTTGCTACCATTTCATACAGCTTTTATGGGAGAAGTTTATGGAAATACCTTTGTCCCATTTGGGGACAACTCGCAACAAGGTCCCCATGCTCAGATGAGCAAAGTGCAAGCAGGGCTTCTGTGGTCATCCAGGAAGAGCCCAGCTGTGGGGCAGATGTACACTGGCACGCAGATGTGCACAGGCACGCACCACCACATGCGGGCCCAGGTGGCAGCTGTGCGAGCTGGATCACCAGTGGGGAAGAGAGGCCCCGCGCCCCACGGAGAGTGTCACACCGTGTACAGAAACATCACAGGGCTAAGGCTGTGTCAGGGCAGGGGCAGAGCGATGTGGAAACCAGGCCTTTTTCTGTGGTCACCAAGTCACCAAAGTGCTTTAATTTGTGTTAGTCCAAAACCCTGAGAGTACCAGCATGGAAAAAATTAATCACCGTGAATGATACAACGTGAAGATGAAGGGCAAAAAGATTAAGTTTTTCTGAGATGAGGTCAGAAGAGTAAAAAGAGAAACAGGGCACAAAGGAGCAAAGTTAATACAAATTTTAGTTCACCTTACTGTAGAAATTCCCAGGTGAATTCATTTTTACCATGAAGCAAAAGTGACTAAGATAAAAGTAATTAAGTATTGAATGAGAGGCAGACTTCTCCTGCAATTACACAGATATGCAGTCCTCTCTCTTTCAGTTTCTTTCCAAATCATTGGGAGCTCCTCTGCCCAGATAGACATTTCACCCTGATCCTGTAAATTAAAACTGGTCACAGGCAATTTGCTAGACCTGACCATCAGGCCAGCACTGGGATGGGAGAGCAAAGCTTAAGGACAGAGTAGCATTATGGGCTCAGTTTGCCTATGATCTCTTGGAGTTGCTGTTGTGTCACTAGCACAAAATGCATTTGCAGAAACAGGTTGAACAAAATTTGGCTGAAAGTGCAAGTTCTAAGGTAGTTTTTAATTCCAAATTCCTTTTGTAAAATAAAATGGGCATAGAACCACGGCCATCTTTTTCTGAGATAAAATCACAGACTTAGGAACTTGTGGTGACTTAATTGGTTATTCATTTACTTTTTTTATTATTTTTTAACAGGCTGCCTTAATTTCTTTCTAAAAACTAGAACAAAGGCTTTTGCTGAGTGTTTGCTGGCAGGATCTGGGAACTGGCGCACCAGATCAAATGCTGCTGCTTAGAAATCCAGTTGTCTTTTGCTGAGGGCAATGGAATTGCATTACTGTATTTCTTTACTTCTGTTAAAGTGGCACAGACGCCCTAACCCACAACCAGCCTTTTCATGTCAGATGCAATGCACAAAGCTGTGTGACTTAAATAAATCTGTTAACACAGGGTAGGAAAAGTAAGTGCTTAATTTTGGGGAGAGAAAATAAGGAAATTAGGGCAAGACAGCAATGAAGTTGTAATGGGGGTACCCAAGAACAAGCACTTGTCTAAGGTCAGCTGCAGGGATGTGGCTTTGCTGGCAGTGAGTAGATATGTTCCTGCCTGCCTCAGGGTGGGTTAACTGCTGAGTGCAAGCAGATGTGGAGCTTATTCCCACATCATTGCTGCTTCTTATTGCAGATATTTCCAGAGTTTAAGGTAGTTTGTTTTGTAGGACTGGAAGACCTGCCGTGCAAGATGGCCTCCTCTCCTCCCCCACTGACACTGAATTTATGAGCTCTAAAGAAAAATATAGCCATTTGTACCAGGTAACACAGTCTGTTGTGGCTGTACAAAACGCACTTGCAGGTACCAGTGACCATGCTGACAAATGTGTCTACTCCTAAGTATAAGGCCAGGTTTTCAAATGTTCACCACTCAGAAGCTGTTAGTCAATGGGCACTTGAAAAAAAAAATCTATTTTCATCAAGAGCTCTTCTTCCTCACTGAGTGCCTTATTCAACAATTAATTGACTCCCAGCCTTGCTCTCCACAATTAGTGAATAAGTTGTTGAGAAGTTATTTTGGAAGGAACCCCAATTGTGGAATTTTTCTACTTTTTTCCATTTGAATAATGTACAATAACAGGTTTGGGGAAATAAGTGAGTTTTGTGACCAAAAAAAAAAATTATGTTCTTTCATGAAAACAACCCGGAAGATGAAAAAATATTTGGGTGGGGGCAGAAGAAAAGTTTGGATTTTTTCCCCAGAACAAAGAGTTCTCTGTTAGAGTGCTATATTTGAAGAGAAAAAGGAACGGAGAAATCTATTTCTAAAAAGTCAGAGGAAAAAATGTAAAAAGTTGTAATTCAGAATTAAAGAAAAACAAAATATTCTGCTTTTGAAATCCCAGTTTAAAATGTTTGGGGTTTTTTTGTTTTGTTTTGGCCAGAAGTACATGTAGGATTTGTAAAAGATTACAAACTGTTTTGGCCAGCAGGAAGGTGCATTTTTCCATGGAAGAGAAGGGTTATTTTCAATTTAGATCCACTCTCAGCTACGGGAGCTGCCCCAGCAAGCCCTGCCCATAAGAGGAACGTGTGAACTACACCTTGCTGCTCCTCTCCAGTACTGGTATCTCCAGCTGTACCCCCAGGCTATCAGTACAGGAAGGCAGAGTCCTAGAGGCTATCCTTTGCTTCCAGCTTCTGCATTTGTATTTTAAGTTCAATCAGCAGATGAAGAGTCTGGAGCAGTGATGGGGCTCCAGGACCTCAGTGCCACTCAGCAAGGGTCCAAACCTCAGTGAGACAGAGGGCAAGACTTAGTCCTCTCACTGCTCAGCTGCACAATTTGCTTTCTAACCAGCTTCATCAAAGAGAAGGAGTCCTGTCGTGGTTTGGAGGCACTGGAAGGCTTTGGGAAAACTCCAGGCTTGAAATGCCATGGATACTTGTTCAATACAAAAGTACAAATCACCAGCATGGGTGAAAAGTTTAATTTGATTTTGTGTTGTTCCTTTTCAAGTGTAGTCCCACTCATATTTTCAAGTCATGGTTTCTAGTAATTGCAGTGGGCTTATTCATACAGCACTAGAAATTCTGACTGAAGGTGTGTTTTCTAAACTTTCCCCAATATGTGGGCTGGACAATTTTCCCTCTTCGAGCTTCCACTCTTTTTTTCCATTTTACTCATCCAACAAAAGCTAGGCTATTTCTGCATATACTCTGCATGCTTTTTCAGCGAATTAGCTGATCAATTTTTACAGCCCAAAATCCAGTCATAGTGAAAAACTAGTTAATTCCGTTTTTTACATACTACTTACTCTGCACATCTGGGGTTCTTAACTCAACATGAAAAGATAAGCCTTCTATTATGGCAAACCTCCTTTTTCCCCCTTTACTTCTGGGGAGCCCTCAGAGGCCTTCCAGTTGGTAGTAGACAAACTGATTTGACCAAATGATAGCTTCTTTCTTTACATCTGTCCGTACTTTAATGACTAATTGAAAGCAACCTGTACTTTTGTTTCCTCATTAAGTGCTGTATCAGATCAGATAGCATGGAGTAAATATTATCTCAAGCTGAGAAAGGTATGAAAGCCATCAGATCACAGTATTTGCTAACATTTTTTGGTCAATTTAATGAGCTTTCAAAAATGTAATGAAAAATCTAAGAAGTGCGTGTTTGGAATAGTTCAAGCTACACAAATCGAGGTAAAACATTCCAAGCATCCTCTGCCTGCAATGGGAAATGCATAACCTGACAAGAGTACTCCTATCAAAGGGCAGCCCCAACACAGCTGCAACATCGACCAGATGCCACTGCCCTTGAAGCTATGCAGCTCTCCTCTCTGCACACCAGCAGTGCTCCTCTCCTCTTCCCTTCGGCTGTAATGCTCACCTCTTCCTGGTATTAGCTCCCTACATGCTTGTTGGCTTATGTGGCCTCCCTTTTAAAAAAAAGCCCAAAAAATCATTTACAGAAGCATCAGTCCAGATATGACAAAGTACTTAAGAAATTTTCATAGATGCTCATTACCTAACAGAATGTTTTCCACAGTATTAATAACCTCAACCTCTCTCATTAATCACATAGAGTACAGGATCCTTTAATACCCCTACTGCTGTCAGCTGGACCACTCTGCAGGTGCGAGTAGGTCCAACAGTTTTTTCTCCAGTAATGTAAGGGACATTGGTATTTGGCTGAAATGTACAATGCCATGGAATTTGTTACTCTGATGCAATTTAAAAATTGTTTGTGTGGTGATTTGGATGCAGTTGTCTCTTCAGATGCAACTTCAGTGGCAGGATTGTGAGACTGAGCTACCCAAGTGCTTTTAGTGAGGTGCTTCTAGTGACGTGCTTCCTGGACCAGCCTTTGCGGGGCTGGCTTTCTCTTCCTCTCAGAAATACATAAGTAGAAGGCCAACTGTGACTATATAGGCTTGGATCATTTAAATTACGAAGGAAGATTGGTTTGGGGTTTTTTTTTAACATTCTATATTTTTCTGTTCCCCTTCACCTGATGTCAGCATAAAGAAAAATTCTTCCTAATTAATATAATCATGCAATTGTAACATGAACTGTGGTGCAAGCTGGAAAGCACTTCTAACTGCACATCTTCAGGTTGCAAATGGAGGCTATACTTTTTCAAAGCTATCTTCCTTTAGAGATTTAACTGTGCTCTGTGATTTAGAAATTCTATAAGCATAATTTTTTCCAGCAGCATTTTGGCTTTTATACTTGCAGTCCCAGCTGGGTCCTCCAATTTTGAGATAAGCAGATCTGAAAAATAAAAGAAGACAGCCAACTTGAGCAAACCTCCAAAAATGCTGGATACTGAGTTTGGGATAAACCCAAATGCATTCTTTTATGTCATCCAGTTCCATTATCTGAGATCTGAATGGTGTATCAGAAAGAAACCAGCATTTCAGTGAAGGTAACAGCAATAAATAGTTAACTTTCAGGAAAAGCACTATCTGCTTTAACATTTCTGGGCCATTGGTTTTGATTTGTTTGGGCTTGGTTTTTTTTTCCCTCCCTTGGCTATGAAGGTTTTTAATTAGTTTCGTAAAAATGTGCAGTGTGTCAGCAAGTTCTCTGAATTGCCCCTCTCCCCTTCACATGACTTACACAGTGGAACCCATTTTCCATGTTTTTAATCTTCTTTCAGGTATTGAACATATAATAAATACAAAGTTAGAAAGCCTTACGATTTTTGCAGTGCCAGTGAGGTCTCATGTGATTAACCTGCCGAGCAGGGCATGAAATGCTAAGAAACAAATGTTCCATGAGACAGGAACTGCACACAGTAAATGAAGCAAACCATGTTTTAATGCTTTATATGAATGGTTCTGCTTTGTTTTCCCAAGGTAAATGAATATTTTATTATTTTTGGTTGCTATACTGAAACTGATAAATACACTAGTGTCAATTACTGACAACAGCTTATGGACAAAAAATAAGCAAACTACATGTGTGCGAGACAAAAAGGCATACAGTCCTGCTCTACTTAAGGTGAAATACATGAGTTCCAAGCTTAGCTAAAAAGCCTGACCGTTCTGTTTCATTTACTTATCAAGGCCACCTCCATTAGTCCAGTAAGCTGGATCAGGAGGTGACTGAATTTCTGAGTAGCACTTATTTCTAAGTAGCACTTGTGTTTCGATCTGTCACAGTGCCTCCAACAATGACAGTTACAAGTTACAGCTAAAGCCACAGTCATCCATAAGGATTTTGCTTTGGATTCTAAAGATCCACCTGGAAAAGGATCTTGAAGCAAGAAATAGTTTCTGACCAGCAGGGAAACATTCACCCAAATTTTGCATGACATAAAGTCAACTTACAATCCAGCCATGCTTAGGGCAGGATAATAGTTTTGGGGAACAGCTGCCTCCACAAAGCAAAACAGGTCCTGGAGAAAATTTTTCCTTCACATTGATTTTTTTTTCTTTGAACAAAGCCTCATACTGGTCCCCTTTGCTTGCTCAGTTATCGCTTCACAATATTTGTGCAAATCTGCACCTGCTCCAGTTTGACTTGCACTTCTCCATGTAGTGTGCAAATGCATTAAAGAATGGCAGGTACTCTGGAACAAACACATTTACCTCATAGAAGAAATCAGTGGTCTAATCAAGAAAAGTCATCAACTTTAGAAAGATCTCACTGTATTTTATCCTGCTTTCCCTTTGCCAAAGAATTTGCTGCATTCATAGTTCATGTAACCCTGGAGTAAAAACTGGTTCTAACAAATGTTTGGCTGCGGGACTTGAGCAAACTCTGTCACAGCCTTCAGTTATCTCCCTCTTTAGGATTTTCATCATTACACATTCTATAACAACCAGTTATTAAAGGACTGGCTCTTGCATGCCTCTGAAGAGAGAACTGAAATATATATAATGGAATAAGTGAAATATATATAAAATGGAATAAAGGAGATCTCAGTGGTTCATAGAACTTTTGTGAAAACATCTGAAGTCTGTCAGGTAAAAATAATAAATTTATCTCTGTTGATATTTGATTTTTCAGGAAGTGGCATGCATTTCAGAAATCCACTGTCTAGCAACCCTGTCACTTTGAAGTTGTTTTGACACTAAGTCAACCTTACTGTCTTAGAGGTAAGATCCTGCCAACCCAGGCACTGGAAATAACAAGGAAATTAGCCACTGGGATAATTTGAGAAAGGAATGAAATAAATGTTAATGTCTTTTGGAAAACTCCAGCTGAAATGCCATACAGATAGGAAAAATGTTTCAAGTGTTATACAGCAGATGTCAAATTTGGCTGGAATCTGGTTCAGTGAAGGTAGGTCAGAAGAACAACTGGGAACTGATACTTTTTAAGGAGTGGAAGACACAGCTTTGTGGATCCCTTCTAGGGAAACATGAAACAATTCCAGCTTTCCTGGGCATGGTTTTCCCAGGTGCTAGAGGAAACGATAGAAAATTCATCTTTATTATGTATTTCAGACTCCCGTTTCTTAAGCACAGTCATGTAGGAATACATAGCAGATTTGATCATGATGATGTAAATAATAATCCTTGTGTTTATAGATATTATATTATATGACAAAGACTTACCTTTTGTGGCAGGTCATTTTATCAGAAAGTAATTCATAATTTTCATTACATTTCTACCCAATAAACCTTCACACACTATGACTAAGGCTGCAAATGTTCCACAGTGTATGGTAAATTAATTTTTTGGTACGAAATGGGTGGCAACTTACCAATATTATACATGGTCTCCCTAAAAACAGTATGATTTTTGTAAGAAGATAAACATCATTTTCGACTGGTAGCTCTGAAGTTTTTGTTTTATTTTTGAGAAAATAGACTGCTTTCCAAAATTTAAAACTGAAATGTTCATCTCCTCACCTCCCAAAATACATCCCTGTGCTTGTTCCTGGACAAGAGCATGCCTGTGTCAGCTAAAACTGTGGCCTATGACAGACACAAATTTTAAAAAGTGTCTAAAATTTCTTTTTAGAACGAAAATAACTGAGACATTAGACAAACTCATATCTCTAAATTTTTTACATCCTTTTGTCGCCTTTTACATCCTTACATCACCTTGTTGTGATGTTATAGACTGTTCTGCTTACAAGGCTGGAAGTGTATTTCCCCTGAGCTGACATACAATACAGCAAAATCCAGTGCAATGTGAAGTTTGTTCTTTGAGTTCTCTGCCTGTTGGTATACATCAACCTGGTAAAATACAAGATCTGCTGAGCTGTACCCAGTAATGATTGGCTTCTAAATATTGGTCTTGTGTACCAGGGTAACTCTTTTATCTTCTGCACAGCTAAGCAGCTCTGCAGCTTACCTGGCCCCTCTGCCAGTAATGTTTGTTTGGATTAATTAGTTAACATTAGAAAGGGATGTGTCCTACTCATCACAATGTCTTGCTATGACTGTTCCTTACAGTATACGCATGGCAAAAGGCAGCTTCTCTATACTGAAAGGTAAGCTGAAATTAAGTCCACTCCCTGTTTCTGTCACCTTGTATGAATGTCAGGAGCAGGTTTCTGGTCCATAACCTTTTTATCTCTTGAAAATATTAAACATAAACCACCCTCTGATAAGCAGTGATAGTGCATTTTGTAAGGCAGTTGTAAAACAGATAAAGCAGTTAAGAAACCCGAGTTAAAGTTTTCTCTCTGGCTCAAGGGAAGTTCCTGCTCTGTGCATACAAAATCAGTCTACAGGGGAGACAATAACCAGAACTGCATGCAGGTTTGAGAGTACTACACCTCTTGCATAGTAATTGCAAATTCTAAATGATAAGAAGAAACAGGAACTGTGTTTTTATTTTAGCATTTTCTGACTCCTCCAACAAATCAGTAGTGCTCCCCCTGCCTATTTATGGCCCCTTTGGTGGAGGAAGGCATCTTATCTCTCTCTGTTAGTGGTTATGTCCAGTTATCTGCCTCCCCCTGTATAAACTTCCAGTCTATTTGCTAGTTGTTATCAAAAGTTTTAAGTGTAATTTGATTCTGATAACTGTCGCATTAAATGGAGATGAGATTTAGTAACAAAGTTCAGACTAAGCGTTGGTCAAACCAGTCACCAAATACATCCCATCTGCATGTCTCACACCAGCCCATAACCCTCAAGGGCCTTGTGGTGAGCGGGACACTTCATATCCCAAAATTTCACTTGTCTCTTTCAAATTATATTTTTACCACCGCTTTCCAAATTGTAATGCTTGATTTTGTAGCTGGAGCTCAATGCTAGGGCTCAGTATGTCTGGGCTAGGTTTACTTTACTGTAATTGACTTAACTGATTGTCTACTCAGACACTGTTCCCCAGTTTCTTGATATAAAATAAGGGAGATAAAAGGTTTTCCTGCTTCACTAGAAAGCTGACACCCAGCCAATAATGTAATGCTTGCACAACATCTTTAGTCTCAGATGACAGTCGTTATCAAAACTCAAGATATTACTAATTTAGGGGTGCTAAGTAATAACAGGTCTGAGAATAAAATCATTCCCACTGTGAGGGGGTAATGGGTGAATACCGAGTGTGATCAGAGAGGGCAGGGAAACATCTGGATTTTCCTTCAATGCCCAGGGATTTTTCGGTTTGTTCTGCAAGTTCTTATAGAGCAAAGACTGGGCCTCCTGCTGCCTTTTCTCGCTGGCGGCACACAGAGCAGCAGCAAGGGCACCTGTCCTTGGCGACCTTTGAGAGGCACGAGGCAGGGACAAGCACAGCTGAGCCTTGCCAGTAGCTGCCCAAGAAGGTTGCTGAGGCCATTGGTGGCAGAAAGGAGGAGTTATTTGAGGTTGAAGACAGAGGGGAGAAAGAACAGCCCCAGGAACTAGAGCAGGAGGCACCCTGGTTGCCACAGTGCCTTTCTATAGTGTTTTTTTATGACTATATAGCATGCAACAGAGGGCACATCTTTTATAGTGGGAAGTAAACAGGAATGACCTCAGCACAGTGTTTCAAGTTTTTTAATTAGATTGCCCTTCACATTTTTATCACATGTTTCAGCTAGAGCCCAGACTACAAACGCTGGCTACTGCAAGTCAGGCTGAGCGTGCTTGTATACGCGCGTGTCCCTGCATACTGATAATTGACCAACTTGTTCAGCTTTTTCTTACAGTGTTTCCTTACTGTTTTACTGTCATGGCAGGGTTGTTACTGAGGTAAAAAACAGTGCTGGCTACAGCTACTGAGATCTTTTTTCTCTCTTTTAAATAATTCGTTCAACATAACCTGTTCAGTATCAAGTACATATCTTACTTTTCTGTCTGTACAACCCGGGCACTTCACACTTTCTTTGCAATCTCACAGCACTTCTGTGGATCAGGGAAGGTGTATTTCATAAATTCCATTTCATAAATAGATAAATATTTAATAACTTCAATCAAATCCTCTTTTTTTTTTCCCAGTAAATGGGGGGACAAAATTATCTGCCCAAGATCATGCGAGTTAGTGTTAAGAGAGCTAAAAAAGCAAACGAATCCTAACATTCTAGATCATGTCATCTCTAACAATTGTTTTCTACGAGATTCAGTGCAAAGTTGCTATTACGAACCCAGGGGATGGATACAATAACAGGAATAAGGGATGTAATGTAAGGAAGGTTTTGCGTGGTGTATCAGTTTAATTCTCCACATTCACTTCCTTGAATCAAGGTTGAATCAACCACTTCAGTGTCTGATTTGCCTCTCCTATGAACCCTCTAGCTTCTGGTGGAAGAACTTCAGTCTAGTGTAATTCAAGATATGCACACAAAAGCAGCCGCTGGTAATACAAAAACACCCCTTAATTTCCATGTTCATGTCTCCTCAGTACTCAAAGTTTCAAATACTATCTAAAGGAAGCTACTTTGAACCTTTCTTTTGCAATATTTTTAGGAAAGCTTTTGCAGTGTAGTATTTTGAAGAATATAAAAATAATCTACCCATTTGGAGAATCTTATTTAATAAAATTATATATGAAAAGCCATTGCCTTTTTGTAGCTATACAAAAATTAATTTGCCCACAAAATAATTTTAAATGCATTTTGAAAACTTCCCTGAATGCTACATTTACTGCAACGTGCTCTTTCTCCTGAAATCCATGGGAAGAGATTCCTTCTTTGTGGAGTTTACAACCACCAGGAAACAACCTGAGGTCTCTTCAACACCATAGAAATATTGAGGCTGTCATGACAGCAGCATTTTAGAAATACTGCATGGTTTCTCACTCCTACTATTCATCTATATGGAATTTTAAAGTTATAACATGTCCTTCCCACTGTCACTGTGACACTTATACATAAAGCAAAGGAAAACAAGGTATACGTCTCTCCTCGACTCTCTACTCAACTTGTAACTCTTCCTCACCAGTTACGGTGGCAACATCGGTGTAGACAAATTTCATTATTTTATTTTCTTGTATTAAATGTGCTTTAATGGGCAGGATAAGTCTTGCCTGTGATACTGCAGTCTTTCTTCTTTAAAGAAGACATTTTAATGAGGACATCGCTAACAGCGAATTTTATCCAACACAGTAACATTCCTGGCTTTATATAAAACAGGCCATCAAAGCAGAAGAAATTAATACATATGGTTTAAAAACTGTGGATTTTAGCTAGTCTTTTTTCATGTGTGTGCCCACTGACACAACAAGCCATGCGACTTTTCTGCGTGTAAATACTCAAATCACTAAATGCAAGTCCATAATATTTACCAAATTCTTCAGTGCTGTTGATTACTGTAAACTCTTATAATATTTTCAAAACACATGTTGACATGTGAAATGAAAATCATCAGAAGGAAACAACCACAAGCACAGCTTTTTATAATGCAAGGTTCAACTGAGTGAGATGCTCTTTTCTGAAAGACTGAGCCTTATGTACTGAGTCTCAGACAGCAAGAAGTACAGGTATCCTAAACTCAACCTGATTTTTTGGTCTCCACGAGAATGTCAGCTAAGACTACTGTGATTCCTGCAGTGCACCAATTCAAGAGGATGTTAGAGCTGAATGGATTCTGTATTTTGTTTATTAAAACAAATAACATGGTTACTGAAAGTTTTGATCATCCTGAACCATCTTCTTTACAGGTTTTCACTTTGGGAACAAATGGGCTGACATTTGCAAAAATGTCATGATGTACCCCTTACATTCAAGTTGGGATACAGTTCCCACATTCAGACGGATCATTTTAGATGTCGGCTTGTAAAGAAGGCATCCGGCTCCCATTACTGTCAATGAAGGTCTAGTCTACAGAGCGAGTGAGATATCCAGAGTGCAGAAATCTGGTCAGCTCACCTTAAAGTAGACATCTACATTATTGACTAGACTCCTGTTGGCCATAATGGGAATTTGGACAAATAGCTCATATGCAGGCATTGACATGTAGTCATGTAAATGTAGGTACCTGAGTCTGTCAGCTGAATCCCATTCCCAGCGTAGGCTGTAGAAGAGCCAAGTGCAGTCCCATAATTTCCAAAGAGAATTTTAATCCTCCCCCACTAGCAAGGAGAATTTGCTAATCACCAGGTGTCTAATCTCGCCTGTAAAACCACTTCATGCGGTGTACATGACTCAGCTTTAATTGGACCAAAAGCAGAACTTGAAGTGCCCTACCAGCTATCGGATGTCCCACCAGCACAACCTCATCTCCTCTCTCCTGTTGCAGCAGGACCTGTGTCCTGGCCCTGGGGTGCCCTTTTCCTCTGGGAGACTCAGAACCAGACCCACATCCAGCAGAGCAGGAATGTAAATGTTGTGTGTCCCACAGTGTTCTGAGCTGCTGGTGGAGAAGGGCTTCTCTCCCTCCCTCTTGATTGTTTCTAGCACTTCAGTAAATCTTGGCTTTGTCCTGTCCCATGGCTGGACTTTTATGTGCTTTTGGAAAGGGAGGGATTGTTCCCTGTTGGACTCTGCTTAAAGCTATCATAAGCTCACGCTGGGCTTCGGGGCTGGAAAAGAGACAATAATCGCTTTCTTGATTAAAAAAGAAATAAATCTCCAAGATCTCAGGAGAAATAACTGGGTTCTGAGCCTAGATTCATTTTTACCAGGTTTATAGGGAGGAAAATGTTGCAGAATGTTGCTATTCCACAGCATTACAATACAAATGGCTTGGAGGTGTAAAAATGAATGACAAAATGTTCAGATTGTGTCTTCTTATTGGTTGTAGGATAGCATCCAATATAAACAGAATAAAAAATAAACTCAATGCATTCACAATGATACTGTCCAAAAGCTCCTTCTGATTGCTGTCTTGGACATATGGTATGAATTTACTTGTAATTCATTAAAAGCTTTTTTGAATGACATCAAAAAGGGAAACACACAGTGCATATTGACTTCAAGGCTATTTAGTAATGAGTTGTGCAGCTGGGATCGTCTAATTATTTCCATAAGTATCAATTCATCAGAATAGTACAACTAGAGAACGACATAGACTGTTATAGGGAGGAACAAGAGAAAAGAACCTTTTTTTTCCTTTTTCATTGACCTAAATAAATTTGTATCCATTAATAAATCAAAGTGATATTTGAGTAACAACCATTTTAAAACTGAATTTCTTCTTTTTCTTTGAGTTTACTTTTGGTGAAACTGATCCCAAGTAGTTACTTTTTAGAAAGTCTATTTTACTGTCATTCTGCAATGCAGCTAAAGATCCCTTAAAACAAAGTATTGCTTCCCTGAACATAACTTATTTTATGGGCCAGTTAATTAATTGATATGCTACCTGAATTCATTTTTGTACTAAAAGTCATTCATTAGACAATTATGAGACCATTCAGGAGCTTCAAATAGATTTTGATAGTATAGCATAGATAATTTGACATCTTTTTGAAAAGAATAAAGGAGAATTAAAAAATACATGGCAGCAGCCAGTTATTTTTCAATGTTCCTACCCTTTCTCTCATAATCACAGGCACATAAAGGAAGATCAATATATTTCAAAAGCTAGTCTCTGATAGTCTAATCTTTTTTGGCAGTCTGTTGCTAACTAGAAAAGCCTAACCATTTCCTGAATCTTAAACAGCTATTCAGGTATGTTCTTGTGCATACCTTGGAAGCACCAACTCCTCCTTAAAAGCAAATAGCCTTCATCAGACCTTTTTGATGCCCGTGTTAATTTAGGTCCAACCAGAAGTTCATTAGAGTTCTTGTAATCTGTTTAGAAAGTAAAACAGAAGGAAAGTTTGGGGAAAGCCTAAGCATGACTGTGCAGTGATGCATACAGAAATGTAAACTTACATAACTAGTTTAATATTGCAAACACAGTTAGAGCTAAAAGTTCAGCGCTGCATGAAAACAGTACAGATGGTCCTGTCCTCAGGTTTACATCAACAGGACAAAAACCAGGATCTGTATCTCACTAGCTCCCTTGGTTGCCTGAGCACTCCCCAGTCTATGTGAAGGGTTTCCTTCACTCTTGCGAGTGTAAATTGTTAAAGATTACACTGGACAAAACATGTTCCTAAACTCTGCTCACCTGTCAGCTGAAGGACTGGGTCAGGAACTTATGGGAAAAGGAGTAGTTTTAGATCCCAGTCAGCAGAGTATGCAAGTAACTAAGGTCAGTGAATACTGTTATTTCTCAAGTGGAATGAGGAAGAAGTAGAAAAAGGAGATTGTAGTGATAACTGAGAGTCTACCACATGGTACTCAAAAGGGGAGGATATTTAGAAGATGCTAGTATCTTCCTTTTAAGCACTGGGGTTTGACTAAGCTTTGGGACATGGAGTTCTTGCTATGCCTCTCATCACAAGCTATGTACATGTCAGCGAGCTGTAATATTTTGTTCCTCCCCTCAGCCCAGTCAGTCAGTCAGTCTTGTTCCCTCTGAACCAGAACTCGGTGCCATGGAAGCCAGCACCAGGACTGGCCACCACAGACACAGCAGTCTGAGATGCAGGAACCACTGGTTGGCAGAAATCCTACTGCTGTTGTCTGAATTGCGAAAACATTTTTCCTCGGAAGAGAATATGGACAAGTACATGTGAATGGGCTGCCATGGGAAAAAACCCAGCTACCCCAAGGGAAAACAATATTGTGACCACATAATGCAACTTTAAAAGCAGAAGTAACATTTTCTGTAACCCGAGAGATTTAAGCCAGGTTTACAATTAGGGTAATTTATTCTGGTGATCAGTTGTAGTTTGTGCACAAGTTGTACAAGGCAGCTGCCTTCAGAAATTTGCCCCATCTCCCCTGTTCCAAGATAATTCCTCATTAATCCTAGGATGCCTTCATCCTAGTTCATGCCCTCAGGGACCATATAACTTGGAGGTGACCATGAGGTGTAATGTTAGGGGATAGCTAGGATTTTCAACACTCAAGGCATGGAAAAAGGATTGGGAACTTCTAAACAAAGGAAAAATGTGGTTTTGGAGTGAGGGAAGTGGTGATACCAGCTGCACAGGCAGGTGCTGCAGCTCTCAGAAGAGAGGACAACCACTGTGAGGGAGGGTGTGGTAGCAGGTGATTTAGGAACAACTGTGCTCCTGAACCGCATGGCATCACCTCCAGCCCAGTCCTGATACAGCCACTCCATCAGTCAGGAGGTATCCATATATGTTATTTAAATAGGGAGTCCATTTTTATTTGTCTTCTTAACATTTGTTTTATTTTAGTTAGGGTTAAATGTTTTACATGTATCTTCAAACACTTATCTTCTGCCTCTGCTTTTTAAACTTTCCTTTTCCTAGATTAAATATCATTAGTGGAAGGTCACTGTCCATGCACATCTTTGCAAAAAAACCCATTCCATTTTAACCGTGGTCTGTGCTGGCAAGGGAAACACTCAGTGATGTGCTCATAAGAGTCATGAAGTGCATGCTTGGTGACCAAGGGTGTTTACATTGATTCCTTTAGATGAAAAGGACCGCATTCTCTGACCCTTGGGAGTATATAAACATTTAATCGGAAAATCATTCAGTAGTAAACACATGCTACCTGTATGAATAACACCTGTTTGATTCAGTCATGTTATTTAAATACAATATATATAATTATTTTTTTATATAAATATGAACAAAATCTACGAAATGGTAGATTATTGAAGGGGGAGAAGCTAGAGCAAAAGAGAGAGGTCCTTGCCCTCAAGATCTGACGCTGCATTGAGAAATACAAATATTTAAAGGAAAGTAATTGTCGCTTGTTCATTTCCTCTGAGAGTCTGGGAGTAAAGAATAAATGAACTGAAATTCTCTATTTGCCCACACCCCGTCCAGCGCTGCGCAGCACATTCAAAGTGTTGTTCAGGTCAAAGAAAGGGGCTTGGCTGGTGCTACACTTGTGGTAAAGACATCTGATATTTTCTTCATGTTTTCATATGTGAACTGTTAATAATTCACCATTACCTAACTTTTTGATGTGAGATGGGACAGTCCTTGAATAAGACCTTTCAGAAACAGAATATGTGGTTTCTACCCACCCAACTTCATTGTTCCCAGGGTTGTTAGTAAAACACTATGAAATCCTACCAGTGAACAAACTGTATCAGTAGCTACATCTACACCGCTAAAAATACCTAACTCCTGAAGAGTTTCATGGCCTTCATGGTTTCAACAGCTTTTATCCACTTTACTCAGAAATACCCCCTCTGGAGTGGGCTGGCCACATTTCTATGGTCTACCACTTAATCTGAGTTTCCTTTGGATCTCATGTGGTGCACCCAAAACCCTAAGACATACTGATTACTGAGCTGTCACAGTGATGTTACACGGAAAGCAATACCACAGAGAGATATTTTTGTAGTCCAAAGTGAAGGATATGGATTGCATGCTCTAGGATATGGCATGATGGTGTGCAGAAAGGAGGGCACAAGGACCATGTTCCAGGGCTACAGAAGATTGAAAGAACCAAAACTGTCCTATAGATATTAGTTTTTGAGAGCAAACTCAGGAATAAACTATTCTCAAAACCAAATCCCACTTTCATCTGAAAGTGAACGAATTGATTCACTCCAAAAAGAAGCCTCGAAGTTAATTAATGTGGATGACCTACCCCAGGATATGGACCAGGTAGCAAAGTCATTTGACAGTGCTTGAGATGGCACCTGGCAGTCGTGGGCTAGAAGAAGCTGCAGAAAAGGATGTTATGAATCCATCCTTGAAAACCACCCTGTCCTCTGAGGATAGGAGTTCACTCCTACATCACCCTTTCGAAGTGCTCTGCCATTAGTCCAATTTCTCATCAATTGCTTGACTTGACCTGAAAAAAAGAAAAATCTAAATGCCAACAGCTCCATCAGTAATCTGGCCCAGTGCTTAAATAGACATAGAGTTAATGCCAGTTCCCTAATACCTACTTTTTGTCTTTCTTACCGTAAATCAGTGCCACAGTACATATGGAGGACACTGGATTACATTGTTTTTGCAACAGTACCTCATATTTTTCTAAACTGAATTGCATGTTTTCCACTACACCAAACCCAATTCCATCTGTCTTTCCTCAGAGGTCATGTCTTTTATACCCCTTTAATTTCGCTTTCTTCCATAATTTCTATCACCCACATCTTTCTTGAAATAACCAAAATTAGACACAGCACTCCAGCTGAGGACCTAACAGTGCTAAGCAGAGAAAACACTACGCCATGTGTTTCGCATATGACTCTTCCGTGCTTTTGTGAATTTTGCTTTTTGTCACAGCAGTTTGACATTGTTGGCTTCTGTTCAGTTTTCCATCCAGTATACCTCCTAGATGGTATTGTGCAGAAAAGCTGCCTACAAAGTCATTCCCTACTTCTACTTATTGATAGATTATTCCTACACAAAGATAGTATCCTGTGCTTCTGCATGAAAGAATGACCTCTTATTTGTGTTTCAAGTCCATAACAAGTTTGTATTAACTGCCAACTCTTTTTATCCCCTTCGCCCTTAGTGTGCATTTCCATGAATAACAATAATCTTCCTATACTCAAACTTATTTTCTTTATTCTGGTGTCATTCCTCTCTTTTTTCCTAAAGAATAATGAACTTAGTAGTTCCATCAGCACTTTCATCCAAATTTTATTCCTTGACCGCATTCTACTTCTCAGGATGAAATGTACAAAAGTCCATCTCCAGTTAATTCTCTCACCTCTTAAAAGAAAATTTTGTTCCCAGCACTTTCCAAGAATTTAAGAGGCTTTTTTTGTGCCTCTTGCCTGTGTTGCCCAACAAATGTCCAGGCATGTAATGGTTTCTTTAGTCCTTTACTTTAACTAGACAAATGAAACATCATCTTCCTAATATTCGTGGTCTGACAGACCAAAAACCATTGGTTTGTCTTTCTCCTGATTCAGGGAAGGCCTGAGAATAAGTAACTTTCTTACATAAGGCAATTCCTCCTCCCTTTCCTTTTCTTTCCTCCCTGTCTTTCTGAAACAGGTGTATATCTTGACATTCAGTCCTGTGAATGATCTCTATAGGTCTGTGTCATCCTAACTCACCATTTTAGTAATGTATGAAGTTTTCCTCTTTAAGGTATATAAAGGGTTCAGCAGAATGGCTGCCTTCTGTGCTTCCTATGATCTTACTACTTATATCACTCTATTACTTAGAAGAAAAAAAAAATAGGTATTTTCTCTTCTTTTATAGAAAGCAATGAACCATATTGACCTGACATTTTTTTAAAGGCATGAAGAATTATAGTAATTGCTTGAGAAATCTGTAAATTCTTCATACTTATCAGTTAAGTCTCTCCTAAAACAGACGTGCAAACTTCATAGAAGAGAATAAAATGCATTCCTTGTTTTTGTTCTTTGAGCAAATGTGTACTACAGAGAACTTGTAAAACCATTTCAGCCTCAATAAATTCTTGCAAGTTGATCTGGTTAGAAACAATTATGATTAAATAGCTATCATTGATATAACTGTTTAGTTAAAAGAATCAGATATGTTCCCACTCCCAATTTCAGGAAAACCACAAATAATTGTTTTGCTTGGTTACAGCTTTAGGACTTTTGGACAACATAGCTCAGACTTTCTCAGAAAGTTCAGGAAGTGTTGTGACATATTTCTTTACTCTACTTTACCTGATTTTTAATTCTTCCAACACTCACCTCTACCCAGACTTTCTCCATCCATTGCAATAAATCCCTGATAGCTCTGCAGTTGCCAATGCTGTAGTAGTATACATATAACTTGGGTTTGGTTTGGAGATTTACAACATTTTAGTTAGCTGCTCCCTGTAAAGAAACTAGAAAACTTCTTAACTTCTAGTTTGAAAATGTGATTAATATCCCCAAACTTTTTTACTAGCTTAACCAATGGCATAATTAAGCTCACCTTAGTAAACAGAATTTACCCCAACCTCATTGCCCCAGCTGGTATCCTGAAACTGTGGGCTTTCTATTTTGTGTTACCTCAGCTAGGTTTAGCATGGATCACTGTGACAAAGAATGGTGAAAAAACTATCTAACTCCTCTGAAAGACACAGCAGCCCACAGCTGCTCCACAAGACAGTCCTTTGCATTCCCTGTGGGTACTCAATACTGCCAGTTTGTATAGCCCAACTTGGATCAGTCAGGCAGTGATAGTGATAGAGAAAACCCTACCTCTCCGCCCCCAGACATTAATTAATCTTATGCAGAATATTTCTATTCATTTTCATATTGACAAAAGTTAACTATGTAGGATATATTCATAAGTCCCATATTCATAACCCAAAAAGTGAACATAACCTATCATTCAGTAAATTCAGTGAAGAACTTTGGATGATAATGAGCCACTCATTTTATGCCCACCAAAATACGACCCTCTCTCAGAATAAGGCTGCAAGTACTGTGCCATGACTGCAGCTACTACCGGTGGTTATTAATAATACTACTGTTGAGCTTGAGTACAATACATATGTTCCTGTACCGCTGTAGATACGTGGGAGTTGATTACAACTAACGGCGACTAGCCCACAAAGCCTACAAGGTCTACAGTATCAATGTTCCATTTCATTCTGATTTCTGACAAATAAATAAGAAAACAGGACTTTTTTATT
The DNA here is from genome assembly GCF_965183815.1 of Platalea leucorodia. NCBI lineage: Eukaryota > Metazoa > Chordata > Aves > Pelecaniformes > Threskiornithidae > Platalea > Platalea leucorodia. Next base: position 134,155,656 of record NC_138823.1, on the reverse strand, counting down.
TTATTTTTTACATGATTCTGGCAAGTATCTTCTGGTGGAATCACAGGTACAACACAGATACAAAAGTCACAAAACAACTAACACCAAAGAGCAGTAAGTAAAGATAAAGGTCTTTTATAGCTCCATCCTGTTAATTACAACCCAGCTGCAGGGGAAAGGTAGGTGATCAGCTGTGATTAAGGTAATGGGTCAAATACTAGCCCTGACTCCCCACACGTGGCTTGTGGGTGCAGGCTGGGTGCTCTTCTGATGATCTTCTGATCTGCTGCAGAACTCAAAAAGCAGTAAGTAGCTGTAACACTTGTAAAATACAATAAACCTTCTTTGACTGTTATTTTGAGATGTTCCAGTAAAGTTGGGTGTCTACTACTTTTGCATACCTTACATTAGTGTTAATGCTTTGCTGGGGAAATGAGTTCTTATTTCTAGCTTGTGTTTTGGGGGTTTTTGTGATGGGGTTTTTTGTTTGTTTGTTTTTAATAATGTTGTGCTTATGGTTAACAGTTGTTTAAAGTAGATAGCTCTTCTAGTTCAGTCAGTTCTGGATGGTGTTAATTAATGATACTTAACTGTGTTTAATTTTGCTTTTCCTGTCACTGACTGCTTTTGGACAGATGACCCAAACACATGGAGGCATGGGTGAATATTGTCTGTTTGGAACAGAATACTTCTCAGATACAGCGAGCATTTTCCAAAGTTACACAAATATTTTTGGATAAAGGAAGAAATAGTATTTCCACTCCCGATCACATTACGATATTTTATCATAATGTCCCCCCCAAAATTATGAGGGCATGACTGTAAACTACCATGTCTTGTGTTGCTTCTCTGACTTCTTTTATTGATGGGAGTCTTATCTGCTTGACACATGTGTGTTTTATTCCAGAACTACATAGAGCAGTTAGCTGTAATTAGACTATGATTCCATGTTTCTCAGGATGTTAGATCAGGAATCTTTTTCTAGGAGACTATTTCTTACCCCTTCTTTTGTTCATTTTCTTTTTTCATCTGTTTGTTTATGGTTTTGGTTCCCCCTCTTTGGAGGTGCTTATTAACCTGCATAGAGTATAACATCACTCCCAAAGGAAGAAACGGGAGGGAGAGAAGGAAACAACTTTCTTCTCAACACCCCAGACTTCTCTTTTCTGCACTATCAGTTGCTTGCCCTGCTCATCTCGCACACCCTTTTTGGACTGTCTTTTCTATGCAGTGGAACTCTGAGGCTTTTTTTTACCAGGCACGCAGTGCATAGAGCAATGGACTGGAATCATAATTGACACTTTATTGCTACTGTGTGTGAGCAACTGATAATGAACTTTGAAAAGTGAAACTGTCCATGTTTCAGAGGTATCAAACACTCCCTAGATGCCAGTGATCCCAAGTAAGATGTGTGGGTGTTTAGCAGCCCTGAAAACTGGTCCAAGAGAGTTTTTTGGGTTTATACTAACTTTGTTCCTCTACTTTGCATTCTATGTGCTCTGTCAGCCCCACATCTATCATCAAATCCAGGCATTTGCTTCCTAAGTGGGATGTCTCTATGTTTAAAATTTTAAATGTGATGATAGTGTCTTCTGAAAATTACAGCTAATCAGCTGTTTTAACAAAAACTTAGACATGGTGAGGAGTTGTTCTTGCTCCCATGAAGATGAATAAGAAAAAAACCTGTTGCCTTCAGTGAAGGAAGTACTGCATACAGCTGGGAACCTTGGGGCTGGGACAGTGAAGTACTTCAGCTTGCTGTTCTGTCTCTTCTCCTAAAAATCTGTAAATTTGTATTCTTCATGGCAGCAGAAGCCAAAGCTTTTCATTCATTTTCTGGAATGGAGAACACAGCCATGGATGTGTGTTGTGCAGGCTTAACACTGTTTCAGTAAAATAAACCCTCAGTAATGCTAATGAGATAAGAAAGTACTAAAAAAGTAATAGGTCTGACATGTAGGAGTTTGAATCTAACTGAACATATAGGGTCCCAGTGGGTGGGAGACAATGATGCCTAATAATGCCTTTTCTTCTGAGGTATTTCAGGGCATCATAACCAACATGTAAAACATCACCCGAATCCTTTGGGGAATGCAGAAAAGGGAAGCTTAAATTAGGCTGAGTCCTGAATTTGTTACTTGAGAATAACTTCAGCTGAGTAACTGGTTTAATTATCTGGGACTCGGCTTTGGGATAATAGCATTTGAGTGGATGGGAAAATAACTAGGAGTTTGCCTTTCGTAAACACTAAAGGCATTACTGGAAGCAAACGATACAGATTCCAATATGTGCTGGTGGGGCGGGGAAGCTGAAGAACTGTTATTTCTAGGGTTGTGCAGAAAATCTAACTTGTTTACCTGATTGAACACACCACCCTTTGAGCTAACCCAAACCAAGAAACCGTCTTACTTTTGCCAAAACAAAACCCCACACAAATTGTGGGAAAGAGGGGGGAATTGAACAAGCAAAATGAGATGCTTCATGTCTCTAAAACCAACAATGAATTTAGCTAGCTTTGATCTTAATGTCATTTAGGAGTGGGAAATGAAAACACTTATTAAATAATAGCATTTCTTAGTTCAAATTCACCTACTTGTCTTTACTCTTAGTTGAAATTCACCAAATGCAGTGAAGCAATTCCCCAAATTTGATATGACCTTGCAGATCTAGCTTTCACAGGCCTGAATTTTTTCACTGGACAAGTGACTCTTCTTCAAATACCCCCTCACCTCTGCTTATCGGTAGACTTTTCTAAAGTAAAATTCTTCTAGTTTTAGTAGCTGTGAGACTCAAGGTGGAAGGAGATACTCTGACGAGGGGGCCGAGCGGCTCGTCGGGTGCGGTTTGCAGGGCCGGCGACTTGCGGGCTGTTTCCCAGGGGGCTGCTGAGGGCAGGAGCCCACCGGCCGAAATCACCCACCCAAAAATCTCTGCCGGGCCCCTCGCCCGCGGCGTCTCCTGCCCGGCTGCGGCACCCACCTTCACCTGAAACCCGAGCCGAGGGCGGGCGGGCGGTGCTCGCCGCTATAAAGCCCCTGGCAGGGGCGGGCTGGCGGCCGGCCGCCGGGGAGCGGGGCTGGGCTGGGCTGGGCGGGCGGCCGCAGCAGCCGCCGCGGGGCTGGGGGCACCGCGCCGCGCCCCGCCCGTACGGGGCCGCAGTCACCCGCGCCTATGGGCACAGCGTGGGTTGTAAAGGTAAGCTGAAATAACGTGAGGGGGGGGAAAAAACCGCAGCCAGAAATCTATCAAAAAGGATGTTTAAAAAAAAATAATTATTTTCTTAATGTCAGGCTGATTATGCATTTTCTTATCACTATTATTTTAGCCTTCATCAAATTCATGTGTGGTTTTTTGCTGGTTTTTTTTTTTTTTTAAACCTTTGTATGCGATACATCAAGAAGGAAAGCCCAGGGAAACTTGGAGCATCAGTCATTTACCGCCTCTAAATCTTGCTTAGTCGGTGTATGTCATAACGCGTACATGTATCTACGTCTTTATTATTGTAATCATGATCCTGTTACGACTGTTCAATAAGTTTTAATCAAACAAAATAATGACAGAAATCCTCTATTCTGTAGTTGATCATCCACGATAATTTGTATATGAATGATCTAGGGATTTAGCATAAAAGACTACTAAAACAGGCTATGGAGTTAGGTTCCATTGTAACAGTTTGCACTGTTCTTAATATCTCATTAAAAGTAGTTCTTTATCACAATGTTATGTATTTTTTTAGTCATTATATTTAAGTAGGACTGTAGTGAGACCAAAATGTAATAAGTCATGGAAAAACCCACAAATATTTTAATGTGAACTTTTACAATATCTACTATTTCTAAATGTTTTGTTGCTTTTTTTAATGCAGGCTTTGAGTAATGTGACTTTATCTCATAAGCATACAACAAAGAAGAAGAATGAAGGACTGTTTTGTAAATTCCATAGAAAAGGACCTCTCCGATGCTGGTAATCCACGGGCGTGAAAGCTGTGTGTGTGTTTGAGGAATATATTTCACAGCTCCAAATCTAAAGGTGCATTACAAGTTGCCATTGTGTTTTTACAGGAGATAACACAATGAGTTTCCAGTGAACTAAAGCCACCACCTAGAAAACGTTTATGCGTGAATCATTCTACAGAATTCATTTATATTGGTAAAACTATTTAGGTGGGTTGTAGCCTGGGCGTGAAAATGCTCCTAAGGTAAACTCAGTAAGGTGGAAGCACATTATTGCCTTCAAATGCTTGTCTAAACTAGTCTTCATAGACTGACTGACATTAAAAACAATACGTAGAAAATTCTACTCATAGTGAGTCAGCAGGTAAAGTTAAGGTAAATGTAAATTGGGGGTGGCTGGTGTGTGGACCCCTTTTCTTCCAATGTGATTCACAGCTGGCTGCCTACTGTGGCTGCTCATCAGTTTCTTCATCCATTTATTACACTTCATTTTATGCATTTAGAATAAGCTTTCTGGGGTAGGATTCCTCTTTTGTGTAGATTTCTAAGGCCCCTAGCATAAAGGAAGTGGGACATGTGCCAACTACTACAATACAAAGAAATAATGAAGATGGTTATGACAAGCAAAGACAAGATTCTTCAGTTAACTCTCATCTATTCTGTGTTACCTACAGCAACTATAACCTTCACTATAAGCAATTCCGCTTATTTCAGTAGGCCTCCTCCTTGTTTGCATTCAGTTGTGTAGGTGTTTGCAGAATTAATTAATTCTTGCTTTTAGTCTTTGATAGCCTTTTTATATAAATGTATTTTATTTGTAAAAAATGAAGTTTGTTTCCATCTCGGAAATGGAGCTGGAAGTTGTTTTTTTTTTTTTCCTGGAGTAGAGGAGATGAACTGAAGAGAAAGAAAGTTTCAAGAAACATTCACCAGGCAGTTCCAAGAACATAAGAAAAATTATTCTTTAAGCTTTAAATGCAAAAGAATCAGCAGGGAAAGTTGCAAGAAACTGGTACAAAAGATGGGTTATTATGTTAAAAAAAGGTGTGCTTTTTATTTCATAGAATCTGCAAGCAAGGGATATGACAACCCTTCTCTCCAACATGAGGAAAATCTTGAACAAAGTGACCAGCTAAAGTCCAAGAAAAAAAAGTAGGTATTCTTTGAACCTAACCCATTGGCTGCTGCTGTACTGGGTGTATGGGGGGAGAAGTTTAATATGGCTTTGCTAGGAAAAAAGCTCATCTTTAATTAGTCTTTTGTATTTTCCTCTAGGAAGGAAAATGGGAAGCCAGACAAACAGGTGGTTGGCATTTTTGAATTGGTTAGTGTCCAGTTTGATGGTCTGCTTTATATTTCCTTTTCTTTATTTGTCATGGAGTTGTTTATGAATTGCAATTAATAGGCAATCAAAAACCAGGGAAGAAGCCTGAGACCCTATTGATGCTAGACCTCTTTAAAATTTGGCCTGTTAGGTCAGATGCCCCCCTCAGTGTATGGGTAACACGGCCAGCAGTTCAGCCTTAGTGCTGTTGGGGGATGAAGCTCACCCCTGCGGAGACTGATCTAGGATGTATATACTGCACAGGCCTTTGCCTTGGCTCTATTCATAAAGGATTTATCCTGTGTTTGACATCTGAGGGATCTGGTCTCTGAGAAAACCAGTAGTATGGTTTTGTGTCTGTTTTCCATATAACAGCTATTCCCGACTAACTCTTACACGTGGATTTGCTTATTCTGGAACAAGAGAAGTTTTATTCTTCTCTGGTTTATTCCATGTCCATTTACACTTTGGAAGAGAGTTAGGACAGTCAGGAATAAAATGTTCTGATTTCAGATTGACTACATCCAGGAATAGCTATGGCAGTGTAAATTCACATCCTTCTTTAAACCAAACAAATGTTCAAGGGTAGACAAGCTTTAAGCTTTTTAAGATACAATCTCTGCTGCAAACATTTTCTACTGGTAGATGTAACCCAGGTGCTGGTCAATAACTCCAGTTTACATTTCAAAGGCATTATCTTAGTAAATATGTAACTTACTGGAACACAAAATGCAATATATGGTGCAGAGAAGATCATTACTTAGAAACATGTAGGACATACACTGGGTTTTTTCCTGCGGAGTTGGGGAAGAACCATGTGTCCTGCCGGTATTCCCTTAGCAGCCCTACTGAGTACTGATTTAAAGATGTATGGGACCTACTACAGAATTCTTAGGTTCTGAGTTTACCTTCAGTTGGAGTGTTTTTGCTACTTAGAATATGTAGGTAGAAACAAAGCATGTTCTGTAGGTCTGCTGCACTGTAACATATATGTGAACTGTCAGGCGTAACTTCACATTTTTCCTTTTTTTTAATGCTCACATAGTTTCGCTATGCTGATTGGCTGGATGTCCTTTTGATGGTAGTTGGTTTGATGGCAGCTGTTGCGAATGGTACTGGATTGCCGCTTATGATCGTTGTCTTTGGAGAGATGACAAACAGCTTTGTGCTAAGCGGCATCAAATCAAATGTGTCAGAAGGTAAAATTAGACTTCTCTACATACCAGTTATGTTTTGCTACAGGGGCTAAGATGTTTTCTGTCCTGTCCCCCCCCCACTACGCACATCTAAACAAGTATATAGTGAGCAAAATTAATCCTGCTGCAAATTACTGAATCATTTTAATTGACCTTTAATGGCTAGACCAGGACAAAAGCAGTGCATTGAATGTGCTCTTTATGAATGAACTTCAACTTTGGTAAGATAGTAAGGACTGTGACCACCTTCTGTATCATCAGTTATCAGGCAGTAATTACAAGAAGTTCCTTAAAAATAAATGTGTATTTGCCAAATCATTTTGTATTTTGCAAAACCCCACTTGCAAAATACAAAATATTCCCAAACTGATGACCCTAGATTGCTATGATTTATTTTCTACATATAATACTTTCACAAATATTACTACTTTCTTCCCCCCCACAGGTACTTCAGTAAATAGTTCCAGCTTTCCATCAGTTCCAGGCATAGATATAGAAGGTGAAATGACAAAGTAAGAGTCTTTGTAGTTATTCTGTTAACAGAATATTGGGGGATTTTCTTTTCCTGTGTTGTCCCTTTGAGCAGAAGCCAAATGTTTGCCTTCTCAAAAAGGCTTCTCAATAATCACAAGCTTCAGTATTTTATTTGATGGGGTAAATGAAGACTAATTCTTGGTTTGTGTATCTAACTTCTCTCACAAGATACAGTGGGGTCATAAGGCCTTTTGTTCCCTTGTCACAGGTTTGCTTACTACTATGTGGGAATTGGCTTTGCTGTGTTGATCCTGAGTACCATCCAAGTATGGACTTTTTTGATTGCTGCTACGAGGCAGACAGCAAGGATCCGTCAGAAGTTCTTTTTTGCAGTGCTCCATCAGGAGATGGCTTGGTTTGATACTACCCAGATAGGAACGCTGAACACCAGACTGACAGAGTGAGGGCTCTGTTCAATTTTTTACCTTGCTAAGTATGACATTTAAAAGAAAACTACCATTTAGCTTCTATGGAATAGCCTATTGAGAGTTTTTTTTAAAAAAAAAAAAAAACTGAAGTGTGAAATATTACAGCTCTGAGGGAGAAATTCATTATCCTTTTCAGCTTCATTTGTGTAGCTTCTGTGATATATGCATTGGAAGGGTTTTTGCTGTGAAATGCCTGACACTGGTTTTCTAATGTCCATGAAGTACGTGGCAGACAGTACTAGATAAACAACTCTGCTGTCTCCAGATAGTTTACAAACACTGAAAGCCCTGACACTTTATTGATTGGAAATGAGCTTGCATTTACATCCAGCCAGATCTTGGGCTGGACTCCATCCAGTCAGTTAAAGTCTTTGGAGCTTTTCCACAGACTTAAATAGACTTAGGAATGAGGACTGTATGCCCCAAGATGCAATGAACACAATTTTTTTTTTTTTTTTTTTTCTTCTGGATTCTAAGGTAGCTTTGGACAGAGTTGTGTCCTGAAAGGTGTAAGAGACACTTAAATGAAACCATTCTCAGCTCTAATATCTGTATGTGCTGGGAAGAGAAAATGCAGAAGGAAATTTGTATGAAAAACAGGTTCTTCCAAATAATGATTGTTCTGATAGAACAGAGATAACCTTTGGTCTGAGTCTGTAGCCAAAATTAGAACATAAAATGCATCAGAGCGCTGAGCAGAAGGAATCATTTGGAGATGGTCATGGGAGGTGAGGAGGCTGTTTGGCTGTTTACTTGTATTGATTCATTTGGATGCTGGATAAGGAAACTAGGTCATTTGTGACCTAGTGACATGGCATAGAAACAGCAGAGAATGATGGAAAACACAGAAAATGAGTCCTAAAAAATAGGAGGTTTCTGCTGCGTTTTGGCCACACAAGAGACTAATGGTACTGTTCAGTAGCTGTGGTTAGAAATTTCACTGTGCCAGTTAGGAAATGGCAAAGCTTCTGACATTAGGCCACACAGCATGAAACGGAGGGGGAGGGAGTTAAAATGAAAGACATTCAAAGCTAACAAAACTTTTTTTTTATTATTGTTATTTAAAGTGACATCAACACCATCCACGAAGGCATCGGAGACAAGATCTGTATATTTGTTCAGTTTTTTGCCACATTTCTGGCAGGGATTATTATAGGATTCATCCACGGGTGGAAGCTGACACTGGTGATTTTGTCAGTCAGCCCTCTGCTTGCTGCATCAGCAGCAGTTTGGTCAACTGTAAGTGTGTGGGGATTAATAAATGAAGCAAACCAGAAAAATGTTATAACTCTTATGCACAGGAAAGGGGGAGAGAATGGGAGAAACCTAGTGTGGTTTCTAAGCTGGGCGGTTGGCCCCATGCTTACTTTATGATTTCTGCTCCTCCTGTAGCTTTTCTCTGGGTTCCCAAGCTTGTACTTGTAAATCATTCCTTCTGTCCACATACTCTGTGCCCATGCCATGTGGCAGGAGGGCAGTCTGCATCAGAGCATCTTCCTCGCACAGCGATTTCCTCATGCAGAGCACTGGGGAAGCCCAGGGGTGTGCCTGTGACCCTCCCTCTTCCCTCTTTAACACAAATGCCTTGAAAGCTCTTTCCACCTGCACATATATGATACCACATCTCTTGCAAGTAATTTAACAAGTTTCGTACTGTGTACAAAGTAGACCCTAGGACGTATGTACAGCTGCTGCAGACTGGAGTGATATAAATTAGTGAAATATCTGGAGAGTTTTCCCTTTCAGATAGGAAAACATTTTCCCCTTGTGATCTGTTGCAGCTGCAATAATGGGTATGGCTTGTATTCCTGAATGGTTAATTTTATATAATACTAGGTTGTTTTTTTTTTTCTACTTGAAGCATTGTAAATAAGCTAGAAAGAACGATGTTAGAAGCTGTAATGCAACTGCCTTGCTTATCCAAATGTCTGCTGGTGCTCTAGTTTCTGAACACCTCAGACACCCCCCAGAGCAGCTATGGCACACCTCCCTGACCCCGCAGGTGTCATAGTGTAGTTCATAGGCTGTCCTCAGCTTGGGAGGAAAGTGGATTGCTTGTGAAGCTCACCTGATGCTCGTGTAGCATTTCACTTTAAGGAGGACACAATGAGAGAATGAGCTGGATTTTGGGGGAATTCAGGGCACAGAGAGAAGTTGATCCCCTCTTTCCTAAACCTCATCTTGTGCCTTGGACATTGATCATTCTTATTCACCAATACAGTGTGCGTACCCTTTCAGTAGGCTGCAATAACATCTGGTTTTCAACTTTCCAGCTCCTGGCATCCCTTACTGCTAAAGAGCTGTCTGCTTATGCCAAAGCAGGAGCTGTGGCAGAAGAAACTTTAACAGCAATCAGGACTGTTGTGGCTTTCAATGGACAGCAGAAGGCATTAGCAAAGTAAGTTTTTGAAATAAGAATTATATTTAAAATACGGAAAAGGAGTTTGGCTGTGGGGTGGGTTTGTGGGTTTTTGGTTGGGTTTGGTTTTTTTTTTTGGAGGGTCAGGGGAATGGGATTCTCCTTTCTGTCATTTCATCCTTCTGTAAGTGGACTGTCACCTGAAAATAAAGATGTGTAAATAGACCTACTCAGTGAATACAGGCTGTTTTTTATCACTGCAGCATAGACTCAAATTTCTCCTCTGATTAAGATCTGGAGTTTAATTTAAAGTGAAAGTGGTAAGAAGGTTATTTTTGCCTGGTAGTTAAATGCAGAAAAGCATGTGATTAATTGCTTAACTTCTAGAACATGTGCACTGCTGTTCTGATCTTTGATTAATGAGCTTATATTTAAGCTTCACTGGATAACAGCCTTAAGTAAAATCGCATCACTGGCTTTTATTACCTTAATGATTTGCACATAACACTAGTATTTGACCTAATCCAGTGTTGACCCTAGTCACATGTAAAAGGTGAGGTGGACACAGCTGACCACAAATTTATTTATGTATTGTAAACAATAACATTCAGTATACAAATACAGGGCATCACCAATACCATGCAGGTGGGAAAGGCAAACCAGAAGACCTGATCTATATGACCCATGAATCTTTTCTATCTTTTTCAACTTTCATGTTTCCCCTGCTCTTGTGTGAAATTTTGAAGGTGATGTTAGCCCTAGCTTGGGGTCCTACAGCCTGCTCTTGCATTTGTCTGCTTCCAAGGGCTGAGCTCTGACTATCTTACAGCACTGTATTCTGCTTTCTGAGATTTGTCCTTAAGTTGTAACAGACCCTTTCTGCTTACATAGTAAAGGCAAAAAAGTGCTAAGATGGCCTACATCAGCTATTCCTCTCTTCCCTGTCTTCTTCGTGGTCCCTGTAAATATCAGTGTCTGAAAATCCAATAGTAAGAGCTGCTTCAAACTACTATTTTTTTTTATTTTTTTTTTGAGGTCTAAAGACAATATAACTGATACCTGGGTAACTCTGTGCCAGCAAGGCCTTTCCTCCACAGTTGGCTAGTCAACTTCTTCCACAGCTCCACTTCCATTTAATGTTTAAAAAAAAAAAAAAAAAAAAAAAAAACCACCACACACATGGAACTGGTGGCTCTCCTAGGAACATCTACTAGGGACAGGCAAACTCCTATCAGGGACTGACGAGGGTGTTTCACAAACCACAGATTGTGAATCCTATACAGCTCTTGAACAATGGTCTCAGAGTTAAGAAAAACGTTTCACTGCACTCCTTGCAGTGCCGCCACTGACCGCAAATGTTTACGCTTGCAAGGGACCTTCAGTCACCTTCTGCTTCTGGCGGTGGCTTGGCTCTTCCCCTGTAGTTGAGTGATCATGTGTACTGGTAACAATGCTTAAATCTGGCTCTCATTTCCCTGGAGGACCTATGATGCTGCTGACTCAGAACACAGCCAAGCCAAAACATTTAAATATATTTAAGTAACAAATACAGCATTGGTAGCATGTGAGCAATTTACATGAATGAAATTAATGCACATTAGTTTAAGATTCCTTCCTGGCTGACTGAATTTCACGTCTTCTTACTATGGGGATGTTTTGCGCAGGAAATACATATTAGGAAAAAAGTGCAAGCTGCTGAGCCTGTTGCTGACAAGTAAAAAGATACACTATTCCTAGGCTATGCTTACCATAATGAGCTTGAGCAAGTGAAAGCTATTAGCTGGAAAGTATAGATGAATTAATATGAACCATCCTTAAAAGAAATAATTCTCTTATTGAACTTGTTAGTCTTTATAGTGGTCTCGCGTGTCTGCTTGTTTCCTATATTGCCATATTAATCAGTAAACTAACCTAAGGGAAAGATTCCTGACTTCCCAGAATGGCCAGTAAGAGAACAACTCTGGCATCAGAGGGAGCTCTGGCTTCTATTTGTTTACCTGCCTTCATCCACAGTGCCTGAGGTTTTTGTTGTTTTGCCTTTTTTCAATGTGGAAGACTAAACCTTACCTTTGATAGGTAATGTGGATAAAACTTTTTCAAGGTTTCTTTTCAGGACGAATGCAAACAAATGGCTCAAGGGTGGTATCTTGACTTCCATCATGATAATGAAGTCATGCTACTCAATTTTTTTCTAAATATATCTTCCATAGCGGTATGAGAATGTTATCAGCATATGTCAGAGCAGATTTATTCAAAGGAATTATATCCCTACTAGTCCTCTGTCAAAAAAATCTGTGTGCTCTTTGTGAGACTTTAATTGCTTTTATGGCAAAAAAACTTTTAATTAAAAAAAGGGCACTAGGAAATATCAATCAGAATGGCACGTGGTACCTGTCAAATTAATGGTTTCCTTATCCACTTTCAGGTATGATGCTAACTTAGAGATGGCTAGAAGTGTTGGAGTGAAAAAATCCATTACCACCAACACATCTCTAGGTGTTTCACAGTTTCTTATCTTTGGATCCTATGCACTTGCATTTTGGTATGGAACCAAGCTCACTGCTGAGGAGGAAGATTATGACATTGGCCGTGTGTTAATTGTAAGTACAGCAATGCAGCTTTGAAAAATGCTCTGTAATTTCCAGAAAATAGTTATATAAGTGGTGTATATAGTTATCTTTATTTTCTGCCCAGTGCTTGCTTAATTAGCTGTTAGAGACTTGCTTGGTATAAAAGAACTGAAAGGAAGGCATTCATCTTACCTAGCTTTTGGTATAACAAGTTTGAACAGAGCACCTTGAATTCTCACTCTAATCAATGCAGAGGCAAAAGCATCTGCAGAGGGTTACTTTCCTCACTTGTCTTGGACCCTGTTGTAGGGCAGGGTGAACAACATAGAGCTGGAGGCTAGCGAGCAGAGACAAGTAACCTGGACTGCCAGCAAAATTCTAGCTAGTTGCTAGGATTAATGAATCCCACTGGTGTGCTGAATACGTAGTGGGAAGTCCTCGAGATCTCATTTAGCCATAATGCCTTCTCTGCATTTTGTTGTTTACTTGCAAACATTTACCGCACATTACTAAGATGGCTAAGTTGGTATTGGTGTGAGGATATTTCACTGTCATCTTGCTATCAAAAGTTTGGCTACATGCTTAACTTTCACAAGTGACTTCTGATGTCCTGACTCAGTATGGTTCCTCACAGCATGTCAAGTTAATTTTGTGTTGGTTCCAGAGGTGGGATTTCAGTTAAGAAACTCTGGATTAAGTTTTGCAAGCCTCTTAACTTTAGAAACATCTGAAAAGCAACAGAGAAAGATATTTGTTCTATTTGTAGATGATAGAAAATGCAAAAGCATCAAAAAGAGAAGCCATTCATGCCACAAAAGCATGCATCAGTAGTTACCATTCACCCCAGGAAAAAGGGGAGTGGACAAGAGTGACTGTGAAATGCACCTTTTGCTTTTGTACTTAATTCTCCTGGAAAGGGTGCACTAGAAGGACTTGGGCATTTAACAGCCAGGCACCAGTGGTTCTGTAGTAACTGTTAACTGCGATGCTTCCCTCTGCCTCCTGCAGGTGTTCTTCTCTGTGCTCATCGGAGCCTTCTCCCTGGGCCAGGCGGCTCCCAACCTGGAGACTGTGGCTAATGCACGTGGGGCTGCCTATGAAGTATATCAGATTATCAATAAGGTAAGTATCTAAGTAGAAAAGAAGCCTTTTAAGCAAACTGATTTTTTTCCCTTGTTTCTGTTTTTTGGGTAGTTTCTTTTTTTCTTTTTTTTTTTTTTTCTCCTTGAGAGGCATAACAAAAGCATTCAAAAGTCCCTAAACCATAAACTCTATAGATGCCTACCACTGAAACCCATAATATTTCCACTCATATCAAGAAAACTGCTTCTTTATTTGTTACAGTGAATGTTGGGAAAGCTGGCATGTGTATCTGAGATTTATGGATGAGGTCTTTCTCTAATATTAGACTTGCAACTGCAGAGAGAAAGTAGTAAGGCACTATACTAATTTTTAAAAATGCATGTATGCACAATTTCAGCTGAGCTGGGGGTTTTTTGGGGGGTTAGTTGGTGGGAAGGGGATTAATAGTGCCATTGAAAGCTATAATAATATAAAGCTACAGTGGTGATGTTGCTATGAAAAAGGTTTTCCAACACCACATTGTTATTATCTTGATCTTGCTGTGTTATGCAGCAATTGGATATCTGTATATAAAATATTTTAAACAAGTAGGACTAGGAAGTTCATACAGAAATGGCTACATGGTGGTTCTTGATGTGAGTATAAAACTCTCCCATATGGATAACTGAGAGCTATGTTTTGGCTGCAAGCTAGTACGTTAAGTTCTGCAATTACAGATTTTCTGCTGTAGATTTTGTTGCATTTGAAAATGCTGTATTTGTCAAAGCAGAAATCACCATTAGATGTTCCCCTGCATTCAGTATCTGTGAGTAAAATGCAGCAGCTCTGCAATGTTGTGCTGCAGTGTAAACCAGCAGCTAAGAAAGTAAAGGAGAGAACAATGTATCCAGCTGGAATAGCAGTTCCAAAAGTGTAATAACCAGCAATATATTTTAAAAATGTCTTTCTAGAAACGGCTTATTGATAGCAGTTCTAAGGAAGGCTACAAACCAGACAAGCTCATAGGAGAAATTGAATTCAGAAACATCCATTTCAATTACCCATCCAGACCTGATGTTAAAGTAAGTGTTCATTTTAGATGAATCTACTGTACTGAAATTCTGCACCCTGTGTCCATATTATTTCTCTAATCTTGTTGCTGTTGAACACAAAATGCATTCCTATCTTGGGAGATTGTGCACTACTGGGGAAAAAATAATGTCTGAAGACAAAGCTCTAGATCTATTACCACTGGCTACCTGCTCACTATTCTCATGTGCTGGGCAAAGCTAAGAAGAATGTGTTGCTTCTAGTCTGAATTTCTGTGAACAAGAGCTCTGATAAACCAAATAAGATTTTTTTTTTTTTCTCTCCCCCCCCCCCCCCCCCCCCCCCCCCAAGTCTGTCATTAAAGCTTCCAGGCCTTACAGAGTTAAACCCTGAAGCTGCTCTTCCCAGTCCCTTGGTTGTTCTGAGTTGCTGTGATACTGCATGTGAAAAGTGACCTGTGAGAGACGGGCTTTACAACAATTATGCCACTAAATGGATTGAAACATATCATCCTAAATATACATTTGGAAGTCAAATGTTATTTTGGGCAGGTGTTAAAACTGCTGTTCAATAAACAGATGTCCCTGTTCTGCCGATTGAACTTCACTTAGTAACTGTATTGTGCAGTGCCAGGTACAGCATGTCGTGGTGATCTGCTTTCGTGGCGATACAGTTGGTTTGACCTCTTTACTGTATTCAACAGTTTATAATCTTTTGAAGACATTGACAAAGGTGAAAGGACAAGGGATTTGCTGCTGTTGTTACTTGATGAAGAAAAATGTAGAAATAGAAATTTCAAATATCAACAATTAAAAGCTGGACATGCCAATTAAGGGGTGAGAATGGGGAAGTTCATAGCACTGTGGCTAGTTCTTCAGATGGCTCTTCCCACTTCAGCCTTCTGAGGTTTGTCCCATAGTGCATCAAATCTGTTTCCAGGGTACTGGGGCTGCTGAAGGACAGACCCAGAGCTAGGCAGACAGAGGTAGGCTTTCTGCCTAACTGAAGTCAGTGCAACGCATCTTCTTTCACTCCTGGCTCAGAAATCAGAAGTGACAGAGCAGACTCTTCATCCTTCTTCCTAAAAATGCTATTCAGGCCAATGAGCTATGTTATGGGTCTGCACGCCAGATGGGAGGGAAATAAGAAATACTTTGTCGTCCTTCCCAGATCCACTGAGTCAGCAGATCTCCCTACTAAGAGTATCAGTGTTATTTAATAAAGTCAAAAGGAGTCAGCAAAGATATGTAGAAGTTATCCACAATCTCTCAAGCAATTGATGCAACACAGTGTAATCTCCCCTGTCCAAGCTAAACCAAATCAAAGAGATCTAAAGAGTCTAGTTATTGTCAGTTTTAATCTTGGCAACACCTTGCCTGATAAAGGAGACTTAGAAATAGCCTATTAGGTGGTTGTGACTATTTGCATCTGGAGAAATTATGGTATCCAGAATATAGTTCTTACTTGATAATGCAGGCACCAGGATATCAGCTTCTTGGAGATACAAACCCTGCTGGATGTAACACAGGGAGAGGAGAGCAGTATTGCAACTATTTTAATCTCTCATTGCAAAAACATGTGTAGGCAAAACTATAAATCAGCCTGGTATAAACAAGAAGAGTTCCCATAGCAGCCAAATATTTTGGCAACTACACAGCATTACTCATATAGGACATGGACATCTTTTGAAGTAAAATGTTCCTAAATGTGAAAATGGCAACAAAGATATCATTAATCTCTAACTACTCCCCAGGTTGCTGAGGCTGTTAACAGTAAGGATTGGGATTTATTATGGGCTTTCCAGCAGTTACCTTGTCAAAACAGCAATTTATATTCTAAAAATAGAAAAAGCAGGCTTGTTTTTCTGCAATAATGTTTAGCACCTTAGAAATATTTTCCTGTGAGATTCATAACTAAGTGCTATGCCATTGTCTAAGCACTGGAAAACAGAGGACAGCAGGAGAACATAAGACCCTGACCCTGCTACCAGATCACACAAATTGGAGAAAACGAGCTATCAAGTTGAGAGTACTGTGGCTGTGTATATATTGGTTGATTTGAGTGTGCTGGGGAATTTTCCCAGGCACTGGAATGCAGTGGTCTATGCAAGGGAACTCTTAAAACGTTTCTTGGCATGAACTTGGCCTGTTCCAGTTATCCATCTTCTCAAATAATTCCCAGGCTTGGTTTGGTAGCCAGAAGGATCCAGGGGCCATTCCCAAAAGGCAGGTTGCATGTAGCCATCCTGTTTTGAAGGCTAATACATTTCACAAGCATAGATGCAGGCTCTTTCGTATCAGTGCCCCAGAATATTCCCAGTAACTTACTAATATTGTCATACCTTCAGACTGCACCCCTTCCTACTGCCTTGATTCTTGCTACAGTTACCTTGATAGACTGTTCTCTAATCAAACTTGTCAAACTAAGACACAATTTTTTTTTTTCCCCAGATCCTCAAAGGTCTAAACTTGAAAGTTCAAACTGGGAAGACCATTGCTTTAGTTGGTGCCAGTGGCTGTGGAAAAAGCACTACTGTGCAGTTGCTGCAGAGATTCTACGATCCTGTCCAGGGCGAAGTGAGTGCCTGCAAATGAACTGTAAAAACTGAAAGCTGTTAGGATAAGCGTGAGTTTCCCATATTGACTGAACCTTGATTTTTATTTTTATTTTTTATTGAATTTGAGCATATCTCTGTGTAGTTCAGTATTTCCACAATTTAAATTTCAAATGAACTATCTTCTCCTGTTGGCTTGACTTCATTATTCTCCTCTTTCTTGCAGTACTATTCCAGAAGTAGTAAATACCACAAATCTTTGAATACATGCAAAGTCTGAATTTAATATTCTTTTCATCAACAATTGGCTTTTAAGGTTCTGTAAACTTTTTTAAGCAACAAGTGCCCTGCTGTATTTTAAGCAACCAGTGCTCTGCTGTATTTTACTTCCTTTTCATTGAATGTAAACTAAAACGTGGAGAGTTCTCCTATTTTAAATGGTTATTTTCTTGGCTCATTTTTCTCTATCTGCTAACCCACAGCAAAAGTTTCCATCATTACACGTTGTACAACTGCTCTACCACTAAACACTAGATCCAGTCAGTAAATGGTAAATACTTCTCATAAGAAATTTCTAAAGGAAAAAAGGAGGAAAATAAACAATATCTCTTTAAGGAAAATGTTCTTTTTTATACTTAATATTTGAAGAATGCTACTTAGTAGTTGTTGCTGCTAATTGGAACTAAGTAAGCATTTCAAATATTAAACACTGAACTATCACTACATAGTGTATCAAGGTGGCTATGTATTATCAACACAGTTGTTTCGTAAAATTACTGTTTCTGTGGCTGTTCATTCCTGCCCCCATGCCTCAGTTTGCTCTTTCTCTCCTGTGCTAATGTCAATGTTCATAGGACCACATTGCAAATGATCTAGGTTAAAAATAAGTTTCCCTTCCTTTTTAGTCATCTTGGATTATTTCTTTGGTCCGATGTAAAGCACAGCCACAGAGGCAGTTGTGTAGCTACAACTGTGAGGGCAGCAAACTGGCATAGGGGCATGAGAACAGGGTAACAAGTATGCATGGTTATTGAAGGGCGAGGAAACAAAAAAAAAAAAAAAAAAAAAAAAAAAAAAAAAAAAAAAAAAACAACACACCACCAACAAAAAAACCAATTAATATCTTCTCTGTTTATGCTGCTCCTCACCATTTTTTAGCTTCTGCAGTGGACGGAAAAACTACAGTTGCAACTTCTCCCCCAACATAGTTTTCTACTGAAGACATCAATTTTTTTTTTTTGTCCTTGTAGCTGATACTTAAATCAAGTAATACTAATTAATTGATTTATTATTAACAGAATGTATTTCCTCAACTTTGACATACACTTTTCCTCTCAGATTACCTTAGATGGTCAGGATATTCGGACACTTAATGTAAAGTGGCTAAGAGAAAATATTGGTATTGTGAGCCAGGAGCCCGTTTTGTTTGCAACAACAATAGCAGAGAACATTCGCTATGGACGAGAAGATATTTCTGATGCTGAAATTGAGCAAGCAGCCAAGGAAGCCAATGCTTTCGACTTCATATCTAGACTGCCTGATGTGAGTTCGTGAACTTCTTTTCAGTGTAAGAACGAAACGTCTATTTAGGCCGGTGTCCTGTTTCTGAGAGGGAGAGCATGGGAATTCAAGTTGTAGTATAACTTCTCAAAATACTTTTATAGCCTCCAGTAGCTTTCAGTTCAGGGACTTTCTGGATGAAATATTGTGCCTTTGTTTGGTTGCCCTCAAAGGATTTGTGCCTATGTCTGAAAAAATGTCAGTGCCTTAAGCTTCACAGCTGTCTTACCGTCCCTACCCATCTCATGAGGCATGGAAAGAGTTGGGCTTTTAAAGAGACGATCCAGAAATCTAAAATCCTTTGTCAGGAGCTGCCTGCACATCCAATAGGAAATGGAGGGTAGGAGTAAATAAGTATGCCCTGAACCAAGGCCATTTTTTTTTTAGCAGCTGGGAGCTTGAGCTCTCCCTCTGCCTGAGATTCACAGCTTTGAGCCCTCCTAGCAGTAGGTGCCTTGCTCCTTTCAGGGTGGGAGCAGGAAGTAAGATCAGTCACTCAAAACACATCCTTAGGAATGGGTGATGATATGTCCTTCTGTTTGGTCCTGCAGTTAAAAAGATGTGGAGAAAGTTCCCAGCTGGGATTTGATTTCAAATTCTACTACCTCAGAGAGCTTGACCCCCATCTCTCAAGCGTGTGCCATTTCTAGCATGTCAGTCTATTCCAAGGTTCCCTCTTCTCAGGAAGATTTATTTGATCATATTTGCTCTTAAACAGCTATATAATAAAAGACTACAGTGGACTTTGAGACTTGCCACTTTGGAGTGAGAGACACAGTCAGTAGGAACTAAGCTGTGGCTCCAGGGGAGGTGTCTCAGGTTCAGAGGAGGTAACATTAAAGGTCCTGGTGGGTTCCTATGATCCCAGCCCCATTGGAAAGGTAGGTGGTCCTCAGCAAATGCAGAGATGCTTTTATGGGCTTGTCTTGAGAAAACCCAGGGTTTGGAGCACTCTCTGAGCAAGTAGTACAGATCAAGACTTTGAAGAACCAGAAGATCAAAGTTAGGTAGGTAAAGTATGTAATGGGGGTTGGAAGGCTTGGCTAAGGGCCAAATGGATGGGTGGTGTTGCATGTTTGCTCTGCCCATGCTCAAGTCAGCCAGATAAAGCTACCTCTTTTCTAGAAGCTGAGTACTTATGATTGCACAGAGAACCAAGGAGTTCATTTGAGATGTTCCACAACTTTTGTTTTCTACTTTCTCAGAAATTTAACACTATGGTAGGGGAAAGAGGGGCTCAGCTGAGTGGAGGACAGAAGCAGCGAATAGCTATTGCCCGTGCCCTGGCAAGAAATCCCAAGATTCTTCTTCTGGATGAAGCTACATCTGCGCTAGATACTCAGAGTGAATCCATAGTGCAAGCAGCTCTCGATAAGGTAGGACTCATGTTATTGAAGCTGCCATAAAAAGATGCAACAACACTTAAGAAAAATTAACATACAATTTTCACTGCAGGTTTCCATTGGAATAAAGAACACTGGAAAATAAAATTTGGATTGATGTTTCAATTTCAGGGTTTTAACAGGGAGTTTAAACGATCAAAATTTTACATAGGAATTATGTCTATTTGTGGGGCGGGTTTTAACATTATTATTGATTACAAAGACATTTGCAGTCACTTGCAAGATACTTGTAACTCTAACTTCGGTCTCCTGCACGCTCTTCCTCAAATCACAATTGTTCATTTGCTGCGGAAATATGGATGGCATCTTATCAAGGCAAGGCATGAGGACTGAATGGCCTTTTTCAGGTAGATTAATAGAAATGTATAGTATAATATTCCTAGTACTCATTCTTCATTGAACAGTTGCTTCATAATTTTCAGAAAGCTCTTGGGATTTAGTTGTTTTCTTTCTTTACAGAGACTGAGTGCAAATCAGATCCTACACAGAACAAAAAGCAGAGCCAGTTACAAATACTGAATCTCTGCCCCTTGTGTTTTTTATCAGCCCCACACCTCTGGGGCAGGTGTTACTGCAGAGCAGAGCTGTCAGAGCTCGTACCTGTGCCTCTGTCCCACCAGCTCATGGTTCCTTCCTTGCAGCCCTCCTTTGTCAGCAGTTTCCACCAAGAAGTAGTGGAGCCTGGAGGCTTTAATTAAAAAAAAAAAAAAAAAATCACAGTTGGGCTGGAATATTGTTTCATTTCTCTAATATTTATTTTAATGTATTTTTAAAAGCTAAGTGAAGAATCCTGGCTTTCATTTCAGTAGTTGTGAACAGAGAGATATGAGTTACAAGTATGGCTCAAGGGAAATACAGAATTTACCATCTTCATTGCCAGTCAGTTTAAATCTGAGGTAAAATGTAGCTGTTGGTTATATTCACATGACTATACTGATAGTACTGAGGTAACATGTGGATGCAAAAATAATATTCATCTAATCTAATTTGTATATAAACGATATTATTGCTGCAAAGTTAAGCACTAAAAGATTGCTGCTTCAGCCATAATTTAGCTTTCTTATGCACGTTCTTTAATTCCATGATGAATACTAACCTCTTCCAGAAGCTTATTGCTTCATTTAGTGCATAACATAGAGAGACATCACTCAATTAAGCAGACTGTTATATATACTCTTCCTCATCCTTCAGCGTGTTCCCAGAACACACCAAAATGAGCCCTGAATCATAACTTGTTCATCTTTTAACAACTTTTTGATGTCCATCAACGTAGTCCCCAAATGGGATTTACAAATTTCTTCTCAACATCCCTGAGTGGAAAAAGCGGTGCTAATATCATTCATTATTTTTACAGCTGAGGAGCAGAGATATTAACCTCACAAATGCACATTATTTCTGAGCAGTCATATGCAGATGCTTGTAGTCCTCTGTTTTTCAGAAAACTTTGCATCTTTTAGAGCATTTTGCTTGTTCTGATAGCAGCTCCCAGCTGCAGTGGTGGAGGCTCTGCACTTCTGCACATTAGGGCACAGACATGAACATTGCACTGAGACAGACGTCCTGTGACAGGCTTTGAGTGACTCAGATCAGATCCATGAATCCAAATCTCCATGGAAGCATTCATCTGCTGAAACGGTCCTCATCTTCTCCACACCCCTGTTCCTGTGCCCACATGATGTATAACTTCTGTAGCAAGTAACTTCCAGCAGGCTCCTTGACTGCAGAACATTTGTTGTGTGAGGTCCCCTTGGATTTCTCCTCCTGCCGCCAAGCCACCATCTGCTCCAGGCATCAGCGAGGAGGGAAACCGCTCTCTCCAGCAGCCACAAGCTGGTGTGTGCTCATTTGCTGCGTGAGGACTGTGCACACCACTGGGCTGCATGTGGGAGCTGGAGAGGGACGGAGCATGCAACCTGCAGACTGAGGCTTCAGCAGCTCTCCCTGCCAAATCCCAGCAGGCTCCTGATTTGAGATGTAGCTTATTTCAGAAGACTGGGAGAGAGCTTTAGCGAGCGGCTAAAACCCATTTCTGACCCCAGATGCAATCCTCTAAGCTTTCCTGCTATGTCTTGTCAGAAGTCATGCTAATGTTATACTTCCAAAAATATGCATGGACAGTATATAAAGAAAATATCCTTTCTTTATGTACTAGCTATCCTAGCTTTATTTTGAGAAAGATCTAACTATTCTTACTGCATTTCCCTCCCATGCATGCATACACATGGAAACAATGGGCAACTTTAGCTCAAATAGTTCAAGTTTGGTAAAAAGTCAAATAACCTTAATTATAGCCTTTAATACCTTCATTGGCTGTCTAATAAGATTAATATGGTTTTCTCTGCCTGAATTAGGCAAGTGAAAGTGTCCTTAGACTGTTAAACAAGAGATACGAAACTGGGGGGGGGGGGGGGGGGGTGAAATCTTTGCTTTTAGAAGAAATAATTCTTTTTGAAGTTTGGATTTAATTTATATTATAAATGCCTAAAATAACTGTTTTATTTCTGTGCTGTTTTCTTTCACATTTTAATGTAAATTGCTTTTGTTGGTTTTCTGTAAGGCTCGGACTGGACGTACCACTATTGTGATTGCTCATAGACTGTCTACCATCAGGACTGCTGACACTATTGCTGGATTTGAGAAAGGCATCGTGGTTGAACAAGGAACACACAGTGAACTCATGTTGCAGAAGGGAGTCTACTATTCTCTTGTAATGCAGCAGGTAAGGGCAAATTTACTTATTTTCTTTCTGCCTTTCACAAAGTTGCAAAATGCTGGTATTCAGAGCCATTTGCTCTCTGTAGTTCCTGCATGTTGTCCAGCTGGCAGCTGCTCAGTTGCTCTAGTCTGGACACGGATGCAGGCTTGGAATTCTCAGGGGTTTTACCCATAAAAGTGTTTCATATTTACACAATCCAATATGTCAAAAACATAAGTGAGTTGAAGGCACAGACTACATAATTATAGCATAACCACAGAATTGTTAGATTCCAGGTGGACTCCATAGACTGCTTAAAGAAAAAGAGTGGGGGGGGGAAATCAGGACCAAATAGTCTACTGCTCTGCCATTGCAGACTGAAATATGTGGCCTATAGGCAACTGTGATCACATGATTGAAACAGCAGTACTCAAGAGAAAAATTTTACTTTTCCTTCTCCCTGCTCAAAATGTCTTGTGATTGTATATCCTGAATTCTCACTAGGGTTGTAGCAATCATGTTCAAGATGATGGGACATCAGACGAAAGTGAAGACACAGGGGCTGAGGAATATGAGGAAAATGACAGAAATGATCTTGTGGAGGAGCTGACTCTTCAAGATAATTTTGAAGAATCAGTGATCTCTGGGAGGGGCAGCATTCGAAGAAGATCCAGCAGATATAAGAGCAAGAGGTGTTCTTCTAAGAAAAAGTCCTCTGGAAAAAAGAAAAAAAAAGAGCTGGAGGTTGGTATTAAAACTTTAGTTTAGAATTTTAGTCATAACTTGTAAACATCAATACAAAGCACTTCATTTTGATTACCTTTTATATAGCTGGCTGCCATACAACCTTTACTCTGGTGCTATTACAGTCAGTACTCACCAGACTGAGTATTTGTCCGAGGAATATGGGGACAATCATATACATCTTACCAAAAAACTTCATTTTAACACTATTGACTTAGTGTGGAGCTGGCAAAAAACTTGTGCTGTTGAGTTGTTATCCTTCATAAAATTAAGTGTATTATTTCAGTGTTACTGATGTTTTCATTCTAATTAAAAAGAGTTGTGAGATTTCATTTGCAGGATTCTTTACTTCCTGGTACTCAGTGTTGCAAATGCTGGTGGATAATGCAATCCCTGGGGATTACATACCAAGTTTTAAGGCACTTTGGAATATCATATTACCTTTATGTCAAATGGAGGAGAGAGAGAGAGAAAAAAAAGAAATTAAAAAAAAAAAAAACACCTAACATTTTGAAGTGTGTTCTAAATAAATGAACCATTATTCTCTGTCTGTCTCTCTCCCTCTCTCTCCGTCTTAGTACATTCTTTGAAACACCCAGTTCTGGAGGTTTTTATTCAGATAAGACACTTTAGTTGACAAATGTCATATACAAATAAAAGTCATATAAGAATTTCAGGTTTTAGAAACAGAACTTTGTTTTGTCAAAGTTGAGTAAAACTTGCTCATGCCAATCAATAGGGGCAGATTTCTAGTGGACTCTGGATCAGACCTTAGATAGGCAGCTCAATAGAAACTTGATTTTTGTTTTTTCCTATTTTGTACAGCTTGAACTACAGCACTTTTTTGCATGAAATGTATCGGAAGAGTTGTTTGGTATTTTTTAGTTTTGTGGTGGGTTTTGGGGGGTTTTTTGGTGTGGTTTATTTTTGGTTGTTTTTTTTTTTTTTTTTTTTTACCTGACTTCAGGACCCTTAAAGTGAAGAAATAAAATGTAAATTCTGAAGTAAAACCATGGATTCTTTTTTAATCTATGGAAGTTAGGATCTCATCTGTAATACAGCACCTGATTTAAAATACTTATGGAAGCCTTAATGGAATTTGTGTCTATCAATATTCCTTCTCACTAAAATACAGCTTCCAGCTAATACATATTTCAAATAGTATGAAGGAGCTGGATCCATTCCTATTATCACAAAAAAGTTATGCAACTTCAAAAGATACTTTTTGTCTGTGTATTAATGCTGCTTAAGACCTCAGAGGAAGTAGTGGATGTTCATGCTCAAGACTCAGTATTCATCACACTCACGAAAAATGAAGAAATCAAGCATCCAGCAGTTGTAATTATTTCAGAAAGCTCAGCCCACTTTTATGGTTGAGGCTTAGCCACCCTCATTCAACATCCAAAACATGGGATAAAATAACCGGGAAGCAAGTGTGACTTACTCATAATCCTGCTTAATATTTTGTTTCATTTTCAATGTTTTCATTTTTTACTTTTCCAGAACTCCCCCTGTGGAGGCATAGATACTTGAATAAATTAGTAAAGCAGAACAGGGCATTTTTTGTACTGTCAAAGGAGATGCAGGCTAACTGACTGTTACATATGCCTCTTTCAGGCTTTTGGTAATGATGCATAGGCTATAGTTTGCAAAAGAGAAAGATGACCTCTCTACCCAATTGTATTACTGCCAGCCCATGAGCATTTAGCTGAACCAGAGAAATATCTTCTGTGCTCTGAACAGTGAGACTCAGTTCTTTATAAAGATTCAAGTGTTAAAGTTGCCATTCATGGTGACCAGTCCTATCTGACTTTCAATGAACTGTCCTGGCCCTTCTCCCTTCATGACTTAACCTTTTGTTAAATTTTTGCCTCAAAACTTTTACTGTGCAGTTGAAGTTCTAGGATATGAAACAGCAAAGCAGTAGATCTCCAGCGTTTGCTCACTCTGAGTGCACAGAGAGGGCTTTCAGTAAGTTTAGCAAGACAGCTCACTACTCAAAGCCTAATGAACACCCACTGTCTGGGGAATTTCATGTTTCCAAGGAAAACTTGCAGCCTTCCCTTTCCTGTAGGAAGAAAATCTCCCTGCTGTGCCTTACTCAAGAATCCTGGCTCTGAACAAATCTGAGTGGCTGTATGTACTGCTGGGAGTGATTGCTGCTGCCATCTCAGGTGGGGTCCACCCTGCATTCGCTGTTATATTTGGAAAAATCATTGGGGTAAGTTTTTTTTTTTGGGAGGGGGTTGGTTTTTTGGTTTTTTTTTTTGTTTGTTTGTTGTTTTTTGGTTTTTGGTTTTTGTTTTTTTTTTTTTGCAAATGAACGTTGCAGTCCTGAGCCTCCCTCATGCTCAGCCAGTTCTCCCTATGTAAGACTCTGGGTGGGACTCACTTGTATAAATGGATCCAATGAAAAATGGACAAATGTTGGTGAAGTGACCTTCTAGAGGCAGAGCCTGGTAGAACTGCGTCTGACTAGCAGAGGAGAGGAGGAACAATAGTTGGAGCTGGGGGAACAAATTAGCGAGATGTAGGTTAAATGGAAAGCTGGACTGTCTTTTGGCCCTCAACAGAAAGTTGACTGCAGACAGATTTCAGGATCCAGGATAGTTGCTAAGAGAAATTGAAGTAGACAAGTTTCTTGAGACGAAGGCTGGTTTATGTAACTGGCACTCATTGTCTACACACTCATTTTTGTGTTTTTTTCTTGCGTAGGCTTTTCAAGAAACAGATCCAGAAAAAAGGAATAAAAACACTTTGGTGCTTTCTTTAATGTTTCTTTTACTTGGAGTGATTACCTTAGCAGCATACATAATCCAAGTAAGTGTCACTACACTGAAATGCTAGAAGTTCTTAACTCCCCAGCAGACTGCAGGTATAACGCATAATATCAATGCAGTCTGAGAAGCAAAATACCAATCAGAGCTTACAAAAACATGCAGAAGTGTCAGGGTTCTTCCCGAGATATGAGTTTTATTGATGTGTTTACTTAAAGACACATTTGTTGTTGGCTTAAATAAGCCACTGAAGGCAACGTGGATTCAGCGCGATTGAAATCAAAGTTGAGGGTCTGGCCTTAAAAGTCAAAGTTAAGACTGACTTTTCTCTTTGACAGTCTATAGGCTCTTGCCAAAGTAAGTATAAAATAAACTCTATAGCATATGGTCTTTTTCATACAATTAAACAACCTCCATCATTTGCTGTCCTCTTATGACTGCTCCACAGCTTGCAGGAAACAGTTACTGCACATTGGTGTCCATATCATAAAAGCCATTGGTATGACTGCTGTGAGTGAATGTCAGAGTAGGGAGGCCAATGACTAGTTAGGCTGATTTATCTTTTAATGCTGCTGTGGCATACAAATAAGGCGCTACAACGAAGCTCCTGCCTTCTTTGCCATGTTGCTTCCTTTTTGTGCGAAAATAGTGTTTCAGGTTCCAGGAATGCGAATGGCACTCTTCCCAAGACTTATATATGCACAGGGCATTGTAGGAGACTTTTTGGTGGTGTTGGTTTTGTTGTGCATTTTGTTGTGCAGCTTTATAAACAACGTTAAGGCATCAGATGAGAAAACGTGACTCTCTTTTCTCCCCTAGGGATTCATGTTTGGGAAGTCTGGGGAAATACTAACAATGCGACTGCGCTCTTTGTCCTTCAGAGCATTACTTCAGCAGGTATGAGTTATGCAGCTAGGGTATCATGAGAGCCAGATAGTTTTTGCAGGCTGTTACAAGGTACGTGTTGGGTTTCAGTTGTGTGGTCTGGAGAAAAGAAAACAAAAACATGTCTCTTTTACCACTAGCTTAGGAAAAAGTACAACTTCTTCTGAAAGTCTCCTATCCTATGTGCAGTTTGGCTCGGTGCCGCTACTGCATATAGTATAATTTTGAAGGAGTGTCATTGCAAATGTGCATACTTCTGACATGCTAATATGCACACAGTTTGCAGCTGTCTGTGTCCAAGGATGACCAAAAAAGTTTAATCTCTCCGTGCTTGGGTGGTCATGATGCAAGTATGTAATATATAGATCTAAGTCTAATCCATTTAGTTATTTAGATTTAAATCTACATACTGCAATCCATAGCAAGTAGACAATCTGATAATTTTTTACTGCAAAAAATTCAAATTGCCCTATTGCATCAAGAATTACCCATGAGAAGAATAAAGTTACTTATATTAAACCCTTCCTGTTAATTTGTGCGATTTCATGTTACTTGCATAGGAGTTTTGAGAATGCATAACTTGGCACCTCAGACACCCATTGGGGACAAGAACCTGTGTGCTCACAGAAACATCTGAAAGGGACTAGGAGAGGGAAAATTACTGATTTAAAAAAAAAAAAAAAAAAAACAAAAAACAAAAAAAAAAACACAGCTGCCATAGCCTTTGGAGGTCAAAGGGCCTCATTTCCTTTCTGTATGTACAAATATAGATGAACAATTTGTCTTCTATAGTTAATGGCATAGGTAACTTGTAAGAGGAAAATAGTTAGCCTCTTTAGGCCCAAGGAAGGACTGAGTAAAAGGGGTCTAAAATAAGTTTCTAAATAGGCACATTCAGAAGAATATTACAGCTAGTAACACTTTGATTGTGAACAATTAGATGTTCACAACAGAATAATACTTTTTAAGTGTTTTCTTTTCATTTACTTGGAAGATGCTGACTACAAAGGAACAATATTGCAGTTAGCCATCATGACTTGTACTTCCATTTCCCTGTATGCTACCTGAGCTGGAAATGTTTGTTCATTTTATTAATAATCCTGATAAATCTGAAACATGATAAGAACATGTAATTTTTTTGAAACAAAAATTAGTAACAGTGTCTTTTCTTGCAGGAGGTTGGATGGTACGATGATCAGAAGAATGCTGTTGGCGTTCTGCTAACTCGGCTTGCCACAGATGCTTCCCAAGTCAAAGGGGTATGCTGATTCTTTTTTTATGTGTTTTTTAAATATTTTTTCCTTACAAATATTAATTGTAATTGGCAAGGGACCAATGAGATTATTTCAGAACACAAGGTAATAAATCTACCCCACAGACTGGCAGATGTATTTACATAGCATGATCTTGACACCCTGGAAATGGCTTTCCAAGTGATAATTTATGAGAACTATGAAAAATCCAGCAGACGTTGATGTACCTTTCATTTTTCTCCCTGCAAGTCTTTAAGCTAAGCATATATCTGTAGACAACTTCACCATGCAAAATGAAATCTGTATGTGCTGGGGACCCCAGGTTCTTATACCCTATGATGGGTGTCATCTGAGTACCATGAAGTTGCATCTGCAGATGATACAAACCTTTATTAACCTTAATAAAGAGAATTCTTCTTCCCATCCCCACCAAACGTGCTTCGCACACAAGCAGGCCAAACAGTAAGAAATGGCCCGGCATTAATAAAGAACACCAGGGAGAGCAATGGCTAAGGGGATGGAATGACTCGAGGTGCTGGTATGGGAGAGGTGGCCACTGGACTTTGGCAGGAGAACATGGCAAATTCTGCACAATTCCTCCTACTGCTCACCTCATCAGCAGTCCCTGCCAAATGTCTCTCTGTTTCTTCCCTTCTCCCTGGGGAGGAAAAAAAAAAAAAAAAAACAAAAAAACAAAAAAAACAAACAAAAAAACCAACCTGCAGAACTTGTTTTGTTTTAAGATATCTTTGCATCCTTCAAATTTGAACATCAAAAACCCTTTAATCCCTACGTTCTTCAGTCTCAGACGTCTGTTTCTCTCTCCTGTCCTCCTTCCTTATGGGCTAGTAGTGAAAAAAATAGTCTTTGACAAAGCTTAGTCACTTTCATTTTTTAAAGTTCCAGTTTGTTTCAGTGA
The DNA here is from genome assembly GCF_965183815.1 of Platalea leucorodia. Classification (NCBI taxonomy): domain Eukaryota; kingdom Metazoa; phylum Chordata; class Aves; order Pelecaniformes; family Threskiornithidae; genus Platalea; species Platalea leucorodia. The sequence continues at coordinate 134,126,411 of NC_138823.1, read as the reverse complement.
CAATGAACTATATCACCCTGTTAGGGCAGTAGAAAGGAGGGGTGCACCAGGTCCCCTAACTAAAAAAGCCAACTAAGGGCATGAATTGCTCTTCAAAGCTATTGTGTTCTCTGGAGCGCTACAGAGTGTCAGTGAGTACCATGCCTCATGCTGCACTGGCTGAAGTTTCCAAATCCATCTTTATGTGCAGCCCCTAGAACATATGGCAACAATTCACCTTGGCATTGGTTTAATTATTACTATTTTAAATTTTATTGAACAAGAAAAGTCTTTTCAGGGCAGGAAAGTCTTTGGCAAATGAGAGAAGAATTTTGCTTCCTGCCCAAGGATTTTTGTTTTTTCCATCAAGCCAAATCTTGGAAGATGAACTATTTCCACAGGGCTGTTTTCAGACCTTTTTTCTGCAGATCAGAGCCCACCCGGATGCTGGATGCTAATCATCTCTCATTTTAGAAGTTCTTAATGAAAAGGTTACACAGGCTGGGAGGAGACAGTTCTTCAGTATGAGTTCATCTTTCCCACTCATTATCCCTGCTGAGATAAAGCATTTCTGCAGGGTGGCCAAATTGAGAATTTTTTTTCTTTTTTTTTTTTTTTTCTGAGAACCCAACCCCAGGTGCAGCAGTGTGAGAACCTGAAGATAGTAGTTTCCACCACCGTTAGTGGGATGGGTCAATGGATGACTTGTTAGAAAGAAGCCCCTCTTGCCTAACGCTGGGCACCCAACAGCCAACCTGCCCTACTGTGATAGTGGCCACAGTCTCCTGTGCCTCAGATAGTGCAAGAAGTCCCAGATATATATTTCATTAAACAACTGTTAAGACTCAGGCTTGAAGGCCTGAATGCTGGCAGGTAAGAGGAACGTCTAGGAACAGTTACGTAAGTAGGTGCATAGTGTCCACACACGTGACTGTGCATGCTTTTGTTTTCCAGCTGAACCAGTGGCCTTGACTGTATAGCGATTTCAAGTGGTGATATAAGTAACAAAAAAGAAAATCTAATGATGGATATTTGGGGGTTTCTGGTTTTCTTAGGCAACTGGAAGCCGACTTGGACTGATGACTATGACTGTCTTTACCCTTCTGACTGCCATCATTATTGCTTTTGTATATGGTTGGCAGTTAACTTTGCTTATCCTGGCCTGCATTCCTTTCGTTATTGCTACAAATGCTGCGAGTGTTAGCTCTGTGTCTGGTCATGCCGCAAAAGATCAAAAAGCTTTGGAAGAGGCTGGACGAGTAAGTTCTCCACTTTTAACTACAGGGTTATGGTGCGAGATCACTTTTAAGGACAACACTGTAGCTATATTACAGCTGACTCAATTATCCAAGATAAATGAAGGGGGAGAGGAGAGGACAGGGCAGGGTGGGGGATGAAGGGAATGTTTATATATCCCCGAGAAAAGCAAAACATAGATAACACAAAACATCTGTAAATTAGCATCTGTAAATTAGGCTACAAAAATGCATTTGAAAGCCTCCACAGCGGATTTCTGGGCAGGGACAGCTGTAACAGCAGCAGCCCTGGCACTGGTACGCCGTGTGCCTAGGGCGAGCAGCATAGCTCTGCACTGCTTGGTGCTGGCCAAAGAGTTGCAGGGCTGAGCCACTAAGCCCTGATATGCCTACTTTTTTATTCCATCATAAAATGCAAACCATTAATGTGCTCAAGAGTTTCAGGGTACTGCCTTCATTCACCTGATAATGATCTTCCAGGAGGCAGAAGTAGTCCATGTGAAAGTGCAAGCTGTGTCCAGATGACTGGGGTTTGTTCTTATTTTGTGAAACAGGGTTTAAATCATCAAGATCACAACCCACAGGTTAGGGCAGGGGCTGCTGATGCTTCCTGTGTGCTGGCCCAAGGTTCGGAACTCAAATATGTTGTTGGCTTCAGCCCCCGCTTGTCTTGTGACTGTGGGGTGAATAATGTCATTGCTCTGGGCTTTCCTTCACCTGGTAACAGACCTCGATCTCTTCTCTTAAGTAAACACTTTCTAATCCAAAATAATAAATGCTAGAGAAGAGATGGAGTGTTTAAGAGATATGTTGTAGACTGCAGTTGTAAGGGATTACCTCTTATTTGTTTTATCTCCCAATTTAGATTTCAACAGAATCAGTTGAAAACATAAGAACTGTAGCTTCACTGACCAGGGAAGAAGCATTTTATGAAAGATATGTTACAAGTTTGAATGGTCCATATAGGTGGGATTTTTTTAACTTAATAATTCTTTCTTTGTACACTTTAGTCTTTCAGATGTATTGTAAATACATTTCTTGCAAACTGTCCAATATCCAAAAGATTGGGAAGGGTATCAATAGCAGTTTACATAGTTTAGAAATTTGTTCACTCAGTATATTTTAATATACATTCTTAAATGCAGAGTGAAAAAAACATTTGCAGGATTTGCCTTTTCATTACGCGAACACTTTATAAACTGCATTCTCTGCTTATGTGTAACAGAATATTGTGTTTTCTTGTGTATGCCTAGAACATAGGACACATGCTCACTCCATTTCAGTGTATTGGATTGATACTAGTTAACTCAGGACTGACAGTTAACTCCCATGCCACACCCTTTATAGTGTAAACCAGTTTTATTTCCCTCATATGACTTTGAAACCTTGAAGTGAACTTCATATGTTTCCCTTGTTTGACCCACTACATCCCACTGACTTGTCTGCTCTGAAACGCATGCAGATCATCAGGGTTACCAGATTTTTCTAGCTCCATTTTGTTTAAACAAAATAGCCCAAAATCTAATTTTGTTTCTTTCCTTCTTCAAGATAACTAATGTAAAAGAAGCAACTGAAAATGATGCATTATATAATCTGTCCTCAGCCAAAACAGTGTTAAAAGTCAGTGTCTGGTGAGCTGGTAATACCCCAGATATGGGCAGGATGCTTGCCTGGACTGTCAAAGGTCTCCGATTTACAGCTCAGACTAGAAAGGAGATTTTCATTTCCTCAGAGAGCATCCTAAACCATGTAGGCAGAGAGTCCTCTGGACTCTGATTCAGTGTGCATTCAATTAGCTACACAAAATGAAACTTCTCCAGAAGGGCGGATTGAGAAATAGAGGCTTAGTCTCTATCCCTGCGGGGATACCCAGCAATACGTCCCCGCTCTGAATCAGGATGAGAGGTCTCTGCTCAGATGGGAGGACCTGGCGGAAGCCCTCAGGGAGCTCTTAGGCTGGGCTGGAGTCTGCTTGTTTTCTTAATAAAATGGGTCATACATGGTAGTTATTAAATTTTCTTTTTTTTTTTTTACTGCTCTAGTGACCTGCCCTGCTATAGAAAAGCAAAGGAAGAGATTCAAGATAGCATAAGTGAGGATAAAGGATCTCATTGCTCTAACCTTTTCTCCTAAGGGCAGTTCTACGTCACAATGCAGGGTGCTTTAAGGGTCTGGCAGGGCTTGTTTGTGAGCGTGCATGCATTCTGGGCTGATTTGTTGTGTTTTCAAGGGGTGAGCTATATTGCTTGAAAGCTTTGACTGAAAAATCTGTCCATCCCCCAGCCAATGTCTGCTGTTTCTGTTTTACAAGTTATTTATGGAAAGTCTCTTCCTTTATCAGAGATTCCCTGAGAAAAGCCCTTTTCTATGGATTTACCTACGGAGTAGCTCAGTGTGCCAACTACTTTATTAATGCAGCAGTCTTCAGATTTGGGGCATGGCTCATTGCCCATAGTCTGAGCAACTTTGAAAATGTATTTATGTGAGTATACTTTATAAAATGTAAAAAAAAAAAAAAAAAAAAAAAAAAAAAAAAAAAAAAAAATTATGCACATGATAATGATTTCAATGCATGCAAATTATTTCATCAAATTAGAGGTAACGGGGCATAGAGATTCAGGAATTCAGTCTGGTTGGGAACGCAGTTTGGGCAGAAGGGCTGTTTTGGGGAAAGTTATGTATGCAGGCAGCGAAGCAGCAAGCATGTGGCCATGCTCAGCACGCCTGCTCTGGAGAAGTCTTTGCCATTTGCCATTTCTTCCAGGCAGAGGACATTACATAGAGAAATGATGTGACACCACTGCTCATCTGTAAAGTAGTTATAGGAACAAATAGGACTTCCTAATACTAGATGACATTTTGGGGGGTGAGGAGCTCCAGAAATGTCATAATCTAAAGATGCTAAAAAACTTTATTCTGAAGGTTTGTTTTACATGTGAGGAAAACAATGCATTGTTCTACCTGAAATGAATGATGCTTTGTCTTTTGTTTTTTAGAGTCTTCTCTTCTGTCATATTTGCAGCTATGAATGTTGGTCAGTCTGCTTCTCTAGCACCAGATTATGGCAAAGCTAGAATGTCAGCCCAAAGAATCTTTCAACTTTTGGACAGAAAACCTCTAATTGACAGTTACAGTGAAGAAGGTGAAAAATTGGTAAGAGGTTGGGTTTTTTTTCCTTTGGTTTGGGGTTTTTTGCTGGGGTTTTTGTTTTGTTTGTTTTTCCCAGAAAAATGTTGAAACAAACTAAACTAGTAGTATTTTATTGTCTGCAACTGTATTCATAGCTTCATATTTTTTTAGGGTGTCACAAAAGACAGACATTACATAAAATAGTAGTACTGACTCATTAATTTTCTTAATGGACCATATCATTGCTGTTTTTCAGTCAGAATTGTATAGCCTTAAATGTAGTTTTGCTCTGAATGAGCTAAAAAAAAAATACTTTTCCTTCTACTGACTCACATCTTAAATGGGTTCAGGAAAACACTGACAACGTCAGTTCCACTAACAGTTGCGTTGTCTTTGTAAGGGTTTACAGGAGAAATAAAATACAAATGCATTTTTCTACTCTTCTTGTAGATAAGAGAGACTAGTTCCTTCAGAGACAGAACAGTTTTTTGCCAAAGGCCATCCTCTTACAACTGTGGAAACTCTTACAAGTAGAAATGTGGTCTTGTGAAGTCAAAACTGACTTAATGAATGTTTTGCTCTAAAGTTGGGGGGGAACAGCAAGGGGGAAGAAAAAAAAAAAAAAAAAACTTAAATCCCCCAAAACTCACCTCTAAACCAAAATTGTCATTAAGGTAACTGACCTCAGCACTTATCAAATTTCTGCATGAAATGCTTTCAGTTTACGTGATCTGGAAGGATGACATTTGCACATCCTTCTAAGTTTAAAATGAACTTCCTGTGTAGGTGTTAGATGGTAGCCCCTACTCAGGAAGCTATAATCCAGTTTCTATAACTTTAACCTTATACACAGGATTTTCAGCCTTTAAAGTTATGAGCGCACATACATCTCTTCTTGAACCAGGGTCCTCTGACACAGACATTGAAAGATTTGGCAGAAGGTCCCTGGTAAAATAAAACTTAGATGAAAATATTTCTAGTATAGACTGGACTCAAATACCAGTGATGCCTGTGACTTCAGCAAAGTAAAGCTTTGAGCCCATTAAATTAGATCATCAAGTGCTGTGACAGCACTGCACTAGCAGTGCTGGTAGTATATACATAGCGCTGGCTCCTACCCCAAGTAACAGGAGAAGCAATAACCTTAATATATACCCCCTTTCTTCTTGTGCTTAGAAACTGGCCTGGCTAGAATAGCTAATTAACAACTATCATTGCTTTTTAAAACACAGCTTATTGTACATGCCTGTGAATTACCTACCAAAGAATTTAGGTCTGTTATCTTAATAGCTGATCTTGACCTTGTGCTTCAAATTGTGCTACCTGCATTGTGAGATCAGGAAAACAAATGCTATAGATTATATCAAGAGTAGAAGTGCCTCAATTAGATGTGTCAGAAATGACAAATATTAATGTCATTTATTTGTCTAAAGACACTCTTTTCAAAGCTGAAGTGAAAAATAGATACAAGAGATGCAGAAAACTTTCTCCAGAAGGATCTAGTGACTTACGTCTGCAGATCATCCCATAAACAATACTACACTGATCCAATATGCAATTGAGAAGAACTTCAAAAGCAGTTTTGAAAACACCTTCCCAAACTTCCTTTTCAGTTCTCTCACTTAAATAACCAAGTTTTACAAGTGTTACTTTAATTAAAGCTAATAAATGCTAATATGGGCATATGAACTCTCTATTACTTTTTCAGAGCAATTTTGAAGGCAACGTTGAATTCAGAAACATCCATTTTGTATATCCAACAAGGCCAGAATTTCAAGTTTTGCAAGGACTCAATGTGAAGGTTAACAAAGGGCAGACTCTGGCCTTAGTAGGAAGCAGCGGCTGTGGCAAAAGTACATCCATTCAGCTCTTGGAGAGATTTTATGACCCTGTGGAAGGACAAGTGGTAAAAATAGACTTGTGTGGCTATTAATAACAATTAAATCTACAGAACTCTTTATCTTCCAAGTTTTCAGAGGCTTTAAATGATCCTAGCAGTATCTCTGGCGAGATGTCTTTTTAAGAGGTGTGGGTTACTGAGGTGGTGGCTCCAGTGGAGCTGTACACGACATCAAGACGCCGTCATTGCCTGCCCTGTGCATTAGACACACATGCCAGCACTGGCACCCGTGTTGACATGGTGCGGTGGCTCAGAGCACTGGTCTCACTGGGGAAGAAAATGATGGGGTCAGGCTGCGTTTCTTCCCCAAAGCTGCTCACAGCCTGGTCACACAGGGACGTAATGTTCATGTCACTTGCTTGTCAGTGTGTAAGTCATCTCATTAATATGAATTCACACATTAGAGACATAGATATATGCTTCAAATAATACAAATGTAATCCCATAGGGATGCTACTCCGTCACTGCTGGAAGGTTACAATGGGCTTTTTGATGCAGTTCCTGTTAATGGGTGTAGAAGTCCAAGGAAACATCCTTGGAGGCTCTAAGGTTGAGTTAAAGGCCTGCAGCTGAAAATACTTATTGTCGTGTTCAGTTTCTTAGGGATAGGCTTTCCCGTGAGGTTCCTATTGCTTCTTGTGGTCAGTAGAGCTGGAAGGACTGCAGGAACAGCCTGTGATCTACACTCTGTTTCTGTCTGCTGGGAAATAGAAGCAAACACACACACAAAATTAAAAACTAACGAAAGGAAATACTTCGTCTACACTGCTCGTTCTTTTCCATTTTGCATGCAAAATTTACTTTATTTCAGCTGGGAATCTAACACGTAACAGGCTTCCTCTTACAGTTCGTGTTTCCTGTTTACAGTGTGTATCTATGGATAAGCTCTGCAGCCAACTTGGCATCATTTTTCTGTTGCTTTTTCTAGTTAGCAGATGGATTTGATACCAAATCTTTGCATTTACAATGGCTGAGGTCCAGGCTGGGCCTGGTGTCGCAGGAGCCCATTTTGTTTGACTGCAGCATTGCTGAAAATATTCGATATGGAGACAACAGTAGAGTGGTCAGTCAGGAGGAAATTGAAGAAGCAGCTAAAGCAGCAAATATTCATGCCTTCATTGAAAAACTGCCAGAGGTAAGGGATAGTGCTCTTCTGTTCACAGTGAGATCAGATTTTGAGTGACATGGAGAAATCTAGGCAATACTCAATTATGTCAATCAAATTAGAAATAAACATATTTGTTTCCCTTAACAGGAAAAAATATAGAATTTATGTTTTAAAATTTCAGTGTGTTTCAAGCTTAAAATCCTTGTTAGTTTGTTCAAAAAAAGTTAATGTTGCAATTAATATAGTGGTAGACAAAGCAGAATATGAGGAAAAATAAGAGGATGCTCTATGTACAAATAGGTCCTCATAATTTTCTTATTTTTTTCCTTTGACAGCTGAAACTTCTCAAGTTACTCAAAGATTTTTTTTTTTTTTTTCTGAAATAATTCAGTAGAACTAAATACTCTATTTCTAATTGGATGAGCCAGGGAGTGTTTCTTAACAAATACGAAGGGGCAATAAATCAAAAGTGAATGACATGGCATTTGACTTTCATGCCTGCCACGAATTTGGCTCTAACAAGAAAAAAATGCTTTGATAGTATGTTTTCACTGTAGTTCTGTGTAACTTGAAAATGATATAATGATGCTGAAAAATATTTGATCTTCGTTACTACTACTAACATTTGGGATTCTTTATTCACAAGTAACGCAGGATCAAGTTCTTCATGTATTTCAGTAAACATAAAATCTCTAGTTACTCTTATGATCATACGCTCATGGCCAGATGTCTGTGACGCCTTACCACTGTATCGCTGGTAAGACCTATTCCAGTCTTTGGGGAAGTAAATTTTCAGACTAGGTATAAATATGTGTAGCTCTACACAAAACTCTTTATACTAGAGGTGTTTATAAAACCTTAGCTTTCTTAAAAGCACTTACACTATTTTTCAAGATGGAAATACCTAATCATTTTTATAGCTATGCATAAAACTTTACTTTTCTAATCTTCCTTCTCTAAGAGTATTCACAGGCCTTCTTTTTTAATTTTTAACATCCAGAAATATAATACCCGTGTGGGTGAGAAAGGAACACAACTTTCTGGAGGTCAAAAACAAAGAATAGCAATTGCCCGTGCTCTGGTTCGTAATCCTGCCATTCTGCTTCTGGATGAAGCTACCTCTGCTCTTGACACAGAAAGTGAAAAGGTGAGTAATGATTATTATGTGAAATATGTATGTTCATGTACATGACTAGTTGCTTTCTGTAGAATAAAATCAATGCAGACATGCTGCACATGCTCAGCTGTGAAGCAACAGGGCAGGTATCATGGTAGCTTTTCCAGCTGCAAGCTGTGAATTGAACGACAGTAAAAAGCTGTGCATATTTAATAAATAAGTGGAAAACCCCAAAACTTTAAGTAGAAAACACCATGGGGAGCTGATATTCTTCAGCTGTTGTCCTATTACCTGTATTTGATGGTAAATATGGAATCTGTGTTCTGACTCAACCTGGATGCCCAAGAATCCCCTTCTCAATGTCTCATGCTCATCTGATCAGTCTCGCTGACCTCAGTCAGAAATTGTGTTGAGTAAGGGTGCCTTGTGTATGCACTGACTTGTACATCTACGGGAGATATATTCAAGTGATAACAAAGAAGAAGAAATCAAATGTGGTTCCTATGACAAATGAAGGCTTTCTAGGTGCTAACAGCATTTTCACGACATCTGTGTGCAGATTGTCCAGAAAGCTCTCGATAACGCCCGGCAAGGTCGAACCTGCATCGTCATTGCTCACCGCCTGACGACCATACAGACTGCAGACATCATTGCAGTGATCCAGAACGGCAGGGTGGTTGAGCAGGGCACCCACAGCCAGTTACTGGCAAAGGAAGGACACTACTATGCCCTTGTAAATGCACAAGTCTCTAATTAGTACTCTTTGCAGATTTATTAAGTTGTGGTGTTTGGGTTTTTTGTTTTCTGGTGTTTTTTGGTTTGGTTTTTTTTGTTTGTTTTGTTTTTTTTCCTGGGAAGACATGAAAAGCTTACAGAGAATGAAGGTTGGCTCTGTCTGTGCTGATGGAGCAGGGACCGTGAGTTGCAGCCTGGTTGCTGTACCTAGTGTAGTCCTTGCCCCACACATCTGTGGGGATAAGCCAGTGCGTGCCCTGGGGTGGGTCACGGAAGGTGTGCGAGGGAGTCCCAGGGGCTGAATCTGCTGGAAATTTGTGAGGACTGCATGATCTGGAGAGAGCTAGACCTGGAGTGGTCTCATCCACATGATGTCTTAGGTGGGTCACCCTGCTCTTGCTGTCCCCCCAAACCCTGGCCTACACCAGGTGCCATAGACCAAGGTGATACCAGAGTATGACAGTGTTTAAGCATTGTGGATATGCAGTGAACTGGTGCTTGTGCTTGCCCCTTGGGTTTCTTCGCTAGCCAGATGCAGCCATAAAGTCGTCTTAATTAGATAAAGACAACTGTCAATTTTTATGCTGAGATTCCAAATAAAGGCATTTATATTAAATTTAGAGAGAAAGGGTTGGATGGTTTTGTGTTTTGGGGTTTTGGGGGGGGGGGGGTTTCCAATGTTATGCCACATTTCTAATACTACTGTGCTTCACGCATTTGTTGGAGATTCAATATTCTATTTCAGACAATAATTGTAATAGTTACAAGCCTTCCATATAGAGATAAAATCACATAAAAGATACCATTGTTTAGTATTTTTCAATTGCTGACCTAACAAGAGTTTAATCACTCTTTGCATCCATCAGGGTCACTTCAAAAGTCTTCCAGGGGTGCTAGGATGGCTCCTTTTGGAGTGGACTCCTGTCAGCCGTGTAAATAGCTTTTCTTTACCAAAAAAAATAAATAAAAAATAAAAAGTGGTTTTCAATATGGAATTCTTTTATTTTGAATAAATGTGGCATTTAGGGACATGGTTTAATGGTGGACTTGGTAGTGGTAGGTTAACGGACCATCAAGTTGGACTTGATGATCTTAAGGATCTTTTACAACCTAAATGACTCTATAAATAATTTAAAAGACCTTTTTAAGTCTTGGCAAAACTTGTTTACACATGTGCTTTAATAATTGCTTATTCCTCCGATACATTCCCCAGGGTGCTGCAATACATCCTTCAACAATTGAAGAATATGTACTGTGTAGTTATAGAATGACTCAGCAGCTGTTTTTTTGGCTGGTTAAACCCAATTGCAGCATTTTAATTTTCCAAGGCTTTGCACGTGGCTTTGGGTTAGGATTTATGGCCTGGAGCAAACTGCACTACTTTATAATTTCCAGATAACTCTGCTTCATTGTAGCAGACAAAACTTACAGTAATGACTATCTCCTTTGCTCATTTCAATTGCTTTCCGGCATCAGGATCCATGAGGGGTATAAAACAGGCAAAAGAAAACAAATTCTGGTCTCAGCTTTGCCAAAATAAATACAGGCGCTCTCCCTCACAAGGTTTTTCTCAGGGACTGTTACAAAAGGAGTTATTGCTCACTCAGGCACCCCTCTTGTGTGTCCCCTTCACTTCCTCGTGGCAGGCAGATACTACAGGAACTGCTGCTCGCACTACATTCCCAATTATCCAATGCAGGCTTCAAATAATTCCCTTTTGCCTGTTTTGTTTCTGTACTGGAGTTAAAATTATAGGCAGTAGAGACTGATTCTCAGTTTTAAAAATAAAATAACTTCCTCCTTAATCCAGAAATCTTTTGGGGAAGGAAAGAGTGATTTTTGTACTTTGGGGTTAGGTGTATATGTGTTTTTCATTACGATTGTAATGAACAATGAATTTTTGTAATATTACAATTCATTACACTCTATTGCAGTAAGAATTACATAAAATGAAGTAAAAATGGGAAATTTATTTAAATTTAAATAGAGGAGATAGCCACTAAGCTAAGGTTCTGTAACAAAATGAATCATCTAACATCTGGGACTAGTTAATGGAGCATCTTCGTGGAAAATACTGCATTCACATCCATGCAGATAATGGAGAAGAATCCAAAATGTGCTTCCTTCCCACCAGCTTGGAATTATTTAGTAGCACAGGGGCAATAGGATTGAGGAAATATGCACTATTTGACCTGGAAGGTGCTGAAAGAGCTGCAGCATGGTCAGCCTAGAAAAACAAGTTCTGTGACTTGTGTTTCCCCTTATTTGCCCTTCCAGAGGTCAACATTACCTACTATGACAAGAAAAGTGACTACACATGCATCCCTTTTGGCATGTTCCTCACCCTTGTTTACATAGAGCATTCTCATGCTGTAATAGCTGGACAGATTCAGTACCGGCTATATATGTTAAGGATAAACAGAAAAAGGTCTTGAAGTAAGATGCTTGGCAGTACTGTGTCACATTGTTCCTTAGGGAAAGGTAGGTGTGGGTTTTGGTCAGGGCCAGAAGGAGCAGGTGCAGATGCTGTGATGAAGGGAGCGTGTATGCACTGCTCTGGGCTGTGGCAGCCAAGCGGGGAAAGAGCAGCGCCAGACAGATGTGCCTTGGGAACATCCTCTGCTCTTATGTGATTTAAAAAAGGGGAATAGAAAACACAATTGAAGTAAATAGCATTGATTTACTTAACAAGTGAGATGTTATGCAATGTAAGAATACACTTTACTAATTTATTTCAATACGAGCATACTAAAAGCCACTCATATCACAGTCCTGTTTAAAAGATCAGCTGCAGACATGACAAAACACCAGACAAAAGCAAGTCAAAAGGAGACTTCCCTTATCCCTGCCCAAGCAGGGGCTAGTGTTCTCCAAATGTGCCCACAATATGGTGAGTCACTGCTGGTGTCACTGGGGTCCTCATCCCTAAGATGACTGCCATGAGGATAGTGATGAAGGAAACACATCAGCCCATCCTTGTGAAGGAACACCAAAGGCCTTGTTCATGACTAGATGAGAAGTGCTTAGCCCATACACTTGCTTTATGCCAGCACTGATCTAAGCCTCCTAGGGAACTATTAAGGTATGATGTCCCAAAAAAGAGTGAAGACTTCAGAGAAGGCATTCATAAGGGATTCTGGAGAAAGAATTGAGTGTTTCTTAACCACTTGAATCCACTGTAGTATCATATATAGCTGTTAAATTTGACTAAAACTTTGCAATTGTTAGTCTAGTTAAAATGTTAATTGCTATTGCAGACTGAAGCCCCAGAGATGGGATAAGTAGTTGACAGAAACATGTGAACCAGAGGGCACAGGACCGGGTTGTCTTTATGGCCTCAAACAGTTAATTGTCCTCTTGTTTGTATGAGCATTGGAGTGCACCAGTCCCATTGGGTGTGGATGTTTCCCATTCCTGGATGTGCTATTTCAGTTTGAAATACCTGTCAGCAATTCAGGAGTAGCGCTGTTTGCAAAACAGTAAATTAATATAATGTTTAGCATCACATGCTTTTTCCCCGATGTCTGCTTTCCTCTGCAGCCTATAAAATTTCAATTTATATTCATCTAAAACCTGTAAAGTATGCATCCTCATAAAGAAGTTATCTAATAATGCTGATTGTATGGCAAGAAGGAAAGCTTTCATTAAAATTGCTATTCACAACTCTTACACTTTTAGAAAAAATCTTTTGTTTTTGTTTTTTTTTTTTTTTTAAAGTGAGGTAAAAAGAGCAATTGGACTTTTTTTAGGGTCAGCTGAAATACTATATCAATGTGTCATCTTATTTATTTTTTACCTGGATTAGGTTTATGAGTTTAGTTAAAATTTGGAGAGTTCACAAAATTCCGCTAAACAATCTGTGGCAGGCAATACCTAACCTGTCCTTTCTTGGCTACAGTCAATACACATTGTACTGCTGACTTTTCACTTATGTGCTTGCAAGTGGGAATGTCTGGCTGAGGGAGAGCTGGCAGGGCTCTTGTTATACTGAGCTTTAGGAAATTCCTGCCACACTTGGGAGCAGGCCTATTTAAATATTAAGGGTCGGTGATCTCACCTAATTAGTAAGGAAAATGCTAAGGAACTATGCAGGATCGTTAAGGTCTGCTCACCTGACATTGCTGGAGGGTTTGAAGTGAAAATGCTCTCCTGGACTGTTTGCTCTAGGAAAATAGCTACCCTGGTAACACTGGCAAAAAAAAAGCCAGATCTTGATCTACTAGATCATACCATACAGATATCAGTAGGACAGCTGATAACCTAGTGCCGATGGAGTTTGGATCTCAAGGGTTAGGTATCTTCTCTGGATGAGGCTTGCACCTCCCCTTCCATGAAGAAGTGTTTTGTCACAGCAATGCTCCAGCTTTGCCTGCGTTTATGGCTCAACCGCTGCCTGCTACTATGGGCACTCTACCCAGGGAACTCTTTTTTACGAAGGAGAAATATCCAAAAGCAGAAGAGTTCATACAGGTTATCTGGAGCTATGGCTGTGTCTTGCTGAAGAAGGAAATAAAGTAACAGCTTTTTCAAGGTTTTACCAAGCTCTTCTGTTTGCAAATGGACTTGGATTCTACTGGAGAAATGGGGCTTAGCAGTCATTACAGCTATATCCAAACTGTACATGACCTGGTCAAGACAGTGAGTGAAAGTCAATGCATTACTTGACCTCCTTCTGTGTATCCATACTGCTGTATGTAGGACAAACCTGACTTCTGTAAAATATCTCTTTTCCATGTCTGAGACATTAAGGTGTTTCTAAGATCATCAGCATAGTGAGACAAGAAGAGAAATAGCTAGGTAACAAGGCCACAAACAGCATATATGTATTTTCTTCTTGTAAAGTATACCTGAGGGACTTATTTTGTTAAGTCCTGCCCCTTAGGTATTTGTGAAGGACTGATAGTTTTCTATGCAAAGGTAGAAGAATCCAGTTGCCTTGCTATTCTTTACCAGTAGCTGCCCTATATATAAGCCTTACCGCAGACTGCCCATCACCCTGACATTTTCCAGGGTTGTAGCTCTCCCTGACCATTCTCTTGCAGTTGCCTGGGCTGCTTTTCCTCCTCAAGCACCTTCCCTAGCACACACAGCAGATGCTACACCATGTGATCTGATGCAAAAGGACAGACAGAGAGGGGAAGTGCCAAAAGCAATAGTGATGCAAAAGGATTACTTTCTAAAATTAACAAAAATTTCTCAGCAGAAGACTGGTTATTGCTCTCTGTAAGTGAATCATTTAGACTGGATTGCTTCCATCTGCCTCTGTGCTGTGCTTTGTCATCTAGACTGCAGGCAGCTCTTATCTACCTGAGACCCTAGCAGTCATCTTCTCACTTTAGCATTTATTGCCTACCTGGCTCATCAGCAGTTATGTCCAGAAACTATTTTCTGAAGCATGTCTTTCCATCTGGAAATAATAATTTGCTGTGCCCTTCGGGAAGCTCACACATCCACTCGAGTTATCCCCAGCCTGTCCAACGACATCAGTATCGCATGCTCCAAAGCAAACTTGCTAAGTCTTCCTGTAATTCTCCTGAAGATGCCAATCTTTATTTTACTGAATGCTTTCACAGAAAGATATTTTGAAGTCGTGTGTTAGCTCAACAAATAGATTTTGTGGACTTGTTTGAATTGACCATTTCCTTGCTCTGCTGTTGCCATTGGAGTAACATCCTAATTTCTTTCTAATCATTATGAACATTGTGACTACTGCCTTCTCCTATGTAGTCCAAAGCAAAACCATCTCGCAGTTAATCACCACTAGAATAGTTCCTTTTGTTACAGTCCTTGTGGTTTGAAAGAATGACCTGAATATGGCTATTTTTGTGGAAATAATTGGTCAAGTTCAATCCTGGTTGCAAAAGGCTATACTCGGTATTTGATCCACCACAGGCAGCATTCCCGGAGAACGCACATAGTATTCTACAAGAGGAAAACAAGGGGGAAACAGGTACTGCTGTGGGACACTTACCACGCAACTTCAGACATCTAGGGCTGAAGCAATCAATCAGGTTGCCTTTAAAGCACTCTAGGATATGACTTATCTGTTTCCAGATGTCTGTCTGAGCATACAGTGAACTACATCAGGGAAGTGTCTGTTTCTTACCATAAATATAAATGGGGAGTCTCAGTTTTTGTTCAGATTATACGTTTACATTAGGTGAAGGGAGTTTCACTCTGAATGTTTGATCTTTCTTAAAGAGATTGCTAGGTTAGCTTATCAGTCCTGCAAATAATTTTTGGAGGTCCATTCCAGAAAGGCACTGGAGAGCACACTCTTGCAGACAAGGAGTGCTTCAAGGAAGAGGAAGGGCTTCTGCAGCACAGGAGGGTGAAGTTTCTTCGTAGGTATTGGCAGTGCAAGAAGGCTGGAGTGAAGGATAAACATTCAGGAAACAGGAATTATTTATCCTGAATAATGTGTAAGATGGAAAAGAAATTTACAGATTGCAGAAGCACCCAAAATGGCTTATAATAATGAGTGAATTAGCAGAATCTGGGTTTTTTTCCCTCTTGGATGGCATGAGGGGAATTTTAAACAAGGAGTTAACATTTTCAGGGATCAAAATAAATGGTGTCTCTGACAATCCCATACATTGCCTGGGTTTTATGAAACCACGCTAAAAATGGTAAGTGGAGTTCCCATTTTCACATCTGCTATTCATATGAACATACACCTGGCAGTGTAGCGTGTGTGTTGCTTCAGAGGAAACTCATCCAAACAACTATCACTTTATACAGCACTAATAGTCTCGGTTATAAACCCAGTACATGTGTTTTATTTACTGTAAATGAAGTGTATATCAGCAACACTGAATCTGAAAATGAAATTTTAATAGGCCACTTTTATGATGCTAGAGCAATGTGTAGAGACATCTGCAATGTGATTTACCTTTTAATATTCAGTAATGTAGTTTTAGTTGGAATAAATATGGTTCCCAATAAAGACTCACATGACTATTTTCTTCAACTTCTTATTTCACACGTACTTTGAGACCTGGAGCAACTTTTTCCATGAATTTCTGCCAATCCTTTGGGGACTTTTCCAGTATTATGTTGTTATGTTTTCTTTCTCTCTCTCTCTTGGTTTTTTGTTTGTTTTTTTTTTGTTTTTGGGTTTTTTTTTTTTTGGTATATCTTAATACCTTGCTATAATTATTTTACAGTTATACATTTAGTTGCACAGTGTGATGATGTATATTGATTCTGATAAATTTGTCTGCATCTACCACCATTAAATAATCTTTGCATCTATCACTTCTTAATTGTTTCTCACAAATAAACAGAGTTATGGATGTGCTTTTTCTGAGAGAAAATGTCTAATCTGCCCCATTCATGGAAGAGAGGAAAGCATACACTTTGCAATATATATGAGTGTACTTAAATGGATATATAGTTTTATATTTATAAAATGTATGTTTGTATGTATTTAAATACATTAGAGATTGCTTCACGATGAGGTTTGGAAAGAATCCAAGCAAAAATTCAAATGAATCATGGGAAAATTCCATTTGCTTTCAGCATTTTAGTTCAGTCTTGCAGAGTCAAAAGTAGCTTTTTCTTCTGACAGTCATCAAGCTTTGATGATGCAATTTCTCTTTTCAGCTTACTCAGACACTTAAGCCATCACTCTTGACTCACATACTGCACTTGCCCCCATGATTTTAGTTACTCACGCATATTTATTCCATTTTTCAGTAGATAAATCTTTGTTAGCTTTTATGTCTAGGCCTTTTCGCCATACCTCCTGAGAAAGCAATTAAGCTCCTTGCACTTGAAAAGCCCAGACAGCTCACGCTATGAAAGCAGAAGCAGGTCTGTCCAGACCTCAGAAGCTGCCTGCTGGCTTCCATGAGAGATGGTATTATGAAAAGCTACACAACCCAAATCAGCTTCTGTGAAAACACTTCTTACAGCAAAATTAAACCTCTCCTCATCTCACAGCTTTGCCAGAGGCTTGCTTTCTTCTAGAAAGTATAGCTTTCCTGTGAAGGCTTCGTCTTTTCTTTCGCCCCCCAGCCATCCCGCAGTTGCCCATCATCCTCAGGAAAACACAGTGGCACCAGTGCCCCACTGCTGCTCTGAGCCCCAGTCAGCACTAACAAAATGCTCAGCAGAGAAAGAACCTAGAAGTGCCACCCACCATGGGCCAACACCCCCACACTGAGTGTCCTTAAAAACTATCTCAAGCCTACAGGAGCACAGCTTATCGCACCCTAGTCATCATTACGTAGTTACTGCCAAGCATCAGTAAAGAACTGTATTATGTGGGGGACATTTAAAATGTTTTTTGTTGAAGTTCAGCTTTTCCCGTGACTTCTTTGGCTTGTTTTCATCTTTATGGGGAGTATAGTACATCTAAAAATGTATTTTATCTTCTCTCCTGTTAAGTACACTCGATCATAATGCCACCAGAACTGGCACATTCACATAAACATTCACATGTGTTTATAATAAACTTGTGCTAACACAAGTCATATTTAAGCCGAGTCTTAGGTTTTTTAATAAAAAAAACAAAAACACATGCAAAAGAAAACAGGCATTGATAAATGTTTTTTAATGTTGCATATAACAGGTTGTGTTATTTGATTATGTGTGATTTGTGGATAACAGAATATTGTTAAAAACTGTCTACTACATAATATATATACTTTTTTACATCAGTAGTTCTAGCTGTTTGTCCTGGTTTCAGCTGGGATAGAGTTAATTTTCTTCTTAGTAGCTGGTATAGTGCTGTGTTTTGGATTTAGGATGAGAATAATGTTGATAAGACACTGATGTTTTGGTTCTTGCTGAGTAGTGTTCACACTGGTCAAGGACTTTTCAGCTTCCCATGCTCTGCCTGGTGCACAAGAAGCTGGGAGGGGACACAGCCAGGACAGCTGACCCAGACTGGCTAAAGGGCTATCCCATACCATATGATGTCATGCTCAGCATATAAAGCTGGGGGAAGAAGAAGGAAGGGGTGGACGTTTGGAGTGATGGCATTTGTCTTCCCAAGTAACCATTATGTGTGATGGAGCCCTGCTTTCCTGGGGATGGCTGCACATCTGCCTGCCGATGGGAAGCAGTGAATGAATTCTTTGCTTTGCTTTGCTTGTGCGCGCGGCTTTTGTTTTGCCTATTCAACTGTCTTTATCTCAACCCATGAATTTTCTCACTTTTACTCTTCCAATTCTCTCCCCCATCCCACCAGGGGGGAGTGAGTGAGCAAGCAGCTGTGTGGTGCTTAGTTGCCAGCTGGGGTTAAACCACGACACTGTTTTCCCCAAAATCTGATGGAATTTCCTTCACCCCTGCCATTTCTTCTCAGATTGCCCCACATATTAGTCAGTGTCTCAGCTGCAACCACTGCCACAGAGAAAGAAACTGAGCTACCCTGGTAGCTCCATCCTTCGCTAAGACTAGCAAGGCCCCACTTGGTGAGACCGTATCGCTTGAGATAATGTTTCCCTGGAAACAGGGGTACAGAAAAAGTGGCTTGCTGTGTTTCATTTACTGGGAAGGAGAAAAAGATGGCCAGATCGACTGTTAGAACTGGAAATGTCTGGGAACTTCAAGTACTGAGATGCAGTTACTGCATGTAACCCCAGCTTGATGACAAGTCAAAGTCAGAAGGGGCTTTGCTATAATTGTTACTGTGTTTGTTATTTAGGCAATTGCCTCTAAAATGTGCCAGCTTCTTTTTGACAAGGCAGGGAGAGTCCTGTCCCGAAATGAGATCAGTCTAGGAAAAAATAAAACAGGAAAAAAACCCAAGCCTTAAACACTTGAAGTACATGGTTAAATGAATACACACAAGCAGAAACATCTCCAAATCTTTCCTCAGGACTCTGCACTATTTTAACCTTCCAAAAAACTTGGCAACCATTAAAGGTTGAGTTGAATGATAGCCAGATGTGTGTGTTTTCTGGAAATATTTCATGAGGCTCAAGGGGTAAATGATGTTCTACAAGGACATTAGCCATACATCTTTGATGTGGCCTTCCCTCTTTCAGCTCATCACATTCACTTGTCCTATCTTGCTTCAGATTAAATGGCAAGGCTGTCAAGAGAGGGGAAGGTATTTCCCTGAGTTGTTTATGAAATGACTAGCACCGTTCAGCTTTGGTCCTGCCAGAATACTTTCAAGCACATGAAACACAATAATAAAGTGTCTCAAACAAAGAAGTCCTACACATGAAAAGGGTAAGCAAACTCCAGAAGCGGTGAGTAATGATGCTACAGGAAACTAACAAAAGACAGAGGATTTCTGTCGGGTATGGCTGCTCTCTGAGTGATTAGTAGTAGAGATTTCAAAAGGTCATATTTTTCTTAGAAGCCTCATTATGCTCAGATCAGAAGACAGGGTATTTTCTCCATCCAGCGACAGCCAAGATAAGCAATCTGTCCACCCAGTCCCAGGTTTCGAAGCGTGAGGGTCTGTCACAGCCCCCTGAGACTGCGCAAAGAGAGCCTTGAGGAGACAACAGGGAGGAGAGCTATAGCTGCAGAACAGGTTACTCTGTTAGATACGCCAGAGTCAGTGCCAGGATGTGTATCAGAAGGTTTCCAAAACCAGTTCAGGGTCTTACCTGACACCGTTAATTCTGCCATGGAAAGTTCTTCCATAGCAAATGGCAATTGTAAAGCCATGGCAAAGGTTCTCCCCCAAATTGTTTTGGGAGAAGTCGGAATGAAAAGGCATTCACTAAAAAGTGATTTCAGCTAAGCCAAATATTTTGAACATTTTGTTCAAGCAGAAACAGAAAGTATTGTTTCTGTTTTTAAAATTCTTCATTAGAAACAATTTCTGCAGGTAAAAAGAATTTTTTTTTGTTTTAGAAATGTTGAGATTAAGAGCTTCAACCTTCTCAGCAATTTTTTGTGACTAAATCCATTTTCCAAATTTAGCTGTGAATAGTTTTAGCTAACCTCTGCTGGCCTTTTTATTGAAGGAACTATACATCCAAATCCAATTACCCAGTCCTGTTTCTAACATACCGGAGATATAACTCCAGCAGGTGACTCCTGTGACAAGGAGAACCTGCTGGGAAAGGGAGGCTGAGGAGATGAAAAACAGGTTAATTAAAAAAAAAAAATTATTTATGTTCTGGTTATGCTCTGTAGTGCATCGCATAGCGCCATCTCATACCCTGAGTGAGCCTGCTCTGTCCCTAGTTATGCCTGCCTCTTTTGGGGAAATGGGTTTGGCTTAATAACCTGGGCCAGGGAGGAAAGTCCTTGAAAAAAACCCTTCCCTGGGGGAGGCCGGGCTGGGGCCACAGCATCTGAAGTTGGCAGCGGGAAGAGCTTGTGCACCTTGCAGAGCCATCCTCATCGAGCGGAGCCGCAGGGCGCCTGGCACCCTGATGGTCACCCCACCTACGCTCTCTGGGTTGCTGAGGCAGGACCGGAAAGAAAAATTTATGGAAAATGGATAGAGACAGATGTGTGGAAGAGGAAAGGGAGGACAATGATGGGAAGCCACAGAATCTGCTCCCCCGTGCTTTGTCCAGTGCTACCCTGACCTCTGGCCATGGCAGCTGACAGCCGCTGCCCATCCTCGCTCTGCCTCTCCCAGCACTCCCCCCACAAACACTCGTTTCGGCGTGACAAGGATGGCCGTGCCGCTCTGCGCCTGCCCACCACGGCCACCACCTGCGCCACCCCGGCGGATCCCCTGAAGCGCTGCAGGGGATGTCCCAGGTGGGATGTTTTCCTCCATATTTGGTTTGTTTACCTGATTTTAACATTTTTACTATTTAAAAAAAAAACCACCCAACTTGCTAGTATTAAATAAAAAGACACTCTTTCTCCTTCCTTAATACATGCCCTCAAAACTCTCAGTGCTTTTTAATGCTTCAACAGATCGTTGAAAATACTTTAAAGTTGCCATAAATCAAGATGTTTTTAGCCAAAATAGCTCTTGAGCAACGTTTTAATGAGAATTTCTCTGGATCCTCAATACAGGAAATGTCTGAGATTCCTGAGGAAGAGTGGTATTAGCAGGGCAAGGTGATGATAGTCTGTACCTCTAGCTTTTGTTACTGGGATGACAAGGGTTTCAAGGCAGCTTAAGTTTGAGGTATTCTGGCTTTTGACATAAGCTTAGTAGCTCACATGCTCCAAGAATTAAATTCTAATCATTTGCCAGAAATGGTTTTTAATTAGGACAGAGTAAGGGGAGATTGGAAATAATAGCCCTGATTTAAATCCTCATATGTTTTTTTCCCTTTTTTCTCAAGTATATACCTTGCAAGTTGCATGTGATATGACTGGGGGAGGAGACAAAAAAAAAATGCAGGAAGACAAAACAAAACCTTGTCACCAGTTGGACCCTTCTGTGTAATTTACAAGGCAAATTCCTCAGGTCAAAGTCTCATCCGTGGGGATTTTCCACTTTCCCACTCTTGAAGAACACAAAGGCTATTGCACACCAGCACACACTGACACCCACGGAGAAGTGAACTGTCTGATAAGAGACTGCTTTTGTTTCCCCCGAGCTCCCACGAAGGTACGCAGTGCATAGACCGGTATTTGTATTATGCCGTGAAGGGAAGGTTTTAGGCCAAAAGAAGCTGGCAGCCACAGCTTTTTAATGAGCCGTGTGCTGACAGGCCTGGTTGCGAGCTGTTACAGATGTGCGCCGGACAGTCTAATGAGATGCAGGAAATTCAGGAGGCCAAAAAAGCTCTTTGGATTTTCTGGTTACGCTGGCAGCATCAAAATCGCTTGTGTTCTACCTGGCATCACCGAGCAAGGGATATGCTTGATGTCCTTAATAAAAACATTACCTTTTGGGGTAAAGGCACTGATGCACATTGATTGCCATAAGGGGGAATAAAAGAGGGGATGAGTCATTAGCCAAGAATGAGAGCACAGGCAGGACAGGACCCTGCAGTGGCACATTAGTTAGAGTAACATTTTCTGTGATTCCCCTGCTACATAACCAGAGATGTGGGAGCATGAGAGGGGGCCGCAGCATGAAAGGAGATGGCCAGGATGAATGATTTGGCAAGTAATGGAAAGCAAACCCCTGGTGAGAGAATAAAACCCCCTGAAAAACTCTCCTCCCCACAGAGCGGAGTCTCCAGCTGATGCGGCCGGCACGAAAGAGGCGCCTTTTCCCGGTGCTTTAGCAGAGGAGTGTTCTGGTATTTCTCTCGAAGCATGAGTCAGACACAGGGGCTGCCAAAAAGCCATGCCAAGTCCTGCTCTCGGTTACATGTGCCCACAACAACATGGCACGTGAGCAGATGTTATCTCAGCACCAACTGAGACATTGGACCGGCTGTGGGCTGCTATGTGCGGCTCTGTGGCTCCTCAGTTTCACCTTTGTTATCTCTGTGAAGTCTGATTATTAACTCTGTTGCAGATGGTATTGCTAATTGCCAGGCCCACAAATTCAAACAGATGAATGGTAAAGATCTGCTTTAATCGTTATGTGACAGATAAAACTGATTTTTAACAATATCTAGCTGATGAAGCACTAACCAGCGGATGCACCAGTTCACTTGTTCTTTGTCATATGGATAGGCTTATATATAAAAAAACATAGACAAGAGCCTATGAAACAAAATAGGACACATATACAGTCCTTTCCCAGCACAGCTAAGTTGGATAGCATTTGCCAGAACTATAAAACTACATAAGATATGCAATAGTGACATCTATTGGCACACAGACTTTGCACAGATCCCTGCTTGTTTATTCTGCAATATTTTCAGCTGCATTAGCAATGCCATGACTGTGCACCACATGCTGTTGCGATATCATGCTGCTGCTCTCAGGCACGGGCCCTGCAAGCCAGCAGGGCTGCTAGGTAAAGAGCCTCTTGGATAACTTGCCCTCAAGATGCAAATAAAGTTTAGTCTCAACTATAAACGGTCTTTTCTCTTTGCACAGTAAAAACTGCAGGTAGTCCATGCTTCTGCAATCCCCACTAACAGTGGACTCCCTCTTTTTTTTTTTTTTTTTTTTTTTTAAAAAAAAAAGACATTTCCACTTGCGTAAACCTTCATTTGTAGCAAAAACTTTGTCTTGTGACATCTTAGCTTGGGGGGAGAGGGGCAAGAGATTTCACCACAAGAATTTCTACTCTCTTAGGAACCCAGTGGTTCTCCAAGGCAAAAACAGGTAGAAGCAAGACCACTAGTAAAACTGTTTCTTCTTTTTGGCTGTAAAGTCCTTGAAGCTGTGTGTTAAGTCCAGCCCCAGAGAACTATAGGGGTCTTCAAGCTCCAGATTTCCCAGCCCATGAGGCAATTGCAGAGTTATGAGTTTTGGAAGTCCTGGGTTAGTGTTTTTAGATCACTTAACTTGCCAGACCCATCTCTTTCAATTTGACAAAATTTACAGCACAGGAGTAAATGTCCTGAGGAAGATAACTAATTCTCCTCAGAGCCCCAGGGAATTTTGCAGTCAGTTCCTCTGCTGCATCCATTTTTCTGTAAGCCTGTGCATTGGGAGGGTAAAAGTGAGATGCTGCCAAGGCAATAGTTAACATGTGGGCATTAGAGACTTTATCACCTTCTCCTTACCTGGCTGTGAACAATAAACAGGCAGGTTTACTCCCTTTCTTATTTGACATTACATCGCTCTCTTATCTTTTCTGATTTGGGATGGCATGGTTTAAGTGTTTCGAGGTTTGCTTCTGACTAAAGCTGCCTGCTTACTGCATTGCCAAAATAATGATTCTAGACGAGTAGGTAGTTCAACAACTATTATTAACTCTCAGTGATCTTTTCCTATTTCCATAATTATACCTGAAAGTGTGTAGTTCAATGCAAGAGGATAAACTGAGTTCCTGGAATACAGTGTGCTCAAGTGTTTCAGAAGCATCATTAAGTCAAGTTAAATATTCAATTTTGTTGGGTTTGTTAGTTTTTTTAAGCCTTCTTTCAGTGAAACTATTTCCGATTATTTCAGTTGCAAGCAATTCACCTAGCACCATGTGGCTGTGAAGGATTGTAGGGAAAAACTTAAAGGAAGAGGTATTTTAACCAAGATACATTGGTTTGCTCTCCTTGTCCCATCAGAGAAGCCTGGGAAAAAAGAGATCCTATAAAATTGATTGTCAAGTGGATTTTAATTTCTGTTTTACCTATTTCTTGTAATAAAGTGGTGTTTAGTCAAGTTTTATTGTATGACTGAGTTTTGAACTTGCTCACATCTAAATCAGCTATCTGTAAAGAAACCTAAGCTGAGTTAGATCATACATCATGATCATTATGAAATCTTGTGTAACAAAAGCAAAGGAAGGGACTGTGAGGAGACTGGATTTCCGCTGTGGTCGCAGTCATTGCTGTTGCCCAAGGAGAAGTGGTAGCTGATGCATTCACTGCTAATGACTAAAAAAAGAGTGCAAGCAGTGACAAATGCTGCTTCTAGAAGAAGAAAGTAGCTTTCCTACATAGCAATGCAGGAAAATCCCCAGTGAGCAGTCAGGTCAGTAAACCTGTGGCATCAGAGCTATCCCGGGTGAAGAGTTTTATGCATGTAGTACATGATAATGCCCCCAGGGTTACAAGGTTGTCCCTCTTTTCATGAATAATCATCCTGCACGGTGTCATTCTCACTAAGGAGTCCCTGGAGCCAGAGCTGAAGACAAGAGAAAGCAAATTCACAGACGTTTTCACAAAGCTTCATTCCCTTCTTCCTTTTTTTTAATTTTTAAAATTAAAATATCACTTCTATCTGAGTGTTTTCTACAGCTCCCATATATTGGTTGTATTTGTGAATTCAGACATGCGTGTTTGAAAGATATCTCCAAGCTGGAGGCACTTGATCCTGATTATAAACCGAGTCACTGTTTTAGGAGCTAAAATGATACATACAGGTTAGATGATCAGTCATCATGAGGCAAAGGGAAGAAGCCAAAGTCAGAAGGGTACATTGAAAATGACCTGTATTTCTGTATAAAATGTCAGTCTAATTGCAGTACTTTCTCCATCAATTCTGCAGATAAGCTTGGCTTTTTAAAGTCTCTGAAACTGTCTGGCTGCAGAGACAATTTGCTGGGGTTCAGAAAAACACTTCATGTCTCCTCCCTAGCTTCTTTTTTACATCTGTGTCCTTTCTTGATAAAGCTGGCCAGCACATCATTGTATGTAGAGCCATCAACCAGTGCATCCAGTCACCAGCATGAGGATTACAGGGACTAGCCAGTGAAAGAATTGTTAAAGTAATATTAACACGGAGACAAATGTGAGGGGGAAACAAAACAAAAAAAAAAAAACAATAAAAGAGTAGTCCAAGAGCTTTTCTACTTTGTTCCAAACTTAGCTTGCTGTCATTTCCTGGTGTATCAAAACTAGCTTGAGCTTGGACTTGGGAAGAAGTCCTTACCTGTGGTTTTTGTCCCTAAAACAACATCCTGACAAATACTGACACTTGTGACGAATTTGGAGAGCTGGCATGGACACCCATGGCTTGAAGATGGACAACATTATTGCAAGGAGAGACGGACATGCACAAGGCTTTTTTTTAATTCCTTAGCTTTTTCCAATATGTTCTGCAAAGAATGTGCTTTGATAGGACTGAAACACAAGGTCCCTCTCTAGCAATGCTCACCCACGTGTTTTGCTGAGATCAAAGCAAATTGCAGAAGAAACATCCTAAATAAAAAGCCTGTTCCAAAATGCATCATGTCTTTCCAAGTACAACAACTTTCACAATTCTGGAGAGAAATCGCCTGTCATTTTAAAGTAAATTATTATGTTTCAGAAAAACATCTTCCTGCTCCAAGCTCCATGCTGTCCTCAGGCACATTTTCCCATCATCTAAAACTTTCTGTTAAGATAGGAAGCTGATTTTTATGGTGCATGGCCATAAGATTTATATGCACTTTTGGCAGTAGGGGAATGTTTATTTCCATCAGAATTCTCCCGTAAATTCACTAAGCCATAGAAAGAAAAAAAAAAAAAAAAAAAAAAAAAAGGTGTGAATCCAGAAAAGCTTCTGTATAAAATTGAGAAGCTATCCCACTGAACTTATGTTTTGGCAAACTATTGATTGTATGGTCAAGGCCAAACATCTCAGCAAGAAACACAGATCAGATGCTAATAAGAAAATCCTTTCAACATATCCATTGGAGAGTTGCCAGAATTTTCAAATGCTGTATGAGTCAAGAGTATTAATCCTGGGGAAAGAAAAGGTCTGGGTGGAATCTGTTCAGAAAAGAAATATCATTTGTTGGTATTTTAAAGGAAAAATACAAAAAGACAATAATGTTCATAAGCCTAAAGCAAGTCTGTAAGCATGCAATTACACAACATGGAAAAACTGATCACAGGTTTTTTAAAACAGGTTATACTCTAAAAGCAAGGATTTAATTAATTCATTAAGGAAATACCATATACTGACCCAAATTTCTGCACTCTTTCTGCAGAAACACATACATATTCAGCCGGAAGAAAATATGACTTCTATAACACATGCACAGTGTATAAGTATATATCATATGCAATGATACATTTAATACATTTAATATATTACGTGTGATATAAGTGTATAATATATAAATATATTATAAATATGTAGTAGTATTTATTTTATTACAAATATATCAAAGTGTGTAAGTAGGTCCATCACTTCAACTGGAAAAAAAACTTTTTAATGTAATTTATAGAATTTTGCTTCCCACTGCAGACTTTGCTCATGTAAGGCATCATTAATCCCCATAAAATTGACAGACAGTCTTGAGTTGCATATAGTTAGTATATTTTGTGGAAAAAGGAGATTTTTTTCTCTCAGTTTTCTTGTTTCTCATTTATCTTTTTAACTGTCAGCTTCTCCCTCGGCAGAGGATAAAGATTCAGTTGCAAAAGAAATTCATGAGAAACTTCCTTGCTTCAGATGACTGCTTTGAATGGATCGGAGGTTGCAGGTTGCATAGCCATTGCCACTTCTATTTGTTGCTTGGACATCTATATGCTTCCTCTGTGAATGCAGAGAGCAGCATTTTGCACAAAGCCAGCGTGCATCACTGCTAGTTGAAATAAGAGGAGACAGCAACCATCTCAGCTGGAAGAACCTAAAGAAAGATACAAAAGATATTAATCATAGAGAAGTATTTACACAATCTATATGTTATACCAAATGTCCTGAGTGTAACTATAGAGAAAAGTGAAGGGAGAGATATCTGTCAAACAGAAGCACTTTTCAGAAGAGCATATTTCTAACCATAGCTCAATCTTTGCAAGTTGGGTTGTGTGCTCTACACCTCATGTGTGTTGTGTCACTTATGATGATGTATTTATACATATGTAATTTATAAATTAACAGTTCTAGAAGTGCTCTAATACCATGTAAAGGCACCAATAAAATAATAATTTCTGGTCTGAGCTTCTGCTTTATCTGCAATAGTAGTGGCATAAATCACCAGTCTTAAACACAAACTTCATACACTGTAATATATCATCTGAATTTAAAGGAGTTACAGATTTAATTCTGAAATGTCTTGTAAACAGAATATTCTGGTGGATGTGACCCTGTTGCCTTGTATTACACCAGTTAATGACTTTTTTTCTGGATTTGCAGGTCATGTTAATCCCTGGAGTAGCAGGAAAAATTTGCACCAGAAACTTTAAACAAGTCCTCAGTTAGGTATTGAAAGGTTCTCTTTATTTAACCCAGTGATTTAAAATTCAGTTTTTGCTGATGTGGGAAGAGTTGATTAAATTGCTGATTATCAAATTGAATACAAATTACACTTTTCCCTGATTCCTCTTACACATACCATTAATTCAGTAAAAGAAATTGAAGATTGCTTAAACTGTTCATGCAAGTATAGAAGATGATAGAGTCATTTCTAATCAGTTTCTTCGCATCCAAAAATATTCATAATATCTATTTTCTGCCAAGTAAAGCACGCAACATGCCTCTGATGCACCACGAACGTCTCAGACTGGCTGCCTCCAGGGAGAACTTCACAGGCCATTTCCTTTCCGGAACAGAAATTATCCGAGCTGAGCCCACGAACTCCGTGACCGTGGTCATTTCCATTTCCGTGCTGTCTGCCCCTTTTGTGATTCTGCCTTTCCCACGTATGTGACATCATCAGCTTCCTGAAAAGTTAAGTCAAGGTATTGATTTAGTAGTTTAGGTCATGCCTACATTATGCAGTCATGGAGGAGTCAATTATACAGGATGGCCTTGCTGCTTCTTTCATTTTCTATCCACGTGTCTTGAGAACTATCTGATATTAGTCTTAATTTTTTGCAGCATCTGAATCTGCTTGATTTGCAGTTATGCTCACTTCATCCTTATGCATCCTGACATCTAAAATACAACTAAATTTGGTGATAAATATATTTTTCCCTTCTCGTAGGTTCTTTGCTCACTCATAGTATCTTTTCTGAGATGAGTATTTGCCCTAAAGTTGTTCAATTCCTGGTAGCTTTTGCTCCTTCTAAATAGGACAACCTTTCAGGTGTCCTCTATATTCAGTCCCGGAACTCTACAGCCCAATTGACTTCACTGGATATTCAATCCAGCTGAACAGAATTCATACTAAACTTTTCCAGTTAACATGATGAGTAGTGAACTCAGTGGAAGAATGGACTGTGATGGCTGGTAAAGGGTTTTGTTTGTCTTTCAATTTTAAGAGCATATCCCATCTATTGCTAACTATGTGTTGCCAATCATCCTAAAATTGGTCCAATCGAGTTTTTCAAGACTTCACTCTCTACTCTGTTGTTATGGTTCTGCAGTATGTAGACAATAAAATTCATGGGTTAGTTATGCTCATACATTTTTAAAAGCACTTTCAACCACTTTTTAATGCTGCCTTGGAGATTTCATGCCATCCCCATTTCCCTGCATTATAACTGAAAGCAAACAGGTGTACCAGTTTTTCTTACTCTGTATTGCTTGCTGTCATTTTATACTGCCACCCTTTCCCTCTCCCATACCTCTCACTGTTCTTGCCAGCAGTCTGGGAAGCTCTTTGTGCAAGCTGTGGTTGCTACTGGCATTCATACAGCTGTACCAGCTGGGGGACCACCTGGCCTCCTAGCACGGTTTAGATAAACGTACTCTTGAAAACAATGCTGTATAGCTGTGTTGTGGTTTTATTTGCTTCTGGAGGCAAAACAGAGGTGAGAAACTACAGATCTGAAGGTGCGGGAGGTCTCAAGAGGTTGATTTCAGTGGATGCTTCAACCCTCGAACTTACAACATCACAGGACAACTTCAGCAGTGCTTGTGGGATCCTCGACAACTGTCAGCAGCAAAGGCTCAGGGCCAAAGGCGCAACCATTGCGAGTGCCCTCTTGCCCACCACATGAAAAGTCAGCAGCTTAGCTGAAGGACTTTGATTAAAGCTAGGAGTTCCTGGAGTGTTTAACACAACAGGCTACATCTTCCATAGAAGCTGGCAGGCAGATGGTCTTTCTCTATGTTTTTCTTATCAGTCCACGAGACCTTAATTTCATAATGTTTTGCACCAGTGCTTTCAGACTATCTTTTGCTATGATTTTTGCTTCTAAAATAAAGGGCAGGAGTATTATTTCTGCCTTTACATACTATCTGAATAAGTCCATTTTTCCAAGTTAATGTTTGCTTTGATAGACTGAAAACAGTACTCCTGTAGCTATCACAACATAGTAAAGAAATACTAACCCCAGTTAAAAATAGGCTCATGTAAAATAGTCTCCTATGGCAAAGGGCAGGAAATTGGTTGCAGTTGAACTAATATTTCTCTTGAAATGATCTGTAGCTGCTATTTGCTACGCAGCGTCCGCACACCCCCAGGCAATTCCGGACACCTTTGGAAAACCCTCTGAAGCTGCGTGCCGCGCTGCCTATATATGGAGAGGCGGTGTGATTTCTCATGCTTGTAGCACTTTAGTACAGAAGAAATGCTTGTCTTTACAGGAGTGTTGTAGACAGTGTATGTTGTATCAGATGACTCATTGATAGTATTTCCCCTTTCTGAGTAGAGAATAAAGGAAGTGCATCCCAAAACAGGGAACTTGCATCCAGGCTTGTAAATTCTTCTGCCTTGGAGGTTTTAAACAGATAAACAGAGGCAAAATCACACAAAAGGGCATGTACAGTCCAGGGCAGTCTAGGTTAGAATATTGGACATAAGGCTTGTAACAATTTTTGGAAATAGATATAATGTTCTTGTTGCATTCCAGATGGACAGTTATGTTGTTCCTAGATATTGAAATTATGCTATTCCTCTTGGACAGGGAGATATGAAGACATTTCCAATCTCTTTTCTGTGTACCCTATATACAAATCATGCCCTTTACTTTCTCTCCCAGGTGAAATATTCCCAATCATTTTTTCATGTTTATATGATAGATTTCCCCATCCCCTGGTTTTCAGCTATTGTTCCTTTTACTCCAAGTGTAGCTGGGAGTAGGGACACTACAAGCAATCCGGATGTCAGAACTGGTATAATACAAAAGCTCATAGGATATTACACGTACAGTTGTATTTTTTAATGATTTCTTATAGCTGCCACACAACAGAAAGTATGTTCTTTACCAATTAAAAGATGTCACAGTAAATAATAATCTCAACATTATTATATTTTTGCAGGATAAATCAACTATAGACATGATGATGGGGAAAAAAATATTAACATACAAAAATATTCAAGGATCACATGGATGCCTGTGTTAAGTAGGTTTATTATTATTTATTCTGATGATTGACTTTTTTTCTTCAGAGCTCAGCTGTCTGAGAAGCACTCCCTAACATTTTCAGAGTAAATCTTCAGAGCTGATACTGAGATCAGCTAATGGTATTAGTGTTGTCACAAAAGCTTTACTGCTGCTGTAGCCACATTTATTCCACTGCAATTATTCAGTCCCCAGTTTAAATGAGGTCAGGGAAGGGCCCCACTGGCACCACTGGCACCACACCTTTAACTGTCCCTACCTCAGTCAGCTACCGAACAGAACTGGTATGACGGGAAAGAAAAGCAATCTTAGACATATCAAAATGTGTATTTTCCTGTCTGGTGTAAATATGGTGCTAGTAGAATTGAAACAGCTTGAAATGTCTGTGAGAGGTGACAGTAAAATTCATTTTCTAGACCCATTAAAGCAAATAATACGACTTTTGAGACATTTATTTAACTGGGTAACACAGGCAACATTATGTGACTTCATGGAAAATTTAATTTCTAGTTTCAAATACCTAAATAGAGAACATCATAAGCTATAAAAGGACATCCTAATAGCAGAAGAGGAGAGTATTCTTGGAGTATTCGTCACAAAATACTGACTCATCTAAACATCACGTGGTTACTAAAGCCTAACCAAAGCTCAGGTTGCCTTTCCTCTGAACAGCATTCTGCTGGGTAGAGCTGAGCATTTTGAATACGCAGAGATAACTGAAGCTTGATTTGTTACTTGACACAAGATTATAGATGAAATAGTGACATTTACAATGTGGCCAGATAAAAAGTTCTCCCAGTGCAGACTGCAGGAGGCTTCAGGTTTTCTGTAAAACTTGCCATAACTACTTATGTTAAGCCAATGAATATTTGAGAATTACCTTCTTGTTGGTTTTTCTGCAATAATCACTTATTCTCAACAGGAGATGAATAACATTGAAAACAACTTATTCATCAGTTTCTAACTTTTCAGCCTATAGAGCATTCTAAGTTTAAACTTAGTCATCTTTACATTTCATGCAGGCATTATTTTACCCAGTTTTAACCATCTAGAAGTTTGGTGTCTAGCCTAAGTTAATCATCTAGGTTCCCTTTGTAATCAATGGAGGGAAGATAAAGATGCCTCCAGAAAAGCTAAATGAAAGAATGGAAAATGCTGTAACCTGGGGTAACACTTATGTAGGTGGGATTAAGTATAAGAAAAATTAACAGAATTGAAGCCATTACGGCGTGCATAGTCTTTCCAGATCAATCTGTAATGTGGCAAACCATGAAAATGCATGAGGGAGTTGTTCAGCTCTGTGACCACTTGACATATACATATATATATGTGTATGTACATAATCACTTTCTAGCTGTTACCCAAAGAATCTGCAGGCACGTTTGCACATCCCCCTAAAGCAGACAAATCATAACTCAAGGACTCGTTAATCTGGTATCAGATTGCCCTGTACGTCGGTCTGATTGAGAGGTGAAAGGCCATAAAATGCAATCTTGCTCTCTGATAGAGGGTGTGATGTTTTCTTTAGATCACCCTGGAGGAACATGACGCAAAAATCATTTAACTTAAGAGGTTTCTGAGAATTCATGGGCATGCCATCCTTTTAGGATGAGACAACAGGTGTAAGACATGGCAGAGAAAATGTAACTGATGAAGAAGTTGTAACTGCAACAAAGGAAGAAAATATGTGTGTTAATCTACTGGATTTGCCTGTTATGATATTGAAATATCTTTCTTCCTTGGAAATGACTTGACAGAAAGTTCAGTATTGAATAGAAGCTGCTTTTTCCATCTGTGTGTGGGAGTTCTGTGTGCTTATCTATAAAACACATCCTATCTCGAAAACCTAACTTATTTCTAAACTCACTGAAATGAAAACCAAGGGATGAAGCACACTGAGAAAAGAGAAATGGAGATCAACAGAGTAGTAAGTACAAAGTCCAAAGCTGCAGCATGGCTGAGTGAACGTAAATGCAGTTGAAAGGTTAGACTGACACCTCGGGGCGGGGGGGCAGTTTTATATGCCAGTCCCAAGTGGGTCACATCTGCCCCTCTGCAAAACAAGTAACACAGAGGGATGGGGGGGGGGGGAAACCCCTCGATTTAAACCAAACACTGATATTCTGCAGCCACCTTGCGTCGAAAATGGAAATTGCAGCTTTCAAAACTGGTGGTTTTATACGCACAGCGCTCTGCTTCAGCAAGATGCTTGACACAAGTATAACTTGCGGCTCCTAAGTCACTGCTGTTGCCAGGGGTCCTGCTCACGTGTGTTGAGTTATGCCAGTGGGCAAACACCCTGGATTAGGGTGGATTTGCACTGATACTCAGTTTCTAGGAGGAAATGTCAGGTAGCAAGAAAACGTTACTTTCAGATCCCGCTCCTTTGCACCTTGAACTCTACAGAAATCAAAGGGGATCTTTCCATTTATTTCTACATTCAGTCAGATCTTAGGAAAAATTATTTGTTCACAGTGCAAAAAATGATAGATCTCATACTCTTCTTTTCGAAAAGTGCCACCGTTGTGGTTGAAAGAAGAAATCTGCAGAAATCGGGGGGGTCAGAAACCAGGAATGGCTGTTGACAGAGCTTTAGCGTGCAGTCCTACAATTCTTTTATTAGATGACACTGCATCTGCTCTAGACACAGAAAGCAAGATGCTAGTTCACATTGGACTCGGAAAAGTAAGTGCTTTGTCATTGATATACCCTTTCTCTTTTCTCGAATCATGCATTTAATTTAAATTCAGGGAGAAGACACAAGTGACATATATCATTTTCCACAATAGATTTGTAACAAGGACAAGGATTATTTCACCATTCATGGCAAAAAGCTGCCCACTCTTTTTCTGTGGCAATATTCTCATATCTTCTGCCTCACCACCTCTGAAACAATGATTTCCACTTGGCTCGTCTAGCTAGGGGCTGGCACCGTGCAATTGCCACCCGAGCGGCTAAGCCCTTGCTGTAACACTCCAGACAGCTTAACTGTTCTGAGTGTTTAACTCGCAATGGTTAACTCAGAAGGAAGCCGAGTCAGAGGCTTTTTGGAAGAAGTCTGTCTCTCTTCTTTGGTTATATAGGCAGCGTCCGGGTACTAACCTGTATGTTTGTTTATTCCTAGAAATTTGGTGTCTGCACTTAGGTGATATGAATAGCTTTCCTCCATAAATTACCAAATTATAAACCCTATGTTTTTTGTGTGGCATTGGAGGCCCAAAGCTACCTATTTAAGGCAAACACATTGCCTTCAGCCAGATAATGCTGAGCAATATTTACCAGTGGCAAATCACTGATGTCATGCTGTTAGAATTGGTGGGACCCAGGGAGCAGAACAGAGACACATGTCCTCTGCCAGTGAGCCAGTCGCTATGGAAATGCTCCCGACTTTGTACTTCATGGCTGGGCTTTTCAATAGCATTTTAAAAAAACAAGAGATATTCCAAGAAAAGCAAAAGCAGCAAAATAAGCCAAACCAGCAAGCAGGTAAGACGCCAGCCTGCCAGGGAAAGGAACTGCTTGTAGTTTAAGTCAGTCGGTTGTAAGAGATTCATGGAGTATACAGATGTTCAGCAAATGAGATCAATGGGATGTAACAGCAGTATCAATATGACAAATTAGAGGAATTACTCTAAACCACCAAGCAACAGGGGACAGGAATTGCAGTTTGGTATTTTGTTTACGGGCCAAGCGAGGTCAAACTACTATTATTATTGCTCATCAGCTTTCCACTGCTCAGACTGCAGATGTAATAGTGGGCATTGTGGATGGCGCAGTGGCTGAAATGGGAACACACGCAGAGCTGATGGAGAAAAAGGAGCCATATTATTCACTTCCAACCTCACAGGTACGCTTATTATTATTACTATTTGTATAATCATAGTATGCAGGATGATATATCATGGATCAAATCCCTGCTGAGCATGGTTTTAGATGCAAAAGCTAGAAATATGACCATGCACAGATGTATTTGTTACTCAGCAATTTTACAAATGCTGGTTTCTTTTATGTAGTATATTGAGTTTTATGTGAATGTCTCAGATGATGTTTAAAAGACAGCTTAGCTCATGACTCGTGCATTATCATGCTTTAAAGTAACACTTTTAAGCACAGATGCAGAAGCACTGTGTGACCTGAGAGCCAGACCATGGCCTCCAGTGGGAAAACCCTTCAGTGCTGTGCTTGTCAGTGCTGGCAGGCACTGAGATGTCATCAAAATCAACTCATCTCCAAATAGGGCCGCACCTTTCTATATTGTTCTTCTGCAATCGCCTGGCAGCAACTATGCCTGTAATCTCAGACTGAAGTGTGGGTGAAGGTTTCCACAGTTCAGACTGGGCTATAAAGACAAAAGCAGTAGCTTAGGCTGTGACTCTGGGCCCTACTTGTGCTGTTGGAGCCAAACTAAAACCAAAAGCAACGGGACACAAAAATCCCCAACATGACAGCCAGCACTTCTTTTGTGCAGACATATTAACAGCTTCGACCATTTTTCCCATGCTAGTCTACTCCATCAGCAAAATGAAAAGTGCAAATGAAAGCATAGGGAAGGGAGAGTGAGGCCAGGTATGGGCAGGTTCTCCACCATGCCATCTAACCAGGTTTGAGCAATTGTCAACACTGACAGGCAGAAAAGTGCTGGCAGCATGATAGGACAGGCAAAGTCTTGACCTAGCATTCTGTCAGTTCATATGCCATTTGTAGCAGCATAACTTGAGACACTCTTGTTTAACACAACCAAGTTAAAATGGACAGTAAAATTAGTGGGACTGGATTTTCAGGAGTTAGTAAAGCACAGTTTAAAAGCTGTGTTCTGGAAAACGTCTTTAAAACACATACTTATCGGGTCCTGCCCAGGAATGCCATGTAAACGATTTGGTAGGTGTGGTTCTGCCATGGTGTCGCGGGAGTGCACAAAGTCAAATTAGGCTGGTGTTGTAACCCAAAGTAAGATTTATTCTAATCAAAAGTGTTTTGGTACTCCAACGAACATTAGTAACCACAGGTTCAGAATGCCAAGTGGACTTAAGATGACACTTAAGCCAACTTAAGAATTCCCAAGCTTTAGATTGCTGACTCAAGATGCACAATCACTCACCTAATAAGGCGAGGGCTCTCGACCCTGAGGAGTTACTTTGGGCAGCGTCCTGACCCAAGGGGAGAGTCCCCAACTGCAAACCTGCTGCTCCGAGGAGGAACAACTCAATCCACCCTCCAGCAAGACTCCATTTATACCCTAGTCAAATCTGACCTGTGATCATATATGGCCATGTCAAGGGTGTGAGGGCACAAAAAAATAAATGTGTTTAATGGCTTCGTGTATTGTAGGGAGTGCTCATCAGTGTGTTGGGTTTCACCTGTGGCAGCTCCCCACACAATGCCAGGACAAGGTACCATTTGGCTTCCTCTGATTTCTGTATAATTACAGCATGTAGTCCAAATTGATGTGCTATTAAGCATATCCTTTATCTATCCTGCAGTGGCTCATGTATTGCCTGAACTAGAATTTCCCCAAGAACAAGATTCAAACCTATTTCCCTAACTCCAAGTATAATTAGTATTATTCTTCCATGTAAACTCAAGAGCTAGTGAGATATTAATATCCTGCACAAAGATTGGCAAAGGATCTTCTGCCAATTTGGGGGTAGGTAAACAAACTGCAACCAAAGTCACATTCATCATCCAGGCAAACCCTGCTATCATTTTCGCCACTACACTGTCGTCCAAGCCTTGATCTCCTGTGAGGTCTGGTATTGCTCCACTCGTCAGGAGGGATAGAATGACGATGGTTGTCCACCCTGTCATTTTCCTGGAAAAGGAAACTAAACCTCAGCTATGGGGTATAGCTAGGCTAAAAGTTAAAAGTCAGGAATTAATCCATTGCACACTGATACAGTGGGTCTTCCCACTCCCATCCAGAGCTTCCTTTGCATATAAGCCTCTGGGTTTTGCCAATGTCATTGGTACCACACCAATGGAGGACAATTTTACCATAACAGGTTGTCCTGCACACATCCTCAGCAGGAACTTATCCTTTTGATCATCAAGTATGGGGGTGTCACCAGTCAGTGACCCTGTAGGACAAAACGCTTGAATTTTTGGGCTCCTGTAATGTCCTTTGGGCTCCCTTTATTAACAATAAAGACTGCTTGTGGCAACCGTATACCCCAGTTGTAGTGTGAGACGTCAGTATGTCTCTTAATCAAACCATTGGTTTGTTCAACTATGCCATTGGCCTGAGGATAATATGGCGTGTGGAACACCCATTTAATGCCTTCCCCTCGTGCCCAGTCCTGTACCACTGTGGCCGTAAAATGCAACCCATTATCATTTTGAATATATTCAGGAATGGATAAAACACCAAACCACCCTCACAATGCTTGGACCATCTGATCTCCGGTGTCAGTGCTAACAGCTGTAGCCATTGACAGTCCCGATACTATCTCTACTCCTACTAAAATATATCTCTTCCCATAGGATGACCTCAAGGGCCCGACATAGTCAATCTGCCAGGTGCTCCAAAGAGCCTTGCCTTGTCTAATATGCTAGGCCAGGGCTCGATTCGGGTGATCAGCGTTGAGCCTTATTCAGCATTGTGGGCAAGCGGTGAGGATTGCCTCACAGGTTTTCATAGACACTGGCCAACCTCTAGACCAGCATTCATAAGAGATTTGCTTTCCCTGAGTGGCCTCGCTTAATGTGCAGCCATCCAGCTAGTGGATCCCAGTCTTCCTTTTCACTAGCAACCGCCCTGATCTGAGCTAGGTGGTTTGCTTGGTGCTTCCATTTTGCAGCTGGGGTTCCATCCCACGCATGGCCCTTTACCCATCCCATCTTCAAAGGTTGGGATCTCGCTATTGCCAGGAGACATTGCCAATTCTCTGCTCTCCACACCTTCATGTGACCCACTTCCCATTTACTAGATTCCCATTGACATATCTATTCCATGGCGCCCCTGCAGGTCACATAGGAATCTGTGTAAATGACAGTAGCGCCATTTTCTGCGGCCCATAGGAGAGGTCTCAATTCTCCTACTTGTGCACTGCCTTCACCCTCTTCTTTGACTGTCTTCCCAGCACTAATTTATAACACTATTGCCTTATATTGCCACCTGGATCCCACTCAGCAAGCAGATGCATCAGCAAACCATATTCCCTGCACATCTGAGTTCACCACAAACTCAGGCACTTCTTTAATCGGAGAGGGCTTGTAGGGTCAACCTATCAAGGTTGGGTCTGAGTTTACAAGTTGTTGCAACCTAGAAGCCTTGGTCGGGCCTTCTTTCAATGGAAGCAATTGGCTGACCCCTTCTAGGTATGCATACCATTTCCGAACTGTGGCTTTTTGAGCTACTCCTTTGGGAGAGGGCAATTCATTAAGATCAAGTTTAAGAGGGGAAAAGCGCCTTGGACTATGAGGTCTTGTAGGGTGCGCAACTTCTCAGCCTCTTTAACCGCTCTAGTGAGGGAAAGGACTCTTTTTTTCCAAACCAAGTACCATTGTTCGGTCTCCTTGAATGAGGTGAAGGAGAACAACAAAGGCCTCAACAGCCCCTGCAGTCCGTTTTGGAACACGCCACAGCATGAGCCATGGGTGGCAAATCCTCACTCCACTCTTAACAGATCTCGTGGGTGCAGTGGGCCTAGCCTCTGATAGGCCTTGAGTTCATCCTTCAGGATATTAAGGGCTCCTGTGTGTTGTGGAGTCCAATCTCATTTCCTATTTTTTCAAAGCAAGTCATACAGAGAGCGGGCAGTCACCGAAAACCCCAGTATATGGTTCCTCCAGTAGCCTAATGTGCCCATCAGCTGTTGTAATTCTGTTTTATTGCTTGGAGTCTGCCCCTTCTTGATAGCCGACAGGGTATCATTGGGCACCGCAATCACTCCAGCTATCCACCAGGCTCCCAGGAATTTAACTTCTTGTCCAGGACCTTGGCATTTAGAAGGCAGCATATCTAGCCCATTCTTAGTCAACAGGTTCCAGGCAGCTCCAGTCACTTGCCCTACCTGGTCTTTTTTATCTCCACCAACTAGGATATCATCTATATATTGATATATGTGGATACCTGATGGCACTTCCACAGTGTCAAGGAGTTTGGCTAGGGCACTGTGGGCAATAATGGGAGAGTGTTTGTATCCTTGTGGGAGTCAGAGGTATATTGTGTCCCTTCCCAAGTACAAGTGAACTGGGGTTTATCCTCCTCCCTTAGGGGAATCATAAAAAAACATAACCTTAACATCTAGGGTGCCCAGCCACGGGTGGGCAGCTGCCTGTATTGCTGTCACTATTGAAGTTATGCTCGAGACGGCAGCAGTTAGTGGTGGGGTATTACTATTTCACTTCCTGTAGTCAATTTTTAAATGCCATTGCCCATCCGGCTTACAGACTGGCCCGACTGGAGAGTTATAAGGGGAGGGTGTGCGACTTACGATCTGTCTCTTCTCGAGGTCGCCACTTACCTCTGAAATGCCCCATTTGGCAGTGGTTGGTACCAGATACTGAGCGACATGGGTTACCCTAGACTGCGGTAGCACGGGGGCAACTTGCAAAGTCCTCACATGGATGGCCTCTGCCCCTCTGCCTCCAAAACTCCACACCCTGCCGTCAGGCAGATACCATCATTTGCCCACCAGCACATCGAATCTCAGTATGTTCCCCTTATTAGAGCCACTTCCACAGCCGTCATCCACTTTTCCCCAGGTAGCCAAAGCTGGGTTCGAGCTAAGGGACATCATTCTGCTACATCTGTTACTCCTATTATGTTTATAGCTTTTCTTGACAGTTTAATTCCTAACTCATCAGCTTGCTGTCTATTTAGAACACTAATTTGGTCCCCCATGTCAATTAGGAGTTCTGAACTCATTTGCCTTGGCTCCACGGGAATGTGTAGATGAGGCTCCTTGTCAGAGGACCGCTGGCAGGAATTCACTATGTGGAGTGGACAGCCTGAACCCCAAACCACAATTTCTACTTTTTTAACCCTTTCAGTTCCCCTCAGAGGGGCGCGAGGGGGCTAATTGTGCTATCTTGTGGAGGGGCGGTGACCCACCTGCCTCTCTGGCCCCCGGTTTTTCCTTCTAGCAATGTCCACCAGCCTGTGGATGCAGTCGGTGGATTGCCCACCCAACACTGCCCAGGGCGCTCCCAGACCTAGCGTCTCTCGCCACAGGTGGTTCCTTCCAGGATCGCAGGTCTGATCCAGTTTACCCCGGGAGGGCTCGGACTCCCGGGGTGGGGGTGGCCGCCCGGGCTGAGCTTTGCAACCGGCCTGTCGCACCCTCCTGTTCCCACTGCCGGGGCCGGCCCATCCCATCTCGTGCCCCTACGTGACGCTGCTGTGTCACGTCTCCACCCAAGTCAGTACGTGCGCAGGCAGGTTCTGGGGGTGTTGTTGATTGTGTTCTCTGGCCCTCTGAATCTTTTCTCTGAGAGATGGAACAGGTATTTTTAAAGCGTCCGGTAGCCATCTAATGAGAGGTCTAAGATGGCTGGGGTCCACTGGTGCAGCCATTGGCACCCCGTGCCGCCCTCTGTACATCGCCTGGACGCAAGCAGCCTTTTGCCCTCCTCCTGCTAGTTCCAACAATCCCTTCACCTTGATCCTGACAGGCTCTCCTCTTTCCTTGACATCCATGCCCCCAGCCCAGTAAGCCACTCGGGACATTATGGACTGGTCACCTGCTGGCCCATCGCTCACAAACATCCCGGGGCCCCAGAACCCCGCTGCTGCCTCATGGCCCAGCAGTATGCCGTCCCCGCCGTTAAGGAGAGCCTCCAGAAATAGTCAGCTTCCGTTTCATAGAATCATAGAATCATGGAATCGTTAAGGTTGGAAAGGACCTCTGAGATCATCGAGTCCAACCTGTTAACCTAACTGCCTGTCCAGCTCTAAACCATGTCCCTAAGCACCACATCCACACATTTTTTGAATATTTCCAGAGACTGTGATTGCACCACTTCCCTGGGAAGTCTGTTCCAATGCCTAACCACTCTCTCCGTGAAGAAATTTTTCCTAATATCTAATCTAAACCTCCCCTGGCACAACACGAGCCCATTTCCTCTTGTCCTATCACTTGTTACTTGGGAGAAGAGACCGACAACCACCTCGCTACAACCTCCTTTCAGGTAGTTGTGGAGAGCAATAAGGTCTCCCCTCAGCCTCCTCTTCTCCAGGCTAAACAACCCCAGCTCCCTCAGCCTCTCCTCGTAAGACTTGTTCTCTAGACCCTTCATCAACTTCATTGCCCTTCTTTGGACAGGCTCCTGCTCTGCATGCAAACCTGGCTTGGCGCTCACGGAGCCCAGGCCCTGCCCAGGGGGGTGTGCAGCCAGTGGTGCGGGGGTCACCGCCTCGTGGGCTGGTCTGTCTGAGCAAGGGGTGGCATGTCCCTTTCCTCCTGTCCCTCGGTTTCTTTGGAGCTACTTTCATCCAGGCCTTTCCACATGTCCCCATCCCAATCCTCGGGATCTGTGCCTGCGATTAACCTCCAGATTTGGACAATGCTGGGCGGCTTTTTTGCTTGTGCGAGCATAATTTCAATTTTTTTGTTCTAAGAAATGCGTACACTCTCATTCTCTTTTCAGTTCTCCTTTTAAGCAATCAATTTCTAACTGTTTCTTCAAATTATCTTTGGCTGGCCTTTCACACTCACTGTGATGATCTTGAGCTTGAATTAAACAGGCGCCTAGGCGGGCATGCATGGTTCCTTTATTCTTGCCGCCCTTCCTACCTCCGCAGCACTGCGCTGGCCTTTCCACGGCCGCTGCCGGGTCAGACCGCTTCTCCTTGGCCCACTGGGTGCCGGGGGGAGAAGGGGTACAGCCGTGCCTCCGGAACAATTCCTCTATTGACCTCCTGCCTACCGCGCCAATTTAAATGTTGCGGAGGTGCACACAGTCCAATTAGGCAGGTGATGTAAGAAAGATTTATTCTAATCAAAAGTGGTTTGGTACTCCCACAAACATTAGTAAACCACAGGCTCAGGATGCGAACCGGACTTAATACTACACAGACGACTTAAGGATTCCGAAGCTTTAGAACGATGACTCAAGATGCGCACTCACTCGCCTCGCAAGGCGAGGGCTCTCAACCTCGAGGAGTTACCTCAGGCGGCGTCCCGACCCCAGGGGCGAGCCCCCGGCTGCAGAGCCGCTGCTCAGAGGAGCAGCGACCGAGTTCGCCCCCCGGCGGGACCCCCTTTGTACCCCACTCGAACCGGACCTGCGGTCGTATGGGACCGTGGCAGCTCCTATTGGCCGAGGGCTCCATCTACTGGTGACTC
Organism: Platalea leucorodia; assembly: GCF_965183815.1. Taxonomy (NCBI): domain Eukaryota; kingdom Metazoa; phylum Chordata; class Aves; order Pelecaniformes; family Threskiornithidae; genus Platalea; species Platalea leucorodia. Next base: position 134,084,285 of record NC_138823.1, on the reverse strand, counting down.
TGGACGTGACAACAGACACGGTAAGGGCGCGAAAGGTAAAGGCGCAAAAGGAAGGTAAAGGCGCGAAAGGTAGGTCAAGGCACGAAAAGAATCAGCGGCCGCCATGTTTCAACGGTCGGGAAGCCTTGGTCTTCATCAGGGAAGGTGCGCCTGCCACACATGGCTGGCAGCGTGCTGTGACAGGCATACTATCTAGAATTAGCTGCTATTTGTGTGGGGAGGAGGTGGCTGGAACTAGAAGGACTGACAAAGGAAATGACTGCAAAATTTTAAAGGTGAAATCTTGCTCTACTTGAGCTTAATGCTAGCTTTGTTAAACTGTAGACACTGGCAAAGATGCACCCACAAACTGCAGCAGCCACCAAACACATTTCCTTAAGATTTTGCCAAAGCATTCAAAAAAATGGAACTAAAAGTTGTCAATGCATGTGGGAATCTATTGTTTGCTTGCAAACTTCGCCATTTGAAGAGATCCTGAGTAATTACATCTGTCATTTCAGTCAATGGATGCTTGCAGGAACCTTCAAAATTGCACAGAATTAACCTCTCTGAGGGAAAACAAGTAGAGTTTTCCTAGGGCTTGAAACAACATGTTTGCTTTTTTTTATACTGTAGACTTGTATGTAGATTTCTTAATGACTAAGGGAAGTGCTTGTAACCTTACATAGCAATAGCTTTGAAGAATGTAGCTAATTTAGTTAGATGAATAAATCTAAAACAGAATACCAGAATACTTATGTGAAACTACAAACAGAAACTAGCCTGCTTTTCACAGCCACAGTAACCAACACAATATATTTGTGATTGAATTTTTTTCTTGTCTTGTGTTCTTTAAATTAGTTTGGATGGGTGATACTAGAGGAAATAATGACCACGGAAGATCCTAAGGATGAATTCAGCATCAACAGCTTGAAACTCAAAAGAGCAAATAGAAAATCATGCTCCATAATAAAAAGCTGAAGAAGAAGAATCAGCCTCTCAAAAGGTAGCGATTTACACCAGCTAAATAGGTCCAGGGGTCGCACTGAACCCTAAAATACCTAGCATGAAGAAGATAAACATTTGTCAAACAAACAGTGGAGCTGTGGAATCTCCATCCTTGGAGTCAGTGGAGACTCAAGCAGCGAGGCCCCAAGCAGCTGGCCCTGAGCACAGGTTGGACTGGATGACCTCCGGAGATCCCTTCAACTAACGAGGTTCTGTGAATCTATGAAAGCTAATGATAGCTTCTGCACATCACTTCCCCTTTCACATTCTGTCATCACTTCTTCAGAAGAACGCATCAAAGACTATTTCTGTAGCAGTCAGGAAGACTGTTTCCTTTTTCTAAAATCAGTGTCATTGATTCAGCACAGTTATTAAGGTGGCTTTTGTTGTTACCTGTGGTCCTGGGGGAGCACTATGGATTGGCTCAGACCCATTTCCTCACTCTTGACAACTACCTTGTTCTCTGCTACTTCAGGATTCTTCTGTTTGATTCTTCCTGTAGGCACTGAAGACAACATTCAGATCAGTTTTCCTTAAAAAAATTGAACCAATTGCCATTTCAAGATATTTGGTTTAATTTCTTATTTCTGCTTTATAGGAATCCCTGTCCCAAATTTATTGCCTGAAGATACTGAAATTAAACAAGTATGAATGGTCATTTATTGGGCTGTGAGCACTGACCAGAGTTTGAAGGGTGCTTGGTCCCTTGTTTTCCATCATGCTTGCTGAAACTGTAATGGTAAGCAAAGAAGTGGGTTTTTTTCTCCCTATAATTTAATTGTAAAAATAAATTAATTGAAGTAACCTGGTTGGTACCTTTGACAGTCTTTGATTATCCACACCATGGGGAAACATCAGCTAGAATTGTTTCTTAAACTGATCCTTTATTAAACATTATTGCCATCACTTCTCTGATCTTTAATCCCCCAATTTAAAAAGACTATGACTTCAGTTTCTAAAATGGTCCTGAATGTGGTCATGCTTGGTTCAGGAAAAGAACTGACTGAGTCCTACTATTCAAAATAGTTGTTCTTGACATAGTTTTGCAATGGTATGGTGATGCCTAGTGCTTTGCAAGGCTAGGGATTTACAAAGCATGTAGAATTAATGACGGAGCATTCACAGCACATTTATTTGTGAAGAAATTTTCCCAGAAGTACATTTTGTTATGTCTCAGGAACCTGTGAGGCTTTTGCTCATTTTACTTACTCTTACAGGTGAATCCCTGAAGTCTCTAACTCTCAGTTCTTATGTTTCCATTGCTAAATTATGTCTTTTTCTAGCATCCGCTATTGCAAATTGAAGTATTTCTGAACAGAAATAGGCTCATAGCCCCAACCTAAACTATTCTGTGATTCTGTCTGATGCAACCCCTGCACAAAGCAGAGCTAACTGTGAAGCTAGATCAGGTTGCTCAGGGTCTTGTCCAGGTAAGTCTTGAATAGCCTCAAGGATGGTGAACCCACAGCGTCTCTGGGCAGCCTGAGCTAGTGCTTGGCTGTGAAGAATGCATTCCTAATATTCAATTATAATTTCCTTTCTGTAGCCAATATCTTTTACCCCTCATCCTTTTGCTGTGGGCTCCATCTTCTCTGCATCTTCCCATTACCTACTTGTAGACAGCAACTGTTACACTTTTTTTCTCCAAACTGAATAAACCCATTTCTCTCAGTAATCTCAGTAGCTTCTCATACACAATGTGCTCCAGAGCCCTCTTTATCTTCACAGCCTTCTGCTGGACTCACTTTGGTATGTCAATGTGATTTTTCTAGCAGGAAGCCCAGAATTTGACACAGTGCTCCTGACATGGTATCAGTTTCTGAATAGGGGAGAATAATGTCTTCCCCCCACCTGCTGGCTGCACTCCTTCACCAACAGCCCCCTGTGCTCTTGCCCTTCTTTGCTGCGAGGGCACACTGCTCATCATGTCCACCAGGATCCTCAGGTACTTACAGAATAGCACTTACAGCATAAGGAAGACTGATCAGTAACCAGAAGATCAGTAGCCAGTCAGTAGCCAGAAGCTGAAAACTGGCACTAAGATAGTCTCACATAGGACAGTCAAAGCCATGGTCAAGAAACCGTACAAGTATATTCCAAAAAAAAATATGTGCATAAACAGTTTTTCTGTGTGTGGCTGAAATATGTACCTACATGTGTATCTAGGTGTATTTTAAATACATGTATTCAGTGTAGATAAGCACAAGTTAGACTGTTAGACATGTACAGTAGAAATCTTCCTGTAAGATCTAAGCAAAACTATAATGACTGTGTATTTTAAACAAAGCTACATGTAATTCCTTGTTTCTATTACCTTTTTTTTTTTCCCTATGGAAATGCTCTATGTAAACATAATGTTTCCAAAATCAGTATCCTAATTTCACCAGAATATCCTACCTTAATACTCCTATCAGCAACAGTGAATTTATTTTATTGATCAGTCTGTTAGAAAAGAGGTCAAGTTGATCTTAATATAAACCTAAAAAGTATTTCCCCAATACACGTTGTACATGGTCTGGAAAAGTCCTTTTCATTTCCATTCTTATTTAATTTGTGCTTCCTTTTTAAGATTTCATCTAAATATTGATCTGTGGGAAACAATTTCCATAAAAGTACTATATATAAATGTTTAATTCAAATTGCAAGTTTCTCCATTTTCTAATGCAGCAAACAGCCAAACCCTATTACAGTGAAGAGTTTGATATCATAAATATTTATCCTATCCCAGTGGTGATTTGTTATAGTGAGGTTAGATTGTGTCTTCAACAGAAATTTATTTCCACAGTTGCAGTTGGAACTAACAAAGTCCATATTGTCACACTGATGGTGTTCGTTCAAAATGCACATTAAATCCTAATGACTTTTACAGAGTTTACAACACAACTGCTTTGGACAATTTTACACTGAGTCTTCATTCTCAGTCTGGAAATAATCATTCATATAGTATTTTCCTCCCTTCTCTACTCCACTGTCAAGACTGTGACTAAGAACTGTATAAAATTCATCAACTACAGCACTCTTTAGTAAGTTCCTAAATCAGTATTAATTTTTTCTTGTCTTTTTACTTTTTGTTTAAATAAAGAATGATAATTAGGGGACTCAGAATGAACCCAACGTCTTTTCCATTACATTGGTGATATTTTGCTAATCACTTAAATCTTGCAGGTAATTCTTAGGTTTAACAGAATAACTTGTCAAAGAAGCAGTTTCTATTCTGCTTGTTTAAATTGGGATGGATTTAATGTTAGGCAGACTAATGAACAAAAAGCTTCTTTATTTTATTACAAAAATTAATAGGAAATAGCTTGATTCACATTTTACTATTTTCCAGTTCTATTTTATTGTATCAACTTCTACAGGAAAAAAAGAAAAAAAGAATTAATACTTGAAGCATTTGCTAATTACCTATCTTTTGGTGCACCTATCAGTCGCAGAGGAGAGCTTTGCTAAGTACATCCACAACGAAACATTATTTTCTCACACAATTTCCCTGACCAGTCATGGCACTAAAATGCAGCGGGAATGGAGTTCAGCTTCCTTTTAATAGCTGGCTCGACTTATTAAGCACGTTGCAGTAAGTGTTTGTATGTTTATCTCCAACACGCATCATACACATATGCGCACACAAAGTTTGCAAGAATCTCCCCTGTTTGGCCACCGTCCTCATTTCACTGATTAAGACACAAGACATTGTTTCTTATTTTTAGCAGTCATAACTCTGCCTGCCAAGAGCAAATGATTAATCAGGTCCTTAAAGTGACTTAACAGCTGTAAATCAAGTAGTAATTTTAAGAAGCAGAGCTCATGGACAAAGTAGCTGTTTCGTTTGCCAGGGAGCAGAAAGATATATTTAGTCACCTGTGGATGCTAAAATTGCCTCCCCATCAGATCTTTTAGAAGGTCAAGTTGATTATTCTACAGGCCTTGTCTGCATGTTGATCCTGAAAAATCTCACTGCAACATGCATAGATTTCCATTTTTTCTCAGAATTTCCAAGTATCACAGCCACAAGTCTCTTTGAACCTGGGCCTTGCTTGAGAAAACAGGAGGAGTTTCCATACCTTGCTGGCTCCGTGTCCTGGACTTTGTCCTCCACGTCTCCCTGAGGCTCCTGTCACTGCCTGCTTTTCATGCTGCTCCTTGCATCCTTACTTCTGCCAGACCCATCAGCCAAGACCAATCAAGGAAGTCTGAAAGCAGTCATTTTTTCCAGAATCACCTATATGTCTCATCATCTTGTATCCCAGCACTCATGATTATTCTGGGAGCTGATTTGTGGCCATTCTCAGTGCCAGGTTCAGCAGGTTATTTCAGGGACACTTTACTGAAAGCCATTTACAAGGTGTTCATGGTACACCAGTGTCATGCCCTTCCCTGGGTGGGAATGACCATGCTTACAAATGTGGCCAGGACAGCAATGTAGGCTGCAGGCTCCGAGTGACGAATGGTTGAAGTTGAAGTTGAAGTATTCCTGTGTATCTACTGCCCAGCAGTATTTGCCATAACTGCATTACCTGCTACAGTTGGTTCTGGAAGTAGAGCTTAAATCATCTTCTGGTTACTTTACAACCAACTTCTGTTTAAAAGGCCTGTTCTTCCACCCAGTGGAGGCAATGGAGCATCTCTTTGTTCTTCAGGGTCAGACCAATTTTTCTGATGGCAAGAAAATAGAGATTCCATATTTCATGAGCTGTGCAATACCTCCACTGAAAAGTTTTTAGTAATGATTTTTAAATTCTTTCTTTAAACCTCTAGAAGGCATTTTAGTTTTATCTAAAACCTTTTTTTTCAGACCATGTTGGAGTCATTTAGACCACAGCTTTCCCTGAACAAGTGTAGTATGAACTGTAGCGACACAATGAAAGTACTCTTAGTTGGAATCAACATCTGCATCAAAACAGCCTGCTCACTATTATAGTGAAGTTTAAGTTAGAGAAATATTTGAATAATGAAGCCTTTTCCAGATCTTCATTTTGCAGTTATCTTCACTCCACTCCAGCCTTGGAATCAGCCTTACCCAGATACTAACAGACCAGCAGGCTATCTAGTTTCTCATTGTATCCCATAATTGATCTTCAATTGATCGGTAACTAAAAGTCAATCTGATATATAGGACCACCCAAAGGCCTTACACTAACATGCCATCATTTTGAAAAGGCTAATTGCTGACCTCCTTTCCTTTCAGACTGCAGGTTGTAGGGCATAAGATTTATAGAGGGGGCAGAGCTCATAGGGAGAAAGAGGAGGTTCAGCATATAGAACTTGAAGAAAATGCAAAATCCAGGCCATCATTAGAGTCAGATACTGCCTTTACTAAGAATGCAAAAGGTCAACTTTTTAAAGCAAGTCTGTAACTGCATCTATAATACCGCCAAGAATGAAAATTGGCTGCAAAAATACCATGGAATAATTCTGTAGTAAATATAAATCAGCATAGTTTGACTGAAGTCAGTGGAGCTATGCCAGTTTACAATAGGTTAAGATCTGGCCTCAGATGGACATTTGCATGCATAAATCAAGTAATTGCATGCACAAACTGATAGTTAATGTGATTTGCATGTGTAAGTGTTCACATTAATTAGCAAGAGCACTATTGAACTAATGCATGCGGTGGTTTTTTTCATGTGCAAACAGATGCACTTGCAGACACTGAAGATTTTGTTAATAATAATGTGGGAAGGAGAGAAGAGGCCTCTTACGCACTGAATAACCCCTTTTCTTCTCCCTCCCCCCCCCGCCCCAGTTTGTTCTTATAGGAAAACCCCCACTTTGATAAAGAAAAAATAATACTGGAGGTTTGGTGACAAGGTTAGCCAGAGAAAGAGAAAAAAATCCAATGCTGTGTCTGTTTCTGGCATTTCTGTGTCAGTTTAACATTGACATTAAATATGGGTCAGTCTTAAAGGATATTAATCACGTCAAACTTACTACAGAGTGCATATTTCTATAGCAAAGCATTGCAAAGCAAGCAATGAGTCACACTTGGGAGAAAAAAGACAGGAGGGAAAGCAATCAAGTAAACCCAAGCTGTACTTGCAAAAACCCAATGTAGAGCACGTGTATTTGAACCAAAACAAATTCTAATTAAGCTCAAAGGATGAAGAGGCAATAGGCATTGAGCTGTGAAGTTTGAAGTTTGCACCACAACTTTCCAAAAGGTTGAGTCTTCTCAGATCTTTGACTAAGACGTCAGCCAACTACAGTGAGGGATGCCAAACTTCAAGGTTTCCCAAAATTTAAGTGTACTTGGGGATAAGATTTCAGACTAGCCCAGTTCCAAAAGGAGCAAGGAATCAGTGAGAAGGAAGGAGACAGAATGCATGAATGAATGTATTTCCACCGAGCTGTTACAGAGACCCCAGAGAGATAACAGATTAAACAAAAAATTTGCAAATATTAAACTGCCTATACAATCTCATTCCTCAAGAATAAAACCAACTTCTTAAATTCAGCAAATAACAAGGGTTAGAAAAGGGAAGAGAGGAATTTGGGAAAGCCAGAACATTTTGTTTTGACATTTTCAAGCTGAAACTTTCTGTTTCAAAACAGTATTTTCAGTTCAAAATTAACTTCAGCTTTACAAATAGCACTTAAGGAAGGTTGAGTAGCTCAAAAAAGGGAAAGAAGGAACTTTGAGTAGTTTTAAACAGTTTTTATAACCATTAATTTTTTTAATCACTGAAAAATACAGTAATTTTCTGATTTGGACTTTGTGCTATATGTAATTTGGTTATTTTGTTGTTCAGCTGCCAGACTGAAAATTGCTATTATTTTCAATGTCTAATTCTGTATTCCAGTCTGAACTGAAACCAGTTGATGTAAAATCCTGGGACAGGCTACTTTTCAAAGATTGGTGTGAAAATGCAAACTAGAATGGAAGAAGAGTAATTGTGAAATCTCAAGGTGTCCTAACAAGGGTAGTGTGATTCTGTCCTCCAAACATATCACTTCCAGCTCAGCGTGACCAGCAATTCTGTGCACACAGACTGCAGATGCATCCAGCCTGGGAGAGTGTTTAAAAAAGTGGGCACTGGCTGGTTGACAGATTGCGATACACATTTCTATCAAGGTAGATGAGACCATGGAGAATGACTTCTCTGACATGTTCATGGCCTCTTATTTTTCTCCTCTTCGTTTCACCGCTCCCTTATAGTGCTTGCTGTGAGCCAGGGGATGAGATTTAAAATTAATTTAATACCCAATAGCAAGCAGTAATTTTTTTGAAATTACCTGATTATAGCTTACTGGCATAAGACTTGGAGCTGTAACATAAAACATCTCTATTTTTGTTTTTTCTATCATTATCTCTTTTATGTACAAATAACTGCTGATCTTTTCTATAGCATCTGTACTCACTGTCACAGGAATGCTAGAGATCATGGCACTAAGTGCCATGGCCAACCAGGATGAAAAGGGACTTGCAGGAATTAGAAAGGGCAAGCCAGTACTGCTCCAGACCTTCAGAATTTAAAGGTACTGCAATCTGTGTTGTGGCCTTGATAAGATGTGTTTTCTATACAGCACCCTTCCTCTCCATCTATACCAGACTTGTCACAGTGGGGTCCTATAACTGAGGCTTTTGGAGCTGCCACAATGATGCATGCACAATCTCAACGCAGTAACATAAATGACCCAATAACTATCATATTTTACATATACATCTTACACAAACTTGGTAATATCCCCATCCATTCTGGACAGATGGGACATTTTTTCTATAAAGAGCACATTCAAACTCACAAAAATCACAAGGGTTTGTTTCAGAGAGTTAAAGGAGACAAGCGAAACACAGACAGCAAACATTGAGATACCTTGCATAAGTTTTGGAGGTTGACCAGAAACCTCATACAGTGGATTTCTTGCTGACACACATCACAGCTAGAGCTGGATATTCTGTCTTATGGAGAGAGAAAAGCCACGGTGTATTGCTGGAGGGCACTGCAAAGAAGCACACTCCATTCCTTCCCAGCCCTATAACCTCAAAGAATAGGATATTTCTTTTCCTCTACCTGATGCAGCAGCTACCAAAATACTCCAAACCCTTTCTAAGAAAACATCAACACAAAATGTCATTGGAAATAATAACTGACAATTTTTCCACCTTGTTTTGGGTGATTGTTTTTGCTGTTTCACTAAAGGTAGCAACTGAAGCCACGAAGTACATACATTTCATTAGCAAAGGAATACATCTGAAAAAAGGAATAAAGAAAATCCACAGAGGCTGTATGTGTCAGAAAAGATTTGGGTAATTGGGTCTTATCAACCTGAGTGATCTCAGTCGTTGTTGGAAGCACTGAAGATGTATGCATTGTCTTTTTCATCCCTTTTGCAATCATCCCTTTCATTTTTTCAATTTTGTTGACAAAATTAAAGATTAAATCAATTAATAAAGTCAACAGGAACAAAAGGCAGGAGGGAAAGGCTAGCAAAAAGCTGTATTAGTATAGATAAGCGCAGAAGTTTCTTAAGGAGGAAACAGCCTTCGATACCAACTTGAGGGTGAAAATCAAAGAATGCAGAAGAAACACAGACAGTATGGCATCATACATTGTTCTTTGCTCATCCTTTTCAGCTAGTTGTAGTATTTCCTGTGACCATCATTTCTCATGTTTAGGTATTTCTTATGTGGGAAAGCTGTTACATTTGGCTGACTAGAGGTTAAATCCTGTCCTATTAAAAACGGTTGAAAACAACATTTATTTTTGTAGTTCTGTGACCTTATCCTGCAAATAATTCTGCTCTGGTATATGAGAGAGAGGTATCTCTTGCTTTGGGTGACCCAAGGAGAGTGCGACCAAGTTCCTGTTGATTTTTTAGACAGAAGCAGAAAGAGAAGTGTTCAGATTAACTGACCTCTCACTAAAACTGCCAGGAATATACTGACAGACAGGCTTCCACGGAGTATTGGTGGAGCAATATGTTGTTAGCAACCACTGTCCAGATGCCTTGCTTGAAGGACACTGTTCTTACTCATTCCAGAAAGCTTTTCGCCCTGTTTTCTGGTGATGGGCAGCTTTAGGGATACAAGGTCTGGGCAGACCAGGTTATTATAGAATCATAGAATGGTTTGGGATGGTAGGGACCTTTAAAGGTTATCTAGTCCAACCCCCCTGCAGTGATCAGGGACATCTTCACTTAGATCAGGTTGCTCAGAGCCCTGTCCAACCTGACCTTGCATGTTTTCAAGGATGGGGCATCTACCACCTCTCTGGGCAACCTGTTCCAGTGTTTCACCACCTTCATCATAAAAAATTTCTTCCTTATATCTAGTCTGAATCTACCCTCTTTTAATTTCAAAACATTACCCCTTGTCCTATCTAAAAAGCCTGTCCTATTTTTCTTATAAGCCCCTTCAGGTACTGGAAGGCTACTACAAAGTCTCCTTGGGGCCTTCTCTTCTCCAGGTTGAACAATCCCAGCTCTCTCAGTCTTTCCTCATAGCAGAGGTGTGCCATCCCTCTGATTATTTTTGTGGCCCTCCTCTGGACCCAGTCCAACAGGTCCATGTGTTTCCTGTGCTGAGGGCTCCAGAGCTGGACACAGTACTCCAGGTGGGGTCTCACCAGAGGGGATCTGTAGTGGTAGATGCTTTGGATTAAAAAAAACATATTTACAAGTTTTCAGCAACCACTCATTTGCCTGTAACCACACCTGGGTGATAATTCATCACTTCGTATACAGGTTCCCTAGTGAGAGCAGTGGGAAAGATGTAGCATTAGGCAATATTGTGTGTATTTCCACTTATGCATGCAGTCTGTGTGTCGTGCACCTTACTGTGCACAGGATCTTTCCGCATATATGGACTACATCTACAAGTGAAGCTGTCTCATTTACAGAAGTCCCTGCCTTTCCAAATGGAGGTGATGTTGAGTTTTTACAACTGATTTATGTTTATAAATAGTGGGTATTGCAGAAATACGTAGAACAGAGCTGAGATAGGTGGGTCCTGTTAAGGATTCAGTCTGGATTTTCTGTATTTCCGCTGTACAGTGGGATTCCAGTTGAGGGTGTATCTAATTGTTCATGTGAGACTGACTGTGAAGGCTGTTTTCATGCAAGGCTTATAAATTAATAAACATAAATGTGTTTATTAAAAGTGTGCAGATTTACACCTCCCTTCATATCCTGGAGAATATTTCACTGTCACAGAGATAAATTGCCTTCTGAGTAGAAAGAAATAAATTTCTGGCTTACATCTGTATTCTTTAAAACACCAGAGACTCTCTCAAAACACTTCAGCCCCAATTTCAGCAACAGCCTTTTGTGACAAATGCCGAGACTTGCCATAGAGAGTTCGCAACATGGAGAGCTGTTCTTAAGAAGTTTCCTCTCATTTTTAATTGGGCCCAGGAGTCTGTTTGTGCCAGATCTGTGAAGCTTTGCCCAGGACCTACCATGAAATTTTATTACAGGACTGAGATCCCGGAAAATGACCGAATCACTGATATCTGATTGCTGCCTCCAAGGACATGCACATCCCGATATGTGTGGCAGATTTAGAAGAAGCACATGAAGACCTTATTGATCTTTGCAGCACGACGACTGGCTAGAACTCTTACACTCACCACAACCGCGCCTGGTATATTTGCACACCCAAAATGCAAGATACACCCAGGAACACTCTGAGAGCACATAGCGTGTCGAGCACATGAGTAAACTGGAGCCTGGAGGAAAGGATGTGAATATGAAGCGTGCCTTGCTAAGAATTTTACAGTTAAATTGAAATTACCTTAAAAAAGTTTCTCAGCTTGTCAGTGTTTGTTTATCTCCTCTTCAGGCACCCCTTCTGTCCCCTTACCACTTTGCATTTTGTGGTAATTAGTAAAATATGCAGAAAGATTTTTTTTTAGCTGAAAAATGAAAAGTCTAGGCACAGTCTGCGTTTTGATCCGAAGCTTCTCTGTGGATGACATATTTTTGGATCATCTCTGATTCTGGTGTCATACTACTGGCAATAAACTGTATTTACTCTTGTTGTGCCTAATCATATATTCTAGTAATATCTGGGAAGATATTGGCAATGTAGGTGAGACAGATCTGAAGGACAGATGATCCAAAATTTTAAATAGCTCTCCAAGAGGGGGAGTGTCTGGCAAAGAAGTCTGCCATATTAAAAATGTTTAAGTCCTAAATGTAGTTGTTCCAAACAGAGATGTATATTGGAGTAATATGACCACCCAGAGCCAGGGAAGAGAATTGCATCAGTGGACAGAGCACAGTGGATCGGCACAAGGCAAGAGAGAGGCCACTGGTGAACAGGGGTGCATTTTTAGTGGCTGACTATTAAAATGAAAGCTTATGAAATTCACTTTTTATCCTTATTTGCACTGCAAGTCAGTCCACTGGTGTTGGTAATATTGTTTCAAAAGGAGAAGTAGGTTAAGAAATAACTTTGTTCCTTCTTTTTTCCATCAAAGGATGAGGCAGCCTTGCCAAGACCCATGCTGGCACCAGCGTAACCCCGACCCTCGGGTACCCCGGCCATCTGCCAAGCTGGGCTATCACCATGGAGGACCTCTCACCACCACTGACCAGATCAGTCCCATGGCTTCCTGGTAGCACCCACCCCTCGCTCCCCACAGATTCACCCGGCTTTCCAAGTCTCACCACCCCAACCCCTTCCCTCATCAGCCTGCCTGCCAGCAGTACTGGTGCAGGGACAGCCAGAGCATCACAAAGGCAAAATCTAGGCTGTAAACTAGTTTGGGGGAAGTTTCAGAAGGTCTCTGACTGGTGTGGCTGCAGGATGGAGCAGCTCCTGGGAGCAGCACCCTGTCCTCTCCAGCCAAGTGTCGTGGTTTAACCCCAGCCAGCAACTAAGCACCACGCAGCCGCTTGCTCACTCCCCACCAGTGGGATGGGGGAGAGAATCAGAAGGGTAAAAGGGAGAAAACTCGTGGGTTGAGATAAGAACAGTTTAATAATTGAAGTAAAATAAATTAGAACAGTTAAATAGGCAAAGCAAAAACTGTGCACGCAAACAAAGCAAAGCAAAGCAAGGAATTCATTCACTACTTCCCATCGGCAGGCAGGTGTTCAGCCATATCCAGGAAAGCAGGGCTCCATCGCGCGTAATAGTTACTCGGGAAGACAAAGGCCATCATACCCCATATCCCCCCTTCCTTCTTCTTCCCCCAGCTTATATACTGAGCATGACGTCATACGGTATGGAATAGCCCTGGGGCCAGTCTGGGTCAGCACCCCCCTCCGGCTGTGCCCCCTCCCAGCTTCTTGTGCCCCTGGCAGAGCAGGGGAAGCTGAAAAGTCCTTGACCGGTGTGAGCGCCACTTAGCACCTATTTAGCAACAGCTTAGCACTACTTAGCAAGAACCAGAGCATCAGTGTATCATCGACATTGTTCTCATCCTAAACCCAAAACACAGCCCCATACCGGCTACCAAGAAGAAAATTAACTCTATCCCAGCTGAAACCAGGACACCAAGGCAGGGAGGCTGCCTCAGGGTCCTGGGGCAATAACCATCTCTAATGTCCCTGGCCAGCCTCTCTGGGGCTTCACCCTCCAGCTCCCCAGCAATTCAACCCAGCAGACCCAAAGAGTGCCTCATTTACCAAAAAAAATTACTCTTCAGAGTGCAAACTGGAGTTGGCTGCATCTCCCTGTACCTTTCCACGTTTGTCTTCTAAGAGACAGATAACTGTAAATATAGATTTAGTTTGTTGCGGTTTTTTCCCCTCTCCAAGAGATACGAGGATGCTGAGAAAGAGCAGTCTATCAAATACCAGGGATAGCTATGCTACAGCACTTCAGTCTGACAACTGCTGTCCCTTTCTCCAGTGACAAAAATATTTTAATCTGGGCTATTCTCTGGAAACCAAAATTCTGGAAAATATTTTTTCATATGTCGCTTGAATCTGTTTGATCTTTGACAATGTCTTTTACTGTATTTCCAATTAGATATCCAGCTTTAAAATGTCCTCATAACAACTTAGCAAGTTTTCAGATGACATAAAACCAGAAGAAGGATCAGTATGTCGGACAATAGGGCTGCCATTCAGAGGGATCTAGATAGGCTGAAGAAATGGGCTGACAGAAACCTCATGAGGACCCTGTACCTGAGACAAAGTAATGCAATGTAGCAGGACAGTCTGGGAGCTGACTGGCTGGGGACCAGCTTTGCAGAGAAGGACCTGGGGATCCTGATGGGTGGTAAGTTGGGTGCTATGATCTTGCAGTGACAAAGGCTAACCATATGCTGGGCATCATTTACAGTACTGCATTGGCTGAAGAAAATCTATACAGCACTTGTAAGGCCACTCCTGGGGTGCTGTGTTCAGTTTTGGCATCCCCAGCAGCAATTTAGCATAATGTTAGATTAAACCTGTTCCTGGAAAATGGGAAAAGATGCAGAAACAGGGTTCTAAAGCATAAATCTGACCACTGTAAAGTGGTTTCTATGTCAGACATTCAAATAACACTACTTATGGTGTTCACAAACAGCACAGCACCTCATGGTTGATTTAGTACATATATTGAATGGGCCTCACTTAACACAAGGCTTATGTGGAGAAAGGCTACGCTGCAATGTTGCTCTCATCTGTAGGAGGACAGTTGGGATGCAATGTCTCTAATATCTGTAGTCTGTTTAAACCTACACAGTGCCAACTTCCATACTGGTTGGCAGTGAGGCAAATTCAGCCGTTTGTGTGATAGATGAACTTGCCTTTCTGTATGTTGTTTGAAGAGCAAAATAATCCCCTTGCCTCCTGCACCTTCAAAAACATAAGCAAGACAAAAGAACAAAGAAAATTTTAAAATCTCTCTTTTCTGAATTCTCTTTGAAGGCGTGTTTTAGCAAGATTATTTTATGCTTCCTTTTTCAAAATATAGGAGTGGTTTTTGCCAAAATATATTAATCTGTCAAAATGTGTCAGTTTTCATTAAACTTTTATCAGGATATGAAATGAGTAAGTGGCACTTTAGCCTGAGAATAAGGAAACTGCTTGGACTGTAGAAGACTCATTTCCCTGCTTTGCCTCATTTGAAGAGATTAGAGAGTAAAAATAATATTAAGGGTTATTGTTTTTTTTCTAGTCCTATCTGCTCAGCTATATTTTTGGTGGAAGGGCTTGATTTTGTGCTGCACACAGTCAAAAGTTAAATTTGTTCTGAAACTTTGGTCACTATCACAAAACAGTGCTGTTCTGCTGGTCTGCTTTAGAGCTCAGTGTCTCAGAGGCTGGGCTTGATGCCTTCTTGCTTCATATCAGGTTGGTGCAGGAACAGGTCGTCACTGTTGCTTGAGTCACTGGCAAGAGGCAGAATCTGCAGAGAAGTTGTCTGAGAGAAAAATATACTTGATACACAGTCAGAAACCATGCAGGAGAGCTCTTATTATTTTGTTTTTCTCACATTACTGTGAGATGCCCTGCTTATTTCTCTGTCTCCCTTTTTATTTAATTCCCCAAAGTAACTGCACTACACCTGATAATCCTTTTAAAGTAATATTGTGTTTGCCTCCCATTACTGAAAATTTGCATTTTTCACATTGATTCTTTAACTATAGAAAATCAGATGAAATAAGGACTATTCCAAGAGCTACTGTTGGGCAGGACAAAAAAATCCAGTTTGCTAGAGATGCCATGAACTTTGCTATTAAGAGTCTGGTGATGAAAAATGGTCGTTTCCAAGATGATTTTTTTTTTTTTTTTGTAATGTAAAAAGTCCTTTATGTTGCAGAAATCAGCAACATAAAGCTAGAACAACCTAGCAAAAAAAGGCTGTATCCCATTGTGGCCTTTGATAACCAGAAAATGTGATCTCTTTCACAATAAGTTCATAACCTATAAAAATAAAGTTCAGAACAAACATGATTTAACTGGCGTGGGTGTTTTAATTATACTTAGTGTATACCACCCTCCCTCATACTGCAGTTTCATTGGCCATTAGAAGACCTGATAATACTGCATTATATAAAAAGATAGCAGAGTCATTGTGTCTTGGTATGATTTTCAAGGGATCATAAAGGATGGGCACTCAGGCCACAAATGAGTAGTGTGGTATTTAAATCATAGGAGTTTCAGAGCCCAGAAGCTGGCATAGTTATATAATTGTGTTGTATCTGAGTGTTTTAAAATTGTTTGGCTCTGGAAGGACATCACACATTCCCCTACATGGAGACATATATGGTCAACCTTTGCCATTATTTTCCATGCAAACACTGAGCAAATTCTTTTCCTGGAAATGTTAAGAATACAGCTTCAGACCTAAAATTAAAGACTGATTATAGCAGAATAAAACTGAAGAACAGCTAATAAGTGTTATTCAGAATAGTTAGTCACCATTACACCCACACCAGCATTTCAAGGACATTGCAGAAATCTTTTGGTAATACTTCAGGGCATCCAAGTATGGTGGAGCTATCTAAAAACATATGTCTGCAATAGATTCTTAATCTGACATGAGCATTTTAAGGCAAATGTCTAAATGGAGATATTAGTTTTCAGAACATAAGTAGTATGTAAACATTGTCGATCACATCTCAAAGGACACATTTGATGGAAGTTGAGAGCTCTGTGACATTTCTTTTGTGCATCCATCTCACTCGGCTGTCCCTGTCCTAGAAGGCTTGTCCCTTAAAATTGAGATTTGACACATTAGCATTTGTTGGCACCTGTGGATGAGGGAAAAGCACTTCCCTTCGGTTGCCCTATGGAAGAGCAAGTGCTAAAAATGCAATTTATGATTTACCTAATTAGTGCCACAGCTGTAGAAAGAGGATCCAGTCTTGAGGGGTTTACAAGGAGGATGATTACTACTGTTACTTATTACCAACCTAGTGAAGTTTAATATTGCTAATCTGTAAGAAAACAGGATGCAGCTTAAAAATGAGTATCAGCAAGTCGCAGACTAAGAACAGGAAAGCTGTTATTTTGCTTTGCTTCAGCATGACTCCATTGAGTCCAATTGAGCTATAGCAGTTTGCATCAGATAAGACAGATAAACTGTTATCTTGTCACTGCCAGTCCAGTTTTACTGAGGAATAATTCCAGTTGATCTAAGTGGAAATGGAATGCTACTTTCAGCCTCTGTATCAGGGAGGATGATGAAGACTTAGTAGGGGAAGGTGGTTCAACTTCAGCAACTGCCAGCACTTTGGGTTTTAGAAACCTCCTTCGACCCCTTGGGTTGGTCACATCCCCTCAGCCAGTGTACCCTCCTGTCCTTGTCACTGTTCCACTTCACTGGGGGATGTACCAGGACTGTGCTGGCATTGCCTATTGCTGCTACCCAACAAGGAAAACCAGTTATCACACCAGGTCCACCTGGCAGCCACAGAGACAGCTGCTGTTCAACATCCACCTTTCCCTGTCTTCTCCAAGGAAAAGCAAAAAAAGATTTTTCACTGCAAAGCCCTCAGAAAAGACAGATCTTGTGGTCTTGTACAAAAATGTACAGTTCTTTAGCAAGGTACAAGAAAAGGGGAAAGGTTAAGACCAGCGGGGATGATTTGATCCAGTGTGGATACTCCAGATGAAAACCCAAACTTGTGCCCTTGCCACAGTGGAAGTACAAAATGGATAACAACTTGTCCTTGAGTTTCTTATGTTACTCCACTGTACACAGCTAGATTGGATTATTACCTTGTCTGCTTGCTCAGAAACATGTTCAGCTAATACTCTGCAGGGCAAATGCAGGAACTTGGTGCAAGTTCTGTGCTTACTTCAGTTTGAAAATAGTTTCCTGAGTTTGTTTGTGCTTCCCTTTTGTTTTTTAAATGCTTAGGTCTCAAAATTCTGAACTTTGTTTTAATCCTTAGTTTCTACTTTATTGCAATTTTGTGTGTTTAACTTTGCCAGATGTCTAATTTGTCTGATGCAAACAGGAAATGTTGCCCAAATTGGTAATTCTTTACTGTCTTTTCACCTCTCTACCAATTTCCTTGAATGGAGAGAAATTACAGCCATCCTCATAAAAGC
This sequence comes from Platalea leucorodia, assembly GCF_965183815.1. Lineage (NCBI taxonomy): Eukaryota > Metazoa > Chordata > Aves > Pelecaniformes > Threskiornithidae > Platalea > Platalea leucorodia. Next base: position 134,066,360 of record NC_138823.1, on the reverse strand, counting down.
AAACCAAAGCCCAAAATGTTATTATGAACTGATGAAACTAAGTGCTCAGGAATTTTTTAAAACAACTGTAGACCTTGTTGAAGCCTGTTAACTGCCATTTTAATACAAGTAGCTATTTCAGTGCCTCCTTTCACAGTGGCATTTTTTGAGGTTTTAGAAGCTATCTGGACATATCCACTATCCACTGGCATTACAACTGTTCGAATAAGTCTTGGGTATAAATCCTGTTGTACAAACTCATTTTTTTTTTACAATACATAGAGGGGAGACTGTTGGGATTTGGGGAGTTTTCTGAGTATTTTGGGTTTGTTTGTTTGAACTAAGACAGGTATTAAGATCTTAAAAGCATGGTTAAACTTGTGCATGCCAAAAGCCTTTAAAATCCAGCAAAAAACAGTAAAACCAACACAGAAGGATAGGCAGTCATGAGTTTCTTTAGCATTGAGAAGATCTAGAAGGTGATTTTGGTAGCTTACACCTTGAGAGCGAGATGAAGCCTGCAATTGCAGGTATCTGAAAGACAATTCCTGGGTGGACTTCCCTGTTCTAGTCAAGATACTTATGCCCTAAATTCACATGGAGTAGCACTTTATTCATAGTTTCTCATGACACATGGGTCTATGTGTACTTTGTATACCTTCTTATATTTTACAAGAGAGTAAACAAAAAAATTTCTGTGGCTTTCAGTGAGATTGGTTGTCACCCCTGATAATATATTCAGAAGTAAGTGGGATATAAAAAGTCATTTTAATGTGTCTTCTGCTGCTGGTCTAATGTTACTCTTTCAGTACTTACGTAGTGTAAAAAAATACACAACTATTTCTCCAACGCCCATCTAAACTACAAAAACAGCAGTATGGGATTACCACCAGACTCTAATCCTACTCCTGCAGAACAGGTAAAATATCTCTCAGTAGATAACTACCCATATTTTATGCTGCACTTCTAACAACTTTACTGCACTATTTCCAGTATAGACTTGAGTTTTCTGGGAGCAAAAAGATTTTTAAACATTCCTCTAGGGGGTTTTTGCTTCACAAAATTGCACCCAGGGTCACAGACAGCCACGCTGTGCAAAGCTGGGCTGTGGTTTACAGGATGAATGAGTCCTGACAGAATATGGCAGGGAAAAACAACCTCCTTGTAACACAACTGCAGGTAGCCGTGTCTTAAACTTGTTTGTTGTATATGTAGTTATGACCAAAACCTGATGAAAGTATGTATATATACTACTCCCCCAGGAGAAATATTTAATTTAGCAGTGTTTCTTGAGTTGTCTGGACCTGTCTCAATAGGAAAATTTACCAGCTTAACTATACCCCTGTAATTCCCCATGGGGATGGAAGGAATAAGTGTGTCTGTGAAGGCTGTTATAGTTCTGGCAGTAAATTTCTCCAGATAGACAAACCCTTCAGGTTTTTACCACAACAGGAAAATTCAGACTTGATATTCACAAGACATAATTGATGAAGTTGCAGCATAGACATGACACAGCTGCTTAACCTTAAGGGAAAGAGCAAGGGGACCTGCTTGCTACTTTACAATGTATCCTAACATATAAAGGACTATCATCACCTAGTTTGGTATCATTCTGTGCCCGCTCAGGGTTCTCTACACATCAATTTTATTTGGATTAGATATTGATCATTTGAACCAAACTCATAACTGATTTAGCTCATTAGACTCAACTTCACAAAGAAGCCTGTGCTGTCCCCATCCCCGTGGTGGACGGGTATTGTCAACAAAGTGCCAGGTTTTGCCAGCAAAGAGTTACAATGTGTGAGAGGCATTGTACTAAGATCCCAAATGGATGTAACCTATCCTAGAGAAGCAGACCTACAAAAGCACATTATTTCCTTATCTAGTCAATGACAGAGACATTACACAGAGATGCTTTGCAGATTTGCAGAAATGGATCCTATCAGTCTTAATTTGCCTAAATTTGCATATCCAGAGGTGCCTTTAAGAGGCTTCCAAACCCATTTCACTTCTTGCCTGCCCGCATAGACATATGCTAACTTTTCTTCTTTTTCTTCTTGGTGGGACAAGCTCTGGCCTCTGCCCAGAATGGAAGGACCTGCATTACGATCATTTACCAACTGTCACCAGCACAGAGCACAGTTATTCTTGTTGTTGTCACCAATGGAAAAATAACAAGAATTCACCAGCAGTGATGGCAAGACATGAAGCATATTTTAATTTAGTAAATGCACAAACACTGCCATAAAACATCAGTAGCTTGAGGTCTTCTTTAGAAATGAGCTGTCAGGAGGAGAAAAAAAAAAAAGAGCAGTTAGTATCAAAGGGTGTTGTCTGACCTGGTGGTTTTACAGCCTTTTTTTTCCTAGTTCATAAGTCCTATTTAGGACTAGAGTCTTTTAACCTGATCAGTATTCTTGCCTTCAGAGAATAAATACACACTTTTTCTATTGAGCTGAATATGAATGTGGGCTGCAGATAATTTTTCAGCTTTTCACTCAAGTGCTTACCCCCTCTTTTCCTACTCCATAAAATATGCAATTGAGCAGACTCCCTTGGAGCTAACAGTGACAGATATAATTAATTAGCTGCATAATCTGAAATTGTTGTTCTAGTTTTTATATTAATTTTTGTAAGAGGTAGTTTAAATCATTAAACTGAACTCTTGATGCTACGGACTACAGTGATGGACCTGATCTGGAAGCTCAAATTAAACAAATTAAAATTTGTAAAATAGTTTGTTGTGGTTTCAGACCTCTTAGCTCAGCGCAGCTCAAATTTAAGTTAAGTTAGTATTTAGTCCTTTAACCACTTCCAGTCCCAACTTAAACTGCTACAGATCCCTTTTAGAGATTTGTATTCTGCTCCTGAATTGTCTATCCTTGAACACCCTACGCTTCAATTTCTCTTTGTGTAAATCTTTATTACGGCTAGCTACCTCTACCTGTAAAGTACCTTAAGACCAACCGATAGAAAAATGCTAATAAGGAGCAAATATGACAAAAAATATTTGTCATGAGGGTCACATTTTGCAGAGAAGCTTGAGATTTGTGACTAATGAAATGTCTGTATTTTTTTTTTCACATTTGTACATAAATCATAATTTAACTGGCAGTGTGGTTGGCACACATTGTGGTTACATGGAGTAAGTGTAGGTGCACGACCTCAAGGCTAAATTGGGCTTCTTTAAAGGAGAATTGGAAAGGAAAAGGGTTTTTTATCATTTTTATCAGTCAATTTTCAGCATATAACATCAAAGTTTCATGGTTTTCTTAAGATTTTTCTTCTGCTTATTTTCTGGAAGAAATCTCAGTTCACTGGTTGTGATGAAGTATCCTGCAGCATTAGATGCCCAGAATAAGAAATCTCAACCTGTAATAAAAGACTACTGTCTCCCTCAGAGATGCACATAATCCCACAGCTGCTGAGCATATACCAAGAGTTCAAGAAGTGTTAATAAAACACGTATTCTTGACAAATTGGACAAATTTTCTGAAAAATAGGCTGCATAAGTGCTTAGGTTTCAATCTCTTGGTATGTTGAATCCTTCAATGCACTAAGGGATTCACCACTAGTTCAATAAAGATCATGACTTTACCAATGGTTTGGAAAATGGTAGGAGTTTTGTTTTTCATTTATTGTGTGACCCATGATGTTTTTGAAGTTACATGGGGAAGTAGGGGGTAAAAGCTTTATTATTAATCAGTCTAATTATGACTCAATCATGGGTTTAGGAAATTAGAAATGCATTTCAAATTTGTCAAAGCACTAAAGATCTTTAAAAGTTTTATGGCTAAATAATCTGTGCATCTTTTTTAAATTAAGAATAAGCTTGGCTGAAATACATAATGATACCTGAGATGCTTCTAAACAGCATATGCCAGACGTGGCCCACTTCTGAGCTTAGGGCAGATACATCTTCTAAAAGCATTTACTGAACCAAAACTACGTCTCACTACGGTGTACAAAGCCTAGAATAAACACAAGCCAATCTCACTGAAAGGATTTATTAGACTTGCAGGTGGAGTGCCTAAAGCAGACCTTCAACTTTCTCAGATAAGGATAGATATACAATATATCAAAGTATAATGCATAAAATAGAATGAAGTGCCCTTGATTCATATTGCTTTAAAATAGAAGAATGAAGATATTCACATGATATTAGCATTTGAAATTAATAAAGAATACAGAAATATTATCAAGATGATTTTCCATAAGCCAAAAATTATTCAGGCAGCCTGAGTCAAACACATTAAAACTGAATCTTATCTGTTTTATCTCAGATACAAAAAAAAGCTACTGAATAACATTTCCCTGAATTCAGCCTGAAATATATAAGAACATGAGACAGTCTCTAACAGTGTACCTCAAGACTAGTATTCATCTCAATCATTGAGACTAAGCTGAAAAAGAATTGCTGAATATAACGAGCTTGGTTTTTTCCATTACAGTCATGAAACTGTGTTACTCAAGATAGTGGGAATGTAGGCAAATAAGCCAATGTCATTTTGCGCAAAGAGGATGCTCAATGCAATTTTAACTTACATTCAGCCCTCATATACTGTAACTAGATTGAAAGAAATCAACTCTTAAGCTCAAAATAGAGCATCTGCTCAAGACACGGACTGAGTCAAACCTGCAAATAAGCCAAAAGGTTGGTCCTCTTTGACCAGTGGAGCTGCAGTACTCTTTGCGAAAAACCTGCAACAGTCACTGAGAAGTGTGAAGCCTCCCAGAAAGTGTGGCAATAAAAGCAGGCCCTGACAGCTGGGCAACAGCAGGGCTCCCAGGCTGATAGTCACAGCGGGGCTGAAACAACAGGCCACCCTTTACATCAGGGAAAGAACAGACCAGGCAGACTTTCTGCATAAAAACAGGTCCATGGATTCAAGTTCTGAAATCCTCCCTTTTTTACATGAGCTAGGACAAATCTAAAACAATTCACTAAATCACAGGTGTGAGCAAGGTGACTCTTCTGACTTCTGCCAGAGCCAGTCACCCAGCATAAGCCTTCCTGAACCAGAGGGCTGGAAAAGACCCAAGAAGGTCACCCTGTATATCCTCAAGGCAGGATCAGATACACCAGTGTCATTCATGAAAGATGCTTGTTCAAATAGTTCTTTAAGGTTTCCAATGCTGACAATGCCTAACCATGAGCAATCTCTGCTTCATTCTCCTTAAGGTTAAAAGCACTGCTTTTCCCTGATATCTAGCCTGAATCATCTTTACTGATCATTATCATTGTTTTCTGCTGGGCATTTTCCAGCTGGCACACATCCTTCATGAAATCTTTTGCCCAAAGCCAGGTAACATACTCTAGCTGAGGCATTCCCAGTGCTGAGCAGAGCAGGAGGATTATTTGCCGTGTCTTGTAATCTGTATTCCTGCCTAGCATATCTCAGGAGGGTGTTTTGCAACAGCATGACATTGTTGACTTCTGTCAAGATTTCATTCAACCATAAACTCATATCTTCCTTTCCATAAAAATGCCACTTAGTCACTTATCATGGTTAGCCCGCAGCCTGTACTTGTTCAATTGGTCATTCCCCACTGAGTTTAGTTCCTAGAGCATGTCCCTGTTGAATATCACTCTGTTTTTTCAGACAATTTATCCAGTTAGTCAAGATCATTTCGAATTCTAATCCTGTCCTCCAGCTTCCAGTCTTTCTCAACTTGACGTTCTCTGGAAATGTAATAAACACACTCTTTGCATTATATATATATATATATGCATTATATACATATTATATAATATATTTTTATTATATAAATAATTATAATATTATAATTTATATATATTTATAAATAAAAATTATAATAAATATAAATATTATAATATATTATAATAACATATTATAATGTATTATATAATTTCTAATATATTATAATAATAATTATATATAATATATAATATAATATATAATATATATTATTATATAATATATAATATATAATATATTATAATATATTTTTAATATATATATATATAATATAACACAATCAGGGCAAGCTCTTCCAGAATTCCATTTATGCATCTGGTAGCAGGAGGGATTCATAGAGAAGCAATCAGTAAAAGTTAGTAGGCAGATGCATTTAACTGTTACAATTACCTCTTCTTCTAAGTCAGCACACTTCGGCATGAATGCAAGCAATTCAAGTTCAAGCTGTACGGTTTAAAAATCCAAAGATGATTGCATCTGTTCTCATCTGAGCAGTCCGTTTCACAAGGGACCCATTTCAAAGCTCATTATAGTTAATGAATGGCCCCTATAAATTTCAGTGGGCCATGAATCAGGCTCAAAAAGAAGGCTAAACATGATCCTTTACCAACACTAAAATAAAGTTCTGCAGAAGTCAGCATTTGATTTTTTTAAAATATTTTGATTAATTAAATGAATTAATCAGCAAACTTGCCAAAAATGGATTTTTCTCAAACTTTGGATTTTCATCAAATTATCAAGGAATAAATTCAACAAATTTCAATTTTACTATGCAAACATCTAAGGGTAAATGAATAACCCACTTAAACCTAATTACTCAAATAATATCTCAGCATGGGCTCATGGTGGGCCTCACCAGAACAGAACCATGAGTTCAGGGTTGGCCTATTCCAGCTCTCACAGAGTTTGAAATGCTAAATACGGATTAGAGCATCCTACAGCCTCCAGCAGTCAAATAATTTTGCAATTTTGTAGCTAATCACTTGATGGCTTATCTCCATAGATTCAGAGATAGCAAACTCATTGTAGAGGACTGCTGTGGTTACACCTCCATAATGCTTATCAGGGAGTTCCTTAAACTAATTCCTGCCTTGACTACATTTTATTTCCTTTAGAAAATAAAAGCAATTAAAGAGTTACCATTAGCAAGAGTTTTACTGTAGCCTTTGGTGATGATTCCAGTAATGGGTTATTTTAATTCCAATGACTGGTTATCATCACCATTACAAATTTGCAACCTGGAGTCTAAACTTGACTCATATCAGGCAAGCTTGCAAAAAAATGAAACTGAAGGATCACAAGAACCTTTTCCTTTTAAATTTCTGTTTTCCACACAAATACTTCAGGTGTAACCACACAAGCTAGAAATAAGTGTTCTTACAGTCTTTTTTGTCCAGCAACCAGTTGTTCAGTCATTCCTGTGGATCTTCACTAAATTATTCTTACTTTTTCTGCATCTTCTTTCAACCTAGTTTTGAGTCCCCTTTTAGTGCAAGTACACGCTATCACTAAATAGCAAGCTAAGACACACAATCTGTGTATCTTGACAAGGCAGGTTTTTTAAAATATGATCATTTCAGTTACCACTAGATGTCTGCAACATTCAAATAAAATCGCTTACACACTGGAGGCAGACATCACCAGAATTTCTTAGTATGACTTATTTTCTACTGTTTGGACCATCTTTACTGATTCTTCCCAGTCAGCTGCCCCTCTTCTTCCTTGTCACGTTCCAACATCTAATTCTGCACCTAACTTTCCGCAGTGCCCCTTACATGTGCACTGCTCTCAAAAAGACCAGTTGCTTGCTTTTTTGTGTAAACTCATTCACGTCAGGGTATCAGCAAGAGAGCAGTCACTGCTGAGAGTAGGGCAGCCCAGCAATAATGCTGGGCAGGAGACTGTCCCGTAAAAGCTTTAGGTGACAATACACACCAATGCAAACAAGACTGTTCTTTCAAGAGGGAAATGAAGGGAGGATGGAAGAGAGGAAAAAGGAAGACTATTGAGAGACAGGCTAGAGTAACATGTCTGAATAGACAGATTGCATTTCTTAAAGATAAGCTTACAATTTTTCGCCTTTGCATTTCTTACAGCTAAGCTTATAATATTTCATCTTACTGTATTTTGTTTAACAGCAAGATTTGTCTTTTTCTGAATTTGAGTTACCTTGATTGTCTTCTTCAGGATGCCTTATATGTTAGGTCTTCTGTTCATCCGTCCCTTTTCTCTGGGAATTGCTCTTTCTCTCTAGGGTGCAAGCTGAGACTGTTAGAAGTGTATGGCTCCCTGTTTGCATAATGTTGAATACCTTTTCTTCTGTCAGACAGCTTAGTGAATTGGTGGCCTAGCTGGAAATATCTGATTTATATTTTGAAATCTGGAAAAGAAAAGCCCAAACCATGTAACAGTTGGGAACCTTCAGCTGGGACAGTCACTTACCCTGCAAGTAGGTACTGCTGCTCGCCCAGGCCCTCCACCCTCTTGTCCTGCTCACTTGTTTTGACTTGTTTCAGGTGCTTTAGGGAACTAACTGTGAATGCGCCTATATGAAAGGTGTTTGGGTTTTTTTACAAATCCTCAAGTAGACACTTACTGTAATAGTGTTACTTCCACCTGAGCTTTGCCAGAGAGGGGTAGTCTAGCCTAGCATCCTGTAAAAACATACTCTCTATCTTTCACTAGACAGGACAAGTATTGACCTGAGCACCCAGCACTAGACCTTCAATGTTGACTGAAGTCTTCACGCATTCTTCTCGTGCTAGTAATAGACCTAATCAGTTTGTACATCGTTGCTAAAAAGACCTGGTTTGTGTAAAAAACATAGGAAAGAGAAATTCAATATATTATTATAGACTTCACTTGTGATTCTTAGCTAGCTGCTTCAGCATCTGTGTTTTGGTTTTACTTTCAGGAAGTAAATTTTGACACTTCTGGCTGGAAACTACTATGAATATGTGAAAAGCTTCTCAGAATATTTTTGCAAATAAAGCAAAGTAAGGCTTGTCTTTTCATAGAAATTACCAGGCTATCTAATAAGTTCAGATTTCTTGTGAAGATCGTTACTCCCTCTATCAGTAGTGTTCTACAGATAGGAAATTTTATATGTTTAGATACATGACTTTCCTGTTAAATTTTGAAAGTACCACAGGTATTCTTGTAGTTTATTTGAACTGCAGTAGAACTTGGGCACATTTCCACTTCCACTTAAGTGTGCACTTAACCATTACAGCTGCTGAATTTTGACTCCATGACTCTTGGAAGGAGGATCAGAGCTGCTCCTTACTCAGTGGGAAAGAATATCTTTTAAACAGCCCTAAATCCATCCTAAATATGCTGCTTTCCACGTTGCTATAGTCCTGTGATACAGAATATCATCACGATAGCAGTTTTAACTCTCCCAGCTTCCCACAGGGAGGAACACAACTGGTCCTGGTGGCAGGATTTGCAGTATGTGAGATGCCTTCCCATCAGTTAAAAATGAAATCTAAGGTTCTGTCTGCTCAGGGATAATTGCTGACTTAACTTTATCAAACAAAAAGTATTCCAGAATGATTCCACGTGCAGAAACTAGGCTGTAAGGTAATACTTTTAAAGACAAGTAATGTATGGTTCAGTGATTTTAGTTTGCAAGCCTTTTTGTACCAGGTTCTGCATTGAACAGTCTTTTGTTAATGAATTAGTTAATAAGTGTGGGATAAGTGTGCTACCATTCCCTTCTGAATTTCACTTATTAGAATAATCCACAGGAAAGTGAGTTTTGGTCAATCATACTTGGTCAAATGTAAATACAACCTCAAGAAAACAGGCAGTCTCTAGTCATACTGGGAACATATTCTTGTACTAATAAAAAATGTAAAGGTTATTCTGAGTTCATGAGATTCTGGTTGCTAGTGTTGTGCATGTGAAGTTAAATTTGTCTTTATTTTGAAGCGATTGCTTATGGAAACAAACCTCATATGATCTAACTACCAGTCTGCCTCTGTACCTCTCCTCACCGGAACTCTTGTATCTGTTGGCTGGTTTGAGGGGCAATTAGCTTTCCAAAAATTACAGGAGATAGGCAGCTAGGTAGTGGAAATTATTAGTGTCGCAATTAAAGAGGAGGCCAAGCTCACATCATGTTACACATTACGGCATCTATACAGCACAGCAGCTTTTGTAAATGTTCCCATTGCAGAAGAAGCTTTCATCAGAATTTGCTTCTTTGTAAAGATATAGATCTCTTTGTTGGTTGGCATGAATCCAGGAGAAACCAACTATCATTTGATCTCTGGAGAAAATGCTTAGTTTTGCCTGTGGGCATTTAGCAGTTAGATAACGCCCAGGGGCAATGTGACTGAAATTCTGCTCTCTGCTCGGCTTGGGCACCTCTGCTCTGCCTACTTGGAACTCCTACCTTGTCGGGTCCCAGGCAAGCGGTGGTTTCGCAGGAAATGGAGATGCACTGCTGTGTCCTTCCTCTCATCGTTCATTAAAAGCAGTTTCCTGTACATTATATGGGGAGTTAAACCCTGATGGTGTGCGTGGGGAATCCTCAAAGCACATCAACAGGATCAAGCTCATAAGGGACCTGGCAGGATAAGACACCAAAGTGGTCAGCCATACAGATCCTGAGGGCATGTATGGAGATGCATACCTAGGCACGCAGGGACCTGTAACGTAAGGTACCTATAACTGCTTGCGGGTTTGGCAGCAGCCGAGTGCCTACGTCCTATTTCCTATTCCTGTTCTCTTTATTGGGTCTTATCTTGCATTTTTTTTGGCAGCAGTGGGAAGGGAAAAACCTTGCCTACTTTCTCTGCTGGTATTGTACTCTCTGGAAATATAGGTTATGCCTCAGAAGACTGAAATGCCAAACTAGAGAAACCCATGTTAGCAGGGGAAGCACCATAGTAAAATCAGCCTTGAGATCTGCCCATAATCAAGATCCTTGCTTCTCCCACCTGTCCTCAAGCACCTTACCATGAAGGCACCGCCTGAGGTCTTACTGACTTTTCAGCTCAGTCTTCACCCAGGCAAAGTCCCAGTAAAATCAGTGTTTAAATGAGAATGAAAACTTGTCCAAAAAAGACTAAACACAGATTTTATCAGAGAAGTTATTACAGTTGGGCTAGAGATGGCAGCTGACAAAAAAAAAAGTAAGGGAAGGATACCAGGTTTAGCAAGATCATGATGGCTCCTGCTAATAGTGGAGGTGTGGCTAAATTATGTGCCAAAAATATATCTAGTAGATGCAGTTATTCCCTTCTGATCCCTTCTGTGCCTGTAGAAACACAATAAATTATATGAAAGTATTTGTAACATAACTTTCTTGAATTAAGCCTGACTTCGCAAGTGCATTTTTCCCTGCTCCCAACTGGCAAAATCCACACATCTTATTTTAAACATATTGCAGCAGGTAGAATGTGTGCTCAGCCCAAAATCAGTAAATGTGATTCACCAAGCATTTTACAAAAGGCTTAAAATTATTTGCTTTCAAATTTAGCTCTTTGGTCTCTCTCTCACTCCTTTCCCACTGTTTACATGAAGAGAAGTGCTGATGTGAGTATATTCTTGGGTTTCCTTTTTTTTTAAAAAAAACCCTCCTGTTAATTGTCCCATGAGCATTTTGGTAGCAAGCCAACAATTACATTATGAAACAAACTTGTCTTTCTGCTACCAAATTGCAGAATCAAAACAAAACAGAAAAATACTAGATTAGATAAGAAAAGAGACTTGTTAACTGAGACCATTAACCATGTTTTGTTCTTGGCTTTCATCTTTTATTAAAGTTTAATTGAAAGATATTGAAAGTAGGCAGTCTATCCTGTATAATGTGTATTATCTCGAGGAGGCAACACAGTTTCTCCTATTGTCTGCGATAATGTTATGTAGTATTACTGGCAACAGGAAGTATCATTGCCTACTGTAATTTAAGAATAAAAAATACTGAGGCAAAAGGAGAAAGATCTTTTGTTCTGCTTATCTATATTTCAACTTGGACATATTTGTAAGAGATTTTTTACACCCACTCTCTGATACACCATGATGCTGAATAAAATGCACCTTGGAATATTTATCTGCCAAGAGGCAAGAGAGAAGCTATGTGGAAACTTAGCACCTTGGCTAGTAATTAGAAGTCCATCATCTTTCTTGCCTGACTCATACAGTTGGAAAAAAACCTAATGTCTGCCACAGCAAGTGAGTGAAAATTATCAGGGCCTGACACGAATATAAATGCTGGCCAGGTTTTGATTTAATGTCTAGAAAACATTATAAACCCTTACATACCATATGTTTTATAACTGAACTCATGTTTGGGTATGCAGTAGCCATCCAGAACAGAAGCAAGATCCACATCACGGTTTTGACATCAAGTGCATGCTTTCATTTATGAGTAAAACCAGGTCAGGCTAAATTTTTGGTTTTGTGTGTCATGAAGGGAGAAGAGGCAAAGGATTAGGCAGAACTACAAACAAATATGTTGCACCTACTTTTTCAAGGGTGTCCTCGGTAAGAGTAAATTTTTCAGGATCCAAGTCTTTCAGAATTCACAGAGCTTTCAAAACTTTTTTTTGAATAAAGATATGCTGTTTGCGTGTGTTTTCAATTCATTAATTCTTCTAAAAATTCTGTGCTTGGCAAAATAGGAGGTAAATTTAGTCTGCAGCTGTTCCCACAGGCTGTTGGGTTTAATTGAAAGTAGCTGTGACCCAGTGTCAAAGTGGGCATTAAAACAGAAGACTGCTGGAAATCTTAGGCTTGGTGCATGAGACTGATAAACTCCCTGGCTGCTGAGCAAGGGATGCATTGCTGTATGTGGGAGTGACAGCAGTGCTCTGGAGGGAAGAAGCCCTGCTCTGGACCCCTCTAAAAGATGAGACCTGTGTTTATCATAACACAGAAGATGGCTGTACAGAGTTAGCAGCGTGCTGCTGCATTCAGCACAGTAAGCAATTGAAAACTGTGTTTGGCAAGTGTTTTCCCCATTCGGCTTTGTCCTTTCATATGTATATGGATAAGCAAATTAAGCCCCATTCTTAGTGTGGTAATGGTTCGACTATCCAAAGCAAAGCAAACACACGCAGCAGACGCTGCTACTGCCTCTTACTGACATTCCAGGTACCCATTTCTTACCAGTTAGGGATTTATTTCCTCCTTGAGAGAGCCTGTTTCCATTGCCCAGCTAAATTCCTCACCCAATCTCACCCTTTGCTATTCAGCAATTTCACTTTATCGGTAATTTATATTTCTCTGGAGAAAACTAACCCTGGCAAATAGTTGTGGCATGCCTGCTTTCCCCTGCTAGAGGCGGGGAGCCCAGGACTCACCTGGCGACTCTGAGAAGGCAGTTGTTTGCTGGGGGGGTTGGGAGGTTTTGGGTTGGTTTGTCTTTTTTTTTTTTTTCTTTGCAATAGTCAAGGTTTGCAGGGATAGGCAACATCTTCACACCAGATCGATTACTTTAATGGAGAAGAAAATCCTCATACCTGTTGCCAGGCATTCATGTCTGATCTTCAGGTATGAACATTAAAAAAAAAAATCTCTGAAGGGTGAAGGAGAGGAGGTGAATGAGGGGTTAAAAACACGCGAGGGCTGTGTAAGAAGGGGCAGCAGTGAAGATGGGAAAGCCCCTGCAGTTCTGAGCGTTAAAACTTCTTCCTCCAAGTAGTTCAAAATCCGGTGGTCTCTTCCTTGCAATCGGAGGCAGGAAAGCGGGCGGCGTTAGTACTTGGACCCCTCGTTTGCAGGCTGAAGGTGTTTTCCTTGCCGGCCACCTTTCCTACGAGAGGACAGCTTTGCTCGCTGTGCCCGTTCCGCCGCAGCCTGCCCCCATCAGCCCCGGCCGCCGCCGCCTCCCCGTCCCGCGGGGCTGCAGCGCGGGGAGCGCCCGCCCCGCTCCCCGTTAGCCCTCTCCTCGGCGGTTGCCAGCGGGGTCGTAAGAATTTAATAACAAGCTGAACTCTTTGATTAAAAGGAAAAAAAAAAAAAAAAGAAAGAAGGAAAAAAGGCTTTCTATGATGACTGCGAGCTCGGGAGCAGCGTTAATTAAGTGTAGAGCAACTTTAATCGGCAGGAATACACTTTCTGCCTTTCGCACGCACAAGTCGGCGTGGGGAACCCCCGAGCTACCCTGAGAAGCAGAGTTTACAAAATATAGGGAAGTACTTCGAAGCGTCTCTTTGGGTCTGAGTTCTCCCCAGTATAACTCGCAAAAAAAGCCTCCTCCGACCTAGCATTAAACGACACGAATGAGTTCAGCAACACAGTCAACAGCCCTTGTCACCGTGTCAGCCCCCCCTTAGTAGCTTTCAAAGAATTCGGGGATGGAACACCTGAAAAATAGATCCCAAATCCTGTCCTAGTGACTGCTTTCGCATTTCCAGCGTCTCTTCATCTGCGACGAGGGCATCGTCCTGCCCCGGCGGGGAGCCCCCGCCGCCAGGCGCTGGGTGCTCGGCAGAGCCGGGGGGCGGCAGGTACCTTCCCCCTCTTATTTATTTCCAGGCGACTCCACGGAGATTTGCTCTCCCATAAAGGCGGGGAGCTGCAATTCTGACCATTTGCTCCGTAAATAAATAATCCCACCCTCCTAACGAGCATCGCGGAGTGTCGCTTGCCGGGGGGAGCCGGGCAAGGAGGGGAGGAGAGGGCAGCTCTTCCTCAGGGGGAGGGAGGGAATTGGCTGTGATTTGGAGTAAAAAAAAAAAAAAAAAAGTTTGAAGGACACTTGCGGCTGGTGTCTGAGAAGCCTCACTTGGCTTCGCAGGTGGAGGGGTGATGCTTTTTGGGGATGGGGTCGAGAGCTCAGCAGTAGTCCCCACTCCGGCAGCCCAGGAAATATTCCTGCAAAACCCATACACACATCGGCGCCCGGTGCGAGGATCCGTGGGGTGCCGCCGTTCCGCGCCTCCCGGTCGCCTCCGATGGCATCCCACGGGTCATCCGCGGAGCTGCGCGGAGCCGGCGAGGGTCCCCCCTTTTCCCCTCGCCCAGGCATCGCCAGCGGTGCGGCTGGGTCCCCCCTGCATCGCAGGGCAGCCCCGGGACCGCCGCCGTCGGGGCGCACACACCGGGTGGCGCTGCGAGCCCACGGCAGGACGGGCCGCGCCGCCCCACGCACCCCCGTGTGCGTGTGGGGGGGGTCTGTGTCCGAGCCGGGGCAGAAAAAGGGAAGAAGAAGGATGAGGAGGCAGCATCCCCCTCCCGAAAGAAGCAGCCGTGCAGCGATGGGGAGAAAATCCAAGCGAGGAGCCGGACCAGAAAACGGAAGGGGAGGGATGGAGGGAGCAGCTCCTCGTTCCTGAAAGAAGCAGCCCTGAAGCGATGGGGAGAAAGCCCAGGCGAGGTGCAAAGCCTGCCGCCCCGCAGTAAGCCTGGCCGGCTTTATTGCCAGGGGAAGGCGCGCTTGTAACGCGGGGAGCAGCTGAAGGTTGCACCGAATATATAGGTACACGCATACACATGCTTCTGCCTCAAGAGATGTGGCCCGGCGTAAAGCACAGTGTGTTGCCGGCAAAAAAAAAAAAAAAAAAAAAAAAAAAAAAAGAATTATTTCCCCCGTCCCCACAAAGGAAACTTGCACGGGGTTACATCTCCCCAAGAGCAAAAGCCGTTCAAAAGGAGCCTCCCGCCCATCCATCGCTCTTTCCCTAACCAGGGACGAAGTTTCTGTGTCACTGTTTGAGGAGCTGCAGTATTACAAGGGCACAGGCCTCCCTTCTCCGCCCCCGACCCGAAGGGAAGCCCTGGGGCCCGGGCCGCAGCAGGGGCTGCCCCGCAGCACCGCCGCCCCGGGGCACCGGCCCTTCCCCTGCAGAAGCTGCCGTGCTCCGTGACTGCTTTTTGCACTTGCAGGGCAACATCGCTCAGCCTGAAAAACAGAAATCTCCAAATCCCAAGACCGAAGTGGCTCCCCGGGAGATGAGTCCATTACCCAGCCTCTCACCGGGCCTCACAGGCCGTATAAACATGCCTCTTGCAGACTTGTTCACCGTTCAAGGAGTAATGCGGGGTCCCAGTTTTTTTTCGAAATCCACAAGTGTAAAATGGAGTTACTCTCTATTTAGAGTGCCCCACTAAAGCTCCTATGCAGTATTGCTTGCCATTATCCCCTATTTCCCTAATCCCTTTTTTAAAAAAGTGAGTAATTCCAAGCGGCAGTTAGAAAACCATAGAACTGGAAACGCGGTAATTGTCCTAAATGGTGCAGTTTTTCTCAATGCACACCTTCCTGATGTGTAACGATTTCCCCATAGGCTTTAGCACAAGGCGGCCAGCTAGCTTGAAAAGATGCCACACATACCATAGTCGAAAAATTGGTGTTCTACATTTTAAAGCAGGTATTGCAGAATGTGCTTTCCTCCATGGAAACATTGAGGAATTTTTTTTAATAACTTTAGGATAATAGAAAAAGTGTAATGGAGCGAGCTGAGAAAGCAGACCCCGATTTATGCTGAGGAACGCAAAGCTATTCTGATACAGCAAAAGAGTCTTGTCCTTTTATCATAAATCTGGTGAAAGTGTGAGCAACCGCACACCTAATCTGTTCACACCTTTTCCCAGCTCTTTCTTCCCACAGCGAAACCAGAGGTCGCTTCACGGAATGTAACCAAAGTGTGGCGGGTTTTGGCAAGAGCATACTCACAACCGTTCATACTGAAAGATTTGTTGGACTGCATCACGTATCCTTACTCCACCACCTTTACAGCTGTGGAGGTGTTGACGGCTGGATTAGCCATCACATCCACAAATAAAGCGTTTGAGCTTTCATTTCTTGCTTTCTACTTTCACATTCCTAGACTGGAAGCAAAGGAGAAGCCAACACCCTTTGATGGCTGTTTAGTCTCGGCGGGCACAGGCCGAGGGTAGTGGGAAAGGCACTACGACAAGCAGAAATGAAGCGGTGTTTTAAATCGCTTCAGCTGTGCACATCTCCCATCACCGCTCTATTGAAAATTTAAACTGGAAAATGACAATGAAAGGCCGGAATAATGGGAAAAGCAGGACACGAAATTCGATAGACATTGCTACGAGCTTGAAGGGGAGAGACTTAAAAGGTCAGAGAGCAAACGGGAATGGCCACAATCATCTGAAGGCTGTTGGAAGGTAAGTTGATGGACACCGGTTTGACCTGTGGGTCAGCAAACTAGTTTAACTCTACCTTGATCTGCACAACGCAGAGACAAGTTCCCGGCTCCTATCAAACAACTCAATGCCCTTATCTGGAAGGGTTTTGTAAAAGTAAATCAACTACAAAAAGGAGCTATTCAGCCTTCAAGTGCTGGGTTTTGCTGCTCAAAAAAAGAAAAAATATGTGTGTTCTCACACAGCCGGCATCCAAACAGGCAGCTCCCGAGCAGCAGAAACACATGCTCTTTCCCGGGTGAAGGATGAATTTTGTCGCCGGCTCTATCCCACTGCCAGACTGCCCCGAGACAGAGCAACCAGTGCCCTAAACAAACCAGCAAGCTCCTGGCTACTGGCATTTTGGTAGCACTTTCTTTTCAGAGGAATATCAGAGAAGCAGTAGTAGAAGTTACCCGCTGCTCCATTTCCCTTTCCTTTTCACTTGGTGCTCAACCTACTCCATCAGGATGGAAACCTCCAGGTAACATAAACGCTGCCTCTCGCTCCCGTTGGGGAAAGCTGGTGCTGCTAAGCCACTGCATTTACATGTCATTAAAAAAAAAAAAAAAAAAAAGAAAAAAGAAAAAAAAAGGCAGAGCAAACTGTTGCTTTGTTTCAGTAGGAAACTTTGCAGGCCTCTGATGGTTGCATCTGTAATGAAGCAAATGCAGAATGCAGCTCAGAGAAACTCAACCAGAACAACTCCTATTTCCAGTGGACGTTAAAAGCCCCTTCTAATCCCTACACCATGCAGAGAACCAAAATCTTCAATGCATCTGGAGTTGACTCCTCTGCACTCTTTAGCTCCACATTTTAATACCTGCTGTTTAGGTTATCGCTAATAACGTGCTTTACAAGTACGCACAAAATACCTTTCTGCTATGCCGGTTCCATGCCCTACCCCTGATTTTTCAGTGCCCCGAAAGTGAGCATCGCTTCCCTATGTAATCCAAGAGGGCAGATTTCCAACTGGGAACAACACTTCCCCCACGTCCGTCCTTCCCCAAAAAAAAGTGTTAAGAGAAAGTGTGAGGGTTTTTCTTTTTTTTTCTTTTTTTTTTTTTTTTTTGCCAAAATGCGAAGCGAAGGCCCTAACTGCTTTTCTATCTCGAGCAAAAAGACGCTAGTTTTGAGGAAACCCTCGCCATAGCGGTTGTATTGCTGTTCAGGGAGAGCTCCGGACAAGATGCAAAGGGCTCAGCGAGGGCGGGAGCGCGGGGCCGGGCGGCGGGCAGCCCCCCGCAGCCCTGCCAGCCGCCCCGGCCCCGGCTCCCGCTCCGCTCCCGGGCCAGAAGGGAGTTTTCACGCACAACCGCGAAGTTTCCCACCCCCGAGACCTGCAGAAGTTCACCCTCGCTACGGCAATTAGCATCGCTGCCGGCCACAAACACGTCACCTAAAAAGAAAAGCGGCGGACCACTTTTTATTTTGTCTTTTAAAGCCGTAATGACCCTTAGCATTTCAGTATTAAATCGCCCTCACAAAGGATCTGAAAAATAAAGTCCGAGGAGGAGGTATAGGCAAAGCAGTCCCTCGTTCACAGTCGGGTTTGCGAGAGGCACCGTACCGGTAGTTTGAGAAAAATAAATTTAAGGAAGAAAAAAAAAAAAAGGTGTTAATGCCTTCCCCTTGCTTTCCTCTACTAGTGCATTATGAAAAGCACGAAGCAGAATGCCAGCTTATTCGTTTTAACGCCTCCCAGCTGCTCTCATTAGGTGCTACAATTTACAACGGGACTGAATTCGTTGTGTTTTCGCTTTTCTCAGAAACTCTAGAGAACGACTGGTGCCATATGAGTTCAAAGTAAATCATTGCCTGCAACGATGGAATTGAAAAGAAGAAAAACAATTGGCTGACCTAAGGTAGAATGTTTTATCTGGAGTTTATTAATACCATTTAAAATATTACAGATAAAAATCAATTACATTTCATGCATTTAAAATGCAAATCTAAAATGTTCCAGCGAAGGGCTTTCCATTTCAATGTGAAATATCCAAATTATTTCAACATTACAATGAGACAATTAGTTTGCAGCATTGCAAACCGCTAATGTAGTGTCAGGAGTGTTTATTAACATTTATCAATATTATTTTCAGGAAATACACATAGGCCAACGTTAGTTCAGTTTCACTTGGACAGTTTATTTAATACATGGGTCGTGGCAAACCCACTTTATGAAATATAGGAGAACTCTCACTGTAACTATACCTGAACTGCCAGCAAATGCAAATAAGTACATGCTCCATTAAATTAAATGTCATTCAACATTTATCAAATATTGTTTGCTTAATTACAGTTGTATGCCTACCTAAATTAATATTCAAGCAAAACCTATATCCTGAAGTGAGATTTGATGTACACTTCAAGGAACGAGTCCAGAAAAAGAAGGCAGTGAACCAGGACTGCAACAATAATGCTTTCTCGTGACAGGAAAAGAAATAAAAATTAAAAAAAAAAAAAAAAGCTCAAGTGTACTTCAATATATTTTCAAATATTTACTGGAAGTAATTTACAAGAAAAATACTATACAAAATCGTCTCCTGGACAACTGCACCTCACACCGATACATTGGTGGAGTTATATTTAATTGTTAGCTAATCTAGAACGATTCCCCAGTTGTACAAACCTATAGGTTCAGACGTATTTTACAAATATTTTATTTTCCTATCCCCCCCCAGCCTCCCTTTTTGGCATTGGAACTACAGCTTCGCTTGAAACCCAGGGTGCTTCTTCATTTGCTTGGAGTTGAAAAATATACGACTTTCACCTAATTATTTTCAGCGTATTTCGCGATTCCTACTCAAACGGGAATGATACAAATGCGCTGGCAACCGTAATGAAATTTGGGCTCGGGGAGGTAAAAGATTTGTTAAAATTAAAAAAAAAGGGCGGGGGCGAAGGGGGAGCGGGGGAAGGACACCGCCGCTCGGGTCGCGGGCTCTGAGCAGTTACGGAGACGAGGGCAGGGCTGAGCCTCGGCTCGGCGCTGTGCGGGGCCGGCGGCGGCCGGCGGGCGCGGCTGCCGTCGGAGCCCCCCGCCGCGGGCACCCCGGCCCGCCCGGCCGCGGCCCCCGGGGCGCTGCTGCCTTACCGGCGGAGAGGGGGGGTGCGGGCCGGTTTCCAGCGGGAAAGCGAGGGGGAACGTGGTTTTTTCCCCGCTCTAAAGGCAACCCGATGGGGGGGTCTCAAGGCGAAAGGGAGGGGAGGCGGCCGCGGGGCTGCTCCACGGGGGTCCGCGGCCCTCGCCCCTTGCCCAGCCGCGCCCCTGCCGCCGTCGCGGGGCTTGCGCGGCCCGGGCGCCCCGCCCGCCCCGTGCGGGGCTGCGGGCGGGCAGCGGGGCGGCCGCGGGGTTTGAGCGCGGTCCCTGCGGAGCCGCGCCGGCTACTTACGTGTCCGCGTCCCCGCCGCGGGGCTGCGCGCCCGGGGGGGCGGCGGCCGGGGGCGGCGGGGCGGGGGGGGCGCGGCGGCTCCGCGCCTCCGCCCGTCACTCCAGGCCGTTGCGGTGCCCGGGCTCGGGGGGCGGCAGCAGCTCCGGGGAGTGGCAGGGCGGGCTGCCGGCCGCGCTGTGCTCGCTGTCGGTGTCGCTGCCCTTCTTGCCGCCGGGGCCGGGGCCGCCGCCGGGGCCGCCGCCGCCGAGGCCGCCGGCGCCGCCGGGGCCGCTGTGGGTCTTGACGTGCTTGCTGAGGTGGTCGCTGCGCATGAAGCGCTTGTTGCAGACGGGGCAGGCGAAGCGCTTCTCGCCCGTGTGGGTCCGCAGGTGCCGCTGCAGCTCGTCGGAGCGGGTGAAGCGCTTCCCGCAGAAGAGCCAGTTGCAGACGAAGGGCCGCTCGCCCGTGTGCCAGCGCAGGTGCGCCTTCAGGTGCGAGGTCTTGCCGTAGACCTTGCCGCAGCCGGGGATGTGGCAGCTGTGCAGCCCCTTGCGCCGCAGGCTGGCCCCCGCCGGCCCCAGCCGCTCGGCCTCCTGGCAGTTGGGGCAGTCGCAGGTGGCGCGGCCCGAGTAGCGGCGGGCGGAGGAGCGCGGCGAGGCGGCCAGCGGCGCGGCGGGGCCGCCGCCCAGCATGGAGCCCCCGGCGCCGGCCAGCGGCGAGGGGGCCGAGTCCGGGTAGGAGCCGGGCAGCACCGGCTTAAATCCGTCCATGAGGTGCTGCCCGGCGGGGCTGAGGAGGTGCGAGGAGGCGCCGCTGCTGAAGGCCGAGTGGCCCAGGCCCGAGTAATCCGAGTTGTAGCCGCCCAGCGGCGAGTGGAGCGAGGTCTGGAGCCCGCCGGCCGCCGGGTGCAGCGAGCCGGGCAGCGCGGCCGCCCCGTTGGGGCTCTGCACGTCGATCCAGCCGGCGCCCACGTCCCACCAGCTGGAGGCGCCCGCCGAGCCCACCTCGCCGGCGCCCAGCCCCGGGTGCGAGGGCTTGAACCAGGACTCGTAGGGGTGCGCCATGCCCACCCGCGGGTAGATGCCCTGCAGCCCCTCCACCGACGTGTGCACCTTGGAGATGAAGACGGGCTGGTGCGCCGCCGCCTCCTGCCCCGCCGCCCCGCCGCCGCCGCCGCCGCCGCCGCCGCCGGCGCTGCCCGGCGCCTGGAAGACGGAGTAGTCGTTGGCGAAGGGCGAGCTGGCAGCGGCCGCGCTGCTGGAGGTGAGGGAGAAGGCGCTGGAGCCCGGCGAGCCGCCGCAGCTGAACGAGTCCGAGACGAGGGCGGCCGCCGCCGCCGCTGCCGCCGCCGCCGCCGCCGCCGCCGAGGAGCCGTTCCGCGCCGCGCCCGCCACGCCGAAGCCCGGGAGGCCGGAGCCCACGGCGCCGCAGCTGCCCGCCGAGGACGAGGAGGAGGAGGAGGAGCGTTTCCAGGGGTGGAAGCCTTTGCCGAAGGAGGACGCGCTGTCCGAGAGGGCGGACGGCGAGGGGCTGGGGCTACCGATCTTGTTGCAGGTCGCGGCGAGCATGGCCAGCGGCGTGGAGCCTACCCGCGGTTCCTCCTGCGGGCACAGAGGGGAGAGGGCCGCCCCGCCGGCGTCAGGGACGGAGCGGCCCCGCCGCCGCCCGCCGCCGCCCCGCGCCCCGCGCCCGGCCCCGCTCCGCTCCGCGCCGCCGCCCGGCCCCGGGCGCAAAGTTTCGCGACTCCCGCGGGAGGATCCCTTCGCGGAGCCGGCACGGCGGCTCTGCCTCCAAGCGCCTTCCGGGGCTTTTTTCACCATCCAACCCTCCTCCCACGGAGGAGCTCGGGAAGGGTTAAAAAAAGGGGGAAAAAACGAGAGGGGGAAAAAGTTGCGTCTGTTACAGTAGCTTTAAAGATGCCCCCGGCACGGCGGCAGCTACGTTTCAGCCTGTTCCTTTTCCCCGGGACCTGGCCGGTCCCCGTCCCTCAGACCAGTAAGACTGTTTTCTTAAATATAGAACTGCAGGATTATCAAATTACTCTTAGGAAAACAAAACAAAACAAACCAAAACAAACTTCCTTAAAAAAGCCTCATTTGCGTACCAAAGATAATTAAATATATATATAAATTTAACATATGTACATATGTATGTATACACAAGTTCAACGTACCTGCTGGACACGGCGGGCTGTGTTATTTTAAAGGGAAATAAAAAGCCACAATCTGTTGCAAATTAGAAATTGCACACGAAAAACGATAGTGCTGGGTTTGGTTTTGGGTTTGTTTGTTTTTTTTTTTTCCTTCCAGCAGTCACATGTAAAGAAGAAAGGCCACTTCTCCGGGGGCACAGGAGCAGCACAGCCCAGGCGCTGTAGGTTGTTTCTACAAATGCCCTTAAAACCTTTTCCTGCTCACTGAAAAGTGACTCTGCCCCCTTTTCCCCCTCTCGCTCTTTCTTTTCTCCTAAACTCACTTGTACTTAAGTTAAAAAAAAAAAAAAAAAAGAAAAAGAAAAAAAAAAAAGGCTGAATAGAGGAGACTGATAGCCCCGGTCAAGACAGGGGTTATTTTAACCCCCTCCAATCGACAATAAAAAGAAACTAATTAAACCAGCAAGAGAAAAAATCCTTAGACTCACCCCTAGAAGTGAAGTTGCCATCACACAAAAGTGCCCTCCTCTCAGAGGATCTTTTTTATATTGATAAATCAGAGGCAGTGTTTTTTTTAGAGGTGTGCAATACAATGATCAGTTCCGCCCATTCCACCACAATTGTAGCTCCCTCGCCGGCTTTGAAGTGCCGCTGAGCCGCCGCCAGCCAATCCCCGGCCCCGCCGCCTCGCTCGACGACGTGACTGCGTGAGGTCATCAGCGCCGTCGAGCCCCCCGCGGGGGGCTCGACGGCGCTGATGACCTCACGCAGTCACGTCGTCGAGCGGCGCGGGCTACGGTCCCGGTCCCGGTCCGCAGGGGCCCCTCGCCTCGGGCCGGGCTGCTTCGTCCCGGCCTCCCCTTTCCATCACCCACCGCCTCCCCCACGCCGTGCCGTAATCTGACACAGGTTATTTTTTGAGCCGTTTAGATGTGTGGGGATTTTTATATCCTCGTCGTCATTACTATTATTATCGCAACCATGGGCGAATGCGGGAGCATGCGGTTTCTCCGCGGGGTCCCCCCCACCCCGCTCCCCTCTGCTCAGTCCTCCCTCTCCCGTTTCTTTCGGTGCTTGTCGCAGCAAGGAGGGGAAAGACTTCAGGCGACCGCTGGCTGCTGTCGTCGCCCCCCCGCCCCCCCTCTCCCAGAGCCGCCGTTTCAGACCTGATTTTTGGCGGCGGGGTCGCACAAGCCCCCCCCCCCCCCCCCGCCCCCCGGTACTGCTTTGCGGAGCGCGGCCCCGGCGGAGCCCACCCGAGCGGCCCCGGCACAACCGGGGCTGGCTACCGGGCGGTCCCCGCCGCCTCGTCCCGGAGCAGCCGGGGGTCGGAGGTCCGCGCTCCGCTCCCCCCGGCAGCCGGGGGCTGCGGGGAAGGGCAGAGGCAGCGCAGGCCGGGCCGGGGCGGGGGGGAGCCGCCCGCTGGGGCCGCCCCGGCCCGGCCCCGCTCGCCCAGGTGCTCTCACCCCCGCGGGTTTTCCTCACGGCCCTTTGCGTCCTTGGGGGCTGTTTTTCTCCTTCTCTCGGCCTCGGTTTTGACCCGTTTCCGTGTCGTGGGGATATTGACTGTACATCATATCTATTGATCAAGGGGGTAACGTACATTATCATACTTTGAAGTAAGAGTGAAGTAAATTAATGAACTGCTTTCTTTCTCTGAAGGCTGACGCTTACCATAAATGTCGCGTTTCTCTCCGCGAGCTGCTCTGAATGATTTTAGCCTGTTGAGAAGGCGTGACAGGCCAGCCCAGAAGGAGGAAGGGGTGGGGGAAGGAGGGAACTCCGTTTAACAAATAAAAAAGAATTAACTTCATTGCTTTGGTCTCCTTCTGTAATGATATTCATTTTCCAGACCTTAATGCACACTTGTTTAAATTTCGGGTTTAATTTAATCAATACTATCACCCGCGAAGAGGGGAAGAACATTTCCCGGAGATACTCCCTTGTATGAATGCTTATTAACTTTTTATCTCTACTTCCTTTATCTGCTGGAGGTGGGGAGGAACTATTAAGACATAGATCAGAAAGCGTAAGAGCAAAACAAGCATCGTGATCATTATATTTTAGAGGAACAGAAAATCGCATTTTGTGGTGTGCCAGGTTAGGTAAAGAGGTCGACAGGCATTCCTTTCAGCCCCAGAAAGTCTGAGAGACTTTGCCGTCCACCGGGGAAGGAGCAGGCGTTAGTGATATATCTCTTTTTAGGAGAGTCTCGCCGGGTGGGTCTTCCATTCGCATCCGTATTTTGTCTGCACTTGTCTGCCCAGAGGAAACGTGTCCTTTCTTGATCTTCTTCGTGTTCGTTTGTTCCGATGCCTGCCCTGGCTCTTTTGATTTGGGGCCGAAAGTCCTTAATTTTCAGCGCGCTTTGCCTTTAGAAGCACCGTGTTGGAAATTATGAGAAACTCGTTGTAAAAATAGTCGTGGGAGTCTTTGCAAGGGAACTCGACAGAGAGGGAGGAAAAAAGCAAATGCATCAGAACCGAATAGAAATCACGAAACTCCTGCCAGTGGCATCCTCCTGCTACTCTGATAATTTCCCTGAAACTGGAAAAGCAGCAGCTTCTGAACTTTGAGAGCGGTGAGCTGATCTTTTCTGAATTCGCCACGGAAACATCTGTAACCTTCCCCCTTTGTATACATTGCCTGCTGGGCAAAGGATTTAAGGAAGCTTACAATTTTGTTTGCATTTGCGTTATTGACCACTGCACTTAAGGGTGCAGTACATCAACATAATATGCAGGTGGGGGCGGGGGGGGAGCCAGCAAGGAGAGGTTTTCCCGAAATTAATTAAAACTTTTTTTTTTTTTCCCCCATTTGAAGTGTAATGTACGGGAGTAGATAAATGTTCGTGCTGTTTCTTGAAAACCTGTGGGATCCACTCTCAATAAAGCTAAAATCTATTAGCATTCTGTATGCATCTGCAGCATAAATTTCATTTGAATTTCAAATTTAATAAACCAGGAGGTTTTTAATCATCCCTGGTTTTATTTGTTTGATATTAACATGCTTATTGACCGGGTCTGTTGACCAGTTTGATCATTACAGGACAGCAAAAAGTTAATTAAAACGACCACAGCTCCTTAATCATATCATCTGTCTCATCCATGTCGCTCCCTTTATTACAGGCTATGATGGATAGTCTCCCAGATTAATTTCTCTGTTTCTTCGATTTGGACAACAGCTTTTGGGACCTAATTTACATCCTGGGAACAACTTGCTCAAGTCTACCTAACATCTTGTGTCTACAATATACATTAGCAATCTCGGAACTTTAGCCACAAGGATAGCTGTCGCTAACCTTTCCAAGGGGCGGGGGGGGGGGGATTTTCCTCGGAGAAAACCCCGACCCTCCGCGCTGCGGCCGCCGAGCAGACAGAGAGATGGATGGACCGCCCTTCCAGGGGTCCTTCTCTGTCTACAGACAGCTCTGCCGGGGGGGTAGGGGGGTGTCGAGGGGGAGATTTCTCTTTGGGGAAACAGAGGTCTATGCTATTTGAAAAGGCATAGCTGGGAAGATTAACCTGACTGCTGACCACGCCGTATGTCGCATGTCGGTGTCGGCGAGGGAGCGCACTTCGTGCCACCCTTGCGCCAATGTGCGGGCACACCCGCTAGAGCCGGACCCACCTCACGCCTCCCCGGCCGCACGGCTCCGCTCCGCCGCCTCCCCAGCGCCCAGCCGGGAGGAAGCCTTGGCTCCTCCGCGCCCAGCGGCTCCCGGCGCCGCTCCCGGGCGCTGCGCGGGGAACAGCCGCAGGAC
This sequence comes from Platalea leucorodia, assembly GCF_965183815.1. Taxonomy (NCBI): domain Eukaryota; kingdom Metazoa; phylum Chordata; class Aves; order Pelecaniformes; family Threskiornithidae; genus Platalea; species Platalea leucorodia. Next base: position 134,040,266 of record NC_138823.1, on the reverse strand, counting down.
GGGGGCCTTGCCCTCGCCCTCCCCGGGCTCCGTGCGCTGGAAGCGGCTCCCTTCCCCCCGGGTTTGCCCCACCGCGCCGCGCCCGCCGCCCCCGGGGAGGGACGTGGGGGCCGGGAGGTGTCCCCTCCGCCCGCCACCTTCACCTGGAAGCTGTCACCTGGAAGATTTACCGAGGCGTGACAACCAACTCTCCAGGCGCAGGAGTGCTCGACTTGGACAGGGGGAGGAAAAAGGGGAATAGCACGTAAATGAAACAAAACAGCCACCAGCCAGAAAGGACCGTGTGATGCCTGGCGGTCACTGAGCAAAGGGGGGTGATTAATGTCGTTCTTTAACCTCCATTCGCACCTCTGCATTGCTGTGGTTTACCTGGGACGTTTCTCTCACTGCCTCACGGCGTAGCTTCGTTGCCCGGGGCTCGCAGTCGAGCACCCGGTGCAGCCCGGCGACAGCAGGCAGTGCGTGTGCCTACATCTATTGCTTTGTAGCTTACCGGCGTTACTCCTCCCGTCAGTGCAAACGTGTCTGTTCCAGGTACCCGCCAACCCCGCCGGGCTCCCCGTCCCGCTGCCCGCCCTGCCCTTCCCAGCCCGGCTGCGGCGCGGCGGTGCGCGGCCTGGCTGCTCCCCGGCGCAGGCAGCGGGGAGATGCCCGCCGCAGCCCGGGCTCCTCGCTGAGCCACTTTGGCGAGGGCACACGCCGACCTGCCTGCTCGCAGCCGGCGGGAGGGGGTTCACATCGGTGTCTTTCGGCATTTATTTATTTATTTGCCTGGGCCTGTGTCAAAAAAAAAAAAAAAAAAAAAAAAAAAGGAGCGAGCTGGCTGCGCCTCTGAAAGGTCCCTGTAATTAGATTAGCCCGGGAAGACGCCGCGCACATGCTGGTGTGTGCGTGCCTGGGGAGGGAGAGGAAGAGGCACCTTCACCCCCACCCACTTTACAGTGCCGGTGTGCGCCCAGATCCGATCCGCACCTCCTCCTTCTTCTCCCCTTTTTTTCCCCTGCCTCCCCCTTGCCCCCCACCCCCCCGATACGTTATCGCTGTGCACGCATCGGCGGTTCCTAGGCGGTCATGTAAGTACCGGGAGGCGCCGGAGGGGAGAGCCGAGCTCCCGGGCTGGGCGCGCCGGCACCCGGGCGGGGCAGAGCGCGGAGCCCCCGCCGCCGGCTGCGGCGCCGGTCGCTTCGGTCCTTCCTAGCATAGATTTGTTTAAGCTGCTTTCTGTTTTTCCTATTATATATCAGTTTCTCCCAGGCACCACTTACAGTTAAAAACTACTAAATTCTTCTCCTCAGCGGTATTGATTTCTTTTCACTCTGCTCCGTTAGGAGAGGAGGTAATGCTTCCAGATTACCCCGCGTCTCCTCCAGACGGTTGACAATTGCAATCGCAGTTTCGGGAAGATAAATGTTACTTTGGGAATTGTGTTTAATTACAAATAATCTAGGAGCTGCTCTGGGTCCGACGGTTTAACCACACATGTGTTCAAATCATTGTACAAGCTTTACAAACGGGTGACAAGATACAGTAAACGCCTGAAAAATCGGTGTGCAAGACAGGACGTTCCCATCAGATAGGCTGCCTGAAGCTGGGTCATGCCCCGAAATACATGCTATTCATATATAAACATACATCTATATACGTATATATACATGCGCGCGTGTGTATATGTGCGCGTATATAAATGTGTGGGTGTGATAGACACTTGCATATATAAATCCTACAGCACCCAAATTCATAGCCTGTGGAGAATATAGAGGAAAAGGAAAGCTTTCCACGCACGTATGTATGTATGTATTTATACGTTCTGCCAACTGCACAAAAGTGTGAAAAAAAAAGTAATTTAAAAAAAAAAATCTTTGTTTGCTGCCGTCTGCGAAGTGGAAGAAGCCCTGGTCCTCCGGGAAAGACGTACCTTCGGAGCACCGAGCCAGGAAGGTTTTGCCCACGTCGGTTCGCGCACTCAGCGCGCACGGCAGCCTTCTCTTGAATGCAGAACTCCTGCCATCTGACTTGAGAGACCCTAATATTGATATATTTACCGTTCCTCTTACAATGTAGCTGCCACCTTTCCCTGTCGTTATTTGCCTATATGGCAGAGCAATTAGGTCACCCCCCTCCCGCCCCCCCCCCCCCCCCCCCCCGGCAGCCTTATTAACTTGATGGGAGAGGGAGGGGAGGCAGGCGAGCAGCGGGACGGAGCAAGGTGGCGAACAGGTTATTCTCTTAACCCGACCTGGCCGCAGGAGCGAGATGAGCAACACTGAACAGATGTCCCCATTTAAGCCATTCTTTTCCCACATGCCTGCTGGATACTGCCAGGGCGCAGGAAGCTCGCTGCAGACCTGGCCCATTCCCGGCCATTATGGCCAAGTTATTCTGGACCAGTGAGCACGAACAAAATGGGCTTCAGATCGCGTGCTTGAGAATAATTCGACTGCGAGCCCTGGAAGAGCCCCCTCCCCCCATTTTTTTAAGTGTTGGGGGGGACGGGGACGTGTTTCGGCTCTGATCGCAGGAGAAGAACTTCTCAAAAGATCGTCAGCCCCTTCCCCCTCCCTCTCTTCGGCAAATATGGTATAATTTACAGAGCAACTTAATAATCCGAGGGGCACCGCAAAAGCCCTTTGCGTTGTAAACCGCTTCTAATTACCTGCCAGAGCAATTAGCTGACTATCACGAAGAAATTAGATCGCTCAATGTAGCATAAATAATGCGAATAATTTTGTAAGGAGAATGGAAAGCGAGACCTGGTGTTTCTTTATAAGGAAATAACACCTCGTACTGTACGAACCCTACATGAACACATATTAATGTCTAGGCATGCACGGAAATGAATCCGAACATGAACCCTCTGGCTTAGATTCAGCACTTTCTTCATTTACATATGCGGGGTGAAAGTCGGCTTCCAGGCGTTTAGATACAGAGCTCTTCCAGATCACAGTAATTAACACATAGCGACTTCAATAGGAAAACCTGTTTTCCAGATGATTTTTACAATGCGGCTTTATGTCTCATTTGGCAGTTTAAATAGCTGGAGTTGTTTTCTGGCTGCATCTCCACTATCATCTGTTGAGCATATTTTGCCTAGAATACTGACCAAAACTTCCGAGCCCATTTTTTAAAAAAATAGATGACTAATATACTGGGCATGCCTAGAGATTTCGGGCGGTTTTTCTTCTCGTGTGATTTAGTTCTTGAAGAAGACTTTACGGAACCGCCTGAGAAGTTTATGCTATTTAACAACTGCATTTCTTTTTCTCTTGCTGCATTTCACCTTGAAGGATCGAAAGCCTTTGCACCATTCTCGCTGGTTGAATATTTTCTCTCAAGAGGAAAATGCTGTTTTCCAAATTAAAATGTGCAGGTAATAGACGGTCTGCAGGGATTTAAATGTACCCGTATAAGCCCCTAAGGATTAGGCTATTAAATAACAATCTTTGCGAGATATTTCTTCACACTGCTGGATTTACAGCTGCGGAATTGGGGAAGGAGATTGTGCGCACAAACGACAGGAGCGTCGTGTAATGAAAGTGCCCTTACGGCTGAATTCAGCCGATGCGGACCGAGTTTGTTTCTGCCGTGTTTCCCCCTCCACCTCCCCGTACTGGGAAAACTGCTAGACAGAAAGCTACACGCGAAGATGGCAGTGAAACTCATCCCAGCCCAAACCACTGCTCGGAGGCACTCTGGGATTTAGCATAACTCGTTAGGAGTGCGCCGGCTTATGGATAAACACAACTAATTAGGTTTATCTTTGATAAATAGACGCAGAAGCGTATACCGTGATTCTTTTAAACGCATCTTTGAAGGGGGGAGAAGCTGCGTGTATGATCAAATCTTCCATAACTTCTCAGTGCTTTCTTGTCTCCTGCTCCCACGCTAACGCAGCAGCTCGTCAGACACCCTCGTCCCCAAGTTGTCCCCGCAGAAGTTGCGATTATACCTGAACACGGTTCCTAAGCTTCTCCAGCTCTGAGCGGGACTGCTCAGCTGCTCCGCAGCCCCCTCCTAGCACACACTGCATTGTACAGCATGTTTAACGATTCTTGCTCGTCGGCTAATTAGAGACGGCTTTGAAGCTCCATTACCGGCAGCAAAATTATTGCGGTCAGTTTAGGCCAAATTCTGCCGTCCTTAATGGAGCGAAACTCCCATTGAAGTCAATGGGATAGAAGTCAATGGGCGTCGTGCTCTATTAAGGAGCACAGAACGTGTCCCTTTGTGATTTAGAGATTAAAAATCGGTATCGGGAAGATGTGCGTTTCAGACGGTCACCCTCTCCGGGCGGGATCTCATCCGCGACGGGGGAAGGGCCCGATCCCTCTCCCACTGCGCGGGCTGAGCCCCGCGGCGGCGCGGGGGCGACGGGGAGGGCGGGATGGGTGCCGGGGGTTATTAATCATCGACCGGGGCCAGACAAAAGGACTGTTCCGGCGGTTCTGAAAGAAGCAAAACTTCAGCCTCCCGCCGGCTTCAGCCCCCCGGGTCTGTCAGGGCTGTCGGAGGAATTCGGTCCGTCCCGCGGCCCCGAGCCCATCCCCAGCCTCCCGGTGCGGCCGGGGGGTCCCGGGCGCGCACCCCCCCACGCCACGGTGCCCGGTCCCTCCGCTCCCCGTGGGTGATGTCCCCAACCAAAGAGGGTCGTTTGCCGAGCAGGGGGGGCTTTGGATGCCGAGAGTCCTGCGTGAGGACCCGGTAACCGGCCCCTTCGGAGCGCAGAGGCGGCGCAGCGTCTGGACACCGGCGCAGGGCTCGGGAGTCCCGTTCCTAACCGCGGCCACCCGCTGCCAGCAGCCTCATCTGACAGCCGGCTTCGGAGCGCGGCTGTAAGGTGCTGGTTTGGGCTAACCCTCGATCTCTGAAGTGGGGTTTGATCGCTCATTCTGAAATATTTCCTTATTATAGGCGCTAAGCAGCACTGAAAACGCATGGGGAAAAGTCCCTTTTACAGAACTGAAGGAAATGCTGCAGTTTGCTTAAATAGGACTATAGTTCAATGTTCTTTCTCTTTGGGGGAGAACTTGGTGGGGGCGTATAGCGATCTTCCTTTCTTCTTTTTCCTGCCCTAGTGGAAAGTGAAAATCCTTCAGGAAAACTTCGCAGCGATTTTCCCTGAGCGCGGAAGGGCACACACAGCTGATCCTCTAGGAAGCTGTGCACAATTAAGACTCATTTTCTTTCTGCTGGAACAATTAATTGTACAAATGAAAGGTCAGGCATGTGCTTTTGCTATGTTTATCAACCACAATAATGAGCCCCTTCTATTTTTTCCCCCAGTGCATTATATTGCAATAAAGTGCTGCCGCAGTGCCGTCTCTCTGGGTAAACATCTGCAAAGGCGATCCAGCGGAGCCGAGAGGTACATATATATATATTTTAAAAGGACGCAATGGCCGAGGCGAACACAGACGCGAGGTGTGAGAAGCCAGGGCTTCCCCAGCCTCGCCGTACCCGCAGACCGGCGAAGGGAGGGCACCCCTTCCCTTGGCCGCTCCTCGGGTGCCGCCGGCCGGGGCTGGCTGAGCCCGGGGGGCCCGATCCTGCCGCCCGGCCTTTCTTTGTCCCTCGTGGTCCGTGTTACTTTTGTACAGGGCGGGACGGATCCTGCTCCCCTTCCCCGGGGATTTGGAACACCTTGGCTAATTCTCCCCGCTTGCCTCCGCATCATAAATCCGGCTACTCCCGAAGAGACGGGCTGGCAACACCTCCTTATCCATGGCAGGTTTTTCTTTCCGTTGCAGGAGACCTCTGCTCACATCTTCAAGAATAAACCACGTGCCTGCCAATTCCTGAAAAGACAAGGGGCTCCAATTTTTCTCGCCAGCTTGGTGTGGTGTGGGTTCATTGGACTACACCTAGTACCTGTGGAAGAGAAGGATGATATTCAGTATTCTCATCAACAGGTTCGCTTTTTTCCCCTGTTACTCGAGGAACAGGCAAGTCACCACTGGGACTGTGCTTGGGGTGAACATAGCTAGTGTTGACACAGTGGTTTTCTCCCGGCTGGTATCTTACCCTGCGTGCAACTGTCCAGGACATTTACCCTGTGTGATGTTCTCCTTAACCTCAATCTGCTCACGTTCACAGTGGATATATTTTTCACTGATGTTACCCTTGTTGAACACAAACATCTCTGCACTCCTGATGCACGTGAAGTGATGGAGGAGAATAACCCTGCTGGGAACTAGAAAGAAGTTTCAGGAGCTGTGCAATGAGCAGGAGAAGATCTTGAGTTTCCATGTTGAAGCAGTCTAACATGTTGTGCCTGTCCAGGAGGCTGGGTCCATTTAATTTTTTTTTTTTTTATCACATTGGCCTGAGGTGCCCAGAATATTTCTCAGAAGGGCCAGTCTCCACCAGGACCCAAAACGTGGGGCTGTTTGTCTTTGGGTAGGAATCACTGCCCTATTTCTTGCAACATCTGTCAAGAGGGTGCCCTGTATGCCTGGCAACTGTGGACAGACAGGTTTGGTTTAAACCAGCAGGAAGCTCTGAACGACTTCAGCTGGCCTTTGGATCCAGAGTTTCTGCCATGACTAACCAGAGAAAAACACAGGTCTGGAAGTGAAGGGGAAGAGCTCTGCTAGGCAAGGGGTGCAGAGCAGCCTCTTGAAATGGCAGGAGTGGTGATGGCAGTGCAGAGTCCGGGAGCCCAGCTCCAAGGTGAACAGGCAGGCTGACATTTTAGATCCAGCGGACGCAGAGCACTTAGGCCTGCACAAGGAGAGGCCAATGCTGTTGCTCCTGGTACGTTTAGCTAATTGTCTAACAACTGTTCTGAGCAAGAGCTACAAGATAAAAGGCCAGAGTGACCCTTGGCAAGGCGGATGCGGCTGGTAGCAAAACTCATCACTCCTCTGAAAGGCTGCTCACTATTATGCTGATGGAAAATTGTTCTTCAAACACAGAGCAAAGTCTCAGCCAAAGTTTACTGTAGTTGCCTGTTTCACGGGGTGGGGGGGTGGGAGGGAAATAATAACGAAATAAGTACAGACTTCTGCCACAGTGGGAGAGAGGGCTGTCCCTGGGCTGCAAACAACACCGAGATAAACACTTGGGCCAAGCTGAAGATGGCTTCAAGAAGATGCCACCCTTACACCTGTCAGAGGCACCCCCGGGTTCGGGCGGAGAGCCTGGGCTGCCCCGGCAGACCCCGGCCCACAGCCCCCCCCCCGCCCCGAGTCACAGCCACCCAGCGCAGGCCGAGCGCACAGACCAGACCCAACGCGCCTGTGCCCACGGACCCAACGCGCCCGCACATCCAGCCCCTCCACGCCAACCTGCTGCCTAAGGCCGGGCGCCTTTGCTCCCCGGGAGGGAGCCGAGGCCGGGCGGGGCCCGGGGCGCTGCCCGCGCACCCCAGCAGCGTCCCTCCCCCGCACTCTCCCGGCCCCCCGCGCTGACAGGCTGGGAGGCCGCAGCACAAAAGGCGCGGGCGGGCGGGCGGGCGCGGCCCACCCTGCCCAGCCCCCCTCCGCCCCCCGGTCCCACCCCTCCGCCCGCTCCCGCCCCGCTCCGCCCTCTCGGCGGGAGCGGCGCCCTCACAGGCGGGCGCGCAGGGGGGCCGGGGTCGGCCCCGCCGCCGCCGCCGCCAGCCCGAGCGGAGCGGAGGGGAGCGCCGCGCCGTCCCGCCGCGCTCCGAGCGCCGCCGCTTGCCCGGCGGCAGGTGGGGGCGGTTGTAGCGGCGGGCGGGGCGGGGTGAGGGCCCCGGCCCGCCCCGCGCACACGCGGCCCTGCCCGGGCGGGACGGCGGCTCCCTGCGGGGCGGGGCGGGGCGGGGCGGGAGTTGCCGCCGAGCGTGAGGGCGGTGGCGCCATTTGCCTCCGGGGGCAGGTGTGTGTGTGTGTGTGTGGGGGGAGGCCCTGCCGCCCCGTCCCGTCCCGCCCCGTCCCGCCCCGTCCCGTCTTCCCTGGCCGCCCCGGCGGCGGAGGGGAGCCCGCCCCGGTGGCCCCACTCGGGCTCGGCTGCCGCGGGCGCTGCTTGTGTGGAGGCGAGCCCGGCAGGCAGCCCCGGGCGGCGGAAAGGCGAGGCCGCCTCCTGGCCCGGGTGTCCTTACCGGGCTGGAAGTTGGGAGAGTTCCTGACATTTTCATCACCAACAAACCCAGGTCTTAGTTTTTCAAAATAACGCAAGCACAGCTTGCAGAGGTAGATAACGGTAAATCACATGCTTCCCCGTGCTCGGGTCCGAACACGTAGGGCTCAGTGTGATGACAGTCGATTAGAAGGAACCTGCAGATTTAGTGGTTGGTATACGTTTGTAATTGGACCGTAATTTGTCTGTATGCTGGCTCTGTATTTTTCAGACACTGGCATTCAAAATTGACTTTTACGTTTTATGGGATAAACTACTTTTTCCTTAGACATTCTTGGCTAATGAAAAATTGAACAGTACTGTAAAGAACTACCCTTTAAGTATCAGTTTGCATCATGCTATATTAAAAGTAGATAAAAGAGAAACTGAATAGCTAAACGGATTTTCTGAGATGGTTAAAGTCCATTCATTGGTAAATTAGAAATTGTTCAAATTGGAAAGAATGGCCCACGGGGCAGAAAGCTTAAAATTATTACTATTTTTTGTATCAGATGCAGTCAGTGTTTCATATATGATAGCAGTAAGAATTAACTAGATCTTGCACAAAACTTGGAGAAAACTTCAAGTATGAATTTAGGAACCTGGTATGTTCAGTAGTAAAGATGCATTTCATTCTGTGGGCAAAACTGGCATTAAGTCTATGCTACTTTTTTTGTGGAATTACTGTTTCCACAGAATCGTTCAACAGATAACATCATGTTAGTAGTTACTAATTTATTCATCTACTTTCTGCTATGCTAGGAATACTGCCTTCAACTGTTAAAGAAGCAGCTGGCTTTTTTATACAAATAAACTGGGCTCTGAGACTGTCAATCTTCTTTGTTTGACAGAGAGGAGTTCCCGCCTGCACTGAAAGAATAGCTCAACATCTGTCATCCCATTCTCTGCGATGGCCCAAAATCAGGAGGACTACAGCTGTCCTGTTCCTTTCAGATACTTCTGGGATAGAGAGGTAGGAGGATGGAGTATTTGGTCAGCGTGTTCATCATGCATTAAGCAAGTCTCTTTGTATTGTTTTCCCACTACTTGAATAGTAGAATTTGCAGTTTAAAAGGTCTTTGGAATTTCAGTCCTACTATGTGTTTTTTTAATGTCTAATTAGTTTAGTCCGAACCTGCATATGTTAATAAAACACATTTTAATTGAAACTAAAGTAGTTAGCAACAATTTATACCTAGGCATGTGGCACATGGGCATGTAAATTGCAGATGCATAGGTGAGCGTAAAGCAGAAAATATTTATTCTTACAGGTTGGGAGTTATACTACAACTGCCGAGTGCTGGATGAAGATGAAAACAAGGGATGTAAATTAGCTTATTCCTTGCAAGCTCAAAAATGCCTTCTTTTGAAATATGTCCGTATGGAGCAGAGGAGAGAGGAAAGGGGAGGGGAGAGGGAGGACGAGAATGAGAAGGGGATGAAAGAGGCTGGGAAGAATATGTTACCACATAAAAGAAATGTTTAACCACATAACCTCATCACCTTTGGTTTAATATCCAGCAAATTAGTCAAAAGCAAAAAACACAGAATAGAAATTCAAGTAATTTATTGAATTAATTATACTATCCTCTTCCAATAGCGGACAAACTAGTAGTCAGTAGTAGATTAGGTGTTGCTTTTCTTATAATCACAATTAACAGCTACTGTAATAAACCTCAGAGTCCTGTCCAGCAGCAATTGCATTAGGCATACACCTCTGTAACCTGCAATTTCAGCTTCACAGTCTCAAGATTTGGAGAAAGCATCGTGAAGTGCAAAATGCTCAGAGGGATTTAGGCATTGTGAAACCCAGCTCTGCTGTCCAGGGGAATCCACAATCTGAAGTTAGGCCATCAGGCTGCCTGTCTCACGCATGGTGACAGTTAGGCTGTGGTTACATGGTGATTTTGATTTGGCTTACATCCATGCTGCCACTGAAAGAACAGCTCAGCAGCTCAGTCACACTGTTACCTCCTACTTAGATTCAAGAGCTCTACTTATGTTTATCTGCTGATCTTAGGCACAGAAGAATGGCAGCAGAAAGGAGGCAGTTTCTCAGTAAAGCTGGACTTGATCCATTTAAGGTTTTCTAAATAAAAATAAATGAGTTACATTTTCCACAGAAATGCCAGTCTAATATCAAGGAATTTACTGTTAGCAAACGCTAGAACAATGAGACCTGACTGGACCGTATTAGACCGCATTTAGGGAAGACTTTAATGTGTCACCACCAATTGCAAAAAATGGTCCCCAAGCTTGCATGAAAAGACCAGATAAAAAAATTGTTATTGGTGCTTACTATTTACAGGTAGAAGAACCGGCTTGGGTCCATAGCCTCTATCGCAGAATTCAGAAAAAAAAAAAGAAATAAGAAAATCTGCCCTGAAGAAGAGAATCATGAACGATGAACTCCTCCGTTTCCTTCAGTCTCTCTGGGTCAGGAACTGAAAGAATGCCTTCCGTTTCCTCTGTTTCTTTCCACATACATATCAAACTTGTCTCTGCCCTGTGTGGAGTGAGGTACTCGTCTTCATCTAGGACCCCAGACTTTTGGAGACAGCAATTGATCTGGTGCTTCCTCAGGTATATAGGTCTCTGCTCCTCTGTCTCCATAGTATCGGAATCTGATACCCAGAGCAGAAGGGAAGTTTTTAGTCAAAAGGACAGTGGCTTAAAGGAAGGAAAGGGCCTCGCTAGACTGCTCAAAGGTGAATATCTTCCTGCATGTGTCTGCTGGGGAAAGTAACATGTAACTGAATTAGTTGTTGGGCTTCTCTCATTCCTCAGCAAAGACTATCCTGTTAGCTGTCTTATTTATAAAGTAAACTAAGTCAACCATGGCCTGTAAATTTCATTTTCCAAGAGAAATACCCCAATCAGTTTTCTCCAGATCACTGTGTATAGGAATTTCGCTGGGCTTTGTAACAGGAGGCAAACAAACCATTGCCAATTCTGCATGGCCTTCTCATGAGACGATACAAATTAAGTATTTTACATTTTTCTTCTGGTTTATGAGTTTGGAGTGTACACTTGTTTTAAGCCTTTTTTAGTGAAACAGTGCAGAATAGAATTTGGTTTTGTTGTGTGCCTTTTTAATGAGAGCTGAGAATTTTGCAAGAGCATTTTGTTCTGGGGTCTGAAGCTTGGGAAAAACACCAAATATTGTGACACTCATAGTACAATTGCAAGAGTTATCAACATTGTAACTAGCCTTGGGGATATTTTGACTGAGTACCTCCCCCAGATCTTTCTGTGGAGGCAGATCCTGAAAGTTAATAAGCTTAGGAAGAGTTTAATGAGTATATAGACACTGGAGCAACTCAGAGCATTTGTCTTTGTCTTATGAAAAGGAATCACACTTAAGCTCCTTATTACTTATGACATGTAGTTTGTGCTTTGGATTGGAAACCTTCAAAGGTATGTTTTCATGATTTGTTAAATTATGTGAAATAGGCAGAGACAAATTCGCAGCCTTTAATGACCTGACCAAGATTGTCACTTTGTCAGCTTCCAAGAAAACTGTTCTCACTGTTGAAATAAGGAGAAACACTACTATTGACTACATTAGAACCCGTTAAACTAATGTTCACATTTGCATCATGACAGTGTGAAAATTATAAAATTAATGTAACAAAGAAAACAGAGCTGTTAACGTGGTTACCCTGATCTACATACAAGTGAACAACATTGAAACGCCTGATGTTAGCGCGGCTGTCTCTCGCCAGTTCCCAGCTTGGATCACAGAGTATGTATGCTGGCTTCTCAGGCTCTTTAGCATCCCTACTATCCCACAGCTGGACAGCTAGCCTACAGGGGCTATTCCAGTCGATGTCCTCTTGCTATCTCCGTGATCCCACTGAGAATCTAACATACTGAAGACTGTAAAACTCACCCACTGGATTGCTCCCGCCCTACTCCAGTCCATTTTTCTCAGTGCTAAAATGCAGACAGGAGTTGACCTTAGGCAATGAGTCACTTTCTCCAGCCTGGTCCTTGTTCCCCCAAGCAGTTTTGCTGCTTGGGTGAGCTCCCTCTGTCTCAGGTGAGGGAGATGCGATTGCTCCCGAGTTCTAGACTGTGTTTGGTTTTTTTGCACCACATAATTTAGCTAATGGTTAAATTGTGGTCTGAACAGCATGAAAATACATCTGTTATGAAAACAGGAGCCTTTGAATCCAGATATTATTTGGGGGTCTAGACCTTTTAAGGAAAAACAAAAATAGTTGAGTGCCAACTGTATTGTTGATCCTGAACTTTACAAAGAAGTGCTCCTACATGAAATAGTGAACAGGCAGGGACCACCTTTAGGGACATGTGTCACGGGTGGTTGCACAGGTCACCACAATGCAGGGTCACTATTCATACAAAGCGAGAATGTTGAAGTGTCATGCCTGTGCTGCTGATTCATCTCCTTATCAGTCCCTGGCTTGAAGCTTTGATAGGTGATGTGACAAACCATAAATGATGGAAGGTCAAACTGAGCAATGTTGTTCACTCTGACCTTCTAATACTTCTGGCTTATTAGATCAGTCATTAGAGTTTCAACAGTCTGCTAAGAAGCAGAGTACAGTGGCTATAGCTGCCAAATCCTTGCCTATTCACAGACTGCTTCTCTGTGTAGGTATTAAATGCATCCCAGTGCAGAAGTTGTATGTTCCTTAAAACAAAACCAGGTTACAAATTAGGGTGAAAATCAGCAAGTAGCCAAATATGGCCAGGTATAAAGAGAATCTACCATAAAAAAACCTGAAACAACAAACCACCACCCCAACAAAAACCCAAGCAAAACAAAACAAAAAGCTCCTACCCATCAGGATAAATATTTTTTCTTTTTTTTTTTAATCAAGGGAATATGAGTAATACAGTAAGAAAATAAGGCCATAAGAACAGTTAGAATTCAACCAGGAATAAATATACTATCCTTGTCCATCCTCCGCCTCCTCCAAAATTCTGAAGTTGAGGTAGTTCAATAGTTTCCATTCTAAGGCTCTATTTTTAGGCTTCTTATAATGTTGTCAAATTTTCCATTAAAACTGGGAAATTTTCCACACCAGTGATCTGCCAAATCTTAAAACTTTCAAAAAGTTTAAAGCAAAAGGTGGTTCAGAATTTACAGTCCTGTCAATTCTAAAATTAAGTTGGGAACAAGCATAATTTGGCTAATTTTAAGAATGATTTTACAATTCTTTTGTTGAATAGGTTTAGATGGACTTCAAAAAAGTGAGAGGTAGGATCACAAGGGGTATTCTAGAAGGAGAAAGACGCTACTGGCACAAACTCCTCTCAAGATATGCCTCAAGATTTTACAGCTGCAAAGCAAACAGCCGTAACATCTGCTGGCAGGATGTCATGTGCGCTCCCGTGGTGGGTTCATATGGAGCTTTGTAACTACCATTGCTGTTGCCCTTATGTTATCTTGACTTGTAGAAGGTGATGTTGTGAATTACAAGATGCCAGCCGTGCCAAAGAGCCACCCTGGGCAACGGTGTGGTTCTACAGAGCAGAAATCCCGTTTAGTCAAGATGCTAAAAAAAAAAAGGAAGGTCAAAAGAACTGTATACTAAAAACCAGCACACAAGAAACTTCTAAGATTGTGCATTCAACTGAGATTAGAAAAAGGACAGAATTAAGCTTTCCTTGCCAGCCTTAAGTATCCCACTTCGTGTAATGAATCAATCTTAAAATACACAGTCACTCTTTGTTTTCTACATTATTCCCACTTTGTCCTGGGCACGGGCACAGGGGGTTCTTGGGGAACAAGACAGGGGCTTTAACATAAGAGGCTATCATCTGCTGGAATATCATAAAAAAGTGAGAAGCTGCCATAAATGAAACCAGAATAGGGAGAAAGCAAGCTCTCTCGGTGAAAACAGCTGAATGTTACAGTGGATGCTCCTGGAACCATAACGCTAGAAGTGGCCTCTCGTCTATCCTGATTTTGTTCCTGTCGTAGACTCAGGTTCCTAACATGACTCAAGTGAATATTTCATCGGTGGAATACACTTGCTGTGTATTCCTTATTTTCTGAGTGCACAACTTCAGTTACTTGGGACCAATCCATGGAAGTGCTGAGTACTTGCAGATGCTGCAATCAATGAGACTTATGCTTTAAATATATGAAGTACTATAAAAATGTTAAGCATCTTGGAAAATCTAACTCTAAGCACATCATACTGAGGACCCCAAATTAGTGGACATTTTCATCCATCTTGGCCATAACGGCTCAGCACCTCAGTTCCCCATCTGTAAAGTGGGTCTAATAGTACCGTCTCACTTCACAAGTTTAAAGGTGAATTAATTAGTGTTTGGGAAGCACTCAGAAACCCTAGCAGAGAATGCTATAGAAACACCCATGAAGATATTAATAATTCAGTATTCTGCGCAGGGTTTGAATGATGTGCAGTAAGGAAGGCATGGAGCCACATATTGAGTGATAAGAATAAAAAGAATATTGAACAGCTGCTCACTCAGGGAGCATCGTCCATCCTATGCACTGAATGATGTATGTGTCTGTGCAGTTAAAGACTTATTATCATGCATATGTGCAACGAGCTCAAATTAAAGTTGCAAAGGCAAGCTTAATTCTGATTGTTCTGAAGTTGAGAGGGCTTAAATTTGCAACATGAACATACTTTCAACATAAATATTTTGTGTGATCATCTCTGTATTTTCATGTTTTCCTCCTGAAGAGGCAAAGGGTTTTCTGTGTCAGTGAACCCAGTGACCACTTACATAAAGCAGCCATGTGGCCCGGTTCACTCTGGGAACAAATGTATTGATTTCCAGGGGACCTACACCGGGAGTGAATTTGGCTCGAATCGTCTTCTTTGTCTCATTGCGTAGTTTCGTAGTGGCTGCTGGGTAGAAGTGAGGCATTAAACGTGTTCAGGGACAGAGTAACAGGCTTGTCTTTTGGCTTTACTTTGCATCAGGTTTTTTTGGTGGTTAATGTAGCATTTGGAGAATCACATAAACTTCCATCCCAGAAATGAAGTTATTGCCAAAGCAAAAATTTCTATATTTACATATAAATATCCCCATTCAGCATGACTGAATACCTTTCTCATTTATAATGAAATGGCAACATCCACAACAATCCAATTCTAAGACACAGATGTTAGATTAAACTGACTGTACATATCTTTGGATGCAAACTGAATCTTTCAGAAATTCTCCCTGATCCAAATGAATAATCCTTACTAAACCTATTCTGAATTATCACCAGATTCCTAGATAAGATTACTTGATCCCAGCTGAGGAATTTGTAAGACCTTTTTAAAAAAAGAAAAAAAGACTGCTGGCTCCTTCTGTTTCACTCAAGGATGTAGGTCTATTTTTAGTATGTCATCTATCTTTAGATCAAAGACCAAAGGCTTGGATTTTCATAGTGACCTGGAGCAGTCAATGAATGTTGTGGTCTTCTATTATTTGTGACCAGACCACAATCTGGTCATTTCAAACCTATCACCTACTTAACACTTCAAGTGCTGGAAAGAATGAGAATGGTATTTTAAAATTTTGTTTGACTGGTCATTTAAACACAGTTAAAAATATCTGCTTCTCCCCTTTCTTTATTCTCACTTTATCCCAGCTTTCATATCAAATGTAATGGGTTCCAAACTAGATGTAGCCCTGTTCCAGGTTAGATTTTCTTGTTACGATAATTTAAAGATCATTTCAGAGAAAACTGTATCATCCCTTGTCAGGAGAGAATTTTAAATACTAGATCATATTGTTTTAAGCAAACCCTTAATTTTATTTGCATTTTTAAATGCTTTTCTGAACATAGATCCTTTTCTGAGGAGAAAGCCTTATTGTTTATTTACATAACTCTCCTTTTCCCCTTTTTCTTTTTTTTTTCAGAAACATAACTTATTATCTACTCCAAGATTAAAAGCATTCTAAACCATATAAGCTGCGAGAAATAGCTATCTTGTTGATTTTCAGAAAGTCTACAATACTCCATCTAATGTATTCAATGAATTATTTATTTCTTAAAGAGATATAATAAATCTTTACCTACTGTATTTGATGATTTTCATAGTAGGAATAATAAGTAACATGATTTGAGTGTGATTGGAACCAGGTACTGAGAGGGGGGAAGGGAGGTCAATTTAGACTATTTACGAAGCACGTCGGAAGAGAGTGCATCTGTAAACAGACTGGACGTTGCTACTCACTTAACATTTCCAGGTGAAGAAAAAACAGATATATTTCGATTGAAACTAAAGGGCAGGAATAACGCAAATACTTATATTTTGAAGGAGCAGCTTAGGTGCAAAAGCACAATAGTGATGTTCAGTGCCATTGTTCTCCGTTACATTGGAGTGAATCCAAAGTAATTCCATTGATTTCAGTGGACTTTCATTGGGTTAACTGAGAATAGAATCTGACTCCATGTTAGCTGGGGGTGGGGGGAGTGACAAGAATATAAATAACCCTAGATAAGTATTTGAAATACAAATACTCTGCAAGATGGTTTCTATCTTTCAAGACTGATCATATACCACATCAGAAAAGTTCTGATTAAATCCTCTCCCATTTAGTTCTTACAGTTAAAAAAAATAAATTAAAGCACTGTTGGTTGGTTTCTTTTTTTTTGATGCTGTTATATATTGTTAATGTCATGTCCTGAAGCATCCATCAGAGGGTCTCAAGAGTACCTCAGAAGTATGCTGTCCCACAACAGACTTTGAATCAGCCAAAAGTTTTAGGTTGGTCCAATTTTTCTTGACAGTTAGTAATGGGAGTTGGTAAGTCCTCTGTCACACTGCTGCGTGTCTGCGCAGTGGCTAACAGAGTTGAGTAAACAGTTAGGAGCATGAACACCAAGCCTTTTTATATTAGTGTTTTCCAAGATATTCAAAGGAATCTTGCAGGACATTTATGTGCAATAGAGGCATTTCAGGATTTTACAATTCCCTTCCTTTCCCTTCCCACATAGACACTGCAATTCTCTGTGTATTAATGTTTATTAATGGGATGGAGACTCTAGTTCAAGCAGAGCTTCAGTTTTTAATATAATAGCTTCCTCCGCTTGCCTGCTTCTGCAGGAAGGTGTATTTTGCATGGATTACCTGCAGTGGGATCTTGCTCTAGCTAGAATCAGCAGCAAAGCACAAACTGGTACCAGCTCTCTCTGTATTTATCTGTATGCATCATCCATTCACCTCTGAGGCTTCAAGGATATGTTCAGACCTACAGTCTTTAAATCGCCTTGAGGTATGGTTCTTCCAGATCACTGATACTATATAAATATATACTATCAATATTTTAGTCGTCAAAATACCTGATCTTCAGAATACGCTGTTAAACAGCAAACAGACCGACTTAAGTAATTTCAGTTTATACACTTTCCTACTTAAATATGCCTTTTTTAAAAAGCTATTCCAAACATCTGTTTGCAAAAATGATTTAGTAATTTGCATCTGTTGACTGGATTGCAGATTCCATTTTCATTTCCAGGAATGGTTTACCTTAATATTCCTGTTAGACAATGACTTTCGACTGGTAATAAGACACAGTGCTAGCATACCTGAATAGATGGATTCTCGTTTCACTTTTTTTCTTTAAAGCATTTTGATCTCTCTCTTCTCTCTTGCGCTAGAGTTTTGTGTGACTGCTTAGTTAATACTTGTACTGCTGCTACTCTGGAAAGCTTTTCTCTAACAGCCAAATGAACTCAGCATAAATGTAATTCTAAACTTTGGCTGACATAGCTCAATACATCAACACCTTTATCTACCAGTCATACACTTAGGTTCATTACGTACATAAAAGTAAACCTAGTAATAGCATTAACATGGCAAAACAAGTATCATGCCAACCTATTGGAAATTCCCCTAAAATAAATCTAAATAGATACTGATGCCATGAAACCAGCTTATTTCAGGACTGAATTTGACCTCACCAGATGCAGGTGTGCACACTTGGGTGGCAGGACATATGTGCTGCACCTCTTTTACCAGCCATGATGGGGAGAGGGAGTTCCCTGTTATTGAGATCTCTGGCAAAATCATTGCTTGTTTCTCTCTGGTTAGGAGCAGACCATTCTGGATGCAAATGTTCCCCACCAGTTCCCTCAGTCTGGAGTAAAGAATTGGTGGTTATGGAGACCCCGTAGGAAGGGCAAAAGGGTCAGTGCAAACTGCCTCTTACCTACCTGTGACCAGTAGGCAGCTTCTTTACAGGAAGCATTTGGAAGAAGATGGGAAAAAAACCCCAGGAATTTTGAATCTATAATCTCAGCCAAATCAATTGGAAGACTTGGACAAAGCCAAAGATCACAAAATGTGTCCCAAAAGAGCCCTTGCCTCTGTGACAAGAAACATGTTCCTGTAGCCTCACAGCTATCACATCCAGGATTTATCGTAGATCCTTAGATTTGTCAGGGGATATAGAATGTATTTTCAGTTTGAAAAAGAAAGTGAAAAAGCCCCCTCTTATTTAAAGGTAGCTTATTCAGATGACATACAGCTTAACTGTGAGTCTCTTGCCTTTATTCAACTGGAGTTTACGGGGAATCATGCTGAAATAAACCTTCCAAGTTTTCTTGCTCATTGCTTGCTCTTTTGGCTTAATTCTCCATCTTGATTTGTCAAATATGGTATAGGTTAGGGACCCGGAGTCTTACTTTGTTCAATATATAGAAAATCTAACAGCATTAGTTCCGCCCTAGTTTTGTAGCCAACAGTGTTTTCTCATGGCACCAAGGAAATGTTTTCCAACTGAACATCAGGTGATTGAACTTGGCAGTATCTGTTAAATCAGCCTTCAAGCTTCATGCTGTTCTTTTTAAATTAAAACTTTTACATATTTATTCCTGGCTTTACTGTACTGTGACGGGCTTCTAAATTATCAGTAAAAAATTTCTTTAGTAACTATTAAAAGAAACTCTTTCTAAGTCAGCTTCACATGCATTTTTCTCTTAGATTAAATTATATTCCTTGATATTAGAGACGTACCTGAGATTTGGCTATCACTAATAAATAACGTCTGTACATCAGTTTTGCTATAGGAATGTTGTGTCCCATTAAAATATTAACTTTTTAAAGGGATGATGGAAAACTGGAACAGGTTCAGAAGAAAGCTGCAGGAATGATTGGAGGCTTGGAAAGCGCTCCCTACAGTGACAGCCTGAAGGAACTTAATCTACGTAGTTTACCGAAAAGATAAAGAAGCAATTTGACTGTGGTCTATAACCCTCTGCATAGCAAGGTATTAGCTGAGGCAAGAAGATTCTTTAAAAAACAAAAAAAAAAAGGAAAGAAAAGCCACATATAACTTGATTCAATGGCAGAAGTCTAAGTCAGCAGTTTTCAGACTGGAAACTTTTGAGGAGGGAGAGCAATTAACCAGTGGAAAAGACTGCCAAAGGATGCAATCAATTTTATATATGTTAAATCAAACCTGCATGTTTTTCTGAAGGTACACTGCAGTTCTGCCACAAGCTGTGGCTTGAGGCAGAAATTGTTGGGAGAACTCCTGCAGTGTGTATTATGCAGGAAAGCAGAGTACATGATCGTAACTGTCTTGGCTGAGAATCTGTGATTCATGTTCAAGTGCAAGCATGAGGCATTCTTTCAACAGTGTCTCTAAATTTATATTAAGTGCTGTCCAGGTCATTACAATCCTTTGAAAAAGAATAACAAGTCTCTAGTTATTCACAGACTGCCCTTTTTTCAGCATACAGAATCCAGAATCAAATTACCACTACTTTTTCTTGGTGGGAGGGGTAAACTTTAAACATAACTCATGGAGGAACTGTGAGGAAAAAAAAAATAAGCGAGCATGTCATCAGCTTCCTCAGTGCCTTCCAGCAACTACAGGAACATCTTTTTTTTGGTGCATTTAGGACAGCTTCAGTAGAGAAAAGGCAACTGAGTATGGAAGTCTGAAGTAGGAGAGCACCGTCCTTTTCCCCAGCCCTGGCTTCCTTAACCCAGCATGCAGTTTAAGCTCTTAGTCACGACTCACTCCAGAGTGTGTGACCTAGCTGCATGTGGGATCACCAGAACTTCATCTTGTATGAAAGACTTGTGCTGGCCCCAAACCAATACACCACAAATAAGCTTTTAATTTCCTAGAGACATAGTGCATTCTGAAAGCAGAAATCTGAGCTACTGCCAGACCAAGCAAAGCAGTTAGTTAACTAAGCAAACAGTGCTTAGATCTACACTCGGAGGGTATGACCGTACTGAAGGCTGCATTTTGGAGGTGTGGTTGGATTGCCAGCAGTACCCAAGGCAGCTTTGTTACCCCTGCTCCACGTTTCAGTCTTCAGTGTAGACATATCTCGACAAATGAGTGGTAGAAATGATAAAGCAACTTTTGTGCGGACTATTTGATCCTTTGCAATAGACTTCAATGCTTATAACCGAGTTATAAACCAATTTTTTTTATTGTGGTTGTATAACCTGAGGTCAGTTTCAAGCTAGCAGAAAAAAATACTTTGTTCACATTACTTTTCTTATGAATTATTATCACCTTTCTTATGAATGGATTTCTCTGCTGCTACCTCGGGTTACATTCCTTTAGTGTGTTAACTTCACCTATGTGCTAATGGGTAGCTCAGAGCACTTCCTGAGCACCTAATGGGTTTGCATCAGAGCTGTTGCGACTGCCCCAGGCTTTCCAGGCCCTACTGAGCTACAGTCCATTTTGTGGTAAAGATCTCTTGAGATATCCTTCTGAGCGACACCAAAGTATTTGATCTGTTGGCTTCAATCACCAGTAGTAACTGTCACCTCATAGATGTAGCACTAGTTCAATAACAACAAATTATTCTTTGGTATTCTGGGCTGTGAGTTAGCACCAGTATGGGTGGTGAGCTAATATGGTTTGAGGAGTCTGATCTGGAATTCAGTCTGTTTATATCCTGCTTGAATCAGGACAAATACTTGAAAACCTGTACATGTTCCAGGTATCGATCCTGTCAACCTGTTTCCAGTGCTGCCTTACCCTGTAGGTTTGCTCTGTCTTTGATGAGAAGCAGGATCTTTTTACTTTTCCTTCTCACTGAAGGATTTTTGCATCCCCATCTGCAAATGAGAGCTTGCACAAATGCGAATTCTCCAAGACAGCATTTTAGCCCAACAGTTATGATCCACTTCTGGAAGTTTTGGAAACCTTACCTTCCCCTTCTTTCATACATGCAGTTTTGAAATATCTGCTCCTAAATTATGTGCTTATGTTGGCCCTGTTCGCCCTGTTCCTGGTTTCTCTTTCCATCTCTGATCTTAGCCCGTGCATGATCTTGATAGAGTCATTCTTTGTCTCTGGTTTGCTTCCTACCCATTCCCTATTTTGTGGGTACATTTGTACAGCACCTGGTGCAACCACACTCAAACACAAATAATAATATGTTCTTAGAGAAAGAATAAGAGCTTCATTTCTCACCAGTGGCATGCCATAAGTCTCTGGGATCTCAGAGGGATTAGAACAGCTAGGTTTCATCTGTTACCAGCATCCCACAATCAGTCAATCAACCATAAAGAGCTCTTAATGAAATCATATCTATATTTTGCCTTCGGTGAGGAGTTTTGCCTTAATGGTGAAATTTATGAGGAGTTTCTGGAAGTCCCAGGCCATGCTGATCCTGTCTGGGAGATAAGGTTCAGGCTAGGACAAGAGAACTATTGAGACTGTGGGATGTTCAGGGTGTTATTGCTCTGCCAAGTTATTTTGTTGAGGGCAATTACTCCTATATCTCCCACAGCAGCCAACATCAGTTCAGTTTAGCGGGTGCTGTTGCAGATAGGTTGCTACTGGTACTGTCAATAGTGCTTTTCGCTGGTACCAATGCAGTCTTGGGAAAGTGTAGAATGTATTTTTTCTCATTAAGATTAGTTAGGTTTTATAGAAAAGAAAACACAGGAAAAAAATTGCAAAAGCAAATGATGGTGCCTAAGTAGAAGGGAGCCATAGTTTATTTGTTCCTGTAATTGCAGTCCATACATAGGTAGGTAAGATTTTTGTGAATTAACAGTAACAAATTTCTCAGTCACATGTGATCCAGATTTGTTTTGTCATTGCCATTAGTGGCAATGAATGAAACTAGCTTTTAAATGAAGGTAGTGGCAAAAGACTTGTTTGTAGAGCTCTGTTAGAACAGATTGCCTAGGAAAGGCACTGAATCCATGTCTTCATTTTTGTCCCCTTCGACATTCACCTGGACTAGTAACCTCCAGGTACTCACACTGAGTGGATCTGCTAACTCTTTCTTCTATGGTGCCTTTGAGGCAGACAGACTCAGCCCAGGCAGAAGTGAACCTCTATTTTTAGAGGACCACCCAAAGGCATCTATAGAAACCACTGAAGCTGAGAAACAAAACATTTCTCCATCTTTGCCAATCCTTTGGCCTCTAAATTTTGCAGAAAGGCTAAAGAAGCATATAATGTCAAATATCTGATGCATAATGAGCTACTTAAGGACATATTGTCATGCCTTTCCTTGAATTCTTGTCTTTTGTTGTCTTGTTTCCCAACCAGAAGGTTACTTGAAGCTCTCAATATGTTAATTAATGTGTTGTTAATTATTTTATTTTTTAAAAATCTTTGTCTTGGTGTATTTCCATCTAAGGATCACACAAACCTTTACATATTTCCATATTTTCAGCATATTTTATGCAAATAGTTGTTAAAAATGAAAATTCTAATTTCAAATGAAGAAAATTCATGACATGCATCTTGTGTTGCAGTTTAATCACTGTATACCCAGGAAAGTATTGACAGTTGTCCCGTGGAAGCTATTAAAGTTCCTGTCCAAGGTTAAATGAAATTGCAGTTTATCAGAGCAGCATTGAGAAAATAAGGGAATCTGTTCATGGCTCTTGATTAATGCCAAGCATGATCAACACAAGGGGGTTCATTAAGCTATACATCATGTGGGTAATTTAACATGTCATTGTGCCTGCTGTCTGCTTTAACTCTCTGCATAACCCAGTGTTCTGAACTTGTATCAGTCCTGCACCTGAAGTGTTTTCTCCCAGACTTTGTCGTGCTTGAGTTGGCTCAACATTTGCATACCCATCCCTTCTTTATGATCATTCTGCTTTTTTAAAGAACATTTACAATTTCCACAGCTGCAGTTTTCTGTCTTGTCTAAATATACTTTTAATCTGGTAATGTTTGTAAGAGAGATACAAGGAGTATGTCCTTCATTGTCTGGGTTTTCCCTGATTTTTTAAGTGTTTCTACCTTTTAGGCAGTTGGGTTTGAACAAAGCCATTAGAATGAAGGGAATTAGGTCCTGATCTTTGGAGAGAACAGCCATCTCAATTCCCAGTGAATGACTGCATCTCCGCACAAGATCAAGCCTGACAGCTTTCCACATAACTGTTAAATCTGAAGGATGGCGTAGATGAGGCTTTCTATGAACGGCTAGCAGAAATCTCCTGATTACAGGCCCTCATACTCCTGGGGGATTTCAGCCACCCAGATAACTTCTGGGAAGGCAGCATAGCATTGTGCAAGCAAGCCAGGAAACTTCTAGACCGTGGAGGGGAATTTCCTAGCACAAATGCCAACTAAATCATGCTTGACCAGCCTGATTACTTTCTATGATGGAATGACTGGCTATTGGAATGGGGGAAGAGTGGCGGATGCAATGTTGTTCGACTTTAGTAAGGTTCTCATGCCATCTCCCACAGCTTTCTCATGTAAGGGACTGCTAAATGCATTGAAACTTGTCTGGACTGTTGGACCCAAAGGTATTTCTCAGTGGCTTCATGTTCAGTTAGCAGCTGACAATAAACAGACTATCATGAGGTTGATGCTAGGGTTGATACTGTTCAATGTGTTCATCAGCAACATGAGTGATGAAAGAGAATGTGCTCTTAGCAAACTAGGAGGGGTAGTTAACACGCTCAGCAGTAAAGATTCAGTCCAGAGCGGCCTTGAGAAACTTGAGGGTGAGACAACAAAATCCATGAAGTCCAGCAAGAAGTGCAGAGTCCAGCACTTGTGGCAGAGTAACCTCATATATCAGTACAGGTGGGGACAACCAGCCTGGCTGAAAAGGATCATGGTGGACACCAGGCTGAGTATAAGCCAACAGTGTGCTCTCATTGCAAATGAGACAAATCCTATAATGGGTTGTATTGCAAGGACTGAGGCCAGTAGATCAAGGGAAGTTATTATGCCCTTATGCTGGGTACTGATGAGGCTGCATTGGGAATATTTGTATCCTTGGGTTCTCCAGTTCTGAAAGGATGTGTAGGTCAGGGACCTAGACCACTTGCTTTTCAAGGAGAGGCTGAGGAAGTTGGTCTTGTTTAATCTGGAAAAGAGGAGGCAAAGGAGCAATATAATAGCATCCTACAACTACTTGGAAGAGATCTGTGGAAATGATGGAGTCAAGCTCAGTTTTGGCAGCTGGTAAAAAAAAGATGCATTGGCCTAATACTCCACTATACTGTAACTGAAATTGTAGGAATGTCCAGCTGTGCATCTGGATCCAGGCCCAGGCTATGTCCAAGACTATGTTGGCATGGAAATGCTGTAAAACGCACAGTCCCTCTCCCCCTGTTTCCTCCCTATATCTATATTTCATCCCATCTTCCTTGATCTCTGTGGGAGAGAAATCTGGAAAGGTTGGGGGGAAGGCAACTACAGCATATGGGTAATCAGTGGCCAGGATTGTGGGTCAAGTGACAGTATTCCTAAGTCATTAAGGACTTACATTTTAGTACTTTCTTCTACTCCAAAGCCTCCAACAGTGATAGAACTGGTAAGGTACAGTGGTGGTGAGATTGTCCATGCAGTACCTCTCAAATAAAGACCTCTAACATACCCCTTCACTGGTGCTACTAGTGCTACCAGTAGTTTAAAGTACAGCATGGACCAGCTATGAGCATTTTTGAAATGTATCTTGATCTTGATTTTAGAAAAGATCTGCTACACACTTTCATTAGCTGATGGTTTTCAGCTCCTATTTATTTGCTGTGCCATTGCTGGTATTATCTCTGGGAATCTAGACAAGGCAAAGGATATTGCATTTATTTTTCCAAGTGTAACAAAGCTGTCAAATAGAAGAATCATAGAAATAAGTGATTTACAGGAGCACCATCTACAAATTCAAGTAGCACAATTCAGGTTAAGTAAAGTAATATGGTTTTTTTGAGCAATTGGCATGATTTTCCATTCTCCTCCTGTTCACTTGTTTTCATACAGTCCTTCTGGTATTAGCTGAGGTGGTTGTATTTCGGAAGGACTGACTGTGCCAGAACTTTCACAGCATTCTCATTTAATAATAATTTTATCTTGGTTACGTATTTTTTTTGCAGAAATTGGATTTGCTGCCTGCACCTGAAAAAATTAACTAATTTCTTTTAATACAGGGACTGAGAAATACATAAGTAAGATAGATGTTACTGTCTAAAGCCAGATTGCAAAGGTGTACATTGCTTATAGTAAGTAACACAGAAGCGTTGTTTAATATAATGGTAGTTAGTGTAGCACTGCTTCTAACAAGTTGGTCTTTAGCTACAACTATCTTCTCTCCTGCTGCAGTGTGAATACCTTTTACCTTGAAATCTAAAATGGTTTTCAAGTATTCATAGTTCCATACTGGAATACTTTTTAAAAGATACTGTATTGTCTTCTGCTACCATTAATTACCAAAGGTTTATTTACAAGACAATAATTAATTATACTTCTGGGATGCTCAAGAGTCTAACATAAATCAAAGCAGACTTGATAAGAAGCAATGAAAGTCTCACGTAATTAAGCAGGGCACTAGAGACCAATTGTTTATAGAATGATTTTGCTGGGGCTAATTGTCACTAATTATTCAATCTGATTTTCTTCTTCCCAGTAATGCTTCTACCAATTCACTGTTCTCGGCTGATGACACAAGCATATTTGACTTTATCAAGGTGTTCTCGCTGTATCAATACAAAGGATTTTCAGCTATTACCTTCACTAGACTTTTTTTTGTAGCAATGCAAGAGAGAAGGACAGAAAATGATGACCGTTAAGTTTCGGTAATAATTTCCTAACTACATGGAGTATTGAAGTGTTGTAAAAGCTAAGCAAGGAAATGACTTAGTTGATGATAAAAGTTAATTCTACAGTAGAAGAAGCCTTAGGAAAACAAACAGAAAACATGGCCAACTGAGAGTTTAGCTCACTTGGTACAGCTCTCCAGCTACTACAAAAATTTTAATAACAAATTTATTTCTAGATAAGATCAGTAACATTTCCCTGCTGCTTTACTATCTCATGTTTCGTAAGTATCAACATGTGGTACAAGAAACTGTTAGTGGAATTCTTTAATTTCTTGCAAGGAACTGAATTCAAGGCCCAGAGATGTTACTGAATCTCTTGTGCTATTTTACTGGATCACCACTTACGTGCTGGAGCAGAGCATCAGCATGTCGTACAGCTGTGCCATGTCCTGTACCCATATAGAAATAGTAGCAAAACACAGAGACAACCAAGTTAAATAGGCTAATCCTAACATACTGTTACATTATTTCCAGGCATGCCATTTATTTTATGGACATAGTGTTACTTGGTCAATAACATACTTGGAAAGATGTTTATGTGTATATTTAGCCTGCTTTCTTAAGGTAATGAGGCTTATGTGCTACATCTACCAGGATGCCCAGAGACTTCTTTCACCAAAGTTTTAACTCATTGATCAGTTTGAAATGGATATAACAAAGGAAGAGATGGCTCAATTATATGAATTTCCAGTGAAATTCATGAAAATAGGTGTTTGTGTAGTGGAAGAAGACATGTATTAGAATCCCCACAGGGAAAATGGCTTCAGTATGAGTTCATATTATTAAACGACAGGGAATCCACGTGGGATACAGCCCAAGACTAGTTACAGAACTAATGTTTCTTATGCAATATTGAAATAGTTATCATAGCAAAGTTTTTGGTCTATGGTTTGCAAGCATTTGATTTCAAGCAGATGAGTTTGTTTCTTCTCTTTGGTGTTTAAAGTTAAACACCGGGGAGACTTTTCAGCATGTAACTGTGTAATGCTCTAAGCCAGAGAGCTACCACGGTACATACACAGCCCTCTCAACCGCAGCGCATCCAATTCACATGTATATTTAAGGCTGCTTTTCTTCTGTCTCTAGAGCTACACATCCACCTTTTTTTCCCCTGTCAAGATATTTCAAAGTATCTTTTTAAAATAATTGTATCATTTTCAAAATTCTAAGTATGATCAGTCCTCAAGACCCCATGTCCTGCTCTGTTCCTACACATCTGCTTAAATTTGGAATTAGCTTTGCATTCTAACACCAGTAATTCAGATATCCTGATTATGATTGCTACCATTATTATATGGACAGCACAGAGAATATCCTCCCTTAATGGCTGCTGCTTTTTGCTTCTTCAAATTATTCTTCAGGCTTCACTTCTGACTACAGGAAGAGTTTCAACAAGTGATACTGGGGCAAGGTTTGCAAAATAAACGACCCAGTGCTTCACGGAGTGAGTGACTCAGTGAATACAGCTTCACTATGAATATTTGAACACTGGTCACCTCTGGTAGCAACTGCAGAAATGGTGGCTTATCCAGGGCGTTGATACTAGAACATCACCTAACAATATCCTAACTAGGTCATTACAAATATCTATTACTAATTATTTTTTACTAAATTACTTCATAACCAAAATACTTGTTTATCATCAGGGTCTTCCCATCTTGAGATCTGTACGTAAGAGTTCATATCCTACAAAGCCTCTGCTTGGTGTTACCACTGTGATTTTTAGTTAAACTTTGTAAATGCCTTAGGATTCTTGGATAAAATATGAGCAATAACAGTAATTTTTCAGTAGCAATTATTAATAGTAAATTATGCATTGGTAAGGAAGTTACAAAGGCTGGCTATTTTCTTCTTACATCATATAACAAGAAATCTGTTAAAGTGCTTGCTAACAGAAGTCTCACATGAATAATGTTCTGCATGAGATAGAAATGCTGGTAAGGGATCAAACCACAAAAATCAAGAGACCCTTCACATCTCCTAGGGGAGAGCCAAATGTCTGTGTGTCTGTATGTCTCTCTGTATATACATGCATAACTTCTGTGAATTCTTTTCTCGTAGTAAGCTACAAAAATGCAACAGAAATCATTATTTTCTATCTCCTTGTTTTTTTATCTCGATGCTGGTTTTAAACTAACTTAAATCAATTTCAATTGAGTTTGCTTGTATGCACCTTGTAGGGGAGATTTAATCAGTCTGTTATAAATTTACTTTTAACAGGCAAGGTAAAAGATGGTTTAGTGTTGGAATGTAATTATCTGTGTATAAATGGATCTTGTATAGAGAGGCAATAGAACAGTATGGTTTTGAGGATATCTCAGAGCTGTGCTTCAAAATTGAGAGAAGGATATTGCATTTTAAATAATGACTTTCTAAATGGAGAAACTGAAGCTGTGAGGAAAAAATATATGAAGATGTAAACTATAATATGAAAATATGAGTAAGTAAGCATTTTATGCTGAAAGTGAATGAAGAGTTTAGGGCTAAAATGTGAAAAAACAGGTGCATGAGAGAGAGTACCTAAATCTATAATTTGTTATTTCAGCTATGAGTATCATATAGACTAAGGATTTTTTAGATGATTCTCCAAAATAATCAGGCAAACTCATATTTAGGCATTTAAAATAAAAGTGCTTTTTAAAAGCACTGTGCCATCATCAGCCTAATTCTAAGACAAAGTGCTCTGTATTTGCTCAGGTTTTCAGTATATTCCCGGATGGGAGTCAAGGTGTTGGCTTTCATCTATAAACCTCTAACCGGCTGGGGTATCAGGGTGGGGGTGGATATCTCCTTCCCCAGGACATGCTGCCGCAGCTGAAGACAAGGAGCACAGCTTTCCAGGGGCTGCAGCGTGTCCTGGGGGAGGCACAGTCTGGCCACAGCTTGCTTCATGTCTGATAGGTGCGTACGAGCTTCTCACCTCCTTGCTAAGGCTGCTGAGGAAGGTGTCTTTGTGGACGGACTTTTATATTGGCTGTTTTATGGGACAGGTCCCACA
This sequence comes from Platalea leucorodia, assembly GCF_965183815.1. NCBI lineage: Eukaryota > Metazoa > Chordata > Aves > Pelecaniformes > Threskiornithidae > Platalea > Platalea leucorodia. The sequence goes on along the minus strand of NC_138823.1, from coordinate 134,011,184 downwards.
AGCACTAAAACTCAGTGGGAAGACAGAGGACATTTCGTGTGAACATTATATAAGTGTTGATAACTATACAGTCAACGTATTACACCTAGAGCACAAGGAATTAATTTTCTTTCTAACCACTGGAATTGAATAACTAGGCCTTGCTCAGTCTAGGTGTATTATAGGTTTAAAATCCCATATTGTCCAGTAGCAAAGCTCTGTGTGTCTGCAAGTAGGGTCAACAACGTGATTCAGACTTTATTTAAAGCTGCTGTGGCACACGCAACCAGCAGAGCTGGACTCTGACAGTCCTGCTAAGTTTCTTCTAGGAGCAACCTGGCAAGTTAGATACACCAAAGGCAACTCATAGGTTTAGAGGCAGCAGAGGGATAAAATGCATCAGTGGCCATTGGGTGCTTAACAGCACAATGGAAATGCTAGGCTCAGAGCCTTTATTGGGTTGTTCCTGTAACTGCAAGATCAAGTTCAGAGGTTTTCAACTTACGTGAGAAGTTTCCCAGGCCAGAAACTCATCTGCTCTTACTGCCTTTAAACAAAACTGTAGGCAATTCTCATTGGTCATAATAGGCCTCACTGCATTGTCTTTGATAAATAACTATGTTTTTTGTGAACTTTTATGGTCTCTAGTCCTCTCATCTTCTTGGGAATTATGCCTCACTCTGTTAAACCACATTTTTTTTTTTTCTTTAAAGCAATGGTTTTGTCACAAGGATGCACAGAGGCACAAATATCTGCTGCTGAAAGGAGATGGGAACCTTGCTGAGTTTATTGCCATCTGAAGAGAAAGCACACCATTCCCAGCTTCACAAGTAAGTTCAACTTATCCACAAAATAAAAATCATATCCCCTCAAATACCAGCCTTAGGTACAAGTGACTAACTGACTCCAGTATCTGAATTGATTGAGAATTTTTTGTCAGCAGTTTTACACTTCCTACAGCCATAAAGTTTGTGCTGCTCAAATATAGCAACTCTGGTACACATATAATGAAGTACACATTATGAGGAGTTTTTCAGTACAATCAAATTTGGGATGAAGGAGTTGTTAGACCTTTGCTCGTGCTAATGTCAATAGGAATTTCTATCCTGTGTAGATTTTATAAAGAACAGCCTGCTGCTGTACGCTACAGTGCCACAACTCTGCCTCAGAATCAAGGATATAAGAAAATAATTTCTTTTTCCTCTCTTACATTGAGCCTGGTAATCAATGGGAAGCAAAGCAGAATCAATTTTAATGGATCGGTTAGGTTTTTAAATAATTGGCATTCACTGCAGTCTTTTAACAAAATAACAACTGGTGTTTGGGGTTTGGCATTTTCCAGCTCTTTTTTCCAAGTGTGTGTCACAGCTGCTGTGATGCAGGAGATGCCCCCAGGGCACACGGCACAGCTCCTCACACATCCCGGTGCTACAGATGAAACTCAGACAGGTAGGAATGCTGTGATGCAGCACCAGGGTGTGTTTTAGGAGTGCTCTGCTCAGTGCAGAGCAGTCAGATTCACCTTCAGATGCTGTAGGTTTTGTTCCTTTGAATTGCTACTACTAATTCTAGCACTGTAATGAAGCCAGCCTATCTGCAGCACCAGGCCTGGTATGAATGCAGCGGTCTAAAACACTGACGACGACACCATGGTTTATCTCAATGATCAACATTTTTGTAGAATCCTTCAGAGCACGCTAAAGCACTAAATAACAGCACCAGCAAGAGCAACAAGATTATAACTGTAGAATATACTTTATTGGTGTAAAAATATGGACCAAGTAGTACTGGATGTACGCATGCTTATTCTGCAAGGAGCAGAGGAGGCACTGATGACCTTTTGCACTCTATAAACCTCTCCTCAGGCTTCTGGGGATGGATTTGAACACGGATGCAGCTGTCCCATTCCTGGCTCCTCTGTGCCTATGATCACTACTGAGATGTTCATTCAGTGTTGAATCGGGTAAAATTGCTGGTACACTTTTTCAAATGTTAGGTGACCTCCACTCCAACAGCTAATCACGATGAATCTTGATCTTCTGAGACTGGATTATGAACCCTTTGGCTGTCAGTGCTGCGTGCTTTCTGTAGACATCTCTGTGCAGTTGCCCCTAGGCTTATGTGTCAGCCTAAATGCTCTGCATAAGGTCTTTCTAGGATCTAGTCCTTCATCTCTCTCTCTCTTTTGATTTCTCAACTCTGAAATAGTTAGGAAACCTTTGCTATACAGAAGTGGTGCGACATAAAAACATTACAGGTTATGAGGTGCTCAAGTTTATCTGTGTCTCCAATCTACTGCTGGCAGCATGCAGTCTTGGGGACTCCCCACGCAGTTACCTCTTGGAGAGGAAAAAGAAGAGTACACACGGAGGACCTGAAGTCTACCACAGTACACAGTGCTGTTGTAAAGCTCAAATGCTTGCAGGCTGCCTGTTTACCCAAGAGCATGGAAGAACATACCCGAGACATGTAATATTGGTAAGAAAGCATTCCAGATCCTGCGTTGTGGAAAGTGGTTCCTAATTGACTTTCTGATATTGTGCCTGAATTTATGTTGTTTGGCACTTACTGTACATGCCAATTTTTTATTGTGTAAATATGACAGAAGCATATTGATCACCTGTCCTAAGTGCTTAATCAAACTCTATTATCCTCCTAACCATAAACTAGCTAACAGAAAGTTACTGCCTCAAAATGTTACTAACTATGGATCGGATCTGAATAAAGAAAGTAATCATTCATGCTCTTTTCCTTGGGTGTGATAGAAGCCTCCGCTTCCTGGAACCAAAATGTTTTCATACTTTGCTATTAAGTTTCATTGTAGTTTTGTCTACTTTTATGTAAAGTAGACTGATTTATTAGAAAGCTCACTCCACAGTAAACTGATAATTGGATGCTGTTGAAAGAATGAGTTTCATTGATCTAGTCAATGACCACAGACATTACTGAAGTAAACCTCTTAACAGTGCTAGGGCGTATTTTGGCCACAATCAATTTTTGTGAATCTTCTCTTGTAGTTTTTTGTTTTATTTGGCACTATCTGCATTGATCTAAACCTGGAGCAGATTTAATGTGTAAAATTTATCTTGACAGAAAGTTTCATTACTTTTCAGTCAATGCAAACTTCTCGTTCTTTATTATAGATTAAAAATCTGCTGTGGCAATCTATGCAAGTAAACTGTGGGTACCTGTTGCATCAGTATGCATGTGCCATAGACAGAAAAAGGATTGTATTCAGAGAGCTAGGCTTCAAATAAATGAGACATTGCATTTATTGGTGTTGAACAGAATATTTTGTACTATCTGGTGTTAGGAAGATGCCAAATATAAAGACTCACTTATCTTGCTGCTGTTGTTTTAATTTATAGGGTAGATAAACCAGCATGGGGCAGTTTAAAGTGAATTAATTATGTACACATTAGTAAAGCTAGTTAAGGCCATAATTTTACTGAAGAATTTAACTTCAAACCTGTGACTAATCTCACTACAGTTAAAAGCCAGAGTCCTACAACTCTGCTTTTGTTAAACTACACGAGTTTCAAGCTAAGTACATTCTTTAGGTGATTTCAGAAACAGAGCTCGATTCTTCCCTCCCCTGCCAGCCGATACGTGGCTCAACACAAATGCAGCCATTTTAGCATTAAACTCCATTGACTCACTGACAGGATGAACCAAAAGGCGAGAGGTGACCCATAGAAAGACAGGAACACCAGAAAAGACTTCCTTACATTTTAAAAGACATTTGAGTGCTAATGTTTTAAGGTGGATCATCAGAAAGTTTTAACTGTGGTTAATGCTTAGAAATCTGAGCAGAGAATTGTGGTTTAATTTTAATCTAAAAGACCGTTAATACTAATATTCTTTTTAAAAGAAGACAAATCTGTGTGCTTCAGATGAGATGATTAAGTTAACAACACCTCCAGGGATGTTTGCCCTCAGTGTGGAAGCATCTGATTTGCAGGTGAGTTCTGAGGATTTAATATATATAATATTTGAACTATTGTTGCTGATGAACTAGATATACTTTCTGAGTTCCTTGATTTCATTTATGTTGCATTATGTAGTAAGTGAATTAATAAGAATTGATAAGTGGTGAATAAGCTGTAGTCCTATTCTGATAGATATTGGGTTCCAATTTTTTAATCAAAGGCACACTATCTAGTTTGTGGCTGTTTCACTTCTGGTGGTAGCTGCTTCTCATCTCATGCTTCTTGGCTGCTGTAAAAGCATGTTTGTTTACAAACAGTTGCATTTCCATGCAATTTATTCCTGGAAAAAAATGAATTGTCTTTAGGAATTATAAACATTTGTTTTTATGAAGGGCAAATTCAGAAATATCTTTGATTAGGCCGTCAGTGCTGGATCTTTCTATTTTTAATATATCAGAGAGAAGACATATTTGCAGGGTAGAAGTTCCAGGATTTAGTTAAATGCACTAATATCTAAAGACAATTATTCAGCAACATGGAAAGTTTAAAATGTCTTTCCTAAGTAGTGTGAATTACAACTATTTCTGGAGAGAATTGCTGCTCTCTTCTTCTTGCTGATTTGTGGGCTGACTCTGAAGATGAACCTCAGGCTGGCAGGGTTATCTGAATTGTTTTCAAAACCAAAACAATTTCTTTAAAGAACCTAAAGCCCTTTAAACAGAGACTCGACCATTGCAATGCAAGTGGGAATGACTTTGCCTGATGCTGAAAATCTTTATGAGAAGATGCATTATATGGCTGGGAGGTTTCAGAAGGGGAAATCCAGCCCTCCCTGCCGAACAACAGTGCTTTGCATCACCAGGATCACTCTGAACCTCTTTGGGCCCTTTATGTGACCCATCTGTCTGAGATGGATCAGTTAGATCTGCTGAGCTGCTGACTCTGAATCCCAAACCCTGTCCACACTGGCACAAAAGGAGACCTATTTGCTTCTCTATGCTTGACAGTGGTGAAAGCAAAGTTCTGAGAAAACCTAAAATGTTTATATGATTTTAAGTTCTTTTTCTGTGTAAAGAACAACTGAAAGTGAGCAGAAAAAAGCAGTGCTCTAACTTCCTTATATTCAAAAAGCAGAATTAATAGAAAGGCTGTTGAATGGTTGTTCTAGGTATCTATAGAAAGAGGATAATCAAAGGAGGTACAAGTACCCATTCAGTGGGAGTGGACTTTGCAAGAGATTTGATAATGGAGGAGTTAATTTCCCTGGTGACCTAGGTGAGATATAGCATAGCTTTATCTTTTTCAGAAAATAAGGGTAAATTATCTGGTTCAATAACTCTCACTAACTACATTTAGATAAGCATTTTGTGTGTTTATTAAGTTGTTTATTTGTTATAGTAATACTAGCGATCTAATAAAGATAAGAATTTAGATGGAAGTCAACAAACTTGCCATTATGCAGCTGGCTCATTTCAAGCAGTGAGAATAAATTAAATGATAAAATGCACTCTCTTGTTTGATTAAGAGGCCAAAATTAGTCATTGTGGAAGAGAAATGTTTCAAATTGAGCAGTGAATGGTCTAACATTTTGTTACACTATTGCGTTATCTTTAAAGAAAGAGAGAACTGGAAAGGGCACATGTTTCATAAGCAAGACCGTAAATGGCATGTAATGAAAGAAGCACAGTCCACTTTTGGGAAAGGATATTAGTTAGAATAGCTGCAGTGTTATACAGGGTAACAATTTATCTTACTGCAGCAAGATATCTGGAATTTCACACAGTAGAAATGGGAGAATTTTCCACTCTGCTTTTGAATTCTGTATAGAATAAATATCTGTTCATTACCCTGTATCTGTATGCACACACAGCGAACTCTGAAGCCTGACTGTCAGAGAGGAAGAGATTAGTCTCTGTCTGTTAAACAGTGAAGACCTCTAAGTGCTTTTGTGTTCTTGTATCTTAAAAGCTCAATCTGCCCTTGTATATGCAATCTGCAGTGTGGTGTATCATCAAAAGAAAAGCCTCTGAGTTTGTGCATGCATGTGTAGTAATTGATTTTTTCCAAGGTACTTGCCTGGGTGCAGTATTGCATATTTTGAGGGCAAGATCAAATCATAAAATAGTGTTGAGGAATAAGCCACTGCAAATATGGTAGTGATAATAGGAGCACAAGTGACAACCAGATTTTGAATGTAGAGATTTTAAATCAGTGCCCTTCCTGGGAAATCAACATAAACTTCAGTGATAGAAAGGTCTGAGAAAACAACTGTGCCAGAAAACAAAAAGGCCTAGGTACTGGCCTTCCTCTTAAAACAAACTCTGTGATAGCTATCAAGAGTGAAACCCTGGCCCCACCAAAGGGTGGCCTTCTTAGGGCCTTGCTGGGGTTCAATAGCTTGCTGCCTCTCTGGCAGGATTACCCGCTGTGAGCCACCTACTGGGACCCTTAACTGCAAACAGTGACAATATTCCATTAAGATTTGAGAGTTTAGGAAAATGCAAACATATGGACTGAGCAGATGACATATGAGAGAAGGCTGAGAGAGATGGGTTTCTTTAGCCTGGAAAAGAGATGGCTAAGGAGAGCTCCATTTACTGTCATCTCCTATGGTTAGTTATAGAATAGATGAAGCCAGAATCTTCTTGGAGGTGCACAGCAGAAGAACAAGGGGCAGTAGAACCAAGTTGAAACAAGGGAAGTTCCTCTGAAGAACAGGGATTCTTCATAAGGAGATTGATATAGCACTGGAACAGATTGCCCAGAAAGGCTGTGCAATCTCCATCCTTGGAGATATTAAAAACTCAGCTAGACAAGCCCCTAGGAAACCCAATCTAGCTTTTGAGTTAGTCCTGCTTTGAGCTATGATTGAACCCAATGGCCTCCTGGGGTGCCTTCCAACATAAACTATCATTAAAAAAAAAAAAAAAAAAGAAAAAGAAAAAAAAAAAAAGAAAAAGAAAACGCAAGTGTAGAGCTCTCTGTATGGCCAGTCGAACACTCCCAAAAAAAGGGATATATTTGTACCTATACTGTGTGCTTTTTGGGGCAGGAATTCACTTTTCAGATGGTTTTGGAGAGCATCAGTAGCAGGGGGATTTTCGTCCTTGGCTGGGGCTCTTCTGAGCTATAGCAATACAAATACAAGAAAAGAAAGTTGGCTCCATAGCATGAAAAAAATAAAGAGGATAAATTTTAGCAAATATCTAGGCCGTAAGATATCTGATAATAAGAACAGAGATTCCACCAAAGTCATGCCCTTAGATGGAGAGGGAGGTAGACTGACAAATCAAAGGATATTGCTTTTTCAGAGACTTGGCCAATCATGTGATGAGTCTGTGGCTGTTGGGAATGGAGAACAAACGTGCTGACTGGACTGTGACAGGCAGTTTGGATGTCTTGTGTTGTGATTTGACATCTTCTTTGTGATTTTGGTAGTGTAGATGGCTTTGATCAAAGCATATGGCCCTCCCATGCATCTTTAAAGGCAGCATGGCTTGTCCCAACTAAAATTTGGTCACTCTTGGAGTAAGGGAATGCTTACTATGGAAACAAAAGTACAGCCAAGTATTATCCATCTCACTACCAAAACAGTATCCTCGCCTGAGGAAAAGTGACAGATGGCTTATCATGCGTAGCCCTGTAATTCACAACCTGCTTTATGTGGACCTCCTGGCTATTGCTTTCTTCCCTCCCTCATTTCCATTTCCATTCCCACTCCCACCATCCCTTGGGCCTTTGCCATCACCCTCCCACTCTCTTCCCATTCCTATATTGTTACCTCTCTCCCACAGCACTGCCACTGCTCCCTTCCTGCGCTTTTCTTGTAGGCACAAGCTGAACCGCAGGTCCAGGGGAATGCCTGCCAGCACGAGGTGATGGGGAAAGCCACTGCGGTGCTGCTCCTGTTTATCCACATTCTCCTTAGTGTCACATATCTCAGCTGCTGGGAAGTGCTCTTATAGCCTGTTATGGTTTGATGTGTGGATGTGTTTCACCCCAAAACATTATTTTGTTTAAATGATGAGGGGGAGAGAATGTGTAAAATGTTTTCTTCATTTACATAGGACACTCGAGGGCAAGTTTCACTCAGCTTCTTAGCTATGATTTATTTTGACTGTTGCAATGCAGAGCTTACCCAGCTGTACGTGTACCCTCAGAGTATTTGCATACTTTTCAGGGGAGGGAATCAGGTTTGGATAAATGCAGAATTCTCCTGAACCTATATCCAAATATTAAACTTCTTAAAGTTCAGTAAAACTTGCTGAATTCTTCCAGCATTTAGTTGCAGTGGAGGTCAGAAGTACTGAAGATGAAGCACCAGAGAAATGAATCATGCGTCGCTCCTGGAGTGGCAGGAAGAAGGAAGTACCACCTCTCCATCTCTTCTTGAACCTTCCCACCTAAGAGATATAGACCACAGAGGTCACGTAAAGTTCAAACGCAGATGTGTCCAAACTGGATTTCCTGAAATCCAATCACATTCAAATGTATGCTGTTCCCCCTCTGAGTGCTTTTCACCTGCTTTCCTTAATTACTTCGGTGACTGTTACTGTGATTGTTGCCTATGGGTGCTTACGAATGGCCTGCGTAGGTTGGCATGTGTGTTTCTGAACAGCGATGTCAGCCCATTTGAATGGATGTTGGCACAGGCTTGAAAATTTTACCACTCAGTTCAGTGGAAAATGTGAAATTCGGAGGGAGCTGTGGCCCACTACCATTGTCAGGCTGTAACAACAAGGGGTGTTGCGAAAGGACAGGTGTCACACCCAGAGGCTCAGACTGTAAAATAGGTTTGGGAGAAAGTGCGGCTCCACTTTTACTTTCTGCTCCCATTGTGGCAAGCACTGGGCAGAAACCTTTGGTCTTTTGAAAGCCTCCTGATTGCCTTTCTCCTTAAATAGAGTCATCACAGAATCATAGAATGGTTTGGGTTGGAAAGGACCTTAAAGATCATCTAGTTCCACTGCCGCTGCCATGGGCAGGGACACCTTCCACTAGACCAGGTTGCTCAAAGCCCCATCCAGCCTGGCCTTGAACACTTCCAGGGAGGGGGCACCCACAACTTCTCTGGGCAACCTGTTCCAGTGCCTCACCACCCTCATAGTGAAGAATTTCTTCCTTATATTTAATCCTAATCTGTCCTCTTTCAGTATAAAGCCATTACCCCTTGTCCTATCACTACATGCCTTTTTACAAAGTCCCTCTCCAGCTTTCTTGTAGGCCCCCTTCAGGTACTGGCAGGCTGCTATAAGGGCTCCCTGGAGCCTTCTCTTCTCCAGGCTGAACAATCCCGACTTTCTCAGCCTGTCTTCACAGGAGAGGTGCTCCAGCTCTCTGATCATGTTTGTGGCCATCCTCTGGACTTGCTCCAACAGGTTGTCCTTGTTGTGTTGAGGGCCCCAGACCTGAACACAGTACTTCAGGTGGGGTCTCACAAGAGTGGAATAGAGGGGGAGAATCACCTCCCTGCTGGCCACGCTTCTTTTGATGCAGCCCAGGATATGGTTGGCTTTCTGGGCTGCAAGCGCACATTGCTGGGTTGTATTGAGCTTCTTATCAACCAGTACCCCCAAGTTCTTCTCCTCAGGGCTGCTCTCAATTCATTCTCCACCCAGCCTGTATTTGTGCTTGGGATTACCCTGACCCATGTGCAGGACCTTGCACTTGGCCTTGTTGAACTTCCTGAGGTTCACACAGCCCCACCTCTCAAGCCTGTCAAGGTCCCACTGGATGGCATCCCTTCCCTCCAGCGTGTTGACCACACCACACAGCTTGGTGTTGTTGGCAGACTTGCTGAGGATGTGCTCAATCCCACTGTCCATGTCACTGACAAAGATGTTAAACAGTGCTGGTCCCAATACCTACCCCTGAGGAACGCCACTCGCCGCTGGTCCCCACTTGGACATCAAGCCATTGACCGCAACACTTTGAGTGCAACCATCTTTATCCACCAAGTGGTCCATCTGTCAAATCCATGTCTCTCCAATTTAGAGACAAGGATTTTGTGTGGGACAGTGTCAAACGTTTTGCACAAGTCCAGGTAGATGACAGCAGTTGCTCTTTCCTTATCCACCAACGCTGTAACCTTGTCATACAAGGCCACCAAATTTGTCAGGCATGATTTGTCCTTAGTGAAGCCATGTTAGCTGTCACCAATTACCTCCTTATTGTCCATGTGCCTTAGCATAGTTTCCAGGAAGATCTGCTCCATGTTCTTGCCAGGTACAGAGGTGAGACTGACTGGCCTGTAGTTCCCCGGCTCTTCCTTGTTCTCCTTTTTAAAAATTCCCCCCTTCCAGTCAGTGGGAACTTCACTGGACTGCCATGACTTCTCAAATATGATGCATAGTGGCTTAGTAACTTCATCCACCAGTTCCCTCAGGACCCATGGATGCATCTCACCAGGTCCCATGAACTTGTGCAGCTTCAGGTTCCTTAGATGGTCTTGAACCTGTTCTTCTCCTACAGTGGGCAGTTCTTCATTCTCCCAGTCCCTGTCTTTGCCTTCTGCAGCTTGGGTGGTGTGGCTTGAGCACTTGCCAGTGAAGACTGAGGCAAAAAAGTCATTGAGTACCTCAGACTTCTCCACATCCTGGGTAACCAGGTCTCACGTTTCCTTCCAGATAGGACCCACATTTTCCTTAGTCTTCCTTTTATCACCGATGTACCTATAGAAGCTTTTCTTGTTGCCCTTGACATCCCTGGCCAGATTTAATTCTATCAGGGCTTTAGCTTTCCTAACCTGATCGCTGGCTGCTCGGACAATTTCTCTGTATTCCTCGCAGGCTGCCTGTCCTTGCATGCACCCTCTGTAGGTTTCCTTTTTGTGTTTGAGTTTGTCCAGGAGCTCCTTGTTCATCCATGCAGGCCTCCTGGCATTTTTGCCTGACTTCCTCTTTGTTGGGATGCATTGCTCCTGAGCCTGGAGGAAGGGATCCTTGAATATTTACCAGATTTCTTGGGCCCCTCTTCCCTCCAGGGCTTTATCCCATGGTACTCTACCAAGCAAATCCCTGAAGAGGCCAAAGTCTGCTCCCCTGAAGTCCAGGGCAGTGAGCTTGCTGTGTGCCCTCCTCAGTGCCCTAAAGATCCTGAAGTCTACCATTTCATGGTCACTGCAGCCAAGGCTGCCCTTGAGCTTCACATTCCCCACCAGCCCCTTCTTGTTGGTGAGAACAAGGTCCAGCATAGCACCTCTCCTAGCTGGCTCCTCCATCACTTGGAGAAAGACATTATCATCAACGCATTCTGGGAACCTCCTGCATTGCTTATGGCCTGCTGTGTTGTCCTTGCAACAGATATTGGGGTGGTTGAAGTCCCCCATGAGGACCAGGGCTTGTGAACGTGAGGCTGCTAGTATCTGTCTATAGAGGGCCTCATCTGCTCTATCTTCCTGGTTGAGTGGCCTGTAGCAGACCCCCACTATAATGTCACCTGTCCCTGCCCTCCCTTTAGTCCTGACCCATAAGCTCTCAGTCGGCTCCTCATCCATGCCCAGGCAGAGCTCCATGCACTCCAGCTGTCACTGACACAGAGGGCGACAGCCCCTCCTCACCTCCCCTGCCTGTCCTTAAAGAGCCTGTTTCCTTCCATTCCAACACTCCAGCCATAAGAGCCATCCAGCCACATCTTTGGGATGCCAATAAGATCATAGCTCTGGCAATAGAAACTGAGTGGCTCTATGACACAGGCCAGGAGATTTGTGCAAGTTTCCCTTAAGCTGTAAAAAGTTTTAATTTTATGAGCTTAAGGAATGCTGTAGTTGAAGACTTTAAAGTTTCAGGTCACTCTTAAGATTAGATATTGAGAATTAAAATGAAAACTGAGCTTTGAACCAAAACTCTGCACTAGTTTTTTTACTTTGAGTAAAAGCAGATGTTGCCCAAAACTTACCCAACATGTAGCAAGCTTTATAAGTACCTTCCAGTCAAATATTCTAGCAGTAGTTACCTAGAAACATAAACAGATATGCAAATGTAAAATGTTGGTAATGATTTAAAGGCAAATACAATTACAATACAGATAGGGATAGTGAGGGGTAAAAATCTGTCATGGTTTGTATTGCTCTAGTTACCAGATTGTTACATTCTTTTGATTTTTAGATGAGGTCTGCAGATCAGGGGGAACTGCTCAAAATGGATAAAGTTTCTTAACAATGTAAATCAGGGAAAAACCCAATCTTAATAAAATTAAAACAATCTTAAAAAAAAAACACAAACAAGACAACAACCCTGATATAAGTAACTAGTTTTAATTTCAGCAATTTTTACTTTTCTTCTCAAGGAAGAACTTGAGTTTAGTTAAAGATTAAGTTTCAACTTGTTGCTATATAGAGAAAATAGCCTTTATAATATTTGTGGGGTTTTTGGGGGGTGGGGTGGTTTCCTTGCTTGGCTAATCATGAGGATGAATTACTTACAGATTTAGGGACCATCCCTTGGGGAAAGTATAGGCTAACTTTGCAGAGGAGATATATTTGGTGAGAAAAAGTTTCTCTCAGCTTTGCTGTGTGAGGTGATCTACTGATTCAGCTGGATTATTCAAAAGAGAAAGATGTACTTACTGAGGAGTAAGACTTGCTAAATTGGCTGAAATTACTTCTTTTAAATGTATATGTAAAGGGAGAGAGAGAAGGAGATAGTAACAAAGTACAGTGGGGCTTGTAGAAAAGATGAAACATATTACGGAGCTAAGTGAGACTAAGGATGATGGGGAAAGTCAGCCTGTGGCTCGGAGCAAGCATTAAAAGGAAAGGCTACTGAAGAGTAAGATGAGAAGGAGTGTTTGAAAGCAAAGAATTAGAGACCATGGAGTGCTGGTGCAGTAGAAGGCATCACTTTCTGAATGCTTTTTAGTGGGAAAGCACAATTTTGTTTTTAGGAGGATCTTGGTTTATGATCAGTCAGTGGCAACACAAGGTACATTAATGCAGAAAGCAATGGAAAAAAACACATTACATCCAGTTTGTATAATTTGTTCCTGTTGAAATTAGATTCAAGGGATACTTCTCATTCTGGCAGCTAGGTGCCATGAAGTAGGGTCTGGCTATCAAGGGTCTGGGGTTTCCAGGGAGAAGGAGGAGCTGATACCATCAGAAAAATTTCAGGAACAATTTGTGAAAGATTTCTTCTTGATTAAAAACACCCAGAGCTGTGTATCAGCTATTTTGAAGAAGGCTGTATTTCAGGTTATGTATTTGCAGCAGAAATTGGGGATTGGCAGCTTTCAGTGCCACTGGGGAGATAGAGGTCTATACCAGGGCTTGCAGTATCTGATTATGTAAAATCACTAGCCACTGTTTGATAAAGAAAAAAGATAAAATGCGACTGGTGGTGTTTTCTGAGGCTAAATAATGTTTTATTTTCAACTGTATTTTCAGTATACGGCCCTAATACTTATCATACCTAACACTGTTGCAATAATGTGCTTCCTGGGGCATTCTTTTATGCAACTTGATCAGCGTGAACTTTTAGTGTATGCAGATGAAGGGACTGAATGTGTCTTTTTTGGTAAATATTTTATCACAGGTGGGTTCCTTGTAAAGTAATTTTTATCTGCCATTTAGTTGTGAACTACAAAACATCTTCATATTTGCTTGTCAGTTTTTGAACTGAAATAGTTCTAAGGCATTAGATACTCTATCAAGTAGCAACACTTTTTAAAAAAAAAAAAAAAAAGAACAAAAAAGATCTCACCAGAGCCAAATTTTGTAAGAATATCAATGCAGATTAAACTTTATAAATATATTTAAGTGGTAGTAAAGGTAAGAATTTTAGCTGTACTTCTTAATAACTCTTTAGTAGCTGAATTCTTACACAGTTTATTGAAAGTGATTCTATACCAGGAACTGTTTATTGAAATATATGACATAAAAATAATCCTCCTCTTTGAACAACAGGAAGGATTCATCTCCAGAAATGTTTGCCAGGACTGTGCATGTGTTGAAATTTGTCACAGAAGAGATCAATAAGTGGGCACTGCTTGAAAAGTAAATCACCTGGGGAGAGCCAGTGAATTGTCATTGTAGTGGAAGTATCTCAGTAGAAAGAGGTATCTGTCCCTGTTCATTAGAAAGGAAAATGAAGAGGGACGGAGGGAATGAGGAGGGTGGATTGACTAATATAAAGAATAACTGTGGGGGGTTAACTCTTCCTGTTTGTGCTGTCAGAACTCGTGCTTTGAGTTAATTGATGTCTTTGGGGACCCCAGAAGGAGGTAACAAATTGTCTCCTCGTTGTACCAAATTCACTGACTCGACAAAGTGGTCTGCTCAAATGCAGAGGGAAAACATTAAATGGAGCTAAAAAATATATCTGCATTTGTATCAAATGCACTGCATTAGAATTTGAGGAAATGTTGAGAGCAGTGAAATGGTAAAAATTGCTCATATTATTCCAAGGAGTTATATAGGAACACAGTGTAGAAAAACAGAATAAGCCCAGCCAATAAACAAACAGTGAGCCCCCTGCTCAAAGCCTATTTAAAAACAACAGGGCTTGTTCCATTAATTTCAGTGGGCTTGGGATGGGGATCTAAAGTGGTGGGAGGAGGAAGACCTCTTACATCTCATGAATGAATATCTTCTATTCTGGGCAGTAAACCTGTAGCAAATACATGTAACAAGTCTTCTGAAAATGCAGCAGATCCAAGAAACTCGCTAAGTTTTCTCTTTATCTTCTTGTTGCTATATTTTGTTGATACTAGGGAAAGACAGAGCAGCGTGTACAGGTGGAAAGGAATGCAAATCATGTCTATGAAACCTAGTGGAATTTAACTTATTGGAAGTAGCAGGGATCGTCAATTTTATGTGGATTTTCAAATAATTTAATTTTTAAAATGGTAGATATTCATAACTTCTCTGGAGTTTGTGTGTGTGAAACTGCACATGCAATAAAACACTTTATGGCTGCTGGGCCGTAAAATTCCACTAGTCCTACACAAATTTAGTGTTTGGTGAAATACAGCCTATGGAGAGCAGGAAATCCCAAAGACACGTGCAACTTTACAGCCGTAGAACTGTGTTTTGTAGCTGGCATAACAAACTAATGGAACTAATTCTCAGGTTCTGGAGACATTGTCCAAAAGGTGATGTTGATTTCTGAAACTTGAACAACATCACAGAAAAAATACTGTTCTTCAGCAGTAAGTTTCTTAACCATGACTCTACCCTTGTTCTTCCTACACTCTTTTGGCTCTCCAGTATGCCTTTTTCAGCTTCAACACACGAGGCAAGGCTCTGATTGACAACAGCTTCATTCACTACACAGCCCCTGGAGAAGGTTCACCCTGTGAGTTACATTCACACTCTGCGTGATGAGAAAAGAGGAGTTTACTGTGATGTAATTGTACTTAAATGCCTCCAAAATGTTTATGAAAATAATGCCTTAAGATGATTTACTGTGACTGAAGCCAGTGGTCCAGCAGGTCTCTTCTAGCACCTGCAGTCTTTAAGCCTAGATCATAATTCAGGCACACTATACTGTCTGCTCCAGCACCTGCTAAGTTTTAAGTGTTTTTGGTTTTTCACGATCTTGTTATGGAAAGCATATCAATAGCAAACAGTGTTTCTGCTTGTGGCTGTAATAAGAATTCCACATGGACATTAATTTTTGAATGCTATTTTGTTGAGCACTTAATGAACAGCTAGCTATGCTCTGCCTTAATGCTTTTGTCTTTAGTTAAGAATTTCTAATGGAAGTAGAAGGAGTACTTCTTTCATTTTATATTTGACGACCTGAAGACATTCAGCAAATCAGACACGAAAGTATTGTCTGGAAAATGGAAAGCAAATTTGGCAATCCTATTTCTTTTCCTCATACACATCTGAAGTAAAAGAAGCAGTTATCCTGTGGGGCTAGTGTGTTACTGACACAGCCTGAGAATAAAGCTTTTGCATGAATTCACCTTGCAAAAGTCATTACAAGGGAGAGTGTGTTTGTCTATAGACTATTGGACACAAGGACTTTATCTGAGCTCTGCTGATATCTCTACTGATAAACTGATATTGCATTTCTTGGTACTGCTTTCTTTGAAGAGCCATAATAGATCTGTACAATCACTAGGGAATAAAAACATCAGATAAACAGTTCTTAGTATCTGTCTTAAATCTCTCCCTAATTGACCAAATACATTTCAGTACTAGTTTAATTAGATATCTCTCCAAAAAAGAACCAAATATCCATTCAAAGCCTCAAGTGGTTAAAACAGATCTAGAGGTTGGCAACCTGCAAATGTTCCCATTCACAGAAGGTGATGTGAGATGACTGGTTTACTTTTGCCTTTTCCAGAAATTGCTTCCCTCTGTCAAGCAGCTGCTACGTTCCCTCCCTCTCTATTGTCGCCAGTGCCATATTATATGTAAAGACAGGCATTTGTACCACTGTGGTCTTTCCTCTTCCAGCTCAGAAAGCACTACCATTTGCTTCACTGTTCAACGTTTTGTGTGCTGTGGGGTGAGTACAATGGTAGAGGAAGAGAGAAAGGAATGGCTTCTTGGGTGAAGTTAGGTTGATTTAAAATGAGCAAAACCTGGTTCTGGTGGTTTATACCTGGCATGGTGGACAAATGAATAAGGCATGAAGCTCTGGTGACAGAAGTTCCACAAAATAAAACTGAGAGCATGGTAAGGTACAAAGGAAATAATTCTAGGTCTCGTCTTAGGTTTGTTGTCTACCTCTCTGCCCTGCTATTGAAGGATGCCTGACTGTAGGGCCTGTTCAGTTGTCCCAAGTTTGTCAGCATTCTCACAAGCTTTCCCCCAAAACAAACTGCTTGACAAGAAAGCAGGAAATAAAGAAGATAAGTAACTACAAAATGTATGTCCTTAGGCTCCAGATGATAAACCATGTTGTCCTGGAGGCTTACTTTACAACCCTGATTAGTAACTACATCTATTTGAATGGTTATCTGCAAGTCCATTACACATGCTCTGCTTAGTATCTTCTAGATGTCTTTATAAAACTATTATCCTGTAGCATTCAAATGTGTTTCCAGTAGTACATTAAGTAACATGACTGACGTCTGTCACATATGATTTGTTCTCTTCTCTTTGAAAACGTACCTATGTCTTGCTCTATAAACTCCCTTCAATCAAACAACTCATATCAAAGTTATTTTAAAAGGGAATTCATCTCTCCTACACAAGGATAGACTGATTATTAATGCAACCAGCAATGATATTTTTGTAATACCTGGAGGCTGTTTGACCTGTGAGCAATCATTGGCCTTGCTGAAGCTGATGGGTAGGCTAGCTTTTGGCATGAGTAGAAATGCCAAACTATTTTATGAAGGAAACTTTTAAACAAGAGAAGCTGATGTACAAGGTTCACATCAGCCATAGAAGTGCACAAGCTGCATAGTCTCTTGGGCAAGTTTACTGTTGCTTCCTTCACTTAACAAGGAATGTGCACCATACAGAAGCGTGTTTTATGGGACAGAGTCAATCTGCATTTTACTTTCTTCTCTGGAACAGTGAGAGGGTTTTTGATGAGACTGATTAAACGAGCAGGGGCTATGAATTTTATTGGTGGAGCTTTGCATAGAATTGAAATAGAAAGCCAAGAGAAGGTCAGGGAACGAGAATGGTATTTTCATGTGGGGAAACACAGAGCTCTGAGAAGGCATACAGAGTCAGGAAATGAAGCGGCTGGAGTGGTGAGGAAGAGCTTACCTATCGGACAACAAAGAGCTCATGGTCCAGCAGCTGAGTGTGCCTGGCCTTAAGTTGACCAGCAGTGCTTTTAAATGGCAACAGATGGCAACAACAAGTTCTATCTGTCCAGCACCCAGCTAACTCCTCCTCTGGGCTACAAAAAGCATAGATGTTCATAGTTTTTTTACGCCTCTCTGGCACCCCTGTCTTTCTGTCCAAATCTTAGTTGTCATATGTATTTTGCATGGCTGTGTGTTGTGTCAAGGTCTGTGACCTTGCTGCTCTCCAGTCTGCTGGGCTACTCACTTTGTCCTTACTTTCACAAAAATGTATTGAAGAACCAAGACACGCACCCAGCTGAAAAAGCTCTTACTGAATTTTTTTCTTCAGCTTGTTTCCAACCCCTTGTTTCCCATCTGGCACCTGCCAACTGATATATGCCATGGTAGCAATGAAGACTAATGAGCTACAAAGACATACTATGAACTTGAAGACTCCAATAATACAAATTCAGTGGGACAAGAAGAATAGGCCACACATCTGTCATGTGAACTTCCAGCCTTTAATTCTTTGTCACTCCTGATATACTAGTGATGGGCCTGAATTATCATTTTGGGTTGGACTGTCTAGGAGACTGGATAGCATTTCTGAGCCTATCAGCCAGTAAGGGACAGTTTGGTTTGGCAATAATATGTGTGAGGACATGGAATAACAAGAACTGCCTTTCAGACAAAAATATTGTTTAGTGACATTGTCTTTGATGAGAAACATTTGTTAGCAAGCTTGATTACTGCATTTTTTTAATTTAAGGATTACATTAATATTAAGATAACGAAATATGTATTCTCCCCGGATCTGGAGGCAAGCACTGAAGATGATTTAAAGGACAGTGCTTAATAAAATTTAATGTAATTACTGTAATTCTTAAAAAAACCCCCAACTAAATAGGAGGGGGGGAAATTTGTTGTGGAGGTTTTTTATATACACCATCAGTTGCGTAGCCGCTGCACGATTTTAACAGGTCTTTCTCAGTGACGGCATCCAACTGGCAAACCAACAATAGTAAGATACAGTCTTCAGGGTGCTACAGCTCTTTCTTAAAGAATCTCTGCTTGCTCCCACCATGAGGACAGAGAGCTAATGTTTTCCTTCACTGCCTGAGGACTGTTGCAGCTGCATTAAAGGAAAATGTGGGTTTCTAGGATGAGTGAAGCTATGTGGACTGCATGGTGAGGCATAGAGTCTGCTTCAGTCCCTAATTTTGACTTTATAGAGACCTACTGGGATACCTTCCTCTGCGCAGGGACAAGCTACAGCTCAAGTCTTGAGGACTTTCAGTGAATATTACTCTGAGCTCAGCCTAGATTACTAGAATACAGAACACAGTAGAGCTGCAAATTAATGTTTAGGTAATATTATATTTTAAATTAATTATTCAAATATATAAAAAATAATCAGGTGAAAATTGTGCATGCATCTGGAAGTAGATGATTTTGTAGCAGGCTGCAAGCTGAGAAAACATTGCCCATCTTGCAGTTTTGAAGCTATGGTTATATCTGCTCTTTCTGAATTGATCAAAACCATGAGCCATGGAGGCAGGTGGGACATCCTGTGGCAGTTGGGACTACCAAGGATGGTCCCCAATACGTGAAAATATGCATCATCAAAGCACGGGGCTGGCATTCTTTTTCACCCTTACGGCTTGGTGTAATAGTATAGCATGTTCCTGGGCGTAAGTGACATAAACAGTCAAAACCATTCCTGTAGAGCATAGCCTGAAGGAATAATGCACAAGAAAATTTTACCCACCACACTGCCTGCTTCTTGGTTTGTCGGAGAGTCTTCCTGGGAAAATCTCACTTGCAGGATTGGGGCCATTAAAGATTAGTTCACTCCTTTAAAAATTTTTGGACAAAAGACATCCATCAGAGTTTGTTAATGGTCATTTAGCATCTCCAGCTGATCCATCATTTTTATTTCTTCTATATGTGTATGTCTGAAAGTGTCCTGCCTGTTCTACCTGGTGTTTCTCCATTATTCTCTTTAGATAAAGTAAAGTACAATGTAAGAAAATCATCAAGTTCTTTTTAATTCATTCTCCTTATCTGGTTCGTGCTTGGGCAACGAATACTTATTCTCTGGTGATCAGCCTACTTCAGATGTACTAGATAATTTCTTACTAATTTACTGACGTGGTAGTTGCTTTATTCTTCAGATTTCTTGTTTGTGTCTATAATTTCTTTCATAGATTTTATGTGCTAAGGTTTGCTCCCTTTCATTAGAGTCACTTAGGCTGCTAAAGGGACACAAATTAAAGTAAAAATGTGAAGCTGATGAATATGTGAATATTGTTGCTAGGCATTACCCTTAATATTACTGTATCTGAAAGGGGGGAGATGAGGTGAATAGGATACAGAGGTACTTTGAACTCATTAAACTACTGTGCAAGACTTCAAGGGTCAAATAGTTGTAGCTTGCAGCTGTTAATTTTTGTTCCTTGAGGGAAGCTTTATGCACAAGCACAAAGACACTGTGGTCTTGGAGTACTGTAATTGCAGATCTGTTGACAGTATTTTAAAACCTCGAAGGTTATTCATGCTGGCTTGCTCACCTGCAGTAAGTTCTGAAGTCCTAGAACAAGTGGAGCTAAAGTAGTAATCAAAGCAGCGCTTTGTAGACATGAAGCATTTTAATTCTCTGGAACAGTTCATTCAATATGCTTTTCCTACCAGAGATTTTATTTACCGTGTGACTGGGATCTAATCGCTGAGCATGGAAGAGTGGCTTTGTGAGCAACGTGATTTTCCTTTATCTATGGCTTTCCGCAGTGCTGGTGAAGGGTTACAGTGATTCTACAGTGTGAAAGTAAGAGCAAACTTAGCTTTGGTATCACACTGGTTTTACACACATTTAAGTGCTTTTGTTAGTTCATCTGTTGTGTGTTTCATGGTGGTGTTGTCACTGTGTTCCTACACCATAATTTGCTTGAGCACTGCTACTTTATCATAGAAGAAACGGTAAGGTTCAGCGATCCACTGCACCACCACTTCCATTTCCTCATTACAAAAATTGACCTTCTTGCTGTTGTTTGAAAGGGCTCAGACCACTGTCATTCAGACTTCAAGACTGGTGAGCAGTAATAATAGTATAGGAAGTAGGAGCAATAGTTAAAGCAGCCTGGCATTGTGCTCCCTTCCTGGAATCCATTTTGAATTTCACAGTACAGGCAGCGGGTGTCCTTTGCTACCTCCAGCGTGCATTGTGCTTTGCTGTAATCCCCTGCTTGCCATTAAATCATTTAAATGTATTAAGGCAACACACTGCAGGAACATTTTGCCATGTTTCTTTTGCTTTGTAGGTGATTTTCCTCAACCTGTTTCAACAACGCAGAAATAGCACAGTACTATTAAAAAAAAAATCGTTGATACTTGTTTAAAACAAACTGAGAAGATTGCAAACTGACCTACAAAATCTATTCCCGCACATGTTATACGCCACACTGCAAGACACTCCTGCACCTGAGCGCCCGAGTCTGCAGCTGTTGGTGATGTGAATGCGGACTCTGGTGCAAACTGCCCACCGCCTCGGAGAGCTTGGCCGTGTTTTTGGGTGAGTAGCCTTGCATTCCCCAGTCTGGAAATTCTGGCTTCTGCCCTTTGCAAATGTACTCAGCAGGCCTTGGATACAACTGTAGAGTTCTCAGTGCATACATGGCACATGGACCTCACTGAAACTGCTCCCTGATATTGCACATTTTCCAGTGAAGCACTTCTATGGGATTGAAGGAACGCGTACTGTGTCCACGGCAGCATAGCAACATCAGATATGGATTGTACAGTATTGCAGGTGCAGAGCAACCCCCCGTCTTGTGAAAGCAGGAGTTTTGTCAGAGTCTGGGGAACAAAAATCAAAGATTTTCCACAGAATAACGTTCAAAATATTTTTGAAGTAACTAACCTCATTTTAATAGGAGCAGCTAATCCATATGGTTTGGTTGAATTGCCAAAGAGTGGGGATTGCTTTAGGACTTCTTTTTTCTCCTCCCCACTCCCCTCTCTTTTTTTCTTTTCTTTATTTTTTTTTTCTTTTCTTTTCTTTTCCTTTGACATCTGTACTGTTCTTCCACATGTGTCTAGGAAAGGAGTCACAGCTCAGGGAAATCTGAGATGGCTGTATGCCCCATAGCTAGCAGAAAATATAGCGGACATTTTTTCAGACACACTGAATGTATGTATGTATGTTCGTAGACGACAAATAGAAAAGCAAAAGAAGTTTAGATGTTGTCAGCTGTGTTAAGCTATTGGGTTTTTTTTAAAACCTCATTTTTCTCACCTGAAAATTACTTAACAGTGCACAGTGGTTCATAATAAACCAGTTTTACCAACAGTATTTGCTTTGGCAAGCTGCTTACTGAAACCTCTGATTAAATACTGTAAAATATTGTACTGTAAATACTCCATAAATTGTTCAATAAATTCAAGAGCTATTACTTGTTCATTTGTGTTATACTTGGATTTTGCTGGGTTTCATTATTACTGAGAGATCATATCCTCCAATATGTTTCTCAAAATATACTTTTGATGGTCCAGATGCCTTCTGCACATTCTTAAAATCCTACAGGGACAAACACCATACTGATACAGATAGATTCAGAGCAAGGCCCTGGATCTACCAACTTTGGGAGTTAGGTGAGTTTAGGATCCAAACCTAGTTCAAATTTCAGCAAATGGCTGCTGTCTTACAGTAGGTTAGACCAGAAAAAACAACATTCAAAGTATTCATTAACTTTGCAATGGAGAGTTTCAGGCTCTGTCTGTAAAGCCTAGGGCTGAGCCTGGTCACCAAAGTCTTAAGTCTTCATTTTCTCACCAGGATAGTAACACTGTTTAAACATAGGAATTGTAAACTGGATTTGGGATTAGTTCTCAGAAAGTCACTTATGTTAAGCAGATATTTTCTAAGAATTTTGGATTTTTGATGAATTTAAGCATATGTTCTCATGCTTTCCCAAATGTGGACCTTTGCTTCTGGGAAAATATGAATTCTTGAAATTTTGGAGGCTTGTGTTCATTTCAATAAATGCCCAGATGTTGTCTAAAATAGCCCTACAACTGTAACATGACACCTCCTAGCATACTAGAAAGGTGCTTTTATTCAGAAAACTTTGAGGAATGTGTGTAACTTTTTACCTATACATTTGAACTGTCACATGGCTTGCAGTGTGACTGTAATCTAGCAGTAGTTACTATACTTGCATATTTTATCCCCTCTTTTCCCATCCCTTCCATGTTGCACATTCCAGGGACATTCTTTCAGTCTACTCCTAACTCTTATCCTGTCTGTCGCTCTACCAAGACAGAGGCAAACTGACCGTGAGCTTTCAACCATGGGGATGAAAACTCAATCAATTTTGCAAGCTTTGAGGTAACTGTCTATAAAGCAGGCCTACATATAGTACAAAGCTACCTGGACTAGCTGGATGCTCTGAAGGCTGGATTGGAATCCATTATTTTGATTACTCAGAATAAAAAAGGAAACTTAATTGTATTCCCTAGAAAGGAGGTGGTAAATATATCGTGTAAGTAGTGCAAGAGGTAAACCTCTCAAAAGCATGGAGCTATTTTAAGGTAAATAATGCAGTTTTAGTATCATTAAGGTGACCTACAAAAGTCATTGTGCTGTGTCTTTAAAAAAATAAAATAGACAATATTTGCTAAATGAAGCTGGCTGAATAGGTGAAGGATATGATTTCCAAATCTGAACCCAATGCCATAGTTCTCTATTTATTTTGTGCATTTTCTTTACCCTCTGGGATTATTCAA
Organism: Platalea leucorodia; assembly: GCF_965183815.1. Taxonomy (NCBI): domain Eukaryota; kingdom Metazoa; phylum Chordata; class Aves; order Pelecaniformes; family Threskiornithidae; genus Platalea; species Platalea leucorodia. The sequence goes on along the minus strand of NC_138823.1, from coordinate 133,987,800 downwards.
ACAATCTCCAGAATTTCGAGAAAACACTGATGAACCCAGAACATGTCCTACACTTCAGCCTGATTAAGTATTCACCTGGAACCCATACCAGACACTGGTGATTCCTGTTTATATTTTTGTTGTTTGCCAGCTTTAGATACTCAAACTCATAAGTAAGTCAAGCCTTCAAAACACTGATAAAGTTAAAAAATAGTAAAAGGCTTGGGTACTTTGAACTTGCTTTCTGGTTTAGAAGCTCATAGTTTGTAGTAAGAATGTTTGTGGTTTGTAGCATAGTTTGTAGCAAGAATGTTTTCAAATTTTCTGCACAAATGTGAGAACTAAAAATTACTTTCTGAATCTGAAAGCTAGCTTTCTTGAGAAATTGTTTAACTTGAGAGATGAAGTTCAAAGAATTACTAGAGAAATCCAAAAGAGAGATCTTTTTCATGGAATTACTGTTATTCTGTTTAGAAATGTTGTCATCTGGTCAAGGAACAAACCTAATTCTTTGTGATTATTTTACTGAGTTGTCATCTAAAGCACTGCAAGTGATGTGGTGTTTGAAAATGATTTGTGCAAATTACTTGACGAATTCAAACTAATAAGGAACGGGTTTTTGCTAATGTGTTGTTCTGTTGTCAGTGGGTATTTACAGGCTTTATGGATGACAGTCACTTTTTCCATTGAAGGTTGCCCTGTTTAAAATACTCCTGACAGGAGCAACACTGGCAGAATTTACAATTTGTCACCTGACAAGGTTGTCAGCATCCAGAGCCTTGTCTATGAGACCTGACATGAATGTAAGAATATTATCCAGTGAGGACTGTGAACTTTGTTGAACCGATCTGTCTCTGTTATCTCTTGTTGGATCCCAAACTCGGCATATCATCTACAGAGAAAGCAGCTGGCTTTTGCTGGTTGCTGAGTTCCTGTAGCATTTATCCAGATTTGTTGTCTTCACTGTGAGCTGGTATATCAGGAAATGAATGAAGAAGAAGTAATAAAAATGGAAAAAAAAATAGTTAGTCTGAATTAATCAATACTGCATGAACTTTGTATGCTTTATGCTTTTAACGCACGCACAATCCTCTGCTATGGCTAGTGCTTGGCTAGAACAGAGATTGCACTTGTCTCAATATTTCATGTTCTGTTGAAAGCCTGTGGAAGTTATCAGGAAGTCGCCCATTGGCTTTACTGGGAGCTGTTGTTCCTCCTCTTCTGTTAATTGGGAAGAAACCAGGAAGCACTGGTGCTTGAGCACTGGGGCTCACAAGCTATTCATAGCCAGGTGTAAATCTACGTGGAGAATTTTTTTTCTTGCTATTACTTCTCTTTCTATTGCTTGTTTCATCTTCTCCCCTGCAGGATAGCTACTAAACGAGCACATTTTCAGTGAGAGTCTCCCCTTCTGCTGATTTTACAAAGAAAAGGAATAATATCTGAAAACTCCAACATAATTTATACCTATGAATCAGGCCAACTTCTGACCTCATGTTAGAGAATATCATTCCCGTGAAGTTACCAATGCTGAATATACTTGCTCTCAACTTGAATTTGGCCCATTTTGATATTGAGGCATCTTTTCCTCTCCCTGGAGAAATTAATAATTTTTCCCCACTTGTAAGAAGGCCCCCTTGTACAGTTGTTTACTTTGGAGAACTGGGTGAGTACACGGCAAATGCAGTCAGCAGCAAATGTGTTCACATTTCACTACAAAGAACATATGAACTCTGTACCTGACACTTTACACAATATGCTCTCTGGCTTTAAGAAAACATTATTTCATGTTCTTACTCTAATCAGCCTTGTCTGCCAGCTCAGAGAACAGAGAGGTTCATTGTTATATGCAGCTGTCATTTGTTCCATCTCCTTGCTCTTTCTGACTTCAATATCTTTGTGGTATTTAGTGAAAGTAATTTTCAGTTAGAAATCTTCTGCCCTTTCAGTAAGTGCAAGTATAGCACTTCATCAATGGCCAAAGAATTCCAAGCTATCTGGGATGTATCAGGACAGTTGATAAAACCTCACAGAGCAACCTATGATAGTACATCCCATCATAAATAAAAAAAAGCAGAAAGGGCCTTTGTCAGTGTTTATCTGTAGCGCTTTTATTCTTTGCCCTTGATTTCCTCTTCAGAAAATTGATGCACCCTTAAATTGAAGCAGGAGGCTTGACAGGTGATGGTTAGTGTGATAACTGCTCAGATTTCATCAGCCAGTGTTTTTCTGGTGGTGCAATTGTAGGAACTTTCAGCTAGATTACCTGTCATCCACTACATCAGATAAAAGAGGGAGAGTTGAAAGATGCAGTTTTGCCACTGTACCTTACAGGAAATGAAAAGTGTGGGTGAGGTAACAGTAGCTGAAAAGAAGTACAATTATTTTCTAATCAGGCTATTCCGTCGAGAATGTCACTGCTGAAATTGGCAATCATTGGGCAGAATCCATTGTTAAATTTGCATTGTTAAATTCATAGGGGGAAAAATCCTAAAAGAAATAGTCAGTCTCACTGTAGGTAGTAGCTCAAGCACTACTTTTGGCTATCCATTTAATTCTTCTGTATATTGAAAGCAAGGTACAATCTATAGTTAGACACAGAAAAATGTTCCTATTTTAGTATTTCAATATCCTGATTTCATTCTACTTATTCTGATGTTAGGTTTTTTTCTGAACTTCTGATAGCTCAATTACTTTGTAAAAAGTTTTACTTATTTTTTGTTCATCCAGAAAACTTTCTCTATTTAAAAACTAGTGCATTTTACCAGTACCAAATATGAAAGGTATATACTTTTGCCCACACTTCTGCACTGTGAACAAAATTGGACTGTTTTTTGAACACATTAAATCATTATATGCACAAAGATGATCTGAGTTCACTTTAACTTAATTGTGCTTTACAAATTTTATATTTTTAGTTTTCTATACTGACCTCATTCTGTGCTTTAGCAATTACTTTCCAGTGTTGAATTTCCTAAATATAGAGCAACTTAAATATGTTTTGTGTTATCTATGCTTTGATTTATCTTGGTTGTCTTCCCTAATCTATAATTCTAGATAGCTGAGATCTATTGTGAGTTTTCTTGAAAATGATGACATGAGCAAACTCTAAAAAAGAATAAAATAAAAACATAACCACTGGTTTGTTAAATAGCACTATTCCCAATACTATAGTTGAAGGTCTGTCAGTAATTCTATTATAAATGCTTATTTTTCTAAGGCTTATGCAGTTTAGCTATGAAAATTATCTCTGGGGTGAGACTTGGCAGCTGAAGGTTCAGCATGTGACTGCAGCTATTTGTTGCTATTGTTTTACCAAATATTCTCAATTTTTTTGGAAGATTTGTTGTCAAAGTTATAAGTAGAAAGCAATTTTGGAAAGAGCAGAAGATTAAATCTACAGTCTCATAATATTTTGTTTGTGCCCTTGTTAATAATAATTCCATGCCCTACAATGATTCTGAGACAGATGTATTTTTATTTCTTCTTTATAGATGGGTAACCGAGGACACTGAGAGATCAAATGGATTGGCAAAAAGCATCAGTGGGAAGAAGTGGTGCTTTTCCCCAGGTTCTTTGCCTTTGTTACTATTTTAACCTCCAAATGGTTTCTGTAAAGGAATGTTGACCGAATGTGACATTGCTCACACTGTAAAACACTGAATATGTTACTTATAAAAGAAGAGAAGGTATTTTTTGCATATCCATACCTGAAATCTACACATTTTAATTTTCAATGTAATGAGTGACACATCTTCTTCTCATGTAATGATAAAGGAACTTTCTGAGAATTGTGGTCGTCTCTGGCCATTGCAGAAACCTTCTCGTGCAATCCCTTTCCAAACATATCCAGTATGAACGGGTGGTCCATGTGCAAAATGGGAATTCTTGAGAAGCAATGACAATAATCTGGATCTCATGTTAGAGAGTCAGCTAAACATATTTGTACTGTAAAAGAATGATGATAAAAATTAGGATAGGACTCAGAGAACAGAGAAGAAAGGTTAAAGGTATGGAAAGTCTGCTTGAAAGAGACAGAGAAGGAGATTCATAGAGTCAAGTCTGCCTACTGAAGAAAAGGTTAAGAGGTCACAGCCATAAGTTTCTATATGAAGAAGAGAATTTTAATAATGGGATGTTATAAACAGCTTTATAACAACTTGTTATAAAGAGATTTCATGATATCTCTCATTCAGTTGTGGTGGCTGGCAGGCCACTGTCCCGCACTGCCCACCTTGCCCCTTGACCAGAAGGTGCCCATCCTCTAGCAGAAGCAAGAGAGCAGAGACTATACCTACTCCTCACAGCCCACAGTGCTATGGTAAACCGATGTAGCAGCGCTTCACACCAATAAGCTCTGGATGATGGTCCCTGGGGAGCAAACATGTGGCTTCTCTGTCCACCTGTGCTCCCAAGGGAATGGCCCCTGGCAGAGGGGTGGGAAAGCCAACCGCGGATGGTGACCTCCAGCAGTAGGGAGCAAGGGAGGGAGGGAGAGATTGCTGCAGGCACCTACCTCTGGCACAAACGGCGCTGCAGGTGGTAGGTAACCTACTCAGCCACCATGCAATATTTGACAGGAATCATAAACGAAAGCCCATCAACAAATTTGGATTCTATGAAAGGTACTTGTTTTTAATGGAGGTAATTAGCTGGTCATTTTTTCCATCAGGCCTTGTGGTGAGCTCTCTGATGCTGGAAGATCAAAAACTGATTTATCTTTTTTCATTAAAAAAAAAGGCAAAAAAAAAAAGCTGTAGCGAAAAACAGAACAGATGTAGGCTACAAATTTACTCAGTATGCAGAGTATAGGAAAGCATTGAAGATGTTGTTATGAATTTCTGCTGGTTTTTACTCCATGAGATAACAGAGATGGCAGTTGGGTCTGTGTTACCCTTGCCTGTATATAAGGGAGGAGCGATCTTTCTTTTTGCACACGCATCCTCAATGTTTTTTAGACCAGATGTAGTCACAATCCAGAACCTCAGGTATAACAGCTGTCGGACCAGACAGGGAGCCATGTTTTTCCTGTACTTCTAAGATTGAGATTAATTTTGTATTCATCTGGGAAAATAATATCATTTGGGAAAATAATATCATTTGGGAAAATAATAAGCTCTTAGTGGGTTTCTTTGCTGGTCGTCTGTGTGCCAGATTAACATGTCCTGATGTTTGGCTCAGTAGGAAAATGGCATCAAAATAAGAATGGTTGCCTAATTATTCGTTTTGCTGAAATCTCTTTTCAGCTCCCTGGAAATGTAAGGGGACAATAAAAAGTGGGTGTAAATCACGCAGAGGGCTAAGATACATATATATGAAATCGCACATAGAAGTATTAATAGTAATTACACTTGTAGGACAACGAAACAATCTAGAAGCTGGGCGAACCAGGCTCTGGATGCTTGCTTTTCCACCAGCAAAATGAGGAAATGAACTGGAAATCTTGTGCCACCTCTAGCACCAACTGAGAGGCTTGATACTCTGCGATATGCACAGCTTTCCAGAGGAGTGTAAATGCTAGAGCTCAGAGTAAGAGAAGGCTATTTAGCTGACACAGGAGCTAAGCAGGCTTTGAAGAGGCTTGCAGTCTTTTTAAGAGAGATTGAAAATCCAAACCAGAATAAGTCAAAAAACCTACCTAAGAAGATAGTGATCCATGAGTTACTGCTCACTACATCTGCTGTTAGGTAGACCGAATGAAACCATCCAAGCAGACTGCAGCTTCCAGTTTTTAGAGATCTGGACAATTCATTTTGCCTTTTCACACCTCTTCCTGCTCCTAAATTTAGCCACTGGAAAGGACTGCTCATTTATTCCATGTTACATTTGTTTATTATTATTGTTGTTGTTGTTGTTATTATTATTATTATTGTACTATTTATGAATGATTAGTGTTAGAGAAGTACCACAAAGACACAGTACAGCTGTAGTAACACATCCCAGTTTTGGCAAGCTACTTACTCAGATGCCTAACTCTGAGTGCAGCAAAAGACCAAAAAGATAAATAGAGGCAGGAAGAGAAGAGCAACTACAGGTGAAGTTGTTTGTCTGAGTTCATGGGATGGGACACTGACTGACCTAAGTATTTTACTCACAGTCTATTACCCTGATCACATCCAGTCATTGTACCTTTCCCTTGATAAAGTCCCTGCTGATTAAGCAACAAGTATAACAAATAATTGGTCAGAATTACTTCATTCAGTCTTTTTTTTTTCTTGAGCCAGCTTTTAAAATGAGATACATGGTATAAAAAGAGAGGTTTACTAATATTGGCAATAGGTCTTGCAAGATAAAAAAACCATTCATGAACAGAAGTAACTAGGAAAAGGATAAAACAATAGCAATATGATGAGTAGCTTGCATGGATGCAAATAAAGCAATACTGTGCTGAATAACAGCATAGCAGAGCTTTTGCTGAAAGAATAGACTGGAATGCCTCCTGTTTTGCATCGTTACAGTGCAGCAGTATGTACCATTAATTTACACAAGCTTTTTGGCCCCCCAAAAGTCAAATGTTAGAATAAGCCATCTACTCACCCTGTCCATAAATCGAAAAGTGGTTGAAATGATTATGCTTGATCTGCAGCCATATTCCACTGGAAGGTCTATTGGCTTCAAAGGCTCTCAGAGCACATTAACCACAGAATTCTCTCCCAAGCCAGATATTCTTAGCTGCCATCTCTGAACCTCATATTTTTACCACTTCGGTCTTAAACTAAGGTGTCATTAAGCAGAGAGTTGAGTAGCTGTATATTTTAACACTGATACACAGAAAAAAATATCAAACCACTGCAAACTCATCGTCCACTGTACTGGGGGCAGTGCATGGGCAGTGGGGGAATAGCACAACATTTGCACCTTTATTTGAAGCATTAGTATCTAAAAACATAAAGTCCATTTTTATGTTTTCTATTCTGAAAATATTTATATCTAATGGCTTTAACAATATTTCTCCACCAGAATATTCATTAGACAATGTTTTTCTGTACTTGGTAAGCTGCAGGGTTCGCATGCCCAGTAGGAAGAACAGCAAACACACTCAGTGTTTGAAGCAAGAGTGTCATTTCAGGGATTCAGTAAGTAACAAAGAAATTGTTAAAGGAAAATATGGGACGTACCATTAAGTTTTAGTTTTGAAAACTGATTGTTGGATGTTAACTTCTCGTCCATGTCTTACTTGAACTTTTCATTCACTGGTAATACTAATGTGATGTTGTCAGTCATATATTGACTCCTCTACACATTGTTGTATATAAAAACTTACTCAGGTATGCCAAATTCCACACCTAGCCTACAAGATCAGAGCTAAAGACCAAGACATCTGAAACAGACTTATAATCAGATACTGTGATTTGGTTAAATGCTAATGAATTTCAAGAACTTGGCACCATTTAATTTTAACTCAGTAGTTTGCATTCCCCAAACTGAGTTCAAATTTGGTTACAGATGTCAGGTTACAGTACGAGACAATTCAACAATTGTCAAAAATTCACTTTAAGCCTTTTCTTGATTTAAGTTACCACAAAAAAGTTTTTGCTGAGGACTAGAAATCTCTGCATTAGTCTGTGGCTCATGAAACTGGGACTATTGTCTGAATTGTTATAGCCAAGTCTTCATTAGTCATTTACAAATGATTGTGCACATGTATATTTTCAATACAAAAAGCTATCTTTTGTATGTGGATGACTATAAAGCTTTATGGATCTGCTTTTGGTACCTATATTTGTGACCTAATGAGAATTTTGTGCCCGTAAAGTTGACATGTAAGTTTGGAGGCTCATTTAAAAATAGCTGGAAATGTGACCCTAAGCTGTCTGTATTGCTCTGTACATGAGGCTGACTCCTTTCATGGAAGGAAGAACATCTCCCTGCAGTTCAGTATAGTAGAATCCCATCCTTGGGAACATCTCCCATGCAGCTCAGAACCCCTTTTTACAAAATATATATGATATATATAATACTTAGCAATTCAATTCCTAGGAATACACAGATACATTCTTTCCTAAATTCTAGGTCAGGGTTGTGCAACACTGGCTTGGTAAAGGACAACAGGAGGGTTGAAGGCTTGGTTGGTTGGTTGGTTAAATTTTTGTTATTGCTAGCAGGGCTATGATTGTGCGAGGACTTCGCTGAATAGTCCTGTTCACTCTTTTCTTGAGCTATTTTATTTAAAATTGTATTTTATTAATATTTTATTAAGGAATTGGTAGTTTAGAGCCCAAACGGTTTTATTTTGGCATTCTAAATATGTACAGATTCTATGAAGAAAGGGCAGAGTGTAGATCCCCTATAGTAGCTTATGTTAACCATATGCATGAATTTGTGTCCACAGTAATAATTTTAGATAAAGAGCCTGTGTAGTCATTTAGCAGGTTTTGCATATGAGTTCTCATGTGTGTCCATTGCCGTAATAAAGTCTTAGACATCCTTTGGAGAAAACTTTTTATACGATTCCTAAAGTAGGGATTGACAAGATGATAGGTTGTAACTGGCTACAGTATTTAACAAAGCTGCACACATAAAGAAGGTCCTTAAGCAGCATATATCCTATATGTCCTGTTTATACAGGAAAATCTTAGAGGCTATTCATGGAAAAATTGCTGCTCTCTCCATGCAGACACACCAACGTAGTGAGGAAAGCAGTATAGCACCTTAGTATGGCCCTGCCATGCATTTCTACTGAGAGAAGCAAACAGCTTTCCCTTTTCCAGACCTCAGCTTGTTCCCAGGGACTCCCTGTCCCCAAATACTCCTCAGTGCTTCTGGTAGATGGTGTGGGGCTGGCTTGGGCGTCTCTGTACCCGGGCAGCAGACACCCTAAATATAAGATGAGAAACAACAGATGGCTACAAACAGATGGGGGAACCTAAGTAACAATTAGATGCTATTGATCAGTATGACGACAGTTCTCACAACACAGCAACATTTTCTAGGGTTTTGTCCGATCTGCTTTAAATGTGGTTCAAACTTTCACTGCTTCTTTTAGGCTGCTATTCCAGGAGTGAATTTGCTGAGGTGAAGATGGGAAAGGTTAGATGCATTTTGGCCTTATCCTGAGCACTGGAAGGAGTACAGTGTGTATTTTTACATCATGAGATGGAACCAGACAGGGTACACAGCCCCACTCATGGCTCTAATGAAAGTGAGTGTATGCGAGACCAGCAAAAACCAGCAGCAAAATAAGGTGCTGCTGAATGAATCAGATGTTTTGAGCCACAAAACCGTTATCCTCATCCCTTCCCCACTTCCAGCAGTAGGAAAAACAAGCCCAGATCCTGGTTTTCTGGTGACATGGTCGAATTACACCCAGGCTGCTGACAAGGCTGGGAAGAGCTCTGGGGTGGAACCACAGATGCAAATATGTCAGTCTTCTTGCTATTCAGTGATGATTTTCTTTTCTCTGTTTCTCTCATTCATCATAGCTACATTCCTGAGAGCACAGGGTTTATTTTTCTGTCTTTGGTGTTTGTAAACTTCAGATATTTGTAGACTGCTGTCTTGTTAGTACCTTAGTAATCTCTTAGTGTATATACACATATTTTTTCCTTGAAAACCACTCTTCTCAGTGTTCAGACAATTTTGTTGCTCTTCCATAGTTCAGACCTCACCATGTAATGTTTTTTTCTGCTAACATAGTGCCCATAACAGTACAAGACCCTGGCTCGTCGACCTCTAAGTTCTTGTGTGTTTTTCAAAAAGGCTCAAAAGCTTCTAATGAATAAAAGGAAGAATAAAAGCCCCCTCCCCCAGCTGCCTGCAGTTAGAAAAGAGAATCCATTCTGTTCATATTATCATTGTGAAAAAGTCTAAGCATTTCTTGAAATGGATGTTACTGTTCACAGTCAGGTGTAGGATACTGCAAAAGATGGGTGGCAGGCCCAGGCCAGCATGATAATTCCTCTCTCATGTTCATCAGTGCTGTAGAAAAGGTTGACTCCCTGTTCTCTGAAGCTGATGCATGGGCAGCACAAAATAGGCTTGGTTGTTTTTTTTTTCCCTGCCATTTTGCATTGCCAATTAATGTCTGACTCCATCATTGAATATTCATGCTTTGGATTGTTTTTCAACAAATGTGTTGGGAATTGTGTCTTTCCAGTCCAAACCTCATTTTGTTACAGTATTTTCGCCTATGCTTTTAATCTCTCAGGGTGCCTTTGTATTATTTGTCTTTGTTCTTACTGGTACTTTCAGCTCCTCCTAAATTACTATTGTTAGCTCATTATGATAGTGAATTCATTAAGATCATTACTTCTTTCAGATTATTACTGAAGATGTTAAGCAAGACAAAACTATTCTCTCTCCGTGGGTAAACCTACTGGAACACCTCTCATCAATGCAGCACACTGCCTTTTCCTTGCAGTCACTTTCCAACTCACCAAATCCTCTTCTTCTCCAAGATTATATGAATCCATTTTTAAACTCAAACATTGTGAGATGCAGCTTCAAGGCTCTAATGAAATCCACATAGCTTGGCTTCATTCTTTGTGTGCCACTGCCAACAGCTCCATCCAACAAACATGTATGTGTTAGCTTGAAGTTGAAGGGATTCCTCAAGTGAATAAAGTTAAACAGGTACTTGCAGGATTAAAACCTTATTAGTCTTTTTAATTTTCACTTTTTTAAAAGGAGATCCAATTAGTCCAGGAAAAATACTTTCAATAAAACAAAGTCAAAGATTTCACATCCTTTAGATATCTAGTGTTTCTATTAAAATTTCTTACTGTTGGTCATTATTTTACTTAAGATAAGATTTTTATTGTTCAAATCACTCTTCCCTTCTGCACCATTCCTGTAATTTTTGTTCCTTACCATTTAGGTATCATTAAAACCAAAATCATCAGGGCTCTACTGAGTAGTAATTTCTCATAATAACCAAGCATAGGCAGTTTCTCCTAGCTGGTTTAAAAATATCAGAATTTCACAAATAATTTCTTTCAAGCTCTTTATTATTGTTTCAACAAGGGTTGCCTTTTAAAAAACTTTCTTAGCAGTTATCTTACTGAATCATCATTCATTTTGAATCATTAATTTTTTATTCTTCCTAATTTCTGTCTCCATTGAATATTTGCAAAAGCTCTTAATATTGGGATTGACTCTTTGGCCATTCCCTCTTTGCTGAAGGTCCTGATCAATCCCAGTATTATGGCAGAGTTGCTACCTGCTGTTTTATTTAAGGTTGCTTTTGTCTTGGACTCTTAGGTTTTTTAGCAACTTCCCTTATAAAATTCACCTTAGTTATTTCCCCCCCCATGCTTCTTTTAACAGAGAACTTGATATTTGTTTGGCCAAATTCCTTAACCCAATTTCTGATTCCCGAAAAGACTGTCAGCTTTCCCAGAGCAATGATAACATGAATGGCATAATTCAAACCTAAGACTCGAGGACCCAGGAAAGGATGGTCCTTTGCCCCAGCCTTCTCTTGAAAGAACCAGACTCTCCTTGTTTGTTGCTCACTTGTACTCTAACTCTCTCTATTCTGCATTACTTATTAAAGGTTAGATTACAAACATAGCACACATTCATGAGAACAAGGTTCAGACTTTGGCCCTTACGAGGTCTTAAATGAAAACAGCATTGAAGTTTTATGGATATATGTCCACAGGCATCTTTTCCAGGCTTGATAGTTTTAGTATCTTGTGATCTTCAAATCCAACTGACCTCACTGGTAACGGTGTTACTGCAGTGTTTAGATGCCATTATCACAAAGACAGTGTATTCTTTCCAGTTTTATACCCTGGCCCATACCATTACAATTTACAGGTTATGCAATGTTTGTGCAAACTTTTCTAGCAGTCTATAAAATGTTAGATCCCTTGATTTTTCTCATGGTTAAAAAATTAACAAAACCCCACAAAGACCAGACCGTTAAAAAGAAATTGTGTTGGCTGGGTAATGATATTGTATCTTAATTCCGGACGCAAAGGACAAGACCTTTAGTGTTCTGTAAATCGACTTAAATCCACTCATTTACCTCTGGATCTGGTCTATGAAATTCACATGCAAGAACAGAAATCTCGCATACTCTTTCCTTGGTCTCCTAAGTAATGGTCTATATGAACCTATATAACCTGTGGATACATTTCATCTGAATTTTCTAAGTGACCTATCTTTTATGAAGAGAAGAGAGGCCATTCACATCATTTTAGCACAGTATAGTGTATGTTTATGCTTTTCTTGCAAATAAAATAAATTTCCACTATAGCTCAAAGATAAGATATTTCAGCTTTACTGCATAGTCAGAAGGTAGATCTATATATTTTGTTATTCATGTAACTTGAGAGATACATGTTAAGCCTTTTGTTTAAAGTATATTTAGAATTAAACAGGCCATATTCAAAGTAAATTATCTAAATAGATTTGGGAAAGAGAAAGGAGTCTGTTCATTTTAATATACCTTCAGAAATATTTTACTTCTTGATGATGACAGCAGCTCTTACTGACAACTATTAATACATTATAAACACCCCATCAGAGTTATATAAAAACATGTCAGTTTTAAAGAGAACATCTTTGACAGCAAATTTTCTGATTGTGAAACAGCTGTGCCTCCAGTACAATGCATTAAGTAGTTTATTCCTTTTAGATAGTTAAATTGTGCATGAAATGTTGCTGGCGCAAGGGCTCCAAATCTGGCCTGATTAGCGAACATCTGTTACATTGGAAAAATTCATGTCTACCCTAATTAGCTGTCAGGCTGATGTACATCAGCCCTGATGGTGAGGGATCTTGTGCTGTTTAAGTCAAACAGGTTTCTCTCCTATCCCATCACCTGCCCTTTCAAATCTCTTCCTCTGGTGTGCTGCTGTAATTAGAGATTGTTGGAAATACAATAGAGCAGGTTATGGTCAGTTATAGTCCCATCTGTGCAATTTTTTTATTCCCACAAAACTTACAAACTGACATAAAGCAGTCCTAGCAGTCAGGCTAAGAGGTCTATATATTCTTCTAATCCTAATCCACTCACTAAGTCTGAAGACTTTCCATTCTCCTAAAGCCAACACTTTGTGGTGATTGAAAGAAAATCGATAATGGGCTGACCAATTTGGCTTTTTTTTTTTTTTTAAATAAGAGTATTTCTGGGATGAGTATGAAATATGGCAAGGAATTGAAGAAATCTCATGAAAACAGTGTTCCCTGCTATTGACAACAGTCTTTTTACAGTCTAGACAAACAGTTTGGCATCTGTTTACTGAAACAAGTATGGACACAATACACCTCATGTAGTGTGTATATATATGCATGTATATATCTAAATTTCCATGCTAGGTGGATATCCTTTAGCTTGGTGTTCCAACTATTTTGAATATGTTTGGAGGGGGTTGTTAATTTGTTTTTAATGATATGTTATTTTGTAGAGTTATAGAGATCTTACTACTAGTGATAGTAGAAATATTATTCATTAAGGGTATACTAAGTTTCTTTATTTTATACTGCAGTCCTATAATAGAGGTATCAGCTAAATACAATAAATCATTTCCTCAGATGGAGTAAATTATTGTGACTCTCTTAGAGAAGGTACACAGGCTTAACATATTAACTAAGAATCTAGTCCTATTCAATGAAAATAAATTGTGTTTTGATTACTGGCTTTTCCCTATCTCCCAACAGTAAGGACTAAAGCCAAATTGAGAAACTCGTATTTGTTAAATTAATTTCTTTGGCTTCTTTAGTTCACACTTGCCAAAATATAGTTCAGTCTTCAGTCAAAGGTCATGGTTTTCTTGATCCTGAAATGGTTTTAGGCATGTACAAGCAAAGTATTAAAATGTGTAATAGACTAATTAGTGGTACAGTAATTTGTCCTCATTCATATAATTTCAGATTAAGATCTAGTCCTTTAATTTCAATTGTGAGTTTGGGGACTGTTAGCTGAGTGGCAACTGGTACCGTGGGGATTCTTTTAAAATATTGTAAAAGGAATTATTTTCCATATTAAGGCATCTTCTTTATTATGTAGCCCTATGCAGGGAGCTGAAAGGTGAAAATTTAGAATTGCATAATTTCTGACCGGCCATCCCTTATGGGACAGAATCGTGTCACCTCCTCTCCCTCCTGTATCCTCTGGAAAGGAAAGCAGTATCTTTGTTGCTTCCCACCAAAAGAATTAGTGTGGAGATCTCCAACATGATTCCTGAGTTTATTGTGAAAGTACAACCCCTGCTGAAGAGCTCCTGCAGTAGCTCTGCTTCTTCTCTCTTCTTTCTTGGTTTGCTGGAGGGCTGAAAGAGAGACCATGATGTGAGAATAGCCTTCCTTTTTGATACCAGTCTACTCCATCTTATTCTGCTCTGTGACTATTGAGCATAAAGTTGGAGAGGCACCCTGGAGCATTTGTAAAATCAGAGATGCTCACTCTTTATGTCACAGAACCGTCTTTGCCCACTTTCAGGCTTGCTGTTCTGAGCTCCCTTTTTCTTTACTGTTCTCAGTTTACACAAAGAGACGACTGCATTTACACATCCTTTGAGAAAACAGTTTCACCTGGAAAGCAGTAGCCAGTCTGATTTTGAAAAACTGCTATGAGTAAATTAAAGGCATAAATTCTGTAATTTTTAATTCTTCATGCAGCTTGCAATAACTACCAGGATGACTAGTATGAACTCCATACTCACTCTTCAGCTTGTGTCAGTTTAAAATGGTTTCCAGGTATTTGTTTCATGTGTTGTTTCAAATGTTGCTGCAGTGGCATCTCACTGAACTTTAAATTATTACTGAACATCGACCTTCACATTAAATGGTGTCTATAACAACAATTATGACAGGAAGATACAAAGCATAACTGAGATGCAGTCAAAGTTGGTTATAAGTGTTTCAACTTCTGAATTTACAGCCAAAGAGACCAATTTCTTTGCAAAAGTTATAGTGAAAAATGCTTCTCCTTTCAGCCAGCTGTGGATGTTATATATACACGTATTTGTGATGGTCAGTATTGCTGTCCCATTGAAGTGTTAGAACAGAACACACTGTAATTAAAAAGGAACGAGCCAACTGATAAGTGTAATGTATATTATAAAGGCAGGCAAGTAAATGTGGCAATGTTCATGTGCACAGGTATCAACCAGCCAGGGATGGTGAAGTAGCAGGTGCAAGTGTAATCAAGGTGTAATTTATGTTCAGATATTAAGTGCAGTTAGGATTTCCCAGTAGTCTTCCCTTAGCTGCAAGTAGCACTTCATTGTCCTTAATGTTACAGATTTGGCAATGATGAGGCATGTCGAAGGTTCACAAAGTTTTTGAAGT